>NC_071531.1:8952665-9635998 GCF_026979565.1 Vidua chalybeata
CTATTATAAAGTTGATATTTCATGCAGAAACATCTGTGATTTGATTCTGAATTTTGTTTGGCAGTGATTGACCATTGTCGTTCAAAGCCTTATCTCTATTCAGTGTACTTAGAGGAAGGGGCATCTTTGAAATGCTTCTTGACCTTGACACCAAAAGAGGTAGGTTTTTGGAACAGTGGTGATTAATTTAATTAAAATCATGCTCTGTGATATTTCTGTGGTGGGAGAATAGAGACTTTTGATGAAAATTTTAGTCTGTGCAATAGTTTTATAATTAGTAATGCAATTCTTAAGAAAAAAAGTTCTTAAACAATCTTTTTATAACCTTAAGTGTTTGCATACACAAAGAAAATACTTTCTCAGTGGATTAAAAAAGATGTAAACTCATATTGAAATGTCATACCACACATTCACGAAACCATTCAACAAACCAGCAGCCACCTTCTTTTTGCAGCTTTTCTTGCCTGAATTCCCAGATGACCAAGACACTGCAAATGTACATGAGTTTTATGTATAATAAAGATTGGAAAAGTTGCTGTCTGGTTGAGCTATTTGAGTGGAAAAAAATTGAAGATATGAGACTTTAAGCTGCTTTTACATCTGAAAATTAGCATTTTATTGGCAATAACTGTCAATAGAGACTACTCAAGTGAATTTTAAATCCAACCCCATAGAAAAATGCTTTGGAAATTGAAGGTTTGGGGTTTCCACATATTTGGAGAACAATGAACTGCAAAAACTAAGTGTATGATATCATAAACCAGCTTCAGAACAAGCAGCTGGGGATCACTTCCACAGCATATAAATCCATTGCATTATCTGCACTTCTACCTTAAAAATGAATAACAGATATTATGCATCTTGAAAGGGTCAGGAGTATTTTTTTCCACTACCACCCACCTCCCACTCCTGCCTTCCCAGCAGTATAAAATGGAATTCCTTTGTTCAAAGCATCATTCAAATAATAATTGTATATTACAGGCTGTGTCTGATAACATTGTGATTTTCTTCTGTGTACATATGGAAGCTATTGGATTGATCTTATAGCCCATACACTACCCTGAAATAATTTTTTGTGACAGAATATGAGTCAATAGATTTATAAAAGATTCCTTCTGTAATATGGCAGGCCTTGAATTAAGGGAAAATGAATAGTTGTCATATGTTTTTAAGTTTCAGGAAAGTATCTAATTGTTTGCAAAATGGTACCTACAGAATATCATGAGTGACCTCTAATCAAACTGGAGAAATTCAGCAAAGGAAAATGCTGGCATTTTCCTATAAGAAGGGTCTGTAATGGGAATACATACATCCTCTACATAGGAGTAGATAATGCTTTTGGAATAATCTGTGTGTGTGGCATTGCAGACCACAAGGTGAACAAGAATTAAGAGCTGATACCATACCAATAGGAATAATATTAATAAAGCAAATAAAATAGTTATTCTAATCAGGACTGATAATACTTCAGCTGCACACTTTTCCCACGTGGGATGCCATGTTTAAAGAAAGAAGTGGGAGAATTCCACTTGGAAAGAAAGTCCAAAAGAAAGCAATGGAAAAGAGAACTCTATTTCCCATTGTGACATTTGAGCTCTATTACTATTTCCTTTCCTTGTCAAGCTGCAGGATAGAATAAAAGTAGAAATGTTGCTACTGACACTGCTGTAAATTGAAGTGACTAACAATATCTCTGAAGAATGCTGAAATAATAGCTTGCTCTCTGTGTTTAATTTTTAGCTTGTCTCCTGAACATGATGTTCAGGATTGCTGTTCACTATTGATGAGCAATGTCCTGCTGTCATTGGGTACTGGTTTACATTGGCTTAAGTGAAGATAAGGTTATGCCAGTTGGAAGTCTGTTTTAATTGTGGTATAAATTTGGAAAAAATATTTTTATGTTTGATGGGATCAGTTTTCTGACTGTTCTTGCAAAAAAAAAAAAAAAACAAAACCCACCCAAACAACCCCTAAAAAGCAAAACAAATAAAAATGGCTGTAGAACATTGCACCTTATTGAGTACAGATTTTATTTTTCATTTTTCAAACTCTAAGTGTTTTTTAAGTGTTATTCTTAAGAATAATTTTTGGCAAACAGAAATAACTTCCTTCAGAAATAAGGAAATAAATACTTCAAAAAGGAAAATTGCTTGGGGCCCGTCATAGCCAACTAATGTGTTGCTTTCATTACATGTTTTTACTTCAGTTTCCCTTCTCCTTGTGTGCTCAGAGTCCTTCTGTCTCTCTTTGCCCTTGGTGCTGGGTGCAGCCAGTGCTGCCCTTTTACTTCCAGCGTGTTCCTGCCTGTCAGGAGCAGCTCAGTGCTGGGCAAGACATGCCCAAGGACCCTGACAGCTTCCAGCCCACTGGTACTCACAGGTGAGCACTTCTGAGCTGCTGCAGCACTGTCACAGCTGGCCCCTGAACACTGACTAATGTTAAATGAAGTTACCCAGTGTGGCATGACTACAGGCAGCATCTGAAGTATATGTAGCCCCCTGGATGCTGTAGCTTTTCTTTCATTTAGCTCCTGCAATGTACAATACTAATTAAAAACAGTTCTGTTAAGAAAGTGGTTGAGGTACCAGCATCTCTCACTGCAATCAGGACCTCTCAGTAGTTACTGATTCTTACACCATTTTCCTTTGGATCTGAGCTCTTTATTATGCTACTTCTTTATAAGTCCCCATTTTATCACCAGATTTCTTTCCTGATTTTCCAGTTTTGAAAAAAACTCCAAATCTCTAATTTCTCTCTGTTGAGCTTCCCCTATTCAGGTTTCACAGTTGCAAGTGCTGTTTCCTGCCTCTGTGCACTTCAACAGCTGTTTCTGATCTCATCTCTGGTTTTTTTTGATAACTGCTCTTCCCCAGCTTACCTCCCAGCTGCTGCAAACCTTCTGTATCCCATCAGGTCACATTCCTTTCTGTCTGCTTTCTGGTTTTACTAGAACTTCCTGCTGTTGTAGTCATTACTGACAACACTACCCTATAAACCAACAAACCCCCTCTGTAGTGATGTTTCCTTTAACAAAGTGGATACTAGGCCTAAGGAAAAGTAAAAAGTAATTCAGGAGCACTGCTAAAAACATAAAAAAGCATGAAATTATTTTAATGTAGTTAAAAAATTTATTAAAGCTACCTGAATTATTAATGTAAGGTTGCAAGTAATTTAGGCTTGAATGCAGTCTTGAATTCTGCTAAAAAACCCCTGCAGATCAACAAATGTAGTACATATATAGGAACTTTGAAGAGCTGCTAAAATTCTCACTAAAATATATGTATTAATACATAGGACATCAGAAGATGCCCTTAGAGATGAAGTGTCTTGGCATGCTTAAAAAATAAACCTTAAAAAATGTTCAGGCAGTTCCTTCAGTATTCTGAGTGAGAAAATCGAGTCCATGCATTATAGATAAGGCTGAGATGTTGCTCAGAGAGTGTGGCTGTGTCTTGCTGTTATTCCAGTGTCTTTGAAGGTGTTAGAGGTGACAGGGCTCTGCACCTCACTGCAGAGAGTTTAACCTTAGTATTTGGTGGCTGTGGAAGTCAGAGCTGTCAATGAAAGCAGTATTGATCTCATCTGTATCTTTATAATCTATATCTGTATCTATATCTATCTATCTGTCTGTGTTTCTCCAGGCAGAATGATCCCCTGCTCACAGAGTTCCTGCAGGGTCTGCTGGGGAAAGCATGCAAAGCAAAGTGCAGGAGTGTAGTGATTCAAAATGAGATTTTTTTTAAACCCGTTGGAAAATAACAAATTCCAGCATCTTGGAAAAAGGACAGAATACACATCTGGGTAATAATGAAGCCTTCCAGTGCCTTTGATTGAGATAAATAGAACAAGTCACACCTGTCAGAGCTTATTGCTTAAGCTTTTGGTAGGGAGGTGGCAGGTGTTTTGGTGGGGTTTTTGTCTTTTTAAATGACTTTTTTCCCCCCTATTTTTTAAATGAAAGAACAGATTTGTTGTGTAAGAAGTGAATTCTATGGAAAATCTGCAGCTGTGGAATTACAGGGTATTGTTGTTGCATCATGTCTGACCATATACAAAGGAAAGATTTAATTTTATTGCAGTGCTTTGAATGATGACTTTGAACAGCAGTTCCATTATTCATTGTGGAAGCTGCTTTTCTGTGATGTAAAACAAGGGGAATTAAAGATTTCAGTATATCTTAAGGAAAAGCTCATTTAAATTTGTGGGAAGGCTGTGAGTATATATTGGATTCACTTGCAGGACATAAACCCTTGCCTTTGTGGTTAGGTTTAAATTTGAATCGAAGTGATTTTTTTCTAATGTACAATGCATTTTGTCTACTTGTATCCCTGCTGAACTTGTATATTAGAGGTATAAATAAAGAAAATTTAAGGTCAACCTTTTTACAAATACTTCAGGATACTTGAACAATCTGCATGGTATTATATGATAAATACAAGAGTATTATTATCTTTTGCAGATGTTTTAATGCAATTCTAAGTAATAAATTAGCTTATTGATTTATATGCAGTTCCCTGGGAAGTTTTACTGTGAAAGAAAACACTGTAATTTTAGAGAGATGTTACATATGATTTCTGAATTAGCAAAAATTTTATTCAACCTTGAGAATACATGCTCTATTAGAATAATAATTAGAGAAATAGATTTTATACTTTCTAAGATATACTATTGCCTTGGAATACTTAGTGAAGATAGAGATGAAGTAACTGATTTGAAAGTGTTTTTTGAAAATAACAATACTTTTTTTTTCTACTCTCAGATTGCCACCTGATGGCTGTGCTTCAGTTTATTTTTGGTCCATGAATTTTATGTAAAATACTATTTTACTTGTAATGTTTCATGGGGTGGTTTTCTCCCCCTTTTGTTTCTTGTCTTATACCAGGTATTTAGGGCCAAGGCAGGAAGCCATTCACCCATGTTTGATCCCTGGTGTTGAGCTCAGAGCTACCATACTGTTCGTATCAAACCTATCTCATAAATTGAAATGTGTTTTGGTAGCAGATTTCTTATCTCACAGATTCTTTATGACCAACAGCTTCTACTTGTTTATTAATTCTAGTGAAAAAAAAAATTGACAGTATTTTAAGATACCATCTGAATAAAAGTTTCCAATAATGTTATTTGTATTTGAAGAGTTAACTTCTGGTGGCAGCCTGACCAGCATCCTTCTTCTGGCATCCTTTGGAGGTTTTCCATGTGAACACGCAACAAAAAGCTCCTTTGTCTCAACTGTCCTTTTAAAGCTTCTTTTGAAGTATTTTGATTCTAAGACTCTGACTTTGTAGATAATTCCTCCTTTCCAAACAACATGCATAATCAGTGTACATCAGGAGAGGAAAAATGTTTCTTATAATGATATTAACAAACAGGAGTGTTTGTGAAAGAACTCTCTCTAGGCTGCTTCCTTCCTGCCCTTCCATGTTCTCTAGTGTGTGAAGTTAAATGCAGCTTCAGGAAAATATCTCAATAGATAAGTAACTATAAAGTAGTCATAAATTATCTAAAAAGCAAGGATAAGTCCAGTAATAGTCTAAGGATTTTTTTTTTTTTTAATGTTCTAATTACTCTTTAAAGTATGTAATCTTGCAAAAGAGGGAATTTTCTATTATGGAGTTTGAAAAATGAAAAATTAATCATAAAGAGTTTTTAAAATACTTCTAGAAAGAAACATAATGATTCTACTTGCAAAGTGAAGTCCTAATAACTGAAATGAATTTTTAATTCTGTTTCAGTAATATGTGTATGTATTATAATCTGATTTCTACTTACATAGAATTTTTAAAAGATTTTTCATTTGTAATGTAGTTTACATAATGTGCAGTTAATGTATGAATAAAATAAAAGATCTATGATTTGTTCTCAATTATATAAATACATTTCTATGAGTTATGTTGGCCTTGAATTTGTACCATTGTACTTCATAGCAAAAGTAGGTTTTCAGTGAACATCATGATCTTCATGTAGTGAATTGAGTCTTTCACATATTTGCTTATGCTTGCCAGTTCTTAGAAAATAACCCCTTTGTTGTATAGTAAGAAAAAACAAAATTTTCCTCTTAGTTGGAATGAAAAACAGGTTTTGATTTACTGCTTTGGTAGAGGGAAAAAGGGATTCCATTTTTTGCTGTCTGGCCTAAACATACCAGCATTGATGAGTAACAATTGCAGTGCAAAACTGCACTCCTTTGCACAGCCAGTGTTGTCATGAACTCTATAGTAGATTAACATTTTAATCTCACCAAATTTAAACAAAATCAGTTTTGTTATAAGAACATATTTTGAAGATGTAACTTGATGAAGTGTTTTATGTGGGTGACTTGAGGTACTAAAAATAAAGGAGTATATAATTCAAAGCAGGAAATTTTTACTCAATTTTTTTTACATATCTTGAGCTTCAGTTACTAAAAATATTAAATGTCAGTTTTGAAAAGCCAGTTATATGTTATAAAATCTAATCATTATCAGATTTGAAGTATCAATATAAAACAAGGGACTGTGGTAATCTTGCTGCAAAAGCTTGCCCTCATTCCACACTTTCCCTGTGAGCTGAGCACAAAAAGACAAACCATTCCACAAGGCTCAGCACACACCTCACTCTCCAGAAGTGTGTAATTGTGTGTCACAGACCCTGCTGGAACTCCACACACTCCCAGTGATGTGTGCTTGCGTCTCAGTAAGTGTTACAGATGGATTTGTGCCTCATGCCCTGGCTTAGGGCACTTTTGGTTTTCTTTCCTGTCATTTATATATTCTGCTTGCTACCACAGATCTGAAAGTGAAGAATGAGGCACTGTTTTCTGCAGGTTTTGAAAGCTTTTAAACGATTCATAACGTCTTTATATTGCTGGTTTTACTGCTTTTTCTAAGCAGTATGAAGATTTTATAGGTTTAATTCCTTTCTAAGATTTCAGTGGCCTTCAAGGTGAAAACTGGATTTGAAGGACTCTAACATTGGTTTTAGTGCAGAAGTTTTGGGGTTTTTTTCCATTACCTTTATTAAGGTTATTCTTACCTTTTGTCTGGAGAGCACACTACCTTAGTGTGTTGGTCCTTGGAAAGACAGAGCAACAGGCAAGAAATATCTCTTTGAAAGTGCTTTTTGAAATAAATTTGGCCTTTCTGATGCACAGTCTGTCAAAAAAGAAGATTCTGTACAAAACACACCATTTCTTAAGTTCGAAACCCCACTTGGGAATGTGATAGCACAGATAAAATGAGGATCAAAATAACTGGAATTTAGACTCCTAGAATTCAGTGGCATTTCATGACAAAAGCTTTAAGACTTATTCTTTTTCCCAAGGTTTCTCAATTTAAGCTCATGTTTCACCTTTGATCTCAGAGCCCATTTTCTTTATGCTGGGTATACTGTAATGGTTGACCTTTGCTCTTCAGCTTTGAGAAAGGCTTCCATCGCTCATGTAGCTTTGTTTTCCCTCCTCTTTGCTCACATGAGCTTCTGCATTTGGGCCATGGCTCCAATTGTTTTTCACTCATGAGGGTGGCAGGAGTGGAACATGACACAGATTTACCAGAAGCCTTGTATGTAGCTCTGTTGATAACCTTGATACTTTGGTCATAGAGCTTTTCCTTAATGGGGGAAAATACCTGGGTTGTATTTACTTAGAGAACTGATTCTGAGTTCCAATAAATGAACATCCTGTTAATATCAGGCAGGTCCAAAATTGCAATAATTCTGCCAAAACAGCAAAAGACTCGGATGGTTCAGGAGGTACCTGTGATTTTATTTTGGAAAATGACCACAATATTTTCTTTCCCTTTAGATGGCAGTATATGACTTCATTCTCCCAATTGCTGTTCCTTGGGCCAGTTCCCCACCTCCAGTTCCTGACGCGCCTCTGAAGTGCAGTGGCCCTGTGCCTCTGCCACCCCCGGTGATCCCAGCTCTGCCCATCTGTAGAGTCAGAGCTACAGGTGGGTGAGCCAGGCCTTTAAACACCTGCTGGATACATATATTTGGAGTGATACTTTTGCTTTGCAGAGAGTGGCTGCTTAATTGGAATTTGTATGATTTGTACATTTCTTGGAAACTTTTGATTCGTGTTTTTAAATATGCTTGAAGCTGAGCTTTCTATACCTAATCATGATGTGGAGAAAATATTTTTTTTGTATTTGCCTTATATAAAAATAGCTTGCCAAAACTCTTTTTTGTGTCTGTCCATTTATTAGTATTTCTAGACTATATCATGTAAATCCCAGTAATTACAGCAGTTCCTCTGAAAAGTGTAGAAAAGCAGAATGTCAGTCATACTCTTTTGTAGAATTCTGTCAAAACTAGGATCTCTAGCTGTATTTAAAACTCCTTTAAAGTCCCTCTGAATGGCCCTCATGCTATCTGGCTTGTCAGAGGTTGTTAATAGCCAAAGTTACAGGCCATTTACCTGCAGCAAAGAAATTGGTATCTTATATAATTCTTGTCTGCTTTTCTTAGAAATAATTTGTGGTTCTCTTTAGTCTCCTGTCTTATTCTTACTGTCATGTAGATCTATAAATTGTGAATATTTGAATACACTGGCTTTTCTAATCTCAGTTTTAAATTTATAACCACTTTTTATTTGAGATGGGAGTGAAGTACAGAGTGTCTTCATAGAATGATGTTTGTGTAATGTTTAAACCTCTTGGGAGCACTTAAGAAGGCTTGGCCAATTAAATATGTAAAGTGGGGTAAAAGCATCTCCAGTTTATTAGGATTTGTCTATATTTGATTTTTTCCCTTTGTTTTTCTCTTAGATCTTTTGAGATCTTTTAAAATATCAAAGAAATCTGAGCGACCTTCTTTAGATCTTGTCATGAAAGTAAATTCATATTAAATTTTTCTAAAATAAGTGTTATTGGAGAACATATAGAATAAAGATGAATGTACATATGTATCTGAGATTGTTAGGAAACACATCACTAAGTGAAAATATGAATCCAAGTCACAAATGTATAGTGCAGAAGTGATTTAAGTGATGTGAAGAGAAAAGAAAATATTTCTTTCCTTTTCCCTTTCTTTGTGAAATAAATGCAATCACTAAATTTCATGGATAATTGACAATCTTATCCAAATTTTATCACAAATTTATATTTCTGCTATGTAGAATTTCTTCAAAGTACATGTATCAGCCAAGTAACATAATAGAAAAGTGAATATATAATACTTTCAAGTCTAAGAAATAGTTGAAAAAATGAAGTGTGACTTTTATTAAAATTTGAGTATTGAAATTAAATACTTACTGAGAATCTTACTGGTCTGGGAGGAGGCAGAGAAGTCTAAATAAGTTTATTGGGAACTCAGTATTTCAGATAATCATATGGGTGTAGGCAAATAGCCAGATTATTTTTACTGTTAAAAGAAGAACTTGGTGATTTGATTGCATTCTGACAACTTTAAAATGATACCTGTTATTAAATAATTTCAGATTATCACGTTAAAAACTAAATTGAGTAAGAAGTATCTTGCAAGTTCTAAGTTTTGATTTGGCAAATATGTCTAATTCTCACTGCTGGATGCTTTATGGTACATTAGTTTTCTGGTTTTGCAATTTCTGTTTTCCTGGGATAGCTGTTGTGGTTGACTGGGATTCAGACTGCTGGTGCAGTGTGGTTGGTACTTAAATCAATATCTTATATTTGCTGTTTATACTCAGGGTTGTCCACCCTGAGAAAATAATCACTCTGATCCTGGGGTAGTGAGCCCCGTCTTTTAACTTCAGTGTAGTCCATATGTTTTAAATCCATCAGGAATCTATTCTTTGATTTTTTTTTTAAAGAGAGTGTAAACTGTTTCAGCACTTGGGAAGGACAGCAGATCTCTTAAATACTTACAGGAATTTTCCCTTCTAAAGTGTTTATGTATATGTAAGAAAGAACTGAAAGAGAAAAATCTCAAACAGACTGGGACAGAAAACTCAACAGAAGACACAAGTCTAATCTAAGCCTGATACAAAGGAGAAGTTTGTACTATCAAAGTAATGGCCTCGTGGGAGCTGAAATATATTTTAATACTCCAAGTCAGAGTTTCTTTGGTTGGGTAGATAATTTTCTTTACCTGACAGTTTAAGTTGTGCTGTGTTCTCCTGGTACAGGCAGTTTGTGAGAGAGCTGAAGACTTTGTGAGTGATGTCTACTGTGTTGGTGGAAGACTTCCAGTAAATTCTGTTCGTACTTTGAAATAATATTACTTTATAGTGTTTATGTGCCTGTGATTTAGAGAAATACGGATAATATTGTTGTTTACATTATGTGATATATGTGATTAGGAAATTCTTTGGGTTTTTTTAGGGGGAGAAGAGAATTGATCAACACTGGAAATGGAGCAGATGTGCAGATTTTAGTAAAAGGATTCTTTGTGCTTGCTAGGTTCATTTCCAGTGCGGTTTCCAAGAAGTAAGATGAGGCTGTGGAAACACATCCCTCTGTTTTTCTAAACTCCCACTTTAAAAATTCATATGTTGTGGTGATTTTTTTGTTAAAGCTGTATGAAATTAGGAGAAATACTCTTTTATATAAAAATATATCTTATATTTTATATAAAATACTCCAAGTCTTGTCTCATGGTTACTATCAGAAATGTAAGTGCATTCATCTTCTCATCAGAAGAGATCATGTGGCTCTTGTGATATGAAAGAGAGATACTATAACTCTGGTAGATATAAAATTTAAATAATTCTAATGTGACTAAAGAGTCATAATAAGACCAAGTTAAATTACAGTGATCGTGTATATAGTGTGGGAGCATCAAAAAGGGGAGAAACATTTTCCCTAAACATGTACAGAAACAATGATTTTATGAAGGTACTTTGAGAAAATATTTGTCAAATGATGCTGTATAAACATTTTAAATTGTTTTTTTTTCAATAGTATTTCAACCGTTCTTGGAGTTCTCCTCAATGGAATTGAAATTTGAACAACATTCGAGTAACATGCGTTCCAGTACTGCTGATGGGAGCATGAATTCTCAGGTAATGATATTGTCATTGTCATTTTGTTCAGCTTTTGATTTTATGTTTGTCTTTTAATCACTATAATTTTTTTCCAAAATTTAAAATTGGGTTTGTACTAACTCTGACAATATGAAAATAAGGGCACTATGAGAAATTGACCATGAATTGTGTAAGAAGTAGATATGTGTACTATAATTCTGAAGTTTTTCTGCATCTGCCTATACCAGTAAATGAGACAGTGATGGTGCCAGGATTTGTGCCATGATGGGCCAAACAGTGAAACTGCTATCCCAGTGCCTTGTATGGTACTGACTTTGCCAACTGACACTCTCCCAAAAAATTCCTTGTCATGACTTAAAGCTTAATAGTATAATAATTTAATATTTGCAACACAGGTAATTTGTATGAATGCAAAACATACCATAACATAATTTATTGTTTCTAATTCCTGAGGGCTTTGGTTAGAAATTAGAAAAAAATATTTTTGGCAATGATGAAAACACTTGAAATGCTTTTTCAAGTGCATTCGAGAAACAATGATAATGTGAAGTCAAGGCATTTTCTTAGCTAGGTATGTTTCAAAAGCTGAGAGAGTAACTCTGAGATAAAGGAATTTAATTTTATTTTCTTGTTTCCATTGTCATCTTACTGAATTGAAAGAATAGGTTTTGAAAATCTATTCTGAACTTCTTCCATTTTTGACATCTCCACCTGTAAGTCTAAACCATGTGAGCCATGTGTTTAGTGCTTACTGTGCTTCATTTTTATCAGGAATAAGTCCTTGTTCTGTTTGTCTAAGCACTCCCACTGTGATGCTTTGATCTATTTACCTCACTTAAATGAGTTTTTCCATTCTGGAAAGAAAGTATTCTCTTTGTGAATGTGGTGAATGACTGGAAAGCATCTAGTCTTTGCAGGTAGGCATACTCACCATTGCACCCCACAGATATAATAAACTGAGTTCTTGCTTTCCCTCTGGTGTGTTTGCACAAAGAATGCTTAGGACAAAGCAATGTGAAAAGTATCACAGTGTTTGCTGCTTTCCCTCTTTCAACATCGCTCCTTTTCTGAAAATATTTATAGAACCTTGTCCTGAAGTGTTTCTCAGAAAAGTCTGTAACATGGAAATTGAATTTTGATGAAGCAGACAAAAATATAGAAGATGGTATTTTCAGATTTAGTCTGAAGAGTGGATGTCTTCGTGAAAAAGAAGAAGTCAGTATTTCTGTGTCCTTCTGGCCTCGTAAGTAATTTTATGAATTCTTCTGTAGATTGGCCATTTGCATAGGGTTGTTTAAATGAGGTTTTGTGAGGAATCAATACTTGTACTTATTCTGATCAACCAAAGTTTTTTTTTTTTTTGTTCTGGCAGACCTAACAAAAAATATGGAATCATTGTTTTTGAAATTGCATTGTTTGAAAAGTCTGCTTTGCACATAGAAAGCATCAGGTTTTTCAGACATAAAGCATCAAGGACTGGGATAGGTGTATCATTTTCAATGCTGCTACTTCAGGTGCATTTGGGTTGACTGACTTAGGTAGTAAAACTTTCCAAGGTACTTGGAATGCTTTTAAACTTTAAATAGCCATAATTTAGGTAAGAGTAGAAATTTCCTGCTTCAGTAAGATATAAAATCACTTGTCTGTGGTATTTTTTGGAGTAGACTGGTCAGACAACCAGTCCCTAAGAAAAAATATGTAAAACAGATTTCTAACAAAACTTGAAAAAATAAAGGAAGATTATAATCAACCACATAACTCTAGAAAAGGAATAGAAGATCAGGAAAATTAAGATTCTACTTTTTTCCCAGCCAGGTGTATAGAGTAGACAGTGATATAGAAGATTCATAGATTCATAGGATGTAACACTGTACTTGAGCTGATAAATCCCACCAGCAAATGCAACTGATGCACACAGAACCCCATCCTGCTGGCAGTTTCAGTGCAGTACTTTTGGGGCTACAGCATTGTCAAGGTTAAGAAAAGTTGTGTCAGTTGGATCTGATGCTGAGTCAGCAAGTGAGCATCCCTGTCCTAAAGAAAGATGTTGCTGTTGTTCTTCATCATAGCACTGAAATCTCTAACCACAATTAAGCACTGGAAACAATTTAATATAAATAAAGAAAAATAGAGATATAAGACTCTTGCCATGACTCTGTATGATAAATTGAGAAGACTGCATTCAGTATTGTTCTGTAAATGTTATGAATATGCAAGAGCAGTATTTAATTGCACATGTTACTTGAAGTTGTTTGTTGCAGACTGTAAAGCAGAGAACAGCATAAAAATAAAAGCCAGTATTTTGAATTGCTGGATAAATTGTATGTGTAAATGCAGATGTGTATATATACATAAATATGACTGATAAATTACTGTAATTTGAAGTTATCTGTATTTTTGCTGTGTTCCCATATCTTTTGTTTACAGAAAATCATAAATAACTGTAATGATCAATTACCCTTAATTCAATGTTCTAAGTATTTTCGCATTATTTATATCCTATTTATGCTGTACCTTCAGTGCATATCATTACTCTCTTGTAAGAGAGCATTAGATACATTAAAACCCACACAGGAGACCTAGTTAATGGACATGGGGTGCTAATCACTTTCATAGGCTTGTGCTGTAAGGCTGTAGTTTGTGGGGGGGTGAACAAACTGTAAAATGAACTTTGAGCGTGCATTAGGGTAATTTAATTAAATATGCTGCAGCAGTTATGATAGAGTACAAAATGCTGTAATAAACTACAATGTTTAATTAAATGGAAGAGCTTATGTTGATGGTAAAATCATGCTAACTGTTAAAATAGTACTCTAAAAATAGAGATTTTGAAGAATTGAAGACTCATATGATCCTCTTCTGCTGTTTTATAGTATAATGCATAACAATCTAAATTTTTTTTCACTATATCTAATTTTGATATGAAAAAACTTATCTGCAGCAAAGGAAATTGCAAGGAATTTGTGCTCTTGGGTTCCCTTACTGGGAGTTCAGAGGTGCTGGAAGATGTGATGATTGTGTAATGGGCACAAATGACAACTTTGATACTTTGATTGTGTGGTTTTTTGTTTTTTATTTTTTTTCTGCAACAGCAAGATATTAAATAGCTGTGACCTTTAAAAATTCTGTGAAGAAACTATTAGTTTACTTTTGAGTTTTTCTTTTCTTCCTTTTTCATTTTTTTTTTTTCAGGATACATGTAAGTTCTAGCTGTCTGTGGCTTTTCTGCTTCGAAGTCTGTATTTCACTGGCTGCAAATTGCTCAGTGGTACCTATTAATGTTGAAAGGATATAGATGCAATAACACCTGAATTGTCATAAGGTCCAAGGCAACTAAACTACAAATGTGCTTTTGGCAGACAAATGTAGGAAATGCATAACCATATAACAGAAACTTAAGGGGGTGAGAAGAACAGAGGGTGTTTTTACTTTCTTCTCATAAACTCTGAAAATATATTATAGAGTTAATATTCCTGGAGAAGAGAAAATATTTTCCATATAATTCCACAGATTTTGTTAGTCCTTGGCAGATTTTGATTGATAAAATTTTAAATACCATCAAATATCCTTATAAGTAAATGTTATAAGTAAAATGTTCACATCTGCTGAACTAGAAATTAATGGTGGTATATCAGAATGGTAACAGCAGCCCAGCTTTGACAGTGGTCATGAAAGGTGTGAGGAGTAGAATAAATTCTTGGCTTCAGCTATCAGTTCAGGACATAATTCTCATTAATTTCTAAGCAATTTATTGAACATGAAATATACTGAAATCACTGTTCCTAGACATTCCAAACTAATGAACTAATTTTAATAAATGACAGAATTCATGTTTTTTTGTCTTTGTGTCTGTTTAAAATGATCATGGTATTGCATTATCCTGGTGTTTCTGACACGAGCAATAATTTCTTGGTTTACATACTATGCTGAATTTTGGTGTTAGTAAATGTGTGGATCCACACACAGAATGATCAGTGAGGCAGGATAGACACTGTCTGTTCTGCTCTTTGGGTGAGCCAGGGATTCTCTGGCATGGAAAGTGTAAATGGAAAGTTTGTGTGAGAAAAGCTTAACACTACTATTATCTAACTTTGAAACTATGGTTAATACAAATATTTAAAAATGTGAGTTAGTGAAAACTGCACATTCTTTAGTACTGACATATGCTCCTGTACTTTCTTCCTTCATTGTGCTCCATCCCTATGATATTTATTGGTTATGCCCTTTCACTTCACCTTGTCATACTTATGGATGAAAAGAGGACACCAGAAATATGGTTTTGTTACAGGGGAGGAACTTGTATAGAACATCATTTCTTGTAAGGTTTTAAGAGATACTCTGTCTCTTCATCCATCTCCATGACTTTTTTCTGATGCTTTCCTTCATGAAAGGACAAAGTGCCAGAGGAAGATGTGTTCCTGTTGTATCAAAACCTACAGGCAGAATCTTTTTAGCCTTCTCAGCAGTATTGTCTCTGATTTACAAGCTGATTTACATTTAACACAGAATTAGTCAGATGTTGCAAACAGGGCAGCAGATTCCCTTTAGAGCTTGTTTTCAGTTTGCCATTTTCATTTTTGCTGGTTTGAAATGAAAGGATCCACAGGTCATATTCTGGTGACATAACAGTGTCCATGAAGCTCTTCTACTATCACCTCCATTAGGAAATTAGCTCTTACAGGAAGGGAAAAAGACAAAGTATTTTGAAGACACTAGATTTTCTTCTTTTTGTTAAACAGTGACAGCTCTTTCTCCAGCTGTGGAAGTAATGATCTGATATAATCTCAGAAGACCCTGTCATGTATTTTGTTCTGTGACATGTATATGTTCATGCAGACACATAAAATATAATTTTTTTTTGCTATCTTAATTATTAGGTAAGAATGTTTCCATACTACTGATCTAATTGAGGGAAATCAAAGGAAAAGGTGTTTTTTCTCAAAGATTCAAAGACTAAACTTTTTGGGTTGTTTTACAACACATTATTGCAGATTTATTTCTAAATCCAGGAGCTGTTCATTAGCTTGCCCTGAAAATTGCTCATTTTGTTAGCTCTTCAGCAGATGAGAATGTATGACTGAGGGTTGGGTAAATGACACTGCATGGTTTGGAATGTCATTTTCATAGTTTAACAGCTGTAGAAGGAAGTACTTTGTTCCCTGTATCAGTGAAAAAAAAGTGGTTTTCCATCCTAGAGAGAACTGCCTTCCAGCAAGAAATGAGGTGCCTGAGAAGGGGCAAAACACAAGGAAATCTTTATCCCTGCCATTGTCATTCCCAGCTGTGCTGTAGAGAGCACCTGGAGAAGGATATTTGGTCATCCCTTCCCTTTTTTTTTTTGGTGGATGTGGCAGTATTAAGGTTGCAGTTGGACTTGATCCGTAAGATTTTCTCCAAGCTAAATGATTCTGTGAAACGGGAGATGCTCTGAGTGGAGGGTGGAACCTCCTGCTGGCTTGTGTGAGGCTGCTTGGCCACTCTGTAGGTTTTGGGGCCATCTTTGAAGTGGTATAATTGCACTCTTAAAAGGTACCAACTTTTCCTTGTCTTGGCAGTCAGATGCTTCCAATAGTTACTGTTTTTATGAAATAAGCATTCACTGTGTCAGTTAGTGTAATTCAAAGTATGACTACAATTCTTATAATTCTGCTGTTGTATTGATATTATGTATAATGGAATATTAATGAAATAAACTCATTTATTGAAGTTAGAAAAAATTCTGACAAGTTACAAAAATGTGAATTTCTGGTTTGCTAAAGGCAAGTATTCTGAGCTTCCTTAATAAATACTCTTCTCATACAATATTTATGTTATGTTAAACTACATTTTGAGAAACAAAACATTACTAAATTAAAAAAAAATTATTAATAAACAAAATTCCAACCCCAAACCTCTTACTATAACTCTTTTACATTCCTGCATTTATGGTAATATATATAAATTTTTAATCTTTTCAACAGCTTGTCCTGGGACATACACATCTGAAATACCCATGTATCTAAATGATAGTTCATCACGATCCATGCTAACATTGTCTGGCACGCTGAGGTCACCAGAAATAGATTTTCATCCCCCCTTTTTAATGTTGATGCCAGTTCCTCTGGGTGTGGAAACTGAAGGAGTCATCACTATCATTCCACGGGATTTTATAAGGTAAAAATCTCAAAGTATATTTATTACAGAAATCCTGAATTGTTGTTGTTTCATTCACTTCTGAAAAAGTCAATTAATATTTGTTTGTGAATGTTAGTATTAATTTTATGCTCAGCAGAAGAATCTGTATATTTAAGAGAAAATTAATCTAATTAATATTGTTGAATATTCAACAAGCCCATGTTTTTTCCTCAAATGTACCTGCTTCATGAAGTGTCTGTTTTCTGATATCTTCACTCTATTAATTTCTATCAGAAATATAAAATTACTGTAGATAGCAAAAAAGTTAAAAGCAGATACTCTACCAGAATTTTTGTTGCTTTTTGCCAGATACTAAGGTTTTAAGTCTTATTTCTATTTTTTCACATTGTGATAGCATAAAATCTTTCTGTTATTTTATTTTTTCTACTCCACTGGTTTGAGGTTTAGCTAATTGAACAGTTGGTGAGGTTATAGTTCTTGGTGTTTTTTTTTTTCCTTCTTTCCATGTGAGGTTTTATTGAAAAGGGCATCAGAAATGTTTCAATCCTGCCACTTGTTTCAATAAGAAATCTATATATTTTTATTTATCTGTGGATCACTCACTTCATCCTGGTACTTGAATGTAAAAGAGAGACCTTTTGTAATCTTCATATAATATAGTATAAGTTAGCATTGCAACTATTCAAGTTCTTAAGATTTAGCTTTTCTGTTTGTAATTAGTAAAGAGCAGTAATATTTTTTTTTGCTATGCTTATGTAGGTATCATTTAGATACTAGAATTACAGCAAAAATTCTCTTTTGTTGTAAGTTAATTAAATTGCCTTCAAATTTTTATTGTCTTGTCTTGTCTGAGTTGTGCTGATTTATCAAGTGATTTGTCTGTTGTCAGTAGCTCGGTGGTTGGAACTGAAGGGATTCCACATGGGCCTGGAGTGACTGCTGTTCTTATTTCAGAGCTGAAACCTGTAGCTACATAACTACATACTGAAGTATCTTCAGTATCTTCACAAATTTACCCTTAATATTTCTATTTTATAACTTGCTTTAACTTATTTGTGCACTAGTGCAGTTTAATGAATACTAATGCAAGTTTTAAGTTTCAGAAAACTCTTTATGCCTTTTGTAGCACAGTTAGTAGAAATTTTGTTTCGATGTTCAGATATTGTGAGTCAGCATGAAATGTTCAGATACATACAAAGAAAACAAACTAGCATCTAAATGATGGAAGAATTTTATTTTTAAAATTAGTCTCATTTGATTTGCACTTGAGAACTAAAGTTGTTATTCTGTATTCAACTGTGAAAGTGTTTTGTGAATGTGAGAATCTATGAATTAACTTTATTACTGCAATCCTGTGACCACAAACACGTACTATTTATGTTTGACACAGGCAATCACGAATTAGAGTTAGACTTCCTGAGCTTGAACTTGCAGATGGTACCAGGACTTGCCCTTTTTCTGTGCAGTTCCCAGAGGGACAAAATATTGTTCTTTCATCAGATGGCACAACTAATGAACTGACCTGCCGTGTCAGCTTCAGATCATCTAAGCCAATGTCATTTTTAGGGGAAATGCTCTTCATCGATCAAGAAGACAACAGGTAATGTGTGCAATTCATATTCACCTGGGGGAAGGTTCCAGACTGACCAAGTTGGATATAAGACACAGAACTCATAAGGGTTGGGTAAAGGAGCACAAGAATCCTCTGAAGAAAATGGAAGATAGCTATTAATTTCTTTTTTCCAATTGAATTAATATTCAGAACTAAAAAAAGTCAGCTTTAATTTCTGAGGTAAAATTCATCTAAGTGTCCATCTTAAGTTCTTGTTTCAAGATCTCATTTGTATCTACTGGTAACTTACCTCTTGTTCAGATCTGCCAGGGCGGGGATGAGGGGGTGAATGCAAGGGGAAGAAAGATGGGCACTGTTGCTATTAAAGTCATTCCTGTATTTAATATTTTCACTAAAGCAACTATTTTGAGGAATAAATAATTCCACCCTGCAGCTTTGAATAGGCTTTTTCTAAATATCAAACTAAATTTTATATTATTTTGATGCAAGGATTATGGATCTTTAAGTTATTGCTGCTCTCTGGGTTAATAGTTCATATTTTTCTGTATAGATTGTCAGCCAATAATCTATTTGTTATTAATTTTAATTAATTCTAGTATTTAATAGTTGTGTGGGGTGTGATTCATAAATCTGTGTTAAAGTTTTCTGTAATTACAAGAAAAGGATATTTTAAGCTTATGACCAAGTCTGAAATGTAGCTTCTGAGCAGGCACAATATTTAGTTTTAATAACTTTTTATATGATGCACTAGCAGCTTCTCAAACCTTGTTATAGAGAAATAAAAATTCCTCCTGGGTAATAAAATTTGTTCTGTATTTGCTATTAAAAGGAGATAAAGAATATGACCCTCAATTTAAAGGCAAACTGAATGTATTTAAAAAAAAAAAGATAGCAAATAAAAGTCATCTAAGTAAACTTAACAGCCATTCCTGTTCATGAGGGTGAAAAAATTTGTGCTCCAGAATTTCAAATCATCTCAGAATTGTTGCTAGGTTTTAAAATGTAGAACTAAAGGATTTGTTAAAGGACAGAGTTCTAACAGCAGTTTACTAATGTATATGGGATTTTCTAACAGGCAGTTGAGTTGTGGGTGGGCTTTAGGAGCAGGTGATATAAAACCTGAGGAGAAATAAAAGAATTATGTGTGTGTCTTTGGTCAGTGTGGGATTATTATTCATATTGGCTTTCAGATGAAATTATTTTATTGTAACCAGAAATAATTCTTTCCTTCACTTAGAAAAGTCTGAGTATGCACCCAGTTCTGTAATGCTGACTGTTTCCTTCTTCTTCTAATAAACTCCATGATAATTCCATGATAAATCCAAGTCTGGATAACACTGCTAGTATTATGTGCTTTGATATTGCACTCTGTAATAATAGGTAGCTGGAATTTCTTGTTCTCTGCATATCTTTCCCTCATTCCTGCCAGCCCCCGTGGGAGCCCTGTGCAACATGTTCAAACTTCAAAACTGATTCAACTAATTATCTAAGCATTTGAATAATTTGTTTCAGACGGTGTATCTAATGAATTTAAACTGCTTTTTTAATTTGAGTATTTTAGAAAGACAAGATTTCAGGGTCTTCTTGATCTGTAATAATAAAACAATGAAACCTATAACCTTTTATAACACCTATAAAAGCTAACTGGTCTTGAAAAAGCTCCTGGACTGTTTAATAGGCTGTGAAATCTCACAGTATCAGT
This sequence comes from Vidua chalybeata, assembly GCF_026979565.1. NCBI lineage: Eukaryota > Metazoa > Chordata > Aves > Passeriformes > Viduidae > Vidua > Vidua chalybeata. The sequence continues at coordinate 8,973,018 of NC_071531.1, forward strand.
TGCTGAAGATGTATTAATTTGTCAGGTGTTCTCTCTTTATATTTCCATTTCCAAAGTGATAATATATACTTTAAAATGATTTGAACTAAACTTTTGAACTTCAACTCCTATTCTGTGTTCTGGGATATTATTAAAACAAGCAAGTCAAGATTTTCAGAGGTTGGTAAAATATTGTATTCTACAGCTACTTAGAAAAAAACCCCTTAACTTCTAAGCAGAACTAGTTCTAGGCATATTTCAAAGCAGGAGTGTTGAGGAGAAAAACACTCCATTGGGGTTGACCCTGGCTGGAGTCAAAAAAGCTCTGCAGCTGGAAAGGGGAGAAAAAAAATAATAAAAGGTTCATGAGTTGAGATAAGAACAGAAGAGACATCACTCACCAAATACTCTCATAGGCAAAACTGACTTGAATTAGAGATATTAATTAAATTTATTACTAAAAAAATCAAAGCAAGATAATGAGAACTAAAAACTTAAAACCACCTTTCCTTCACCCCTCCCTCCTTCCTAGTTCTACCTCTTTGCCAGCAGTGGAGGGAAACAGGGAATGGGAGTTGTGGTCAATTCATCTCCCATTATTTCTGCTTCTGCTTAGGGAGAGGAGTCCTTCCCCTGCTCCACCACGGGAGAGAGTTCTCCATGAACTTCTCCAATGTGAGTCCATCCCATGGGCAGCAGTCCTCCCCACACTGCTGCAGCATGGGTCCCTCTGCCATGGAGTGCAGTCCTTCCAGGACAGCCTGCTCCAGCCTGGGTCCCCCATGGGGTTACAAGTCTTACCAGGAAACCTGCTCCAGGGTGGGCTCCCCTCTCCACAGGTCTGCAGGTCCCAGCCAGGAGCCTGCTCCAGCACAGGCCTCCCATGGGTTCACAGCCTCCTCTCAGCATCCTCGTGCTCCATTTTGGGTCTCCTCCATGGGCTGCAGGTGGATCTCTGCATCCCTGTGCCCTCCTTGGGCTGCAGGTGGATATCTCCATCCCTGTGCCCTCCTTGGGCTGCAGGTGGATCTCTCCATCCCTGTGCCCTCCTTGGGCTGCAGGTGGATCTCTCCATCCCTGTGCCCTCCTTGGGCTGCAGGTGGATCTCTCCATCCCTGTGCCCTCCTTGGGCTGCAGGTGGATCTCTTCATACCCGTGCCCTCCCTGGGCTGCCTCACCATGGTCTCAGCATGGGCTGCAGGGGAATCCCAGCTCTGGTACCTTGAGCACCTCCTGCTCCTCTTTCTGCACTGACCTTGGTGTCTGCAGAGCTGCTTCTCTCACTGATTCCCACTCTCCTCTTCTCTGCCTGCAATTACATCTGTGCCATAACTTTTTTTTCAAATTCTTAAGGATATTATCGCAGAGGTCTTGCCACCATTTCTACTTGGCCCAGCCTTGGCCAGTGGCACATCAGTCTGGCTGCTGTTGGGCTCTGATGGAGGTGGAGGAAGCTTCCAGCAGCTTCTCAAAGCCACCCCTGTAGCAACCCCCACTACCAAAACCTGGCCATACAAACCCAATGCACTTTACTTAGACTCTGTTGTATTTTGCGTTTCTAAATTCAGGTCTAAAATGTCAGTAGGATTGATTCACATAGCCATACTTAGTCCTAAATAAGCAGGACTTTTTTACTTTAAAACAGAGTGAACGTTGGCTAGAGAATAGATAATGTTGGACTTGGCTGCTTTACAGAAAACATTTGAAAGGTGAAGGACAATAATTTTTTATAATAAAGCAATATTCAATGTAACTGTAAAAGAAAACTGGTTGTCATTTATGCAATAATTTACTGTGTGCACAGATTCCATTAAATGGAACATACGAAAGTGCATTAATGTTCTTTTAATGACTGCCTTAAATGAGAATTTGCAGTTAATTTCTAATATTACTTTAAATCTTTATGCTTTCTTTTTGCTCCTTTGAATCCAAAGCAGAAGAAATGACTCTTCCTTACATAGGACTGATAGGAATTCAGAATTAAAAGTTAACATAAAACCTAAGACTGTCTTGAGCAAGTATTTAATAAATGGGAGAAATATTTAGCTATGACAAATATTTTGCAAAAAAAACCCTCTGCAAACATGGCATGTTTATGTATTTGTTCTCTGATTATTGTTATTATATATTTTAATTTGATGATTATATAAAGAGTTTTGCAGAAAATAAATTTTTCTGCCATCTTGATTGAAATAAAACTTAATTTACTATTTCTGAAAATAAGTAAAGAAACAATCAAAGAATATGGTGCTCTGGGCTGCAAAATATGCTAAAATCCCCACATGTGTAGATGAGTTGGTATGTCATTGATGACACAAGTGTGCTGAGGTCTTTTTCTCCCATTCCTACAGATCTCTCTTCCCTCTCCCTCTTGCACTGGGAAGCTATGGAAACTCATGAAATTTCTGAATTTATTCACATTATTCATGGCTGGAACTTCAGGAAGAGAGAATGTCAGGGAATGTAGCCTCTAATAACAATATGATAGCACTGAGACACAGTCACTAACCCAATTATGGATTGGTTCCAGTTGTTTTGATAGTCCCTCAGATCTCAGTGTCTCGCAGGGGAAAACATTCCCTTTGCTCTTGGGAAGCGTGCCCAAACCATCCAGCTCTTTAATAGGCACTGCTGGCAAATGTCAAATCCATGTATTCTGCTGGCATGCCTGGGAGAGCAGGAGCTGTCAATTTCTTTCAATGTCGTTCACATTTCATGAGAAAGCAGGGAGCTAGGAAACATTGGAGTTCTTGATATTTGCATGCTGCTTTTCAGCGTTCATCTGACCTAAGAATATGTTGGCATTTTACCTCAGATAGTTTGGAGTGCTTTTGAAAACAAGGATGGTCCAAACCCATTAATCACTCCGTTCTTTTCTGTGCTTGTGGCTTTCTGCCATTGTGATGGTCCCTGACAGCTGAAGCATCTCTTATTCAGGAATTAAGCGCTAACGTCACTGCTGCTACTAGAAAAAAATGTGGATGCTTTCCCAGCTATAAGTCTTACATATACCATGAAATCATGTGTCAGCCACTATTCATTGTTGTATTATGTTGGTTGCTGGGGAAGCCTGAGCTTCTGCTACAAAGGATAAGGACCCTTCAGCATGGGGAACTGCTTATTTGTGAATAGTCATGGCAGAGCTGGCATGGGTCATCTTTTCCTTTTCCAGTTCCATCATCTCTGGATCTGTTCTAGGATTTTTCAAGGGAGGGAGGAGGGCAGGTGTTTATTGATATTTAAATTGCAACTTCCCAGCATCTAACTTGTTCTTTATTCTTAAAGATCTGTAAAATGCCACACTCTTAGGTAAAGTTTTCTTTTGTCACTAATGAGTTCTGCAAGAAATTTGTATTGTTTCCTAAACTGGCAGTGTGAGTTTCTCTTAAATATTTTTTTAAGTTTACGCAAATTATATTGCTACAGGAATTTGTCAGTTAGATGCTAATGGATTTGGATTTTTTAATCATTAGAAATTTAGTGATATTCTGCATCTCTTAATGAATACTATTGAAGAAGGGTTATTTAACTATGCTGACAGATTAGAACATTGGGGCACACTGATACAAAACAAACCATTTGTTTGTACTTAGGAAACATCTGAAATTAAAATGGATAAATATATTTTGATTTGGGTTCTTTTGTCTTTCCACAAACATTAAACAAAAAAAGTAATGAAAAAACCCCCATAATTTCTTTAAGAGAAGTGAAAGAACTTCTATATAAGCTTTGTTTTAGAGTGTTGAATGGTATTATTTTGTCATCACAGTTGGAGCTTTACTTTTGGTTATCAGCAGGTTTCAGATGTTGGTAAACACAAAATATTTAATGTCCATTCTCCTGTTTTGTGTTCTTTGGAAATATACATTAGGGAATAAACACTGGAGTAGCAGCGACAATGATGGTTCATGTAGATAACAAATTTTTTACTTGCTTTAGTGAGCATTATAAAACCAAATACACTGAATAATTTAACATATTTAGTGACTTCACATTTGCTATCAGTACAAGTGCCTTTCATTCCAGTAGAATAATATAGACTTTTCTTATATTTAATTAAATTCTGCTGCAAATACAAAATAAATATGTTGTGCTTGTAGTTTTGTGCCATCGTTTCATTAATGATGTTGTAAGTAGAAGTCAGTGGTACAAGATGCTTTTACATATACAGAATGCACATGTCTTTGTAATCTCTCTTCTGCATTTGTATGCTATAGTGAATGCTCTTCTATCTAGTGCCCTCTGACTCAGTTCCTCAAAGGCATATGATAAATACTTAATTTCTAGCACCTTCGCTTTTCTGCCACATGTCCCTGTGATTGGAGTGGTGTTATTTGAATCTCAGATGAAATTTTTAGCTATGGACTCATTCTTGAATTTTATTTCAAATAGCATTTCTGGGAAAAAACTGTAATAAGTACTAACTGATAATAAGTGGACAGGTGGCCAATAAGTGAGTTGATATTTATTATCACAGAATGCCTCAGGTTGGAAAGACCTTCCAGAGATCATCTCGTCCTCTCTTCAAAGAATCAACTCTATTGCCCAGTTAATTTTTTTAGTATCTTCAAGGATGAGACTCCATAACTTCCCTGGGCAGACTTTTCTAGTGTTTAGCCACTCTCATGATTTTGGTTTTGGTTTGTTTTTATTTTCTCTTATGATGAGAGAATTTCCTGTATTTAAATTTGTACTCTCTGACATTTTGTGATTTCACTGAGCATCACTGAGAAGAGTCTCCTTCTTCCTTACTCCCTCCTCAGATATTTGTACACATAGACAAGATACCCCTGAGCCTTCTTTTCTCACAGCTGAACACTCATGTCACTCAGTTTCTCCCCACACAGCAGCTTCTTCAGTCCCTTCTACATCCTTCAGTCCTGACCTCCACCATGTCGTGCTCACTGCAGCCACAGTCATGGAATTTAAATCCTTATGATCAATATCAGCTGCAGAATCAGTTGCTGACTTGCAGGATTCATCCCCTCCTCCTCAATATGTGCATTGTGTTTGCTGTTGGCTGGCCGTGTTCATGTCTCTTTCTGTGTTACCGCAGCAGCCAACGAGGCACATCCAAGGAGCAGGAATTTTGCTTGTGGCAGCACCACGAGCTCTGAGGGGTTTATTTGTACACAGGTGTTCTGTTGTGGGGCTGTTCTTTATATTCTACATTGTGCAGTTACTTCCTTTGCTCTGAGTAGTTTCACTCATGGAATTTGTGTAAGTGGTTCAGATGTACTGCAGTTGTTCTCAAGCACGCTTTTCTGTGTTACATTACTGTGCAAATCTGAGCATGAATGAAGATTTCCCCGAATTCCAAACTGGTATTTAGGATGGAAATGGCTGAGGTGCTCACCTCAAACTGAGAAATCAGGAAGTTGGCTGAGTGTGTTAATACAGACATCTGAGTTGCTTTCATGTGACTTGAGAGCTGTCTTTCTTAAAGCTCTGTACAGCTTTCTTCCCCTCCTGCCTCTCACTCGGTTGTCTGAAGTTCACCTGAGTGCCTGCAGAGTATTGACAGTTGTCATTTATCACAGTAAAGTCATGAGTTGGAAGTTGCAAACCTTTCTGTGTTGCAGTTATTGATTCTGTGTGTCTTTAAATGGTTGGTAAAGGTTGAACAAACAAGCCCTGACACTTGTTTTGAGCATGTACAGTTGTACATTTTGTGCACATAGGTAGGTGTGGATCTACCTCCCACAGCCATCTGTCCTGCTGATGCTCTGCTGCTGCAAGTATTTGCTGAATAAAAGCAGAAAGAAATTACATTTGCTGAAAGAAATATTATTCTGCACAGTGCAAGTGGCCAGAGCTCTTGCCTTGCCCCCAGCCAAGTTCCAGTAGGATTAACATTTCCTAAGAGCAAACCAAATCATTGCAGAGCTGGATTATTTACTTAAATGACTGTTAGATATCAAATTGAAATCCCAATGAGAATATTTACCTGTGAGAAAGTTTGCTATGGATTTTGTTGGAACCTTTCTCTATTTATTAAAGTTGCCTTGAGAGAAATGTCCAAGAATGTTGTGTTTGGAGAGTGAAGTATGAAGGAGGAAACAAAACTACTTTCTGGTACTTTTAGAACATTTCTTTTTTCCTTGATTATGTTATTCCACAAAAAAATAGCAGTAAAATCTAATTATGTCATATTATAAATAAATTAATCTGAGAGGTCTTGTCATAGCTTTTAAGATTACTCTAAATCTGCAATAAATATAGATTTCTTTTAGGTTGTTTCAAGGCAATAGAAAATATATTCATTTATTCTGTGCAAGGTATACTTTCAATATGCGTAATTCTCAATTTATTAAAGCAAGATGGATGCTGTTTGAATCGGCATGCTGTTTGAATAATTAAAACACATTTTTCTTTTTACTTTTGACAGTTTAGTCAAAACAATTAATTAAAATTAATGTTAGTTAATAAGTAAATAAGGACTACAAACCAAGCTATTTAATAACATAGGACTAGGCTCAGTTTAATTACCTGTCAGTTGCAATGAGCTCAGAACATAAATACAGATGCCTCCCAGCATTGCATTGATGGCAATAATTTGCTTGTTGACTACACACTGAGACTGAGGTGAAGTATAAGAAGAGGGTTAAAAGGTGGATTGCTGTACATCAATAAAGTTGCTGCAGGTAGAGCAGACACTCTAAGTGAACATTAGAGCATGGACATCAATTTCTATTATATTCAAGCAACTGCAGTCAATATCTTATTGTTTTTAAATTGAATCTATTTAATTTTAAATATTTATTTTGACATTTCTGTGAAGTCTTATAGAATAAATGCTGCATCAAAATAAAAGTTCCTTTTCAAGAAAACTTCTATTTACAAAAGTTGTAGGACATATTTTTAGCAAGTTAGCAGGCATCTTTAGGAGACTTATTAAATGTCAGGTGTAATTTTAGTAGTTTTAATTTTTCTTTTTAGAAATACAGAGTTAATTTATTTCATTAAATCTCTGCTGACTCTTTCAGACTGATGATACACCCATGCTCACAGTAAAACTAAGAAGTGAAAATACTGTACCAAACTTCAGCATTTTGAAAGGTGCAGTCCCACCTGTGTAATCTGTTCAGCCACTAGAGACGAATGAAGGAGTTCTGATACCTTCACTCTGTCTTTTGTTCTTGTGCCAAAAAATATCTTGATTACCATTAGTAAAAAGAAAATGGTAACTTCTGTGTTTTGTTTTCAACAGGTTCTCATTTCAGGTTGCTGGAACAGCAGACAATTGTCTTCTCACTTTATACCCATACCTGGCATTGCACTGCTCTGATCAAAAAATTATCTGGAAAAGCAGTAAGCAGTCAAAACTCTACCTCTGAAATTATATTATGTCCATTAGTATTATCAGTGTGTTCAGGGTGATAACAGGAATGTGATTGTCAAGATAGCATTTTCCCTCATTTTTTGCAGTGGAACACTGCAATTAAACTTTTTAATAGCTTCAGTTTTCTTGTTGAAAATGAGGACAAGTTATATAACTGATTAGGTCATATTTATTGAAAAATATTGAACAAACCAAAATCTTACAGAATGTTTGTGAAGCATTTTAAATATGAATAGGGAAAACAGCCAAAACATTAGAAAATAAGTTAATTTAATTTGAATTTTATTGATAGACCGTGATCTCATGTTTTGAAGAAAGCAAAAGAGAAACCACATGATGTTATTTTAAAATGTGATCATTATTTGCCTGTTGGAATAGTTTTCAGGGTTTTTTAACTCCTGTCCTTGAAGGGAGAAGTGCACAGCTATCTTTTAAGGCATAATAAAAACCTGTGGTCAGAGAGCAGAAATATTTTTATCTGCAATAAGTCTCCCTGCCTCCTTCTGCCTGTCTCTGTCTCTAAATCTCTGCCTGTGTCCCTGCTCCTGAACCCATCTCTGCTGCCTCAGTGATCTGTGATCTCTGTGTGTGGCTGTGCTCATGGCAAGATTGGGATCACTGTATAATTCAGGTTGGAAGGAATCCCTGGGGGCCATCTAGACCTGCTTAAAGCAGGTTCAATGTGGGGTAAATGATTGTTTTTTTATAGCTGTATATGTGATCTGATGTATTTTGATGAAATAGAGAAGTTTTTCAGGTAAGCAAGTAAGTCCTTAGATCTGAGACAGATTTAACATCCAAGACTGAATTCTAAGACTACATTAACTTAAAGTAAGTGTGTCAGAGTATTTAATAGAAAAGAGAATTGATACTTGGGAAATTGAGAAAGGGATTAGCAAGAAGACAGGTAATGTTTTGGTCTTTTTCACCCAAATGGAAGAAGATAGGTATAAGTACCACATCATTCAGGGATCATAGTACAATTAAATGAAGATAGGAAGGGGGAAAATATTATTTCTTATTAATGTGTAATTTTTTGTTTATTTTCTTTATTTTTTTGTGACCAATATACCATTTTTGCAAACTTGTTTTTTTTAAAGAGGCTTTGTAGATTTCCATTGAGGATTAAGCCAAAAATGGAGTGATGGTTTTATAATAAATTATCTCCCATTAATATTGGGATATTTCTGTCCTGCAATGATTGCTTATTGGTTTGTTCACACACCAATTTGTGGTAGTTTTGAAGCAAGTCATTACTGCTATATCCCTTGAGTCTTTTTTTATGTGATTTTGTATAGACTGTGTTGGTGTTGAATGCTGTTTAATGTGACCAAACCATATCTATACAACACAGTGTCTTTGAAAGGTATCCAGGAAGGCTTTGCCTCCACTCTGACACTATGCTTTTGTTTTACTTCCTACAGATGATAAAAATAACAGTGCCAGCAATCAAAAGTTAAAAGATAATCATAGAGAGCTCTTGCTTCTCTTAGCGGTGTGTTTGTTTCTCTGGAAACCACAGTGCCTCTTTAGTTTTGGACTGACAACAGAGAGTCCTTTAATCCTATCTTAGGCCAGCATGAGAATGTCAGAACATCTACTATTTCAGAACTGATGGATTGATAAAGTTTACTTCTGAGTTTTGTTTGTAAAATATGTGTTGTCAAGTCTGAAAGAGCTTGATAATGTTCACAGCTATGAACAAGAAGTCCTTAAGAGTATTTTGTTCATGACACAGAATTCTTGTACTAGCATTGTTCTGATAGGGGATTTTCAACAAGCAGGAAGTTGCATCCTGTAAAATATACAGTTAATGGGGAAAAAAAAACTAAAAATCCATGAATTTTTTTCTGGACCCCAGTCTAATGACCTGTCATGGTTTGACACTGGCACAATGCCAGCGTCCTTATGAAAATACACTTTTTAAAATAAATGTTTTGAGATGTTATCAGGAACAGAGCAGAGCAGGCCCAAGCTTAATAATAAAGGAAAAAAAACTTTATTAAACTAATACTACAGAGGACACACACACTAAATTTAGGATGAAGACTCTCTAAAACACCCCTCCTCCTCCCAATTTTTAAAACAACTACCATGAAACATCACCCGGGATTCTTGATCAAAATACTACCTTTCAGTTAATCAATACTCAGTCTATTAAGGGAGAGAGAAGTCTCTCTTGTGCCATAGACCCCCCCCCCCCCCAGGAAACACAGTTGCTACTTTTTGTGTTTCTATGTCACACATGGTAACTGCTTGGAGAAAATCTGCTAGTGTGACACTCTCTTTTTTACACTACTGTGTACACTCTCCATACACTACTGTGTATGGACAGACTGCTCATAGGGTTTCTTTTTAAGGATGCTTTGCAAAGGACCAAAGAAAAATAACAGTTTTGTTTCTCATTTTGGGACAACAGTCCCCCCTATTTTCTTCCTCCCCTGGGGCCGAAGGTCTAAGAACAGAGATCTTCTTTTCTTCTTCTTCTCTGAAGACAGAGGGTATCACCACATCCTCCTTAATTTTTTTCTGTTCACTCCACTCCTGTCACTCTCAGCTGCTGAAGCAGGTCTCTTGGTTCACCATTGCATCCCCCTAAAATGCAGTCTCTATTGCAGGAGAATTTGGTTTAGTCTATGGCTAACAAGAAAAGTCCAGCCAAAAGCTACTCTATTATCTCTTTTTACTTAAAAATTTCTTCTTCTAGCATCTCAGGTCCCGGACTGTCTCTCTTCTACTATAAATTGAGGAGGAGTAATATTTTACAAAGCCCTCATTTTTCAGGAAAGGGTTAAAAGTTCAGACTCCCTGGACGGCTGAAATCTCTGCCCAGCATTCTCAACTCCCACACTGGGCATCATCCCCCCCTTTCTCCTTCTCCTCTGCCGGTAAATCTCCAGGTGCCATCAGGCTATCTTTCTCTCTGAGGGGGGGAACAAAGGCATTTCTGCTTCTTTTTACTCTTCTGTCTGCAGGAGCTGGCCGCGTGGCTTCCCCTCCCCACCCAGCCTGTGGCTGGGCAGGGGAGAGTCTGCACTCTCTGACCGGAACTAAAGAGACAGTTCCCCTAAGAGTTTTTGCTTTTAACCCCCTGTGTTCTCAGAGGCGTGTCTATATTTTTAGTGGTCACTCTAGGTGCCAATATCTAAACTTGATTACTGATTGGTTTGACCTAACTTCTTGAAAAAAAAATTCACTTTTATGTCAAACTACAACACGACCAAAGTAAGATTTTATGAGTCAAATAAAAACTGTTACTTGATTAATTGAAGCATGAATTAGAAAAATATAGAAGTAGATATTTATAATGTGTTAGAGCACAGACAGTAAAATATGTTTTCTCAGCTGCAACTTCAGTCTTTTTTTACAGACAATGAAGACTTCAGCACTGGAGAAGTTGTTTTACAGCCATGTTTTACACCACCATCACCTTCTCATAGCTATTCCACAAGTTCTTTAGGTGCAACTAGTGGCTCAACCTGTGAAGATTCTCAATCAGGTATAGTACAGCACATAAAATCAATGATCTTATAAAGAATAAGCCTCTTTTCTCCACATTGTATTGTTTTTTCCTACTAAATCCCAGAAAGATTTTTTTTATTCACAAGGGTATCAATTAATTTTATTTTTGCATCATTAATAAAACTGCAACAGTGATATTAAAATACACCTTCAAGGATGGAGTCACCTAAGTTAGTTGTGTTATAAGGAAAACCATTGTTTGTTTTCTTAGTTACCTTTTTGTGCAATGATATTGTTGTTGATGTTATCAACTAACAGTTTTTAAAATATGTAAGTTATGAACAGATCAGAATTTAGGAGTGAAAAGCCTAACAGGGGAGAAAAGTCCAAAGGCTTATAGATGTAGTGGGAGTTATACCTGTACAATAACTGTTAAAGTGAATTTGCAGTGACTGACAGGCAAAGCTGTGTCTGTTGGAACTGTGTGTCAGACTGATCCTTTTAAGATTCTGGCTATAGTTTTTTTGGCCATACCTGAATTTATTTTTTGCTGGTTGAATAATCGTTTTTTTTTTGAAATTGAAATTAGACTTCAATATATCATTTGTTCTATTCCTAAGATGTGTATATGTAATTTAATTTTTTTTTTTCCTAAAATAAGTTGGTCGTTTATTGTCTGGCAGATTTTGTTCTTTGGAAACAATTGTGTGTTAAAATATTTTTTGTACTAGACAAAAATGAGGAAATAAGAAATTTTCTGGATGTTTTATTTTGTGTGTATCCTTCAGAGAGTACCACTGATGAAAGTGAGAGTGATGCATATGAAAGTGAAGAGGACGAAGAAAAAAATGAAGAGAGTGAAACTCACTGTGAAAATGATGGGAAAGGAAATAAGTGTGAATTATCATTTTTTCCTGATGAAGATAAGGAGGAGTACCTCTTCTTTCAAAAGACCCTAAATGCTGTCAAGAGTTGGTTCACACTCTTTGGCTGGTCTAAGGGACAAAATCCCATTTCAATACCTTATTCATTGAGATGGTAATTCATGCCTGCTTAGAGCTAACTCCTGTCTGTCTCAGGCTAACAGATCTACTCAAGGGGTTTGGGTATGATCTAAGGAATATGAACACACTCTAATGCAGTTTTCTATCAAAATTATAGCTTCTATGTGGTGCTTATATGAAAATCTTATCCAGGTGTTAATTTTTACTTTCTAAAATACATTTTCAACTATGACACTGTGTATCATAATGCAGTGTATGTTGAATGTGCAGTTCAAACTATATGTCACCTTAACTGAAATTGATTCTCCTCTGAGACTGAAAACAGTTCTAGCCTTTGTCCTTTCTTCGGTGGCATAAGTAAGTTCTTTAACAATATGTCTTTTTTCCCCACATAATTTAAAGATCAAGAAACAAATGAGAAATAATATTTTATAATCAAGAGCCTTGCAAGCACCCTGGAAATATATCAGTTGTGGTGGCCTCACTTATTTGATTTTATCTAGCTTTGTTCTAAATAGTGAAGAAGCCACTCTCCTGGGAAACAATCACATAGACATTTATAAACATGATAAAAATCCAAATTATGTTTGTCAGAAAGCTTTTATTTATGAAGGAATAAATATTCCATGCAGTTCAAAATGCTTACATTATTACGAAAGTTCTGTAAAAATGAAAAAGTGCTGTACTTTTCAACCTTCCTTGCTGCTATTTTTAATTCATGGTTTGTTAAATTAACCTTGTAATACATGTAATTGTAGCTCATTTTGTGCATTTAGAAGAATAATATCAAATTATATATCAATACAATATCAAAATTTTTTCTTTCCTAGTGATGTGTGCATAGTCCAGCTAACTCTTGCAGAAGAAAATACTTCTAAATGGAAGTTTGACAAAGATAAGTATTTTTATGATATGCTCTTGAATCTGAATGGACAACCAATACAAGGCATTGCTGCAAGCCAGGCATTGCCCCATGATCCAGTAGAAAGAATGTTCCAACTCCACTGGCAGCATTCTGAATTGCTCGCCTTCCTTAAGTAAGTGCAAATATGATGAGATACCAATGTGTGCACCTTTTCTTTCCAATTTCTAAAATTAGTATTCCTCAAGCCTAGTTCTAACTGGATGGTATACAGTGGGTTTAGGGTTTCCTTTCTACTTTTTGCGAGATAAGATGTATGTATTATAACCTTTAATCTATTTTTACCAAGGTTATCTGCAGTTTGCACTAATCAGAGTGTCCTTTGGTAAGGTTATATCCAACACAGGAATTCTACAGGAACTCTGGTTCTTTAATTGCAAAAGATAACTTGTAACCTTTCTTCTTAGACAGGCTCAGTGGACAGATCAAGTTTTTCATTCATGATCTTGCCATTCCGCTGATGCTCTTGGTGGAACCTGATGACTCATTTGGCTTTCACATGGAAATGGATAGTATTTGTTTTGATGTTTTGTGTTATAATAAATGTTTCATGGAGGAGCAGTGCTCAAAACGAAGCCAATCTGTCCAGATTTATATGCTCGTTAAGTGTGTGGTTGTAGCCATAGGATTTGAACAGGAGTTTCTATCCATGAAGATCCTCTAAGCAATTAATGGAGCTGGATCACTACTCCAGAGGCTATTCAGATAGAGGAGATTACACAAAGATTTAGCATCTTGAAAAAATTTGATTTCTCTTAGAATAATAATGTTTCCTATTAACTTTCCTGCTTTGTGATTTCAGAAGCAAAGGAGCATATCTTTCTCATGTTATGCCAGAATTTCTGCTTGCACCTGAAGATTACGAGATATGGACTGAAGTGAATACTGGACTAAGGGTAGGTAGATTTGGTGGTTTTTCTCTTTTTAACAAAGCCCATGTGCTTAGTTTCAGTCCTTTGAATACTAGTGGAAGTTCTTGGTGGACTATGAGTGTTCTTACTGTGGTGACTGTTTTGGACTGCATAACTCTAAGCACCTGTATGAGATTTACAGTAGGAATTTAGGAATTTAAACTCACTCCAACATTTAAATTGGTCTCCCTGTTTTTTTTCAATTCCTTCTGATACTGTAAATACCTGATATTAATGTCCAATAGGTATGTTTTAAAGTAGAGATCAGATTATCATACAGATTTTACCATTTTTAAGTAAAGTATTTAGTGTGTTTTCCCTGTTTCCTGATTGCTGCTTTCAGCTCCTGTCAATTCTTTATTATGGTTCTTATTCCGGTGATAACAGCAAACTGCAGATGGTTCTAATGTTGGTCACTACTGCACTATAGTAGAGTTATCACCCATTTTGGTCATTGATTCATTATTGTCCTCTTGTGAATTTCCTCTCCAAACTGATGAAATGAATATTGAAAAAAAATTACCATCTCTTATCTGAAGTGTTTTGTACCTGAAGTGAAGAGAGGAAGCATGAGAAGCTCGGGCAAGTTAAGTGGCAGGCGTATTTTTGTTCTGGACAGCAGAACGTTTGAGACAATGAGCAAACGAGCTTGGACAGATGTGCTGCTGCAGATGTACAAGGTAAATTGTAGATATATTTACTACCAGATTTTGGGGAACTGATGGCCAAAAGCTTTATTTTGAAAAAGATCTGTGGTATATTGGAGGTTTAATTTTTTTCCAAACACACCTTTAAAATGAAATAGTTGTAAGTATTTCTCTCTAATAGAGAAGGAAAAAAGAGAGAGTGAGAATATTTTAATTTTCTTAAAAACTTTATAAGTGTGTTAATATGTTTCAGCTAGGAAATGTTACATTAGAACAGTCTGCATTTTATAGAATTAAATGTTATATAAATATTAGTGTAAGTAAAGAAAATTCTGTCATGCTTTTGTGTTACCCTGCTTAGAAGCAGTGTAATTATGTTCGTTGGACATAATTACCTAGACGTAAAACTGTAACATTTATCACCTTATATTGAATGGAATTTTTGAACAACTAAGCATTTTTTTATAATCCTTTATAAATATGATCAACTTGGTCAGTAAAGACTTCTCAGATTTTGTTCAATTTTATTTTTACTGATGGTTGAGAAAAATCATCTTGTCATGTTTTCCAAAGTAAAACTTATGTGCACATCAATGATCAGTGCATTTATGTGCCTAAGAGAGAAAATTATTTCTTTCTGTTCCAAGGGATGGAGAAGAGATTAAAAATATAGCTAATATTTGGGCTTCCCAGTACAAGTCAGACAAGAATGTACGGGTGTGTGACTTCAGTGAAGGATCCCACTGATGATTTAAGAGACTGGAGCATCTCTTATTTAGGGAGAGACTGAAAGAGCTGAGACTTCAGCCAGAAGAGAAGGCTCGGGTGGAGGGGTGTATCTAAGAAATGGGTTTCAGTACCTGAGGGGAGGTTGGTTGTAAAGAAGACAGTGCCAGACTCCTCAGTCGTACCTCATGACATGGTAAGAGGCACCAGGCACAAACTGAGATGCAGGAAATGCCTTTAAACTTAAGAAACCTTTTTTCCTATTAGAGTGGTCACACACTAGGATGGATACCCTGAGGGGGTTGTGGAGTTCCTGTCCTTGGAAATATCCAAAGCCCAGTGGAATGCTATCCTGGAAAAACACTCTGATTGTTCTTGGAGCAGGAGGTTTGGACCAGGCAGTCTCCAGAGACGCCTTCCAACCTCAGCTATTCTCTATGTGATTATTGATTGGGAAAGCACAATTAAACATAGAGATGAAACAGCATGTGTACATGGGCTGACACAGATGACTTAAGGACACATGGGAACACGGGTTTGGAAAAATGCAATCATAGTTACCAGAAAGCAAGTAATTTTGCTGTTCTTTCAATTTGCTGTAGTATTCATAGGTACATGACAGACTTGCACAGAGCAAAACCCCACCAAAATTAATAGTATGCGTGTGTGTTTTGTTATTTGGGTTTAGAATTTTTTCTCCTGATGAAATGAAATCCTAAAAGTTAGGTAGCTTGAAATGCTTGATTCAATCAGGTTTTATATCAGTCAGGTTGAGGAAATCTCCAGTATCAATCCAGGATGAGGGATGAACAGATTATGAGCAGCTCTGCTGAGAAGGACTTGGAGGTGCTGGTGAATGAGAGGCTACATGAGCCACCCATGTACACTTGCAGCCCAGGAAACCAATTCTGCCCTGAATATTATTTTAGACCTTTTAGAATCTTTTCAGGAGAAACAATCAGTGTAATTTGGACCTAAATAAGCAACTGGGTCATGAAAGATACAATTTGAATGTTTCTATAGATTGTGCTGGACATCAGAGTAAGTAGTTCAGCAATTAGAGCTTTGGGTAGAATATGCACAGTAATTCTTGGAATACAGATGACCTAATGGATTCACAGGGTTCAGCAAAACTTGGAGAAAAGTTGAAAACAAAAAATACTTAGAGAATATCTCAAGTTGGAAGGGACCCATATGGAGCGTTGAGTCCAACTCCCAGCTCCTCACAGGACTACCTAAGCTAAACCATATAACTAAGAGCATTCTCCAGATGCTCCCTGAACTCTGACTGAGTTGGTGCCATGACCGCTTCCCTGGTCCAGTGACAAACCACCCAATGAGTGCAGAACCTTTTCCTAAGATCTAAACTTGCCCTATTGCAGCGTCATTCCATTTCCTTGTGTCTGTATTGCTGATCATCAGAGAGAGAAGATGGGCACCTTCCTCTCCTCTGCCCTCCTTGAGGAACTTGTAGACTGTGGTGAGGTCACTCTTCAACCTTCTCCAAGCTGAACAAACCAAATGATCGCAGTGGCTTCTTGTTTGTCTTGCCCTTGAGACCTTTCACCATCCTGTATAGTGGTTATGTGGGTGCTAAGTGCAATCTCCTAAACCTTTCCTAAATTAGAAAACCTTTTGAGTTTGAAGTGTTTGGTTTTTTTCTTTATCTGTCAGCTCGAAATTCTTTTTTACAGTTCATGCTTTAAAACATTTTTTATCATTTCAGGTGTTTGTTCTTCCACGCGTTTCTTCCCGTATTGTTCCTGACCCATTGAGCTTGGAAAGCTTGCAGAACATGCCAGGAATAAAACCAGAACCTTTATGCAGTAATATATATTCTCGATATGAACGAACCATCCTCATCTGGTTGAATAAACATTATGAGAAAAATCGAAAAATTGTGTGGAAAGATAGTCAAAGAGGTGAGATAATTCTTTCACTATGTTCTTTCTTCTAATGCTCCTTTTGTAGACTTTTGCAATTGTTACTCACAAAGTTATTGTGACAACTTGCCACTGAAAGTATTTTCTGGTATAAGGTATTGCCTACCCATATGTATTTCCTTTCCTTGTGTTTCTATGTTCCAAGATCAGCATCTTTTGATCAGCACTCTTCATGGTGGTTCTTCTGTGTGTTCTTATAGTTTTTAACGAGGCATAAAGGGTGATGTGAACCTTCTCACTTTCTTCTTTCCATTAATGTTGCCAGGAAGTGCTAACAGTAATTACTTTGTCTTCATATTCCTGTTTCTAGTCAGACACAGTTGTTACTATGTGTGCTTATAGTGACATGTTTGAGACCTAGCTTTTCAGAGTTTTTAGAATATTTTTGTATGTCCTTTATTCAGTGACATTTGGGAAGGCAGTAGAGACCAAGGTTCCAGATTACAAATCCTGTCCTACTTGCAACAGCGGGTTGACTCCCATGGTTGCTTGACTAAGGCTTGATAAAATTACCCTTTCCATTAAAGACAGATCTAGGCAGTTCTGGTATTCAAATCTGATGAACTGTTCAACCACTAGCAATTATTACTTCTATTTTCTTTCATGACTTTTTCCTTTTGCTTTTTGACCCTAACTTAATTGCCTTTTTCAGCAGTAATTTTGGGTGTGTGGTGAACACCAAGAAAGGCCAGTCTGGTGATAAGCAGGGATGACCTCCAGAATGGCTCACAACCCACTTATGGAAAAAAATTTCCTAGTATCATTTTATGCCTCAAGCGATTTCTGACCTCTCTCAATTATGGATAATCTATTTGGATGCCATCTTCCATAAGTCTCATTTGGGCAGAATCTCTATCTTGCATATGTTTTGACTCTCTTTTGCTTTTCTCATTTTACTGTGTAGAAGCAAATTGTAATGGCTATTCTTAAATACTTTTAATACTTCTGCTGGTAAGATTGAAATGTTAGTTTGTACCTCCTGCATCCAACATTAACTAGTTGGTTTTGCATAATCTGGGCCTGGATTAACTCAGGGAGCTCCCTAGTTAAATAACATGCCCTGGGTGTACTTGCAATACATTATTTTTTATTATCTGTGCCTGCTTTAGTGCAGCTTTCTTACAGCTGCCAGCACTGCTCAACTGGGCTTTTCTGAGCCCCTCTGTGTAGATGACAACTTGCAGAGAGAATGGCTCTGTCTGGCCAGGGTTGTGGCTCACTGTAAATGCTGAATGGATAAATTCCTCATCCCCAAATGTTCTCTGGACTGCAGGCTCCAGTAATACCTGGGTGTAGAGGTGTGGCTGGCCTTGTTCTGGTCTGTGGGAGCTCAGTGGGGAGAATCTGAGTGCCAAAATATATCTTATTTAACATTAAACTTTTAATTGAGTTATAGTCTCTAAGGAGTGAATCTGAATCCTAAAGTGCAGATCTAGTGGATATTACCAGATTAAAAAGCTGCAGATGTCCAAGTGGAATATGTACTAAGGATGCATTGAAGGAGCCAATTATTGAAAGTGTTATTTTAGATTCCTAAGAGTAGGTAATGAATTATAATAAAAAAATGAGGGGTCTGTTTTTAATAAGTCATCATATAGTTATCAGCAATTGTAAAGTATTTTTTTTTTTTTTTTTCAATTATTTAGTTCTAAAGGCTCCCCAAAATTGGCACCCTAGAAGAACAATTTAATTACAATATTGGTGTTCTCAGAAAATAATAATAACTTCTGCTAAATCATGCTGTCAGTACAGATAACTCACTAGGTTGATATATTAATTATTGCAAATTTGACTGTAGCTTTGACTCTGGGTCACAGGTGAAGATGAATTCTGTGGTTACTGCCAGGGGACAGTTATCTGCATTACAGTTCCTACCTACAATTTCACTTAATTTCACTTTTCTGCTTTCAGAGAGGTTCAAGATCAGAACGAAAAGGCAGAGTTTATATATACTTCCTGCATATGGGAAGTTACAGATAATGCCTTGATATACCAACTTCTTTATAGGTTTTTTGGTTCATGCATTCTGTATTCTCTTTTCTGTAGGGCACACAAAGACTTAATGTATGCACATAAGCATGCCCTTTTCTTTGCTTCTATTTCCATTTCTCTCCCCAAACTGCATAAATGAGCATTGGGAAAGATCTAATAATCCAAAATAAAGAGAGAAAAATCTGAAAAATTGTGAAATTCATAGTCTTGCTGTTATGCCTTTGCGTTGTGAAAGCGTCTAGTAGTGCAATCTTACACTGCTTTGTTTCAGAGATGACCTGCCTTAATATCTCTTTGAATCCTCTGTTTAACCTTCACTTTCCTCTAGCTTGTTTTGCTTTTGCTGCCTCAGAATGAATTGGTGTCTTCTCCTGTGCTGTTCTTTCTGCCAAATGAGGCAACGAATCTGAAGGCAAAGAGCACAGAAGAGACTTGAGGGACTCAGTGCCTTCTTTTTTGCCTTGGTCACTGCTGTTTAAGATTGAGCACTGAGCAATCCCAGGCCCTTGAGATGAACAGGGAAGTCTGGAACAAGGAAGATTTAGCCTTGGTGGAGGAGGATCAGAGTGGGGAGCCACTGGACAAACATAAGCCCAGGGGTCCCAATGGGGTTCACCAAGTGCTGAGAGGCCAGTGTCACATTCAACAGCCTTTCCAAGGTCAGGACAATCTGAGGGGGGCAAGTTGGGAAGAGATGTCATTCCCATCTGGAGAGAGAATCCAGGAAGCTTCAAAGCCAGTCACCTTCACCTTGTCTTTTGGGATGCTGATGGAGTAAATAATCTTTCCAAACATTACCAAGTATACAGAGTACAGGAACATTTTTGTGACTAGCTGCCATGAATTTCCAGAGATAAAATCATGCTGGATCAACCTAATTACCTTCCATGATGATATGGCCACCTCAGTGGACAGGGGGAGAGCATGGATGTTTTTCATCTCAGCTTGGGAAAAGTTTTCAACAGCCTCCTGTAACATCCTCAAAATCAAAGTGGTGAAGTACAGGCCAGTTAAGAGCCCAGTGAAGTGGACTGAAATGAGACTGAACTGCCAGCCTTAAAGGGTTATGGTCAGTGGCATGAAGTCTGGCTGGAGTCTGGTGACCAGTAATACACCCCAGGGGTCATTCATCTGAACTTGTTTATTAAGATCATGCAGTGGAGAAGAGTTTATATACCTGGGCAGGTTTAATAATCTGATATACTTTTGGTCCTTTAAGTTTTATGATGCTAAGATCAATCTTTAAATTTTTACTCACATATTTTGACATTTTAATTTATGTTAGCTTTAAACTAAGCATTTAAGCAGGCTTTTCCAGAGGAAATTAAGTGTCATAAGGAAAAATGTCAGAGTATATTAAGTGTTCATGCATCTCAGCTGGAAGTCTCAAATATCCTCAGTTTTGATTTTTGATTGTTGTTATTTGCTTATTTTAAGAGAAGGATTGGTTGTTTTGTTATTTTTTTTTTCCAATTCTTACTACAGTCCAGATCAGAGGGTAATTACCACTTTTTGTTTAACATTTCTGTTCCTGAACATTACAATCCAAACACTCTGCTTTGAATACTTAGCCCTGACTAGCAAAATGTATTGACCTGTTGTTTTCAGCTCAAAACAGTCTGTTGGGTGATCAATTTCCACAAAATAAATGAAGATCTATCCAGGCTACATTTCTTAGTCTTTCCTTTGATACCTAAGCTCCTTAAAGTGAAATGTGACAGTGAGAAAAGCCTAAGCTACTGCAGTGCAGAGAGGTTTCAAATATTCATCTTTATTACACTCTTCTGAAGTTGGAGATAACTATGTCATTCATCAGAACTCTCCTCTTGCAAGAATTAAGATTTTAATAGCTTAGAGAGAACATTAGCAAGGAGATTAGTGTCTCCACATCTTCTATCCTTACTGCTACTGAAAAATAAATACATTTTAAAAGCTTCTTGGCATGTGTTTTGGAAGGGCAGGCTTTGTACTATGTCTTATTGACCACAAACTGGAAAGCAAGGTTGAAACTTGAGTCCAAATGCCATAAAACTGTGAAATGCAGCTATGCCTGTTATGCTGAGACTATAATTATGCATTAAATATAAGATTCAGTACCCACTTAAGGCATTCTATGAACAATAATAATGATAACAGAGAAATAATTAATTCCATTAATTATTTTAGCATAATAAATTTTCAGTTTACCTTCTAGTGTTCCTTATCTTCATGTTTCTTTTCAACATTTCTCTCTGAAAGATTAACTGTGAAGAACATGAAAAAGTAACAGTCAGGAAAAACCCTTGAAGAGTTGCTAGAGTATTGGGATATTGTAACTCAAATCCTGTAGTCCCTGAACAGTAGAAAATCTTGCAGATTGGTGAATTAAATTGTCTCCTGAGAAGCTGTATGTCTCTTCCTTATTAATTATGACTCTTACCAAAGTAAAAAAGATAAATTATGTTTTTGGAAATAGAGAATTTTCTTCAGTGTGTTCCAGGAAGATTTTGAAAAGAATAGATAATTCTATATTTCATATAAAATTGTTAGAGAAGATGACAGCCAATAAATATCAGCAATACCTGAAGAGTCAATCTATGGCTGAGATTCAAGAGCTGTCCCCAGAGCAGATACATCTTTACTTAACTGGGAAAATCTGCTTAAGAGGGGAGAGAAATTCTAATCCATTGCCAACCTAGGTGTGTCTGGCAATCTTAGGCACGGTGGCATCTTGCAAGATTCTTACTTCCAATTAGGAAAGTTTTATGCATTTTATTCACTTCACTGTTAGTGAGCTTGGGGGTTTTGTGGTTTTAATTTATATATTTTCTAATTTTAATATCAATTCAGTATGACATCTGTGTTAAAATGTTAGGGGAGGAGATATTTTAGTGTGTGATTACAGATCTTCAAAAATTGTATGAGAGTTACAGAATTCTTGTTTTAAAACTGATTTTGTAGAACTTTTATTTAAGGTTGTTTCTGACATAAGAATTCAGTAATATATTTTTTTCTTTCCTAAGTTTTCATGAATTTTTCTTTGTCCTTTGTCCTCTCCTTTCTTTCCTAATTTTAGGAAGGATATTTAGGGAGTCCATTGATTTTTGCTTCTCAATTTAATAGTTCTCAGAGAAAATTGAGAAACTAGAGTTAAAGAATACTTCCAGCCTTTGCAGGGTGGAAGGGAAGAATCTTGTTTAATTTAATGTAATTGTTTTTTCATTTAGAATCACTGCAAAACAGTATTTTCCAAAATAATGAATCTTGCTTTTTACACACTTAATAAAAGGCTGAATTAAAGGAGAAGAAAATACTATCTAATGAACTGCTATCATGATTATAAAAAGTCTGACTTGAAACAAAGAAAAAAAGAGAACATTGTTCTTGAGTGATAAATCCTGGAAAATATTTCCTGAAATATAAATTGCAAAGTTTTAAACCATTTTTCTGTGTTATATTTCTTGATCTGCACAGCATAACATAAGAATGAAACATAAGATGTAAATATGGAATCCAATAAATAGGCTTTTCAGTCGTGCTTGCCTTTCTTTGTTGATTTGAACACTCCATGTTTGTTTCCTATACCTGAAAAACCCACACGATCATATCAGAATTTTATTTAGCAAAAAAGAGAAAAATAACTATTTTCTGAGTTTAAAGTCCATATGCCATTGAGAAGTAAGCAGAACTTCATGTTTCGTTTAACTTTTTAGATTTTTGAGGAGTATAAAAATTGTTTTGTACTATTTATACTGTCTGGCATTATGCTGCTTCAGGGAAATAAAAGTGTGAAGAAGGGTAATCCTTGGAGTTCTGTACTGAAAACATTCAAAGGGTTCATATTTGAAAACCTGTCAAAAAGATCTTAAGAAAGTAAAGCCTAAACTCTTAGGCCTATTTATATTTTTTGTATATGCTTGTGTGTACATATATGCATACATATACATACCTATGTGTGTTCCTAGATATGTATGCTTATATAAAAAATGCATATATGTATATAAATATATGCTGGCCCTCAAAAACATTATTTTCTAAAGAGAAACAATCAGACAAATGCTTAGAAAGAAATTTTCTTTCCTTACTTGCAATACACTGTAAGATTTCTAAATAGCAATTCTGCTTTCAGCCAAACAAGCAACTTGGCAGTGTTTTTTGATAATTGGAATAAATAAGGATTCTGATTATTTGTGTAATTAATGCCACTTCTGCAATGCATGGGAAATATATATATTGAGTGTGGTATAGCTGAGGATTTAGTAATACAACATCAGATATATTTTGAGGAGAAAACATATTTCAGCCTGTGAAGTTTGAGAAAGATTCTGTTAATTCATTTTAAGTATTAAACAATAAATTTCATTGAGAGCAGTATTTAACTTTTGTTTTATTAGATAACAAAACACAGGAATTACAGTAATCATTGTGAAGCCAGTCTAGAAGCCAGCAATGCTGTAAGGAATTGTTGTGATTTGTAGCATTTTAAATCTAAATGATGTCTAAGTGAAGTGCCATGATGTGAGGTCCCACCCTTAAGGCAAAAGGAGCACCCAAAATTCATAAATACTCATGACTGAAAGGAAGGACAAAAGTCAGGGGCTGCAAAAACTCACAAAGTTTGGGTAGTAAATCACACACCTGGGGTGGAAGTTGATATGTTAGTCCCTGATCTACTTTGTAAGGATGTGACAGTAGGTTTTGGATAAAGAGGTGAGATGAAAAGAGAAAAAGAAGAAAAAGAAATGAATGAGGAAAGCAAGTTGTCACCAGCCCTGGTTCCAGCACTGGTCCAGCTGTTGGGATGTTCAGGGTCCTGGGAGGGGGGGCACACAGGCTTGGTGGGGCTTTCTCACCCTGGTGGGGGAAGTTTTCTGTTGAAGGCCAAAGAAATGGAGACTGATATAAAGTAATGCTGTTCTTATGTGATACATAAAACCCTCAGAAATTTGCAGTTTAAGATATTGTTTAGGATAAGAGTCAGTGAAAATAAAACAAAAGTGCATAGAGAGTGAAAGACTATAGGAAATTTTTTTTAGGAACAGAAAGATGAATGTGCCTCAGGGTAAAAGTGTTCTGCAACAGATGGGAATAAATGAGACATATCCCCAGCATCTCTGTTTTTCTGATATTGCCCCATGTGGTGCTTCTTGAACTTTTCTGCTTAGAATTGTGAATTGACAGTGGTATTGAGTTGATCTGTCAGTGATATTTCACGCATTCTTAGATGAATAATTATCAGTTTTGATGAGCAAGAGTTGTATCCTGCATCCTGCCTGAAGCAGGAACTGTAATTTTTCTTTCATCTCTAATAAAATTAGACTTGTTTGCCATGTTAAGATGAATGTAGCTACACATACTATATGTTCTGAAGGCAGATATGCTATCAATCTCTTAATCTTAAGTTTTAAGTAATAATAATAACATTTTTAAAAATTATTCAAAGGCATATTTCATCTCATCTTTCTTATGCTCTGCATTGAATCCTTCAGTACTACCATTTCAAAACTTGTTCTGGTTCTAATGTTAGCATGTACTGGAAAGGTTATTGCTGTTTGTATTATTCAGTGTCAGATTTAAGCTACTGAAACAGGATTATAGGTATTATTATAGCTATAGATTAGTTTCACCTCCAGAGATTTTCAGATTCCAGAGTAAGAATTTGCTGTATAATAATGTGAACCATTATTACTGCACTAGATAACATTGAAAGGACATACTGTGATATATTAATTCTACCTTCAACAGAAGTTGCTTAGAGATGAGTAACACTGAAAATGTACAGAAATGCCTTATACATATAGTTTTACACTCTGAGACTTCCTGCTTTGAAGTTCAGGACTCCTTAGGATAGAGGCACACCTGTAATGTTGTACTAGATTTCCATTCTGACAATTTAATTGTATTTTCAACTTGTGCAGACTTGTAATATCACAGTATTCTGAAGCAGAAAGTAAATTTAAAATCTCTATTCTGTGTAAAATACTTTAAGTTTGCTGCTTAATACTGTGACTTGGTTCTTCATTTGCTGACAAATTTGTGTATTCCACTAAACTGTTTAACAACATCTAGTTCCTACTCTTGGTGTCCTGCCTGCTTATACAGACTACACCATTCCATTGCTGCTCTTAGTAACATAGTCCAATTTATTTTCTTATAAAACCCTATTTCATACCTTTAATCACAAAAAGCCATCAGTTTCAAGTTTTTTGTGAGAATGTATTTGGTTTATTTGAAAATTCTCATGTAATAGTAGCCTAGCTCTGTGTATTTTTCCCTGTTTTTCAGTAACTCAGAATTTGAAAATTTTGCTTGTGGCTATGTAACAGAAGATTATCATCAGTATTTCTTGTGTCTCTTTAGATATAAGGATTTTTCAAGTGATGGCAAAAATTTAAATTTTTTATTATTTGTGAAAATGCAGAACAAGCTTCACGAGAAATACAGTACTTTAAATAAAGATTTATTGTAGTTCTTACTTTTTTATATAAAATAGTTTTGAAACAGTAGATTCAACAAAAATTTGATCCTTTGAGTATTTTAATCCTTGGTATAAGACCAGTTTTTATACAGTGCAGTGTCACAGTGGTGACACAGGTTATTCTTATCCAGATAATTCCAATACATCATATTTCTGCTTATCCAGATGATGGATCAGTTAAAAAAGTGAAACTTAAAAAGAACCCACAGTAAATCCCAGAAATGGAGAATGAGACCAGAAATAATCTGCTTTACTCTCATGTACAAAGATTAATCTGAATATACCTAGTATATTTAGTAGTGTACTAAACAGGTATTTGCTGTTATAAAAATCTCTGAAAAAGGAGATTCCACAATCCACTTAAGGCAATATCTGCCAGAGTTCCCCTCTCATTTCCATTTAAAAGAGCTTCCTATTGTCTAACATGAACTCTAGCATGGGAAATTTTGGGTTAAGTCCATCCTTTCTCTTTTAAAATATGATGTGTAATGAATCTTTGCTTTTCTATTAACTTTATACAGTTGCAGATTGTTACCTTCTCCTCCAGTTTCTCTCTCTCCACCTTGGCAAAACATTTCCATTTTTCCAGTCTTTCACTGTACTCAGCTCAGGGTTTTTTGTTGTAAATCCTTTTAGTTGTTCCTTCTCTTGAAGTTTGGTGCCATTGCTGGTTTCTGTACCAGGTAGACTTTACTAGAAATGAACACAAGTAAAAAGATCAGTCTGTGTGCCTAAGATGCAACTCTCCTGTTAATGCATGCTAACACAGTATTTGCTTTTCCTGCCACAAAATTGGATTTACTGTTTTCTCCAGATTCTTTTCTGGAGAGAGAAGCTCTCTCTATCCAATTTTCTATCTAGCAGTTGTGTAATGAATTATTCTTAATTAATTGTAGTATGCTGCAAGCATCATTATTGGATTTCATCCCATTTGTTTCAGATCATTACCCCAGTTGTTCGAGAGCTTAAATTATAGTCCTTTCCTCATGAATACTTGCAAACAATTTTTCTTCTCAAAGCCAATTCTTTAATCTGTTTTATATTATCTCCAGGTAGGAGTAAGATAATTTTGTGCAATTTTAAAAAATTGTTACTGTTTTTCAGTGAAGTTTGTGCTTCACTTTATAGGACCTTTTTCCTAGAATACATTTTCATTGCTTTTCTATGACAAAGAATGTAATCAAAATTTTATTGAAGTTAAAATGTGTAGTATTTTTCCTTGGTCTATTGTATCATTTACATATCAAAGAAATAAAAATAGATTGACCTGGAGGAGTTTATGATGACTGTTGCTTGGTATTCTGACAATAAATAAGTGGTTTGTCATTTTTGTGTAGAATTGTTGTAGGTATTCCCTTGATTATCTCAGTATGGAAAATAGTTTTCAAATCCCACAAAAAATGTTGAGGCTTCAAATATAATAATAAATATAAACAAATATTTAATTTTGGTGGGTGTGGGGTTTTTTGTTGTTTGTTTTGGTTTGTTTTTTTGTGTGAAAAATAGAATGTGGGCAAAAAAAAACTATTGCAAAACATTGTAGACTTTCTATTGATTCATCAGGGTAAGAACATCAAGTTTTAAAAAACTCAATGAATCTGGACTTAACATTGAAAGAAATTTTGAAAAAAGTGGTGAATAATTAGAGTGCCATGGCAAAACTCTGCTGCTTCTGTGTAGAAATGCTTCATGAATGAAGAAAGCAGTGTGTCTTCAAGAGTTGGCTTAACCTGTCACAACAAAGATGGAGACAATGCTGTAATGCTTGGTTGCTACATGCATGCAACATGATACCAGTACATGTTAAAAAAATACCCAACAAACCTATGAACAGTAAATGCATTCAAGAGTTAGGTTGGTCCCAAATCACTGAATTGACTGCATGCTACTTCCTTTAGTGCTGAATGCAATCAGCAAGTGAAACAGAACTACTCTCATTTCAGATCCCTTGCAGAGGCCTTTTGCAGTATATTTTTAGGTTTCTATAACCATAACAAGTGTTTGAGTGCACTCAAAAGTGGCTGCACATTCACTTCAAGCTAACCCTGCTTAGTTATTTTTATTTACTAAGTATTTTCACCTCTTGTTGTGGGTGAGACAGAGTACAGATCACCCTGTGGTGGAACAGGATCCTGGGTGTGTTGTAGAGCCAGCTCTTGCCCTGTTTGATAATTTCACACATCCACTTGCTTCCCACAGCACTCTGTTCACATTCCCTCAGTGCCAGGGAGGCCACTGGAGCATCAGGGAAAAGTCAGTTCCTGCTTTGCTGCTGCTCAGAGACACCAGTCCTGTGTCTCTCCAAAGTCCCTGGACATGCAGTGGCATTTGCCTCTATGCACCTCTCTGATCTTCAGAATCTTCTCCCACTTCCAAAATCTTTCCTCCAATTATGAATTATTTTCACCTTCTTTCCAGTCCCCTGTTGTCTCATCAAGACCACAGATTCTTTTTGGAAATGCTTCTTTTTTTGCCTCTTCTTCTTTTCATAACTCCAATTCCCCAGTTTTCTCAATCTCATTAGTCTATATGCAGAGCACAGTTCATTATCTGCCTAATTGGGGCTTCTGTCTCACTCCTCTTCATTAATGGGAGATTTAGAATTTCAGTCTTGGTGTTATCAAAATTTGCAGCCAGCCCTTTTGGGATGCAGGTAGCAAGTAGCAGGAATCTGTCTCAATTCAGAAGTGAATGTTTGGACAATTTTCTCTCCCCCTGCCTCCAGTCACACAGAGTTGTTTGTTACCTGTTACCATATAGCTTTGAAACTATTTTTTTGCTGGGTTTTTATCATCACATTGGATGCAAATCTTTGTCTTAAAGCTCCACTTGATTTTTTCTTTTTTTGCAAGAAATACCAGTACAAATGAAATTCAATATATTTACATGCTTAGAGGTATCCTGATTAATAATTCTGATTTCTATTGTTTCTTTCTACTAAAATTGACTAATTCTATTTAAAAACTTAATTACTGTAGAGTGGTTAGCTGGCAGATGTTCTGCTAGATTTGATGTAATTAGGAAAAATACATTTTGTTTTCTGACTAATTTATTCACAAGCCTTTGAGTTAAGTAGGTTGATTGATAGGAGAAGGATTAACTGAAAAACAACAAAAATGCTTATAGAAGTATTTAATTAGCTAAGATGCGAAAATATTCCACTTAAAGGTTTTTTCTTTTCCTTTATGCACCCATTTACTCAACTATAAAGCTATAGTTCAATAAATGGTGTTTTAAAAAATAGTCCTACCATGTTTCATTTCCACTGGCACATTTATGGGGCTGCATGGCAAAACTGGATTGGGTGATCCAGATTAAGCAGTAAATGAATTTTTCACTCCTTCTTTTTAAGCCAACTTTGTTCCCCAGCTACTTTGTTGGCACACAGACAATCCTACCAGCATGAAAGCAAGGATTAGTGAGAACACAACAAAGTAAAAAAGTGTTGTGTGTGGTGTCCCTGGCCATGGCAGGGGCTTGGATGATCTTTAATGTCCCTTCCAGCACAAACCATTCTGTGATTCTGTGATACAGGCACAATTGCTACTGCTTACATGTGCTCAAGTAATATTCCCACCAGAAGACTAAAAGCAGCAAATGGTATATTTAAAATAAAATATAAAGTAGGATAAAAAATAAAGTTACTTTTTTGATCAAAGAAAATGGTTTAGTAAGTTTCTGTAACTGTGCTCAGCAAATCAATCTAGATTACTAGCCAGAAGAATAATTGAATATTGGACTTACTAAAGCAGAAATAGTTAATCTTAAAAAGTTAAAAATAAAAATTTGAAAATGGCGATTTATTAAAAATGCTGATATAACGTGTTGAGATTGAGTCTGAACTCTGTTAATAAAAAAAGTAGACAGTTTATTGATTTTTATAAGTCCCAACTATGATCAATAAAATGATGAATTTATGTTAGAAACACTGACTTTTTTGGAAGAAAGTATGCTTTCAAAAATGTATCTTGCTATTTTTAAAGTATTTGTTCTTGCAGTGACTACATTAAATATTTTTTAAATCATTGCGAGCAGGTTACCAAGAAGATGGGATGAAACAAATGTCTCTTATTGTAAATATTTTTATAATTGATGTTTGAATTGAGTTAAAATTAATACTGTTGTAATTTAGATATTGAGGCCCATATTACTATGATCTCTTCCTGTCATAAGTAACAGGAAGATGTTATGTATCCAGTCAGTTATATATCCTCCATCTTTGGCACCTTGCAATATGGAGTTTTCTAGACTTGAAAGCTGAGTTTTCTGCTTCAAAAAGTTCTTTCAGTTAAACAATAAGGAAAAAGCAGTTTTGACACAGTGAGATTAATGCAAGTTTTAATTTTGTTTTGAAAACTTAATGAAATATTCATGCAGATACTCTTTTAAACACTGTTTGTTGTTTTTTTTAAATATATTTAATAAATATATATAATGACTATTTAGAATAGTGTTACCAAAATTGATTCACAGCATGAATAGAAAAAAGTAAGGGATTTTGGGCCAAGCCCAAACATCACCACACTGAAGCAGTGGCAAGCTAAAATCATTACTGATGTCACAGAGTTAAGCTCAGATGGATTTACAGACCTTTGTTCTTAAGTTTGTGCAGCATCTGCTCCAGTTTTTTCTTACTAAAGCTGTATGAGTATGCTGAAGCATCTGCAAATTGATGTGAAGCCACAGACATTTTAAGTTTTTAGATGATACCTCAACTGTAGTCTATAAATGTCTACTCTTTTTCTGCATAATGACAGATAGATTTTGCTAAGGATCTGGTACAGGGGTTTATTTTGGGATGAACTAATTTAAGTGTAATAGTGAAATGAAACCTATATAATTTGTCCCATGTGAGAAAGCTTGATCCCAGTCTATCTGAAAACCTTGCCATTGGCTGAAATCCAAAGTGTTTCCTAAATTTAGGAGCTTGGACCTGAGAGAGTAAAGTTGTGTAAATGCTGTGTTAAATATTTTAAGATATGGATACTTCAAATATGAAATTATAAATAAACTACATTTAATGTCTTAATAATCAGTTTTATTTTAATAAAAACATTAGAAATATAAAAAAATTACCTAACCTTCTTAGGCATTGGTGTTTACAACAGTTGTAGAAGTGGTGATTTGTGTTGTAACAATTGAGCTGTTGGCTCTCATTTATATTCCATTTATGCCAAATAATTCAATATGACCTTAAAGAAAATCAATAACCTTTCCTTTTTGTGTCTTAAGCATTTCAACTTGAAAGGATTTCTGCATGTTTTCTGAGTTTCAGTAGCTCTATTATTGTTAGGCCTATAGTAATAAAAAGTTTACATATTTAGGCTCCTAATCTGTGAGTTAAGTTTAGATTATTTGTTTTCCATTCTGCTGTGATGAATACTCTTACATGCTGCAGCAGAGTGAATAACAGTTACAATATTCTAGGGGAGATTTTTCAAGTTTTCAGCAACAGGTCTGAAATAGAAATATGCCAGTGAAATTCTGCATGTGAATGGATGTTTCCTTCTTATTTTATTTCCTCTATTCAGTGATTTCAAATAGTTACCATATCTATGCAGAACAAAGTAGGCATCCTGAATGAAAGAAAGGCTCATGAATCTTGCTTTGTCTTTTAATCAGGTGGAATACCACCCATGAGATGGATAGTGAATTTTGACAAAGATCTTCTGGATGGTCTGGTGTTGGCAGCACAGATGGCAACTTATTGTCCATATTTGGTAAGCAGGTTTTTTAATATTGTGCAAGTTTTATGCAGTTTATTAATGCCAGTGTGTTTGTTCAGGCCTTATTTTGCTTTCCAGTGCTGAGGAGTGCATTGAGGGCAGGCACTGGGCTGTGGCTGTGGTGGGAGCTGCAGCTGGAGCTCTGGGTGCTGGGAGCCCGAGGAGAGAGACCTGGCACTGACCCTTTGCCTAAGGAAGGTCTGGGGACCTGGGGCACAGCCAGGTGACCAGAGGGACACGGCAGGAGCGAGGATCCAGCAGGAACACCCCAGACTTGGTCACACTCAGGCTGAGGTGTGGAAAAGCCCAGGGTTTCCTTGGCACGAGGTCCCTCCTCAGAGGACCAGCTCGAGATGTTCTTCTGTGTTTGCACTCAGATTAAATTATTTTAAGGATCCAGATGGCTGAGACTCTGCTGTGGGAAGCCTGGGGTTGAGACAGTAAGGAAACCCTGTTGGAGAGTGTCAGAGTGGGGGGTGTGGGGAGTCAGGCAGGGCATCCATCACTCGCTGCAGCTTCCCACTGCAGGGGCCCTTCAGTCCCAGCTCAGGTGGCTGCCAGTGGCTCCTGGGTGCTTGGACAGGGAAGTTTCCCCAACAGCAATTCTTGGCCTATGGGATCCTTAAAAAGGAAAGAAAAAACACCCCAATATTTAGCAAATCATGGGGGATTATTTCAGGATTATTTCAGTATTAGGTTTTTTTTTTTTTTTTTTTTTTTTGTTTATTCTTAACAGGGAATTTCAGTTCAAAATTTAGATCTTTTTGATTACTGAATAGCAAAACTACAAAATCAGTAATTTTGCCTAGTGGAAGGCTGAGTTTGATTTCTCTGTCTTGTCTAGATTCCCACTCACTTCATAAAAATGTATACTAATCCAAGAACTCATGAACAGTTTATGCACAACTCCTTGATACTTGTGAAGGCTCTGCGTGCTATCAATCTGGATATGGACATAAAGGTAGGTGATTTTATACTAGCAGCTCTTGTATATATTAATATTTTTATTTTGATTTTTTGTATAGTAGTGTTGGACATCCAATTAAGGTGAGACTGTAGTGAAACAGTTTTGTTTCAGGATGTGTTACTATATGATGGAAACCAAAATACTGCTTCATATTAATAGACTTAATTGGAAGCAATTTCCATAATTCCTTGCTTTGTAGAATCATGCATGCACAACTAGCTGAACATAAATTAATTCAGTTTAGATTTTAGCAACCTAAATCACACAGTGAAAACTCAAATGGAATTCATTATTACTATTGGAAGGCAATTTAGAAAAATATGTTTAAGAACAAACATCATGCAGTTAACCATAAAAATAAACGGTGAAAAAAAATATACAAATTTCTAGTGACAGATGCATCTCACCATGAAGGCTCATGAGAGTTCTGTCCCAGGTTTGGTGCATACAGAAGTCAGCAGCTTTGGACGCTGGTGAGAGTAACACTCACTCAAACCCATCAACTTCTGGTGTCCTTTTTTTTTGGGGAGGAATACAATGTTGGTAATTGTTGATAATTTCTTCCATCAAGGATCTGCTTGGGATCTCTTTTATATGTTTAATAAATGTGCTTTACATCTCCATGGTTTTATTGACCTATGGCTCCAAATTTTCTATGTATGGTGACCTTACATAGGTTAGATATCATTCCTTTGTTCTTTTTGTTGTCTCCAAACCCAGTTTTCTCCTACTCCTAATCTGCATTTCTTTCACTGTCCATTTGTGAGTTATTTGTATCTCTGGGAGCATATTGGGCTGGCTGGAAGAGCAGAAGATGCAGGAGAATAGACATGGTATTTGAAAGTGTAGGAGGAAACTTTCCAAAGGAATTAATGGCATTAGGAATCAGAGGTAGAGCTTATTTGTGTGAACAAAGTAGTATAAAAAGATGCTCAATTACATTTTTTTTTCCCTTTTCCATTTAGTTGTGTTATGATTACATGGAAAAATTAACCCTGCTGTTTCCATTTTATCAGCTGCTGTCCTGCTGTTGTTTCCTGATACAGATCACTCTTTTAGAAATGACTTTGTTATGACAAAGAAAATCTACTGCTTCCCATACTTGTGACTGGCAGGAAGCAAAAAAGTAATCTGGGCATAACCCTCAAAACAAAGGTATATTCTGCCTCAGTTTTATTAAGAAAATCAGGCAGTTCAGCACATGAAGGCAGTGGCTTGATGCCAGTATGAAAAGGGTGTTAAACACTTTAGATGTGGAAACAGAATTCTAGGATATTCTCACTAATGTACCTGTTTTAAGACTAAATTGTTTACAATAAATGGGATAATCCACTTCTGTACAGACTAACAATTTAAACAAATGTACACAGTACCAGAAAAAGGAACAGATTTTGGATCTTCAAGGTCTATATTTTAGTTCAAATTTACATAGATTAATTTAAATTCATATATATTTTTCTAAGGCTATTGTAGAAACATCTGAACTATCTTGTTCTGCAGTGATAAAAATGGCAAAATACATGAATCCCTTTGCTGAAATCTCTTAATTTGGGAATTTTCTGATAACCTTGTCTGAAATTTAGCAGGCTAAAATGTTCTAATAGTATTGGCAAAGTTCTTGACTCAGGCAGTCACTGCTTTTGAACTCTCAGGACATTTGCATTAATTAACACAAGCTGAGACGTGTTAAGTCTGTTACAGCTGGCATATTCAATCCTAAAATCTAAGAATCTGTAATAATAAGAAGTTCAACTGTCTGCTAGTCTTCAGCATCAGGTTTAAATGACACTTAATGGAGTTGAAGGCTCTGAAATCCTTTTAAGGATTAATGTGTAGATTTAAGATGGAGTACTTCAGGCAGAAAATGGTTTCCACTTTCTGATCATGACTTACAATTCAAGCCCAGAGTATTAGTGGTGGCTTTCTACGTGTTTTTAACTTGTGGTTGATATTTGTAAGTTTTAAAATGCTTTGATTTGAAGAAGATTCAGCTGAAAGGCTAAAATAAAAGATTGTAAGATAGGATGGTAGATAGCATCAACATGCAGGAAATGTGTGTGACAAAGAGATTAGGATAGAAGGTGCAGTGATTGGAAGTAGCCAGTAAAGAAAATTTTTTTCAGACATTATTATTTTTTATTATTAATTTATAATTATTGCTATTGTTTGCTAATACATATTTTTAAAAGCAAATAATATTTACTGTGTTTTTTTCTGATGAATCTTGTTAAGAAATGTGTTTTTTTAAATTTAGTTCTTAGAGTAGTAGATAAATGGCATAAATGGAGTTTTCTGAGTTCATCACAGGACAGAATTGTATTTTCTCATGGAATAAATTCTGATCCAACTGGAAATGGGTAGAAAGAAGTAAATGGCAGAAGAAAGTCTTCAATAGATAATCTACTCTGGCATCTTTTCTATCTTAAATGAAAATACAGGAAGAGTGAAAAGTAGGGGTGTAAAACCATAACCATATTGGAATAATGGTTAACATTCAATAGCCATTGCTGAGATAAATAAATGGAAAAACCAAAATACTTTTCAGACTTCAGGTTTAAAGCTTTTGGCACAGAAGAATCTTTCTTACTTTCCATAGTGAATGCATCCTAAAGTTCAAATCTTCGACTGGTGGTGATGGAATTAAATAGAAATATGAGATGAGATGTGTATGATTACATCATTGCATGAAGTTAATTTTGAAATTAATTATGAAATTAATCTTAAGAATTACAAGGAAAAACGTTATCTAGGAAGCCATTGTTGCAGGGGAGCTTGCAGGGGAGCTTCAGATCAGTGCCCAGCTATGTCCTCACTCTCTTGGAAGGTTAGAGGAGGAGCTGTGTGAGAACTGCTGGGAGTAGGATGAGCTGCTTGGCTGAACACAGAGCAAGAGAAAACTTACCTTAAAAACTTTAACTTGAAAATAAAAATTAACTCAGATGGTTAACATGATAAATATGTCTATACATCTCTCTTACACTAAAGACAGTCCAGAAGAGTAAATGGTTTTTTACTCCCTTTTTCATACTCTGTGGCAAATAATTTTACCACTCTCCTCAGTGACTTACCCAAATTGCTGAGGACTAAAGTTTGACATGTTTTGCAGTTGCCACTAAAAATCATTTCTGTAAATGAAATATTTAACCTGGAGGAGTAATTTCTACCATTTATAAATCAACTTACAAAAGTATAAAAGTATCTGCAATAGAAACAACTTTGTTGTTTTTATTTGGAAGGTGAAATTATTGTTGTAAACTCCTACTGTATGTAGGAGTATTTGGGATGGCATTTTACATAAACTAAAATATTTTAATGTTTTTTTAAGGTAGCAAAGACATGTTTTTGCAGACAGTAAAGTTTCCATGCTTTTTCTGTTATGCTGCATTTAATAAAATTAATATTTGTTTCTGCTGAACCTTTGGGAAAAAAAGTTGAGCTTAATTTTTACCCTGGGTTTATCCGCAGAGCATGTTAGTGGTTTTCATTCATTAGGTTTTTTTTTCATGCAGTGACAAGATTCGTATTCATATTAGCCATGAGAATAATGCAGTCATTCCAGGTTAGAATAAAATATCTGTATAATAAGATTTTTTTTCTTCTTATCTTTAGACTATACAGGCAAAATTTTAACTGAATGTCTGTTTTTTTTTTGTTTTGTTTTCAATATTAGGCTACTGATATCTGTGATCCGAATCCTGTCATGATGCTTATTTTGTGTGTCCACCTGTATGACTCTCTGCCTCACTACTTACCCAAGAACACTATAGAATTTGCAGGTGCTCTCCATGCAACTATTGTGAAGCAGGTATTGATACCATTGAATTGAGATTCATAGTAATGCAAGGTTAGAGCACTGTTTGTATATATGTGTTTATATTATATATGAGCTACAACAAAGAATTAATAGGTTTCTTGTCATTTGGCTAGTAAATGTAGGAGATGAAAGTGTGCATTTTCTGTTGTTGTTCTCTTCAGTATTGGGATTTCACTTCTGTTTTTTTTCCCTGTGCTTGAAAGCACATGAAAAAATCTACAAATTTGACAAATCTGAGATGAAAGAGAGGAATGAGAGATTCACAGGCATGGAAATGCAGTGTACACTGTACTCTCAAAAATGAAGTTTGGATAGTCCATGGGAAATCTGCACCCCTTTGGAATGAAAATTATCTACCCAGTTATTTGAAGTACTTTCTTATTTTGTGATATCCTCACTTTGTATTTTGGAACTTACCTGCAGAACACACCTTTTATAGTCTAAGAAATGAGTAAAAAAAGGCTGATTTCTTGGTTTTTGTTTTGGTAGGTGCACCTGAAGAACCCGAGCAAGTACCATTTGGCCTACAGCGCTATTCTTGTGGGAAGAGATGCTGAGGATTTCTCTTTACCTAAAGGAAACACTGTTACCATTCCTTCTATGTAAGTAATGAAATGTTTGTGGTTTTATTTGTAGCGTTACAGAAATAGAAACTTACTAATTTAAGAGTGGTGGAACACTAGAAATGTGTTCAACTACAAGCAAGGCAAAATTAGTTGGTATAAGGGTCAGGTTTGTCTCCTTAACCTGGAACAAATCTAGACTAATATTTCAGTGAGACTCTTGCAGTTGAGCTCAACAGAGCTTTAAGAGCAATATATAAGCCTTCAGATCATTACAGGTATATGTATATTTTTTTTCCTATGTATCGAGACTTGATTCACATTTTGTACATCAATGCATTGTAAAAGCATGAGCAGGTAGATTTCTTTTCTTCTGAAGTCTGAGATTTTGGCTCTTATTCTTAATTTAAGCATGACTGGGAAATAAAGAGACCATGACACAGGTTTGAGTAGTATAACACTGCATCTTTTTGCCCCATCCTTCCTCCCCACCAAGATGGATGTGGGACAAGTAGTTACTTGTTCATCTTACATGTCTGAGAGACATATGGGGATTTGAGATTTAATTTTGGGAAAGCATTAGTTATAATTTCTGGTAGCAGAAATACTCATGGTATATCACCATCTCATTGTTTTTGTTCACAAAGTACATTTTGGTCTTCCTGTGCTATGCAGCTTTATGAATAAATGCAGGAATTTCATTAATCCTTGTTTAACTAGTGAAGAAAGGAGGGATGTAGTGGTAACTCTGGCTGTCAGTTAGCAGTTTTTAAGTATATCTGCAAGATATCCATTTACAGATAAAATGGATTAGAGATTGTAAAAAGGAAATAAAAGGTCAACACTTGTATGAAAATAAAACGTGAAGGAGAAAAAAATTCAAATATAAATGATCAAATTCAAGAAGACTTAACATAAATACAGTGCTCTTTGAGGACCATCAATATGTCAGTATTAAATTACATGCCTATTATAAATATATGGAAAGGGAACCACAAATAATGCTTTGTTTTCAGCAAGCTGTGAGGCTGATTTGATTCCATTTTCTTTGCAATTACTTCAAATATGAGTTATCATATAAATGTAATCCTTGAAAATACCATGTGTTTCTATGAAAGGTCAATACCATGGCTGTTTTTCACTTCACCTTTAAAATTAAACACCCAGAACAAACCACAAAGGAAAATGAAGACAGAAGAAAATGTGCAAAACCTTGTTGTTGAGCTGCTTGGCATTATATATGCAAGCAAATATATGAAAAATTGCATAGAAATAAAAACCTGTAGACATGCCAGTCATGCACAGTAACTCCTGCAGAGTTTATCATGATGTTATAATCATTAAATGAAAAATAGGTTCTTTGAAATTAATAGCTTTCTTAATATTCTGGTGCAAGTATTTAAAAGACTCCAAGAATTGATGAGACATATGGGAGTCTTGCAGGTTCTTTATGTTAGATCATCATGTTGTAGGTGGGTTTGGAAATTTTAGTAATCTGAATGACATTCTCAGTGTAGCTGAGTGTCTTATGTTGCATATGGCATCATCAATTCTTGATCTGAGATTCCCACTCTCCAGGGCACTGCACTGTGCCTTGGAGACTTGCAGTTCACAACAGGAATAGCATAAACCCCCAAGGTTATAGAACAATTCCATGAGATGAATTTGCCCTCACTTTACATTGACCACAACATGGATTAATAGAGATAAAAACTAAGCAACTTTGTGGTTTTGCCACAGAAGGCAACAATTCAAATCCAAATTCTCAGCTGTTGCATGAGTCAGAGGGCAAAGATCAGGCAGAAAGTGCTGTACACTGCTGTTGCCTGTCCTTCTTATTTGTGACCAGAGCAGACTTCTTAAAACTTGATCCTTAAAATGGCTTTGGGAGTGTGTGTCTCAGGCAGTTGATTCCTCTGGGTGCCTGCATCACAGCATGTTTTTTCAGAACATTTTGAATGGTGTGGTGACCTAGGAGCCTCAGACTCTGGGAGACTTGGCCACTCTTCAGTGTCATAAATGGAATTATCTGGGGGCTCTGCAATAGGAACTTGAAAGCCAGGTTTACAGAATTTCCAGGATTTCATCATCAATATTCAGAATTGACAATTGGAGACTTACTGACTTCTTAAGACTAATCTCAAAATCAGAGAGACATTTGGAAAGCTTCAAAGTGAGAGCTTCAGGCTCTGAAGTTTTCTTTTTCTTGCTTCATTGAAGGGCTGCTGCAGATAAAGTCTAAAAGTGTACCTAGTCTAAACTCTTGTTCTGTGTGGTCTTCTCCAGTTTTCCCATTAGAGAGAAGCTGTTGCTTGCACAAGAGAACTTAATTACTCAGCTTTACTAATTATTCTGAAGGGTTTTTAAACTAATTTCTTTCTCACTCTTCATTAAGACTATCCAGATCTGCCCCACAAAATACATAACAGCTGTCTGACTGCTTAACTCAGAAAAGCACATTCAGATAGAGGAGCATGAATTGGATCGGTTGTTAACTTAGGGTGATACTCTAATGAAAGAGAACTTCCTGTGCTAGTGTGTGTGTGTGTGAAGAAAAATTAAGCTATGTGCTGGTGTAAAAAGCAATAAGGATTTAGTATTGTTCTTTATCTAGGTAGTTCTTTTATTAGAAAGTTTTAAGATACTCTTAGGCTGAAGATTATACTACAACAAAGTATTTCAGAGGAAACAAATTGCTTTCTTTTCTAGAACCCTTCCCTTACAAAGACTCTGAAGTGTGCTCCTGAAGTTACATTTCTGAGTAATTTCTGAGCCCTGGTTTTGTGCTTTTTTTTTCCTAGGAGACAAGGCTTTTTAAATGTGGAATTCACAATTCGTTTCCTGCACCCTGCTGAAGCAGTATTGCTACTGGTCTCAAATAAAGTTGATAAAATAGATGGTTCCACACTGGCATTCTCTCTGAAATCTGAAGTTACGAGTATTGAGCCTCTTGTAAGTTTATGTGTGTATGATTAATATTGTCACAAAAAATATAACAATAACAATTCTGTACAATATGTCAAACAAAAGGGGACTGAGATAAAAATGAAAATGTGAGTTACCATCAGCATTCACCTTTGACCTATGAATTTTCAGATTTCCAATATTAGACTGTGTACATGCAGCAAAAACCCTAGAGGAATATATAACATTCCTCAGGACATAAATCACATTGGGATCCTGAATAAATTGTAACAATTTGCACTGATTGCTCTGAAAATAAACCTGGAACCCTTTCACCATATGAATGCTATTGGAAATCCTGTTATGGGGGTGTTGATGTGCTTCAGCCTAGTGATTTCTGATGTCACATGTAGAGGGACCACAAGCCTTTGTTAGATGTTTCTGCGTTTATTTGTGCTTTTTAACCAGAGACTCTGTAGTTGTCAGGTCAGGGCAGGTAGTCCTGTTTTTGTAATCCACATTCATCAAGCACATCTGGATAAACTTCTGAACTTAGATGGTGTTTATGTGATCCACTCATTTTTTTAGCCCCTTGACTGTGTTAGGGCAAGAGAAGGCTGGGACAAGAGAAAAAATAGAGGGCATGTAAAGTTAAGAAGGAAAAAACAATGATAACTTGATTCTTGGCCTTGTGTTTTTTTTCTCTTTTAGGGTATGATAAAGTGCAGATCCCCATGTTATGAGCTGAAGAAATTTAACCTAAATGTTACCAATCCCTTCAGAACTGATGGCATATTCAGGTAGACAATGATATAAAGACAATTCTTTAATGATCATGCTGTTTTATCCACTCTTTTCCATAATTTTCTTCTTCTTCTTAAAAATGTGAAACCTGGAAGTTAAATGATAGGGATTTACATTCCTAAAATTGTTATAAGGACTATGAAGTGGAAGCTATCATAATGAATAAAGAAGATAAATAAGCCTTAATTGAAATCCATCTCAGTGTAAGCAGTAAAGCTGAAGCTTTAATCAAACAGAGTTCATGAACCTTGTTTGTATTTTTGTGTTTGGCTGAGGTCCAGCAGAATTACAAAGAGAAACAAGCCATGTTAATTAATAGCTGGTTATTTTCCCCCGATCTGCTTTATTCTGCTGTTTAAGTTATTAAGCATGCAAAAGGAAAAAAAATGCTTTTGCCTTGGGGCTTGCATCATTATCAGTTAGTCTAATTTTTAATTTGTATTCATCATAGCTGCAAGAACTGCAGAGTTATAAATGTTGCTTTCCTTAGTACAAAGGAAATAGATTGTTATACCCCTTTAAAATCTGTTTATCTGATCAGACTCCATATTTTGTCTTTAGTCTTTAGAAATAAGCATTGGTTCATCTCATTCATTTATTTGGAAGAACCATCTTTCACAACATTTTTAACTTGTTATTTTATGCAACATGAATATACATGTAGCAAAAGCTGCAAATTAAATTTGTCTTTCCTCCACAGAATAGGATTGGTGTATACAAATAGTAATAATAACAGCAACAACAATAACAATCCTATAACAGGACTGTTTCCACTGCTCCAAGCCTTATGTGTAGGAATCATATGACTTAAATTAGCTTCTGTCTTTTATTTTTAAGTCCTTGAGGTGGTCAATGAGGCTGAATTAGTCTTATGATTTGGATAACTCCCTTGGAAATTATCAATGAAGTGATGAAGCAATTTATTTTTATGTAATTTAGTTTTATACAATTCAAAAGCTACTTGACAATTACATTAAGTCATTATCAATTTGGGCAATATTTGAACCAGTAATCTAAAGTTAAAAATATTTGTATCAGGCTTCCAGTGTTTTGAACAATCTAGTGTTTCATCAGGGGGTATATTATTTACTTGCAAATAACACAAGGAAATGCTAGTTTGATACCAAGGGAGAAGATCTTTTACAGAAAAACTGGGGTTAAACTACAACAAATACTTTTAAAGTATTTTTAATTGAAAATAATAAGCTTCTTTATTAAGCCTGCATTTAAAAGTTAGAATAAATTGAGGTTCCTCATCATTCTGCAAGTTAAAAATGCAGTCATTATGTGTGCTTGTCATACTCCAGGGTAATCTTGCTGGAATCCACATATTTGCTCCACCCAGAGAAAGTGTATCAAGCCAGGCAAGTAAAGCAAGAGCAAAAGTTTAGGTAAGTTCCAGATAACAATTGCTAACTATGGCACACATTTCTGTTAATATTACCTGTTTGTGCATGCTGTGTGCTACCTGTTGTAAAGAATTACAGTTTGGGACATGGAAATACACAGAAGATGCCCAACCAGTCCCTGGGCAGTGGGGGGCACCATGGTCAGCTCTGGGGTGTCGTGCTGAGCTTGATGTTCTGTGATGTCCCTTTGGCCACTCTAGCTCAGCCACCCTGGCCATGCTCCCTCGCAGGTTCTTGTGACTCTGCTCCCTGGCAGAGCATGGGAAGCTGGAAATTCCTTGACTTAGAGTAAGCACTGCTCAGCAGCAACTAAAATATCAGTATTATCAACATTATTCTCATCCTATTCTAAAACAGAGCACTGTGCCAGCTACTAAGAAAAAAGAATGAATTCTACTCAGCTGAAACCAGGACAGTACTGCAAAAAAAATTATAAACAGATAAAAAAAATATTATTCAATAATTCAATAATCCTTCATTTAATAATTTAAAATATTTTCCATAGTTGGGAGATGTAATTTTTAAAGCTCATGTAAACATTCAAAATCCTGAAACACTTATCCAAGGATTATTGAGAAATACCATAAACTCATCAATACTTTAGGTTGAATTGTAATTATAAGGATGTTCCACAGTCATGTCATGAAATGCAGACTGTTTTTCAAATTCCTTTTTAAAAAATTAAAAGAAAAAAAGAAAAAATTTAAAAGCAGAAAAATAATGAACATTTTATTATTAAGAAAAAATATACACATATTTTAAGTGGAAATAGTTTTCTACAGTGTAATTTATACTACACTTTCTACTAAATTTAAAAAGTGTGTAATAATTGCTGATATAGAAGGATTTTTTAATCATCTTGCATATTTCAGCTTAATTTATCCCTAGACAATCAGTCTAAATAGTGTAATTTTCGTCACACATCCAGATCTCATTTTTACAGAAATTGATTTCAGGGCACCTTAGGTCTTTAGAAATTTCTAGTACTGATTTGCTCTACATTTAGATGTTTCTGTCATCTATGGTAACTGAAGCCACTTAAATGCCTCCTTTCAGAAGATCTTTTTTCTTGAATGGAACAAACTTCAGAAATTTGTGTTAAAAAAGTAGTGTGTGTACATTTCATGACTGATCAGTAAGACGATTTTGCCCCCAATCATTTTTATTCTTTGGGTAAATCCAGAAAAAGCCGTGTACAAATTAAGGCCATTTCTCTAAGTGCTCTGTCAGCATAAAACAGCTGTGAAGTCAGTGCTTGCCCTTTGGCTGATGGTGTCTGTGAGACTGATGTCAGGACCAAGGCATGTGCATGACAACTTCATCATCCCAGCACGAACAGCTGGGCTCAGAGCTCCATCTGCATCCTCATCCTGTGCCTCCAGATATATCAGATCCACTTTAAACCTCCCTGTAGGAAGCTTTGCCTGGCAGGTGACCCTTCTACCTCCCAGCTTTCCCCTCTGGCAGTGTCACAGACACCCAAAATGGTGCCATTCAGGCTGGAGAGGAGACCAACCCTTCTGTCATTGTGATGTGGATCCATCACAGCGTGACTGGAACGATCCCAGCCTGGAGCTGGAGCCTGAGGAACCCCTATGCCCTTGCTGGACACAGCACTGTCTAAGCCCAAAACTCTCACAGTAGCCCATGTCTTCAGTGGTTGCAGGCAAGACTTCTTTATTCATGCAGAACTGGATGGTGTTTAGTGAGAAGCACAGTGCTTTATATATTTTTTTTAATCCACTTAACATAGTTTTTCTTTTAAGTATACTGGGACAAGACTTTTCAAGTTATCCACTTCTCTGTGCTTTTCCAAGCCCTTGACACTGCAATTATTATCTTTGGTCTACATCTGTGTGCCAGCATGGTCTACTCCCTGTGGGAGAAGGAAAATCAGGTGGAGAGAAGCACACCACATGGCCCAGAAATTCTGTGTAATGTAAAATATCCATAGCTTTCAAGCATGTTGGTATTTCTAAATTATGTCCACTAGAAAAAAAAAGTATCAAATGACTGTAAAATTCAAGGTTACATTTAATAGCTAAATTTTCCTTCATAAATTTTCTGCTGTAAAGCTAGAAAGTGGTAAAGATAGACCAATGTTTCACTAATAGTCCTATTCTAAGACCATGACTAAGCAGATTATCATACGCAGTAGTG
Organism: Vidua chalybeata; assembly: GCF_026979565.1. NCBI lineage: Eukaryota > Metazoa > Chordata > Aves > Passeriformes > Viduidae > Vidua > Vidua chalybeata. Next base: position 9,016,750 of record NC_071531.1, read on the forward strand.
CCCATAAGGCTAGATCTGGAGCTGTGCAAAAGCACAGATTGATTTGCAAAACAAGTTGTGAATTTTGATAAATATTTTTACATTAAAAAACGTATTCTAAACCAAAAAAAATGAAAAATTAATGAATGAATTTAAAATCAAGCTCTACATTGTGTATAACTTCTTACTGTTAAATTAATTACTCCTTTTTTTAAAACTGGAGATAATGTCAGGAATTCCAAACAATTTCAATTTTCTAAATTTTATTCTTACACTTTTTGTTCTAAGCTGTTTCATGTGCCAAGGAAAGAATTGTGTTATGCAGAATACCTGTATTTACTTACTGGAAGAATAAAGAAAAAATTAGGATCTAAAAATGGTGTCTCTTTGTAATTTGAGATACAGCATTTATACCTGTTGTTTCAGAAAATACAGTTTACAAATATGTTATCAGGAGTCATTACAATTCTGGGTAATAGTTGATATCAAAGAAATCCAGCTCCTCTAAATCTTAGTACCTATTTTGGGCAGCTCCTGTTTTAGTTTCTATCCTACCCTTTGTTCTGAGATCATAAACTGTTCCACAGAGTGTGGAAACTGGTGAGTATCTTAGATGTGAATTTTGTGTTCAAATGCTTCAGTTTTCAATGCATTTCTAAGCAGTTTGTTGTATCCCTTCTCTCTAATAAGATCTTTTTTTGCTAAACATCCTAAAGTTCATTGATTAAGATGTTGCTCTGTGAATTTAAGATTTCCTTATGGTGTCTGGCACTTTTTTTTACCCCCTTGGTAATATATAGAATCTGGAGCTATAAGCTAGTAAATTCTTCTCCAAATACATATAGGGAAGTTGTTTTTGTTTTTTTTTTTTCCTGAGCATTTGTTGGATGGAAAACAGTTATTGGCGGGTTTGGAGCCTGGCATGAAGAGTAAAGGCACACCATGACAAAAAAATAGCTCATATGCCAAGATGATGTATGAACACTCTCTGTGTTGACTGCAAAGATGATTTTCCTTTTGATCTGGGTTTTTGGAATACCTGATAATGTGGCAAGCCCAGTGGCTTTGTGGTGTTATGTTGGAACCAGTATCTGACAACTCAGGTAGCAGATACTGGACTCTTACTGGTGCACAAGTATGGAAGTAAGTTGGAATTAGATGATCTTCAAGGTCTCTTCCTATCCAGGCTGTGATTTTAATCTGAACTGTTTAGAATAACCACAGCAATAATGAATTGGAAGTATTCACACCTCAACCAGGCAACTGAAAGGTGCCCTCATTAACTCATCCTCACCTGTAACATAATCTTGAACTTTTTGTTCCTTTAATGAGCAGTAAAATTGTCTTACTCTGTCAGCAAAACCCCCCAAACCAAATGAGGGGCAGTTGGGGAAGTTGCTTGGTCTCTCTCATGAGCTGCTCTCGTTTCCCCCCAGTCCCCAGCTCCCTCTGCCGCGGCCTTAAATATTGAAAGACCACAGTGAGGTCTTCCTGGAGCCTTATCTCCTCCAGGATATCTTTGTAGGAGAAGTGCTCCAGCACTCTGACCCCTTCTGTGGCCCTCCTCTAGCAGCTTCTCTCTTTCTTGTGCTGGGGACCCCGGAGCTGGAGGTGGCTCTGCAGGTGGGGTGTCACCAGAGCAGAGCAGAGGGGCAGAATCCCCTCCCTGCCCTGCTGCCCACGGGGCTCTGGATGCAGCCCAGGACATGTTTGGCTCTCTGGGCTGAGAGTGGATATTGCCAGCTCATCTGTAATCTTCATTTACCAATATGCCCAAATCCTCCTCCACAGGGCTGCTTTTGAGCCATTCATTCCACATTCTCTCTTGATCCCAGGGATTTGCCTGACCCAGGTGCAGTGAACAGTTTGTGTAGACTTATTTTATGGCAGCTTTAAGCTCTTCTCCCTAATCCTTTTCCTTATTTCTCTGTGTATTGAAAGAGGATGTATTGAACCAGACTTTGAACATAACCAAGCTTCTTATACCTTCTGAACTTTATTCCTTTCAGTTTTATTATTGAGCAAGATGCTATTTCTTTTTGTTATGGAAGAATGAGACACAATGTTCATGTCTTCCACAACACAGGTTTGTTTTCTTTTCCCATCACTTACCTGCAAGTGCTTTGTTCACTGAAGTAGAGAAAAAAATTGCTATTGAGAGCAGTTCAATACCATGTTAAATCAGTCTAATGAGTTTCTCAGTTGTTCAGATCTGAAAATAAGACTTATTCAATGTATAATTCTCACCAGTGGAAAAAATGTAATGTATTTTGTTATACTATTCTTATTATTTTTTCATACAGCTCTTCAGCTATTTGTTACTTTTACAGTGATTCTTCTGCTGTAGTCTCTGTTTTTGCAAGCAGGACTTGGCATTCTCATTCAAAGATAAAGCATTGAGAGAAATAATTTTTTATATGAAATTAGTATTTTTTTCAATGTGAGATACTTATTTGTAAAGTATAGTATAAATAGTATGTTGTATATACTCAGAGATCATTTTTGTTTCTGAAAAATGGTCTTTAAGTATAAGTATTAAAACAAATCTCCAGGGTAACATATTCTGAGAGTTTTGCATGTCCATTTGTTTAAGGTTGTGATTTTTTTCTTAGCCCAGCAAGATTAACTATTTATTTTAAGAGAGACACAACATCAAACATTGTATGTAGTAATTGTTTGCTGTATGCTGGTTCACCAAATTTTACTACCGGGGGGAAAAAACTTTTATGTATGGATAATTTAAAATCAGAGTTTTGAGTTGAAACTTGCAGTATTTTTTGATACATTACAGTATTGTTTTCAGCATCTTTGAGCTCTGTGCATGTCGTAAATTAAGCAAAAATCTCCTTCCATAAGTGTAACTGCAGTCTTAATGCCTTAACAATCTTAACACCTGCCAACAATGGTGGGAATTACTTGTGAAGAAGAATAGAAAACTACATAAAGTCACATTAAGAAAATGTGATGGTGAGGAGCACAGTTTGCTTTGGGAGGATGGAAGTTCAAAGGGGATTTTGTTTGAAGCTGTTTTTTTCTAGTATTACTGTTCTTTTCAAATACACTTGAAAGGCAATATTGTAATGAGCAGAGTTCAGGTGATTAGGTTAAGATTCATCCCTTTCTCCTTTTTTAGACAAAGCCTTGATTATGTTAGGTTTCTTTTGAATGATTAACTGCAATGTTAATTAATATAGGTCATTCCTGTAGCCACCTCAAGTGGATAGGGTGATTTTTAACATTATTGGTTCCAAAATGTAGTGGTCTATTTTGGTGGGGTTTTTTTGTTGTTGAAATGTTGAAAACATTTGCTTTTCTGGTATTTATTCATAAAAAGGGGAACTAAGCTATCCATTGATAATAAAAATATCCAGCTTTAGAATATTGTTTTAATTTTTTTTCCTTTTAGTTCTGAAAATACCATATTAAATTCAAAAAATGATGGACTGTCTGAAGATTCAAAGAAAGAGACTTCCTGTAAGTACCTATGCAATACCTCATGTCTTACTACAGTAGAAATTAAATTATCTACAGAAGCAAGATTTTGACATCTAAGTATATTCAACAAATATTATTTATGGATAGGCTCAGTAACTATTATTTATAGTTTTCGTAAAATGTTGGCCTCAAATTGTGCATCACAGTCAAAAATTCAGCCTGGAGAAGAGAAGGTTCTGGGTGATCTTATTGTGGCTTTCCAGTACCTGGAGGAGTTACAAGAGAGCTGGAGAGGGACTTTTTACAAGAAGATGTAGGGATAGAACAAGAGGTGATGTCTTTAAACTGTAGGGAGGCAGATTTAGATTAGAAATGATGAAGAAATTCTTACTGTGAGAGTGGTGAGGCACTGGAACAGGTTACTCACATAAGCTGTGGGTGTGCATCCCTGTTCTATCTATTTGGCTAGAGTTTGGCATAATTTTCTTACGTGATCTCACTTGTTTCTGTTGTTTTCACTTTCACATATATTCTTGAGTACATAGTTGCTGCATTGAGAGTGAGAATCTTTGTTCAAATAGCAGTAAATTATACTTTTCCTTCTGATGTGACTAGACTTTTTCTTAGAGGCTGTACCTCCTTAAGGAATTTTTAATAGTGAGAACTGTCAGTTTTCCCCAGTTTTGTTTCAGTGTACAGAATAAGAACACAGGTAATTAGCAAAATGTATTTAAATAATACAGCATGCAATATTGCAGCACATCTACACAACTGTAACTGTAAATACTGATTACTGGTTACAGGTGTGCCTTAAATACTGATTGCTACAGGAGGCTGTATACAGTATCTTTTTTTTTTTTAAACTCATGCAACTACTTTATTTTACAGCCTGTGCTGTTGTAGCTAAGCATTCACTTAAATTTATTTTAACAGCTGATCAATCTGGCCTCCTGCATGAGTTCTTCAGTCCAATGGAAAAACTGTTCTTGAAAGGGAAAGGGTCTGCAGCCTTAGATATTCACTTCCTTCCCTTTCATCAGGAAAAGCGTTACTGCACTGTCATTCTGGTTAATGAAAAGGTAAGAATAAAGTGTGTGTTCTGTGTTTATCGTGTCAGGTAAGAAACTTTTGCCAATTGTGCATAAGTAGGGTAAATCAGAGCAGTGCTGTGAAAAGGGATTTGGGGGTCCTGATCAAGGGCATCTGTTTACTGTCCTTTTACACATAATTTAGAATTATATTAAATGCTGCAGGCAACTTTTCACTTTAAAACCACTAGGTAATAAGAAGTAATACTGCAGGGAATATTATTTTGATGGCTTTTCTAGGCAGCAGAGCTTCAGAAAGAAAAGAAATTTAAATAATTTGTCTTGACGTGGGTACAAGAATAATACATAGGCAGGGATTGGATAAAGACTTTACTGTTCAGTACTTCTCCGTGTATTCATCTCTATATTTAGGGTATGCTGTCAAAGTAGAATAATAATTTTCCTTGCTGTCTCTTTTTAAATTTTTCTCTCAATCAGAGTTCCATTCAGAAAAGACTGTACATGAATACTGACTCCACACCTTTCAGTCTCTCTTGACTGAGAGCCTGGGTTTTGCCCTATATCCTTAATTGAATTTCAATCAAATCACCAAGATCTGATTTTAATAAAATTTCAGAACTTCAAACCTTGCAACCCAGCTTTTTGATGTTCCTGTAATACTTTATCTCAGTGGTCATAATCTTATTAGTGTTTTAGTCCACCTTTTCACCTCTTTAACCTGTCTGCTGTGTTTTGTCTCTGACTGTCAATGTTTTTCAAAACCCTGTTGTTTCTATAATCTTCTTTTATGTGTGGCTGAACTCAAGGCTTGGATTCTGCTTCTTACTTTCCTAACAATGCCTCTGTGTCTCAGCTTCCCCTCTGTGCAATTACATACCTCTGCCTTTCTCTCTGCCACCAGAGAATTTGATGATTTGTAACAATGCATCTAAAACTAAATGACTTTTTTTCCTGCACATTCTCAGCTTCCATATTTTTACCTTCTATAGAACATGGAACTTCTGGTGTTTGGTGTTTGGGTGTTTGATGGGATTTTTCATTGCTTTAACATGACTTTGGCTATGCCACATGGCCAGCTTGATTTTTTTTATCTTGTTCATAAAGGAAAATAAGACTGATACAATGATGCCCAAGTCTGTCTTTCTGACTATGTCCAGTATTTGAAAATACTGGCTATTTTTAAAGAAAACAAACCATGTGACTGGACATCTTAAAGAGTGTACAGTTCTCTTGATTTTCTTGAAATTAGCTGAGATAGAAGAGGAATTTCTGTAGAATACACATTGAAATAGTGAGCTCACACCTTATTGACAGCAGGTAATCACCCACAAAGAGTCCCCATACCAGAGGTTAACAATCTTTGTGGATGGTTCAGTGGAAAATCAATCCAGTGCTCAGCATCATTCAAAGAGAGAAATTATTAGGGAAGAAATACACATCAACAGCAGTACATTCATAAAAGAATTTTAGGTCCATCCATTTAATTCAATGAAATATCTAGATGCAGTCTCTAGACAAGGAAGAACCTGGCCTACTTCTGTCTGGGAGTAAATCTGAGAAGGATCTCTTTTTATCTGTTATTATTTTATACCCTATAAATCTCTGCTACTGGCAATTTACCTGTTTATTGTATTTTTATCAGAAGCAGTAGTTCACACCCTGGCTGAGAAGAGTAGGCTCATGCTACACAAGGAATAGAGCCTGAAAGCTAAATGAAGAAGTGAAGGGAAATTTAGACATGTTAAGGAAAGAGTGTTAATATAAGAGATGTGGTCAGAGCTGTAGGGTGGTCATAGCTCAGGTGGAAAGGGAAAAGTACATTTCTGACAGCCCCAGTGTTGCTTCCAGTGGTGATGTAGAAATAAATTTAGACACCTAGCTACAACTCACTGTTCTTAACAAAGGTTTAGTTGACCTTTTCACAGCAGGAAGCATTAATGCCTCAGAGAAGCTGCTGTTAATCCTGTGTGGTAACTTTTTGGATCATCTAGTCCTTCCAGCTTAGCTGAGTAGGTGTGATGCATTTAAAGGCTCCTCAAAGTGCAGAGTTTTTGATATGCAGAACCTCAGGTTAGAAAAATTAGCTCCATCTACTTAATTGCATAATTTGTGAGGAATTGTATTAAATCTCCTAGGTAAAGATGAAACTGCAAGGTAGCTAACATGATTTTAGGGCCGTATAGTAATGGCACAGAAAGAATTTGGCTTTCTTAAATATTTTGTATATGGCTGCAATATTTCAGTTATACCGTTATCTAACTGACAAAGAAGTGCAGCCACCATGTTGTATGATGATCAAATGACTTTACACAATGAGGAGTCTTGTATCATTCAAATATGGACTTGTGCTGTATATAAAATCTAATAAATAATTTTATTTAGCATTTCTGTGATTTTTTTTACTACCTACCTTTCCTCTGTTTTTTTTTCCCTACCCTACAAATAGACCAAGATAGTAATCAGAGCAGATCTGCTCCTTCCTTACAATCAATGAAGAAAGTATTGAGATTTAAATCACTGTGCTTGAATCTCATTGGGAATCCTATCCATTGCTGCAGCAGTTATATATTTGAAATAACAGCAAAAGGATACACTGATTCAAGGCTTCTGGCCTCAAGGATGTTCCTTATTTTGAAATAATCTTTATGTTAACTTTCCTAAGGTTTGAAATGACAGAACAAGCCATTTAGCACATTTCTCAAGGATTTGTTTCAGTATTTCATTGTTCTTTAGGAAAAATTGAAACACATTTTTCAGACTTTTAGCATAGATCTTTGATAGAAGATATTAAATATTGTTAAAACATAACAGTGTTGCTTTTTAAAAAATATATTTTTGTTTCCAGGAGGTAATTTAAATGTGAACAATGTGGAATTTTTAATTATAATAATTTATTAAATCATAATTTAAGAGTGTCAATCCAGACTTTTACAGCTTAGTGTCTAGTATAAAAGTAAATTGTTTATTGAAAGAACCCTTTCTATCAGTTGCTGTTACTAACTGCCTTGCACAGGCAACTACAAACTCCTAGTAGCCCTACATTCTTTTGAAACATCAGATAGCAATGGGATTGGATAGAAAGTTCAACATTCTTTTATTAACTATTTTCATTAACAGTAAACCCTGCAGCATGTTGATGCTGTCCTGTTTGCAGCTGATGGCAAATGGAAATATAAATCATTAAAACTGTGGGCATACAAGCAAAATTCCCCAAGTTCAGTGAAATAGCCATTCTGTTCCAAAGCATCAGGAAAAAAGTTCAGCGGAAAGAAAACAGGATTTGCATTCTGTGGAGGTCAAAACCCCAGAATTCAAAGCAAAGAGGAAATTGGGAATTTTGTTCCTTCCTATAAGCATATTGATTTCAGCAAGGACAGGAAAAGTAGCTGATAGCAGAATGGCATCCCAGCAACCAGCACCTTCATAAAATCAGTTGTGTGTGCTGTGAGCTTGTTAAGGACCCTTATGGAGCCAAATCACTGTGTCAAACAGGAATAATTCCTGTTTAAATTGGTTCCCAGGAGTGGCTGTTTGTGTGTGAGAATCCAATTTTGCTGGAGGTTTCTTTAATCCTTCTCAAGGAAGATTTGTGTGAGCTCTTGAATCAAGGAAGGGGAGAAAATACCATCAAAGTTGAATAGCTTTCCTTCTGCTGGGTTAGAAATATAATTGCAGTGTTTTCAGCCTTAACATAAATATCTGATGAAACTACAAATGAAGGCAAAGGAAAAACCTTTGGGTTTTCCTATACTATTGAGCAGTATTAACAGGAAAACATTGTGTTGGTTGGCAGATGCACTAAATTATATAAATAAATTATTTCCTTCATATCTGGAATGAAGAGTAAAAGACAGAATACATGTTTTTAGGGTGGAGTTTTACAGAATATGGTTTATGGAAATAAAGAGAGACAGAATGTGCAAATTATTAGTTGTTGCAGAGGCATTTATTTCTTTATCTTGCAATCAGTAGAAGCTAAAATTGTCTGAAAAAAATTGTGGTAAACACAAAGAAGTTATCAAAGCAATATATGCAGTATATATGTTAAATCTCCTGCCTAGTTCAGATAGGTATATGGTAACTAAGATATCCTAACTTAGATATCCTTTTAGTTTGGGCCATTCTGATTGTGGTCTTTAATTTGGAGTACTTTCAGTGAGTTTTCTTTTCTTCAAAAATCCTTCTCTGTCTTTCATTTGTACCTTATTTTTTTTATTCCATCTATAATTCAAACTGTTATTTCTCTGCTAATTAAGTTATTCTTTCCGCTATTAAAAATTACTGTCTTGCTTTGTTCTCAGTCATCTTTATATTTACTTTCAATCTTCTGTAGATTTTCCATTTCGTAATGAAATAATTAAGATTTACTAACTTTACTTTTTTAAGGAGAATTTGTACTGCTTTGACTTCCATTTCTTTTTTTTTGCTTTCTAGAGAAATGTTTCTGGCTCAAAACTATTGTAAACATTTAAAAAAAAAAATCCAAATGGTGAAGAGAAATGCAGGTTGCTCAAGAACATGTTTAATTATATGTAACTGTAGTAGGTAGTTAGAATTCAAATTTTTGCTGTATTTATGGGTCAGGGTAGCCTTATTCAGTTAAAATATATGATGAGTTTGAAAGGATTCTGCTTTTTGAAATTTCTTGACTTTTCAGATTTAATATTATCAATTAAAGTTACTTTATTATTACCACATGGCTTGAAATACTAATTTTCTTATATTTAGGCACAGTTAAAAAAACCAGTTCTCTTGAATATCTAAATTATTGCTCAGGTCAGATTTGAGATGTTACTAGGATATCTTTGCTGTTGGTTGTAATACTTTGGCTCCTGTTCTGCACGAGTTTCTCTCTGAAGTGTGTGGATGTGTGTCCTTGTGTTTCAGATTGGAGAGTTTGTATACCTGATTGAGGGAACAGGTGATTTACCTCTGCCTTCAGAATTGCCTGCCTTGGATAATCCAAATGTTTTGCAGGCTACCTCAGAAGGTACAGTGAATAGAAGGAAAAAGAGTAAAATAGAGCAAATAATTTTTTTTGTAAATATTCTTTTATTTATATGGATTTTTCTTAAAATCATTAAGTACATGTGGTAAAAAATAAGTTGTTTATAGTGAAGTGTAAAAAATACATTATAATGAATATATGCAATAGTTTTTCTAATGTTTTCCAGTCCATTCTCTTCAGAGCATCAGCTGGTTGTTGGTGATCTTTGTCTTATATTGTTTTTAACATAGTCTACATACTTTTTCATAATTTTTCTTATTTTTTTCTTCTAAATATAGGTTGCTAGCCATATGAACCAGGACAAGTCATCTTTATTTAGAATTTTTTTAGCTTTAAAATATGAGTTTTTTGTGCAGTGATGTGATTTTCCAATGATATTCCTTTTGTCTTCAAACAGCCAGGGATAAAGTCCTGTCCATCCTATTTCAGAATCAGTGTAGCTGCTACTTGAAATAATTTCTGATAGTTTCTTTTAGAGGAGATGAAACATCATCTAGAGAGGTAAAAGCATGGCCGTGTTGTGTAGGTAGCAGAAAGACTTCGGTAAACTTTTAATACTGTCATAATGATAGTAGCACTAAAGCCTGGGAATTTTTTTATTAGCTAATTTATTAGTTATTTGTTAGCCCTATTAGCTAAATTTTGGGCTGCATTTCAGTCTGCTAATTTTTACTTTCCTATTATGTTGAAAAATAAAGTATTATAGGTAATAAATGGCATGTACTAGGTTAATAGCATGAAATTAAGCCTTGAAGGAATTTTGTACTCTTATTTTCTTTGGAAATTAGAAATTTTAAATACTCTCTGCAATTCTACCAGCTGATAAATATGGTGTGTGGTTTTGTTTTGCTCTTTCATTTCTTCGGGCTTTTTTAACAGATGCAAGCACAGCACAGCCAGTTTTCTATTTGAAATGTGGACTTGGTCAGACTCTGGAGGAGAATCTGAGGATTCCATTGATCAATGAATCAAGAGAGAGGGCCCTGGCTCTCGCTGCACAGCAGCAGATGTCATCTGTTGAGTATGAAAGGAGATCGATGACTGGGACTCTGCAGAGCAGCAGCGTTCGTGTTGCAACTGCATTGCTGGGGCTGTCCAGAGTGGAGGTGAGAAACACAATTATCTGGTGCTGCAATTAAGTTTAGTTGTCCTTGATTTATAGGACTGAATTTTTTTTATGTTTCAGGTAATAGTGTGAAGTTAGATTTTTTTCACACGTCTGTAATCTGACAGTTACTAATCCCAATTCCCCCTCAGGCACTGCAATATTTTGAATGTTCATTCTGAAGCTACTTTGTCACTCCATGCTATGATGATGTCCTTCCTTTAAGAAAACTTGACTGCAGTTAAGAAAAGTACTAACAATTTACTTTACTTCTGAAAAATACCTGTTGATTAAAAAAGCTTTCATATTCTATGTAATAGGTATCTGTATTAGCAACGTTCACTATGCATATTTTTGTAAGAAATGGATTTTTTTTCCCCAACCCAATAAACTTTGATAATAAGTGAAGGAGCAGGACAGATGTTTCCTTGTCTTGCAATCAATGCAAAATAGTTTTGAAAAGCCTTCAAGTTTTTCTAATAAGATACAGCTCTCCTCTTATGCCTCATTGAACCTATACATATTCTCCTAAGATTTCAATATCTAGAAACAAAAAGTTCTTTCAAGGCAGTCAATTAAACAATCAGTTATTACTTGTGAATAAGTTTATAATAGTATTATTGCCAAATAAACAAGGCTTTTCCTCATGAAGAATTCAAGTGTAGCCTTCTGAGGATGATGGCCACACTCTGGGTTTTAATTTCCCTTGTGTCCTGATGGTGCCTTGCCTCACACCAATTGCTGGGCAGCAATGTTATACCAACTTTCCAGTTAGACAGTTCCCCAAGTAAGAGGAAAAGAATTTTCCCTTGTGTTTTGATGTTCCTGAATTTATGCCTTTTGTTTGAAAAGTAATAGAAAACAAACAAAATGAGGGAAAATTACATCGTAACTTTTATCTGTTGTGTGTTTGGAGTGGGACAGCAATTGTAATCATGTCATCTAGACTCAAGCAATCTCCTTTGGCATCATGGCAAATCCACTGCTGTGGTAAACTTTTATTGAGTTTTCATAATTCAAGTCCCTTAATATCACAGTAACTTTGCAAATACTTGATGAAAAGTCTAACTGTTCTGAAGCTGTGTGTGGGATCAAGACTGAACATAATAGGGACACTTCTTGCACCACCAGACATGCTAAGATGCAATATGAGTTCTAAAACCACATGTATTGGGGAAGATTGGATGATAATTAGCTTAGTTACCTTATAAAACACATAATGGTGGATACTAGCACTGAATGAATTATCAAGTGAGAAATGAAACTAATGTGCAGAAAGAAGTATTCTGTTCCATGTACACAAAGTCTTATACTTGCTTATGACAAATACAGGGGAGAAGTTCTTCTACTGGCATAGAAAAGAGTTTGCACATTAAAAAAATCTCAATATCCACTATGCGGACTAAAATATGAAACATATTCCTAAAAACTTTTTGTAATAAATTCTCTCCATCTATCTGTTTAAAGGTGCTAACATAGAAATTCTGGTTGCATTAACTGGAGAAACCTTTTTTGAGGGAGGTTGATATTCTGCAGTGAAAATTGGAGCTGAAATTTGTTTTAGGTGGTCTAAATTCTGTCCTTTCCCCACAATAAAAAGGCAAAAAAGAAAAAAAGCCAATCTACAGCACCCACAGTTCAATTAATTATTTGGGCTCCCAAACTTCTTTGGGGTACATGTTTTAGGTTATAGAGAAATCCAGAGTCTTTAGAAATCTGTTCTTCTCTTTTGGATTTCTGTTCCACCTTTCTACTTGCTTCCTGCAGGTAGAATCATGTTAGACAATAGATGGACAGAAGAGAAAATACCCTTACATTAGTACTACTGGTCCAATTTTATCATGTCAAATTGAAGAATAAATAACTAAATAATTGCATGATTTCCAGTCTCTCTAAACTGCAATTTTTTGTCATGTTTACTTAAGTCACATGGAAAACAGCAGTAAAGGTGGGCTGTGTTTTTGGAGTCAAACTGGATATCCATAATCAGTAACTAGAGGTATAATTTTTTACTCAACCCATCTATACACACCTAAAAGTCCTAGGTACTTTTTTACTATGTTTTTACTGTTTTTTTTTTTTTTTTTTTTTTTTTTTTTTTCCCATAAGGAACAAACATGTATTTTGATTGTTTAAATTATTGGAATTAGTAACAAATTGTGGATATTCTCAGCTCAGTCAGAGAGAAAGAGAAAGGTTTTTTAACCAGGCAAGAGCCTGGGAAACAGTTGGGAAAGAATGTAAATAATTCTCGAATCGATCTTGTTATTCACATTGTTTATAGATATGCTCTGCCACTGTGCGTCATTCACTGCCCACCAATGGTGTGAGATGTTTTTACTCTAAGACCAATGAAATTAGTCCTCTTGATGTTCTCTATATATAGAGCGGTGCATTTGAAATAAATCAGAGCTCATTTTCTTTGCCTTCTGATCTGGAGTTCTCTGTTCCCGTCCTGCTCGACAGCGACAACAAATAATGATTTTTAAAATATTTTTTCCATAAAATTGTGTTACTCTCTTACTTTGTGAGTTTCTTTAATTCCTCCTAAAACATTTTTGGGTAGTAGTAAAGATAATATAGGATGGAACTCTCAGACAGTGTTAATGTTGGGTTTGGCATTATAGTGAATAATTAACAAAGGCTGTTTTGTGAGTAATTAGTAATGATGAATAAGAGAAGGGTGAAAGGGGGGTGTTTAGGTGAACATAGATAACAAGGGAAGGAAGAGGGTATTGGAAAAAAGATAAGAGACTGTGGAAGAAGAACATGTTTAGACTAAGGTTACTAAATGTAGTAAATAGAGGAAAGTGAAGAAAAAAGCAATAACAATATGAGAATTCATTTACTTGGGACTGTGAGGGAAAGGATGCTGCAGTCAGTGAAGTGAGATTCAAAATGACACGCCTAGTTTTAGACCCAATTGCTAGATACAGGGCTTTTTCTTCATATCTGCCGATAATCTCCTTGTGTAACTAGACATTATGATAGGAAAAGTCCTGTTGTACAAGAATCCCAGAGCTAAAGCTTTAACTTTGTGCTGTGTCCAGGTGTGCCCTCATTGTTAAGCTGTAAAAAGTATTTACTTAGGCCATTTTGCTTCCTTTTGAATGTGTCTCATCTGAGTGTGGACACCACATTTGCCATACTCCAGATGTTAGGACATTGTGCATTTCCTTTCTATCCTGCTGTCCATGTGACTGAGCAAGATGGAGCGTTTTCATTTTAGTACACCACAGTGGTGTTGGTGAGTTTGAGTTTTGATCAAGGAAAAATGGATGGAGACCTTGTGCACTTGGGGTTGTGGCTTCTGCTGTTCAGCTGACGTGGCAAAGTCTCATCCTACACCTGTCCAGCTTGGATCTTCAGAGTTCGTTCTCTTCATAGACACCCAGAGATCAAGAAGGATTTTTTGTGTTCTCCTGTATGATTATGGAAATTTGTAAGCTCAGTGTAAAGAACTGCTTTTTTAAAAACTGGTGTGGGGTTTTTTTGAGGAAGAATCATGGTGTCCTTGAGCAGAGAAGGTACTGGAAATAAAAAAATGCATTAGATACATTTGAGTGGGAATGAACTTTTCAGAAAAGGACCTGTGGTCAGATTTCAATTTGCTGAATTTGCAAGTGAGACCGATGTCTTTTCTATTACATCACTTATCTTTTGATATGGGATTAAGGGAGGTGGCAAACACAATTGACCACAGGGGTTCTGAGAGACCAAGATAATAAATTTCTTTATTGATGAGAAGCAGTTTTAGAAGTTAATTTCTGGAAGGAAGAAATGGTTCTAAATTAGGACTTGAAGAGCAGTAATATGCAAGGAAGGAGAGAAGTGCCTCAGAACCCTGTAACAGAATCTGCCACCCTTTACACATAGAAAGTGCAGGTGGCACATCTAAGAAAATACCTTGGAAAATCAAAAATTCCTTGAGACTTTCAAGATCAAGTTTAATTCTGATGCTTTATATACCCTCCATTGATTTCCAAAAAAATTATTCGAAGAAAATAATTAATCCTGGGAACTGAATGCAAATACTATTAGCTGGTAATAAGACTTCCACACTTGGAATATCATGAACCATCAGGTTGATGAAGTAAAAGTGCTTGGAGTCTTTCTTTTTGCAGTAGGGAGGCCTTAGATCTGCATTGATCATGAGAGTTAAAAAATATTAAATTCCATTTAATTCTCACTGCCCATAAAAATGTTAAAAATTGGAGCAGTTGCAACATTCATCTGAATTGTGTTGACATTTTCTCTTGGAAAAGTTAGCCTATGAGGCAGCAAAGTCTAGTCTTGTGTATGGTTGCAGAATTTTCTTTTTACACTAGGTCTCATTAAACATGTTTTCATCCTTTACTTGTTTACAAGGTGCCAGGAAATATTTGAAATGTTCATATACTGTGTAATACTAACCAACTGGGTTTTTTCCCTAACCTATATTTAAAAATGAGATGACATGAACAAAGATTTAAAAAAAAGTCTTTCAGTGAGTTTTTAAATAATAAGACATTTCTTCAAGATAATTATAATTCAAATGTGTTCAGTACTCCAGGAAAGGTCATCTTACAATTATACTGTCAATTAAAATTTAACAAAACTGAGTAGTCATGTTGGATTTTTATTTCAGTGTTGGAAAATAGTCTAGTTATAAAAATAATTTTAGGTATAAATTTATATTTGATTACGTAGAAGAGCAAGTCAAATGTAAACTGGTAAATGTATGTATTTCTTTTGGTTGGGAACCTCCCATTACAAGTTAGAATGAATTTTTTTTTTCCACTACAAAATATTCTGGCATTTCATTCCTATCAGAGAGAAGTGGAATTTGCAATTAATATGGCAATTGAATTATTTGTACCTAATGATTTTTTTAATTAATTTTGTGTGCGTTTGAGAGGGAGTAATGTCAGAGCCCAGTCTTGTATGATAGAAATGAGTGAATAGTGAGCTCAGATTTTCAACTCACATAACAATTTTTCCTGTTCCTTCTGTAAATTATATTTGCACAAGGTTGTGCAAATACAGTAGTACAAGAACTATCCTAAGAATTTGGTTTGATGTGAATTTTTTAGGCAAATAGATCTGTCCAATTGCTCTTCATAGAACAAGAATTTTGAATAATTAACTGTTTCTATATTTATTGTGCAAAAAACCCTATATTAATAGCCAAATCTTATCAGGCTCCCAATGTCCTTTTGTACTTTTTGTTTAACACTGTATTGTCACTGTGGAAGGATAGATTAATGGTCAAAACAAAGCAATGGCAGAGTGTGGGTCTCATTTCTAAAACCAGCAAGAGAATGTGGGATTTGTACTAAAACGGGGAAAAAAAGCAAACCAAAAAAAAAACCCATCACCAACCCAATGCAGAACCCAAGTTTATTTGATTTAAACAGTAATTTGACCATCTTACACCTAATGGATATCTTTCAGAACCACTCATTTTCCTTTTAAATTGAGTTTTTGAATTCACACAATGGATTTGCGTTCCTTGGCCTACTGAAATATGTACTGTGATACCTGCAGTCCTGGCAGTATTTTAAAGCAAAAGACTTTGAGAATAAACCAGTTTTCTTAGCAAAACATGCATATTTCCATATTTATCTCTGTCCTAGATTTGCTTCAAGATAATTCACAGCAGTCATTAATTCAAAGTCTTGTCTGTAACAAAGACATTACTCAGTTTAAAACTTGTCCAGCTTACAATTACTCTTGAGCATTGCAATTATGGTGTGTTATTGGATTGAAAATGGCAATTTTGAGCAAGTAGTGTATTAAATCATTGCAGTATTTTTGTAATGTTATCCTACAGGAGTCAAATTAAGTTCATTAAGAGGTTCAGATGCCTGTAATGCTGTGCTAATCCTTTACTAATATGTTTCATGCTGTTGATTAGCAATGCTTTTTACCAAGAGGAGGAGCTAATTGTCTCTAGAATTGATTCTAAATGCCAATATTTCTAAAATACATGTTCAACATTAAAATATCAGTTAGCTAATAGTTATCCCTTGCCAAAAAGCAACATAACTTTTCTTTTTCATGCTTCTTATTACTCAGAAACATTATGAAGTAGGAGAAGAAGCATCTTTCTACCACTGATACAAAATATTTTTCTTTTTATGTTTTTTTCCCTGTTCTTGCCTTTCCTGCATATGCATAAAGGCTAGCAGAGATTATTTCTGGGTAGGCTATGGTTTTACTGTAAATTTCAAAATGCATTATTCTTAAACAAATGTTTCAGATGTATGATGTCTAAAAATAACTTACAAGTCAGTTTTTATTTGGATCACTCAAAATTGCTATGTAAGTTTCTTAATTACCAATTCAGTTTTAGAATTGAGCCTGTACAGTTTCGTATTTCTCAACCTGAAAATTGAGTATGATTGCTCAGCTGTCTACATTATTGCTTCACTTGCAGAGAGATGCACTTCTGAAACCTCGCAGGCACCCCCCCGAGCTGAAGTACGTGCATTACAGTGTAGAAGTGAGCATAAAACACCTCTTTGAAGTTCCTAAAAAGTTCTCTATTCCGGTGTTATCTTCAGCCAGACTTAATTTGAACACTTCATCAGCCTCATGCCCTGCATCTCAGAAAACAGGTAATAGTCTTAAAGGTGACGAATTTGACTGTATTCTTTTGCCAAGATAATCTTTAAGGTTTTCCTGAGTAGATTCAGAAAATTATCTTTCTTTCCTTTGATTATTTCCTTTGATTATAGTTGATACTATTGATGAACTTTGCCTTTCTTGTCACTACCCAAGTTCTAAATATTAGCTCAAACCAGTGCCTTCCACTTGCCATTGGTTTATTGGTTTTCTCAAAGGCACACAAGCACGGGAGTCTTGCTCTATAAGACAAATTAATGTGATCTGTTTGCCTGACAGATCCTGAATTTATGCTCCCTTCCCATTTCTCCTTTCCACTTCTCATCCAGCATGGATCTGTGTTCAAATTGTGCTACTCATATCACATCTCTTGTTTGCCCTCCTCAGTCAGCCAGAGGGAGATTTCAGCTAATGGTGTCCCTCATTAATGAACAGTTCTGCATTACCTTTCAGAGTGATCTTGCCATCTTTGGTCAGTCTGTTGTCTCTAATTTTTCTAATATCTTAAATTTTATACAGAAATCTTGTTGTTTTTTTAAAAAAATGCTTTATTTAAACCTTTAAAGCACTCTAGGTTGCATTTCTTAAAAAAACTCACAAGCAGCTTGAGCCATTGAGAGAACTGGAGTCTGGGGAAAAGGAATCTCAGAGGTGAGCTTCATGCAAATTTGTAGAAACTTGAATTATACACAGTCCATATCTAGTTTTGTTTCACCAGTTCTTAATCAATGGAGTCCTTCTGCATAGTTTTGCAGTTCACTTTTCCAAGTTGTGCTTTCTTGGTCTTTGTTTTGACACTCAATGTATATCTTGGTTTTGTCTATTCTATTCTGGAATAATAAAAAGAATCTCTATTTTTTTCTGAGGAGTCTTTATTATTGATACTTTAATTGAAGTAGAATTCACCTGCTATAAAACATTTTAGGGTGTGTTTTTAGGAAGATGGCAGCAATAGTTATGGCAGTATTAGAAGCAGGATTGGTGAGGGACTACAGGATGAGCAGTCAGTAGAAGCTGCAGAATAGATGTGACACTGAAGGCTGGAACACGTCACGTGTGGCGGGATATTTAAATCCTAAAATCTTTCATTGTCAAGTTAATAACAATATGTTTGTGTCATAATTACTGTAGAGGTGAACTAAAAATAGTCAATGTCTTTGTTGAGTGTTTTAGGAGATTCTTTGGATTACACTGTAGAAGAGCAGAATAACAGCTGGGGGAAAGAGAGCCAACTCTGCACACACAGATCTGATGTCCTGACAGGAACTCCATCATGGTCTCACAACAAAGGTTCTTAACTGACCAGTTGGCAGATCACTGTTGCTTCGCAACTGCTCAAATGTTTTTAAAAAATTATTTTAAATGTGAATGGATATAACTGAAAATTTAGAATATTAATTGCATTGTTTTCACTAAAAAAACATAGTGAATAAATGACATTATAATAAAGAATGTAGGAAATGAACGACTTCAATAACATACTATAATAAATGATATACTATTATAAATTACAGTAAGGAAGTAGTTATTTTACTCTTATATCATGCTGCTTCTTTATTCATCAAATGATATTAAACAAATACTTGAAAGAGGAGAGTAATCAATGTAAAATCAGTGTATACATATGGCAGTGTACACAATCTTTTTGATATATATTTTTTCTTTCTAGAATGGGTAATAGTTACAGGAGGAAGTGGAAATGTCAAGATGATGCAGAAAAATAAATGGGGCTTTTGTAGTGAATTCAGAGAGGTGATGAGGTAAAGAACATCCAGAAAGGGAAGCTAATATAACCAACTGAATAGCATGAAAACAACTGTCTTCCTTCTTCAATAGGAAGACAGTGCCAACTGATTCAGTGTATTTGTTGCACTAATGAGGAAATGCAGGAGGATTTACAGGCTCTTAGAAAACACAATATTGTGACAGAAGTCCCCAGCTGGTGGTCCTGGATAAACCATTGGTCTCATCTGAAAATTTTGACATCATTGTCTAAGAAAGCAGCAGTATTTTAGGCATGGTGGTGGTTTTCCCTAGGGTGGGAGTAGCTGGTTCTCTGAAGAAATGACAGTGCTTATATTTATGAAGAAAAACAACAGTGGAAGCAAGCTGACTAAAATCAATCTTTGGACCAGAATTTCTTAGATTGCAGTAGCAGGAAGTGTGCAACCAGTGTTTTAAGAACTCTGCAAACAGGGCATTAGAAGGTAAAAAAAAATCAATGCCACTCAAAGCATTTTCTTGTAAAATAGATCTTGTTAAATGATTTTATCACATTTTTGGCACTATTTACAGATCAAATAGATAAAAAGAGTACAACATGCTTACCTTACTTAAAGTGTAATATCTTGATCAAAACCCATACTGCATACTTGTATGGATCTAAAATAATACATTTCCAAGATTGAAAACCTTTAGCAAATGTTAATTCAATATTGGAAAGTCATCAGAAAGGGATTCCTTAGGAACCAGTTTCACTAATTGCAAAGATTATACAAAGACTTTGTTGAGTTAGGAATGACACAGATTTTGTGAAAGAAGTTAGTTGGAATTCTTACATAGTTATAAGCTATGAATTTTAGTGCAAGCAAATATGTAATTATATATTTGGAACAAAGTCTGCATGCTAAACCATTTGGTAGGGTTTAACCACACCATGGTGGTTGTTCACCTTTGTCTCAAATGGGATCTTTAAGAGCTTTAGTTTCCCTCTCTCATTAAAAATAACCTGGGAAATAATTCAATTCCCATATTAGGGAGTTATTATTAGCTCAGGGAAACATAATTGACAGTAAAACTGCAATGCTTTACAAACGAAAGAATGATAGATTGAACATTAAGAAAGTCATGTTAGGCATAATTGAAAAATGTTGCAACATTGAAATATGTTGCCTTTTTCTTAGAGGGATGCTGTGAAAGAATTCAAAGTATAAGATGTCAAGTGGGACTAAAATAATGGCTCCAAATTTTAGCAACAGAGAAGTAGCATGCAAAACCAGCTCCATGCTTCACCAAACTAACAAGTTCCTTTTAAAGGTGAAAGCATGAGAAACTTTGAATAGAGAGGCTTTATGGCTCAGACTTGTAACTTGAGTTGTAACTTTGTTTACCTGTGTCACCACTGACTTTGTAATGCATATATATGTTTATAATCTCTATAATTATTTAAGATTTCCTGCCATGCAGTCTTATTTTACAAAGCTGTATCTGTGTAAGTGAGCATGCTCTTCCTGCAGGTGAGGACCATGTTTGGTAAGTCAGAGCTATTATATTATCTCTGTTGAATAGCTTTTATAAGCGTTTTTTCTGCTGAATATTTGCTGGTCCTGTCCAGCAGCACAAAACCCACTGTGTTTAGGAAAGAAGGAAAGAGCTGTGAATTTTCAAGCAGAACTGTGAAAACCAGTGTAAAAGTCAGTGCTATTTGTCTTTTCTGCAGTGAATCCACTGAAAATCAGCTTTGACTGAGTTTTAACTAAGCAGAACAACTTCTTAGGCAGTTGGGTTTCTTTGAACAACATGGTTTTTATGCTAAATAATGTTACTGATCAAAGATGAAATAACATAGGTAGAAAGGGGAGGCTTTGTTTTGCAGTGATGTCTCCCAGAATGTTTGAGAAATGTGCAAAGCAGCAGAGAACTTATCTCACAGTGTGAACTAAAGCTGTCAGCCTTACTTCCCACTCTCTGTTTTTCTGACATCAGCTCCATTGTTCTTTCATCAAAGGATTTTTTGTAAAATTTTGAAAAACAAGGGTCCTTGAATGCATAACTTAAAAAATACAGTGCAGGTATAGAAAAGTGCTGTTATTGTATTATGAAAGAGAACATAATACTGGAACAGCACATCCAGTTCTTGTTCCACACTTCAGACAGAAGGTTGCAAATGAGGAAGGGGTCAGCCAAGTTCTATAGTAATTTTCAAGGTTTTGAAAGATTGAATACCTTGATGACTCCATGATCTCTGAGGGAAAGAGGTTCCTTTCAGGTTACCTGTAATTATTTAAAAAGGGAAAATATGTCTGACTGTGAAGACTGTTAAGTGCTCTATGCAGAAAGTACAGCACTTTCTACATAAGACAGAGATTTGTAATGAAGCAATTTATGATTTCTGTAAAAATATGTGAATGAGAGGTTTATCAAATGTGAACAAACTCAAGAGAAACAAAAATCTTTCTATCACTCAGTCTTTTGAAAAAGAAAGTGAGAGCTTTCCTAGGATACACACTTTTGCTCCAATTGTCAGGTTAAGACTTAATATAAGAATTGTTTGGTGAAATTCTAATGCTAAAAGAAACATCCAAAATATGTGTTTTGGTATTAAATAAGGATTTATCCCAGAATTAGGAAGTTCTGGAATTTTCTGGAATAGGCTATGCCTTTATACATTGTAACATGACACTGACAATTCCTTTGAGTAATGGAAACATAAAAGTTCCTGGGACAGAGCACCTCACAGAGCTGCCTGTGACAGTTCATCGATACTGAACCATCTGAGTACTTTATAAGAAGGGCTTCCTGTTAATTTGATTTTCTTTTTTTCAAACTGTTTTTTTGTTTGCAATCTTCTGCCTTGAAATGACTTTAGATTGCCACTTGTGCTATTAGCAGAAAACCTGATAGCAATTGGACTAGACATTTTTTAAAGGAAAGAAAATATATGGGAGTAAATGGCTGATAGCAATTGCTGTTCTAAACATTGCAGCAGCACATGTCAGTACCAGCATATGAATACCTTCTTTTATACCTTTTAATAATAACCAAATCCCATCATGGAATGATAAATACATGAATATATTCCATCAGTAATGATAGATTTGTGCAGTTCTATAAGGTAGTGGTAGATTTTAATCTTCAAATGGATATGCACCTAAGCAAGTGTGTCCTGATTAGCAATTTCTGTAGTTTATTAGCATGTGAATTATTGAACTTTTCTAAGGCAAGCATACACTGCTTGCTATGGAATGCTTTTTGTCATTCCATATGGTTTAGAGTTTTTCCTATATTTATAAAAATAAACGTGCAAAACCTAGACATGAATATAAAACTAAAGCCTTTTTCTGATGGCTAGGTTGTACTATTTCACATCAAAATTGCCCATATAAATAAGTAAATCTTACAACTAATTTTCAATGAATAAAAGTTGTTCCACCTTGCTGTCTAATTTAGATTCAGTATCAAAAGCTAATATTGGAGTTCTGTTGCCTCTTCCTACAGGATTTGACAATGTTGGCTCCCTGCTGTTACACTTACAAAGAATATCCAAGAAGAGTTGTCTTGTTTTTCTTTCCCCCCCCCCTTTCTACCCAGTGAATGATGAAAAATCTTTGTCTACAGAACTATTAAGAATTGCTAGATATTTTCTACTTTCTCAGTAATTGTTCCTACAGTTACTTTATTTGTATTGTTCTGTCTTCTTTGTGGTTTCTGGTAAAGCTACTAGTGACTTACTTTTTTATCTTTTTTAAACAAAGAAAACCTTTCTTCAGAGAAATCTAGATCACAAAAAGAAAGGAACCACACCACAGAAGTCTCTAGCTAGCTCTTATTATATCTTTTCACTATAAGCCTTCATTACTAATTATGCATTAAATTATTATTTTGCAGTAAGTGATAAAAAAGACTTGGTTTTGATCCTCTCTCCATGTAATATTTCCTTATGCATTCAGTGCAGTCTTTGTAATAGTTCTGAGCTTTCTTCCTTGTTTGTGGGAAATTTTGTTCAGTCTTCCATTCACAAAGAATCAGTTTTGAAATACTTTTGTAAGTTTTGAGTGTGTGTTTTAGCGAGACCTTAGCTCTTTGTTGTGTTTTTAGATCAAGAGTCTTTGATCTATTTTATCAGTGTAATTCTTTATAATTTGGCTAATCCCTTCCAGCCGCGGCTACTCATCAAATGGCTGAAGAAAACACCTTCATGTCGTGGTTCTTAAAGCTGTATTAAGTAACCTTGGCAGCACTGCTCACTGATGTAGTGACCACTTGTTTCTAGAGTGCCTGTGAGTATTTTTCATAAATATTAGGCTCAATGATTATTAAACAACCAGCCCCCTACAACTGCTTTACTGTAGTGCCACACAGCTCCTCACTGGCTTCTGAATGATACACAAACACATCTGCTGAATATTCATAACAAGACATTAAAAAAAAGTGTCTCCCATTTTTATTTTTAGATCAATTAAGGAAAACCTGCTTTCATTCTTGTTTCTGATTAAGTGTATTTAACTTTTTGTTTAGGTGTATAATGGTATGCTGTATCTAAACAGAAAAAGGAACAAATAACCAGTTGTTAGGTTTTTGTAGAAGCCCTTCTACAAATCTGTTTGATTAAGATAAAGTGAAAAGAAATAATAAATAAACATACACAGTGGCAGCAAATAATTTCAAAACTTTTAAACACTCAGTAGGGGATATAAAAGAGTAGTTGCTTTTTCTGAGACTACTGAGTGATGTTCTAATTTAGATGAGCCCATTTGAAGACCTTATATGTAAGCAAAAGTCAGAAGAGTCTGGATTCTTAATTATGTTTGCTTTTTTAACCTTCTAGGAGTCCATACCTGCAAATTCAGTCTCGAAGTTAATTTAAACAGTTGTTTGTGACACATGCATAGTGTCAGAGACTGAGATAAGTTCAGTGAGAAATTTAGCTTTGAAATTCTGAATAGATAGAATCACCATTCCTGAACAAAAGCTAATATAATGTGCAATTATTTGATGAACTGCTGAAGGCACATACTTTCCTACCTTCACAAATTATGACGGTAGATTGTGGTGTGGAAGAGTAGCATTTCTATTTTTACTCATTTCATCCTCCCACAATTTGTAATAAGGCTAAACAGTGACCACTAAGGGCCATTATTACTACCTTACAGAATATGTTTTTTCTTACATTTTAATGTCAAAACAACTGCCATTACTTTTCTTTGAAAGGTACTGTTTGTAGGCTAATGCAGTTAGAGGACTTAATTTGAATTTAAGCAGATCTAAAATGATGAGTTATAAGATTTTTAAGAACCAGAGGACATGAACTTTGTTAGTTTTGGTGATCAGATTGTATTTTGCAATAAATAAATGGCACAAAAGGCCAGGGAGTTGCCAGAGGACATGATCAGTGCCTATGTGCTATAATTTAGTTTTCCAACAATGCATGGTGAAATTGCACACTGAAAGTTTAGCTTTTGCAAATACCCCTGTTTTGACAACTGTCTCACAACAAAATCCAATATGATCAAGTGAATGTTTCCTGTAGGCATTTGTCAGACATAAATCTAGAAAATAAAACTGTCAGCTTATTTCATATGGAATGCTTCCCTGTGAAACAATAAAAATCCTGAGTAGGGATGGAGGCTGTAGCAAACCCCTGTATTGATCTGCCTGACTTTTCACTGTTGAAGAAATGCTTGCAGCCTCATTCTTTTTGATGGATGCAGGCTCTGCTTCCTGCTACATGGGAATTAAATAAATGATGCCCATGGCTTACGGTTGACACTCTTTTCTCAGAAATTGTTAGGTAAGCCAGCTGTGGCCCCATGGGTGATGTTCATTAAATCTTTGAATATATCCCTAAATTAATCTTTGTTGAATGTCTTATGAGATTGAGAGAACAAAACATGCCAATCTGAGACATTTTTAAGCCCAGTTTACTTTATGGTATTTAAAAACATTTTGAAGGAAAAAAATGTCAATCTTCACCTATAATTTGAAGACAAATGATTTCTGTAGTTATTTTGATTTGAAGGATCCATGTATCATTGCAGAACATATTTATCAGTTTGAATAAATATAACCAATTTACTTGCTTTCCTTTTGATTTATTGTAATTGAACATAATATTTAAGTTATTCAAATGACTTATTCTAAAATATATTTTCTAAATGCATAAGAAACAATTTTTTTTAAATAAAGTAATGCCGTACTAAACATTATAATTATGGAATGCACTTTTTATGATTTTTCTTTTAAATTTTTCTATATGAAGCATTTCTGTTTGAAAATGTGTCTTTCAAATATGGGTCCAACTCGGGGAAAAATAACCCTAGTTATTACTAATTAAAATTTCCATTTAGTGCAAGAGTAAAACTCACGCAGAAATACATTGGATCTTTGTGTACACTGTATTATCTTTCTTCAAGTACAACAGAACCTTGTCTCTGACTTATCATCTTTTTCCAGCTTTAGGCATTGTTTTCTAACCTTGGAAAACAGTGCAGAGAATCAGTCTTTGTTACATGTAAAACTACAGTTTTTACAGCTACAGTCTTCATGTGGTTTTTCAGGTTTCTTAGAGACGCTGGGACTGGGGAACTCTTTATGGCCATCACTGGAGTTTCTCATGTACTTTCTTTTCTCCTTTGGAAACGTGACCTAAAAGGGCTACTTAAAATCCTGTGGAAGAGTCTGATCTTTTCTGTAAGCAAGCACAGAGGAGGAAATCTTTGCAGCAGACTTGTTAGACCTGGCTCTGTGCAGAGATGGACAGCATTTGTATTGCTTCTTCCTTGCTCTGGAGATTACAGTGGGGAATTTTCCTGTGTGCTGCAGATTGGGAAAATGGGACTTTGCATGAATATATTTCAGCTTGGACACCCCTGTCAATTTTGGAATTGACATACTTTCATACTTCGAGTACAAAATGTGGCATAGAAAAAGGTCTAATGAGCTGTCACGAGAGCTACTGCATTTAATAGAATTTCAGTAGTTGTTGGGTATACTCAGCCAAATATACTGCACTGTCACTGGTATCTCTGATGGTAGCTGTTGAAAAATGTGTAGTAGCTTGTGTAGTTTTAAAAATATTTACAGAAATACATATATGTTAAATTCTTCTGCTAGATTTAAGAGATATTTTAAAATACCTTTATCTGTGCACTACTAAAATCTATATATAATATTGTTTGCATGCTTCAATATGTGATTTTTAGGAAACTAACTTACATGGTAACACTCTGTTGTTTCTTGGAAATTTTTGCATGTACTGCTGGGAAGACTCTCCTACACTTTATTGGAAATCTCTTCAGATTCTGCTTGTGAATTCAATATTCCTGAAAAGCTTTACAACAGCGCAATTTTTTTTGTTTGTTTTATTTTGTTTTGTTTTGTTAGGTGGAAGTGATACAGTTGAGTTTCCTATAAAATTCACTCCTAAGAGAGCTGGTTGCTACCACTGTCAGATTCTTCTGAAGTCATCCTGTGATATTCGTGTCTATGAGATTGAATGTGTGGTGAATGCAGAGCAGGCTGATGCACAGCTCGAATTTCTAACTCCAGCTTACCAGACAGTGACTCAGGAAATTCCAATTGTAAGCTCACTCCTCTGCTGCTAACTAAACTAAGATTCAGGATTTTAAAAAAGGTGTATTTCTGATCAATACTGTTAAAATTTTCAGTCCTGAAATGCATGTAAATACTAACATGAGGATTTCCCGAAGTCCATGTCATAGATAATATAAAAACTATTGGGAGAAATAATTTACTTCAAGTTAATTAATAGTTTGATGGGCTGAATTTTGATGTTTTTCTTCAAAATTGTTAGTCTGTTATTTAATAATGTTCTCACAATGAAAGTGAAAAAAGTAGTTTTTTAATCTAGGGAATTATTACACTATTTCTGAAGAAAAAAAAGGAGAGATACTGAGGAATAAAATAGAAGAGCTAGATTACATACAGTTAAAAAATGTGGCAAGCATAACCAATATATAGTGTATAGTTTTATCATATCTGCTTTGTATATGAAACCCTTGCCACATGAGAAGTAAGATCGGAAAGAGAAGATGGGTGCAATATCATCCCTCTCAGAAAATTATTGGTCAAATTTTAGAGAACTTTAAAATAAAACAGAAAAAAATTATAGGGAAGAAACTTAAGCTGTGAGAGAAGGAATAAAGATTCTTTAAGAGATAGAACCAGGAAAAGATTTCCTGAGAGCTGAACTACAGTTTCATCTATGTCCTTTTGATTGTAGAGCCACTAAGGAATACTAGTGAGCTAATTTATAGAGAAATTATTCTGAGATTTTGTAGTCAAAAGAGTGGGGGCAGATTCAAACAAGAAGACTGAATATCTGGGAAAGACCATGCTGAATGCTCTGTCAAATATTGAGAGTATACAAAAACTAGTATATCAGAAAGGAAAAAAGAAAATTAAAGGAAGCCATATTACAATGCTATCTCTTCTTGCACACAAGTTTTAATATATTAATAATTTATGTATTAAACATTGATTTTTTTGAGTGTTACATTAGCCTAAAAAGAACTGATACATAACAGAGAAAGGTAAGGGGATTTCCTACCTTGTTTAAACAGACACTTCCTAAACAGATTTGCTTTATTCTTCTGATGGATTTATTTTTCACTTCAGAGTGTTCACTTTTTAGGAGTTAGATACTTTACATTTCTATATACACTCCTTCTACTTGGAGCTTCTCTATCTACCAGAAAATTTCCCATATTTTTATATTTTTATTAGCAGTATTGTATTTGTCATTTAAATTTTCTTATATATTCAGTGGAAAAAGATATGCTCATTGTGGAACTAAAGATGGAGTTATTCAATCTGCTAAAATTAGTTTCTTGAACCAAATATTTAGTGCTCAAAGCACTTCTTACAGACACAAGCAAACAGTCATAATGTCTGTTAGGTGGAACACTTTATAAATGGAACAAATTAAATGGTCAGCTGGTCAGCTTAAAGCCACACTGTGAATTAGTGACAGTAACAGAATAAGAACCCAGCTGAATCTGAGATCTGTGATTGGTTTCTTTTGGAGTTTCCATGATTTTCTCAGGCATGAGATGAATGTAACTGCTCCATCTCTGCCTTTCAAACTCTCCAGGTATAGGTCCAATACAATTATTAGGTACCTTGGGTTTAATCACCTACAATCCTGTGAGGAGATTCTGACTCCCTTAACATTAATTGTGTTTAAATTAATTCACTTGACAGGCTTTGGATGAGATTTTACATTAAGCAGAGATCTTGTAGGAATTAGATGATTAATTAATTAATTAAAGCCATTAATGAACAAGTATAAGGGAGTAGAATTTAACAAATATTTTATTTTAACTTCCTAATGTTGATGATTGTCCTTAATGTCTTTCTTTAGAAAACACTTGTAGACAAATTCATGCTGTGTTAGAAAGATTTGTTACAAAAGAATTTCACAATGACCATGTTTGTCAACTACATTTCTCCAGATGACAAATTTTTGTGTTAGAGATTAATAAGAAATATTTGTGTTACATATTGATGTAATCATCACTCTTTGGATAAAGAAAACATCTGATACTGATTGTACTAGAAATCACTGAAAATAAAACAACTTAAGCACCCAAATTTTCATGGCCTTCCTCTAAAACCTAGACCAATCCTGATGTTTTTCCTCTATCCCAAGTTTTAAAATGTTAGATTAGCAGCAAGTGATGACTTGTCAATTTTACACCTGGCCAGCTGGTTTTCAAAAGGATAAAGCTTTTCCTGATATCGTGGAGATAAAAAAGCATGATAGTAAAAAAAAAACCTCCTTTTGTTGTCTTGTTTTCCTTTTCATTTTATCCTTGGCACAAGGACATCATACTTTTTTCTTTTGTGTTTTCTACCAGAGATGATGTCATTGTTATTACAGAATTGGAGACGTGATGATGCAAGTTTTTGGTAAAACTGAGGCACTACACAAACCTCAACATTCCATGCAGGCATATATGCTCAGCTACTGGGAAATTTAACAGCTAACATTGAAGCATTAATCACAAATATTGATCAAACCTTAGCTACATGGTACTGCAGATGTGGTTAGCTCTGGCTTACCTCTTATGACCACAGGTTCTTTGTTCCTGAGACTTTCACAGACAGAAACAAAGACAGGAGTATCATCTCTATTCCCTGAAATCCATTCTTTATCTCTGATGTTTGTATACAATTTTCCATGGATGAAGACCATTATAGGTCAAAAGATTACCTCCTTTTTTATAGATCAGATGAGATTAATCTTCTCTATTTGACAAGGCATAAATTAGCTCATGAGTGGCAGTTTATTTTATCTTTCAGATGAGTGTTAATTTTCTTTTTTCCAGACTGGATGTTTGGTCATCTGGTTCTTTCAAATAGTAGGAGGCTGAATAGCATTATTTTAGTTTTACTACTTTTAGGCAGCCTCTAAGCACGTACTATGAAATATCCCCTTTTTACAATAATCAAGCAGTCTTGTGATACATCTGGGTGCAAGATAAACATGTGTCTTAAATAGGCTCAGGCTCATATTGGTCAGGATAGGCATTCTTTAAAGTAGCTTAGCCTCTTGAAGGACCAGATTCTGAGAATACAGGACTGTAAATTCTCCTTTGGAGATGGAATTCTCAATTCAGAAGACTGATCCTGACTGACACTGCAGTGGCCAAATGAGGCAGTATATGCCAGCACACCACATCAGCACTTAAAAGGGATGCACCAAGATTTTTTACAGATGGTATAGGAACAGAATTTTGCCAAGCATTAAACAGCATCATACAGATACTTGTAAATGTTTATAATGATACTTAAAAATTCCATCTTGACCATTTGCTAGATCATGCTCATGTTTTCTAATGAGTATTCCTGCTGACAGTATTGCTACTGAAAACAGGGGTTCTGTACCTCTGGCTGCTAGGAATAACAGATTTATTATTAGCTTATTTCATTTTTAAAATACACTGCTTTTATTCTTCCCAAAGGCACTCTGAGCCAGTACTTGGAGCAAATGAGTATTGTCCTCTGATGCAGTGATAGCTGCAAATGAAAACTGAAATGAACATTAAAAAAAATTTAAATGCACAATCTAATTGACCTCTTTGATTTACATCTTTCAGAGTAACATATCCAGTGAGGACTGGAGGTTTGAAGCAGTTTTGGAAGGACAGTGTTTTCATGGCCCTCCTGTAATAAATGTGCCCATAGGTGGAACAGTTCCATATCCAATCACGTTCAAGCCGGTTGCTGAGTGTGTAATAATGGTAAGAGAGAAATGAGTTTCAACATTGGAAAAGGATGCTTTCACCAATAAAATTATCACCAGTATCCAAATTATGAAAGTGTTTAGGCAGTTGCTAATATTAAAGCATCTGGTTGAGAGAAATAAAGGGTAAGATTTACTACTATCTGAAGTAAAAACACAAATGAACTAAATTTGTAAAGCTTATGATTAGGTATGATAGATTTCCCCACCACATTTTTTCAGGTCTTCTTTATTTAATTTTCTATTATATTCTTCAATTCTATTCATTTCTACAAAATCCTTCAATCCTACAGTTATTCTGTAAAAGTTTTAACACAAAAATATACGTTGTTATTCTGAATTCAAATACTTAAATTGTATTTCATTACCTAAATAATTGGGTAGTATTTCTCATTGCATGCTTACATCACAAAATAATTTATGTGATGAGTACTTTATTTACAAGTTAAGCCACCATTTCACAGCTGCTTTTGCCATCAGAGTAATCACTATTCCAAATGCTAAAATGACAAGGAGAGCAAAGGCTATAACACCTTTAGCAAGAAGCTGTATTTGTGGTTTTGTCTGTGTCCCAGCTGAGAGATTTTGACTGCAAGTTGCTGTTGAAATATGTGAACTGCCAAAGATGAAGAAAATGTTCTTTGAAGCACAAGTAACCCTCCTGCGTGTGTTACCGACCAAATATAATGCAGTTTAGGCAGCCAGTATTATACAATTATTAAAAGAAAAAAAGCCCTGAATCCTTTGATGACGAATGATTATGGAGAACATTTTAGCTGAATCACAAAATCATCCAGGTTGGAAGAGACCTCCAAGATTATCTAGTCCAGCTGTCAACCCAGCATCACCATAGTCACCCCTCAACCATGTCCCAAGTGTCATATCCAGATGCCTCTTGAGATGGTGACTCCACCACTTCCCTTGAAAACTTATTCCAATGCCCAACCACTCTTTCAGTAAAAACCTCTTTCTGAAGTCTAATCTGAACCTCTCCTGGCACAACTTAAGGCCATTTCCTTTCAACCTTTCACTTGAGACATTGAGAAGAGACCTGTCCCCACCTCACTACAAGCTCCTTTCAGGTGTTTGTAGAGAGCAATGCAGTTTCCTTGAGTCTCTCTTTCTCCAGGCTCAACCATGTGCTCATAGGACAGGTGAAGGTGGAAACACTCAATGAGCAAAGTTAAATATTATATGGGAGACAAGGAGGCATGAGATCATATGTTCTCTGAGAGTTTGTTTTTCAAGAAGAAGCCAAGAAGTAGAAAACCTAGAAATATGAAAATTATATGTTGTTGAATTTTGTAGTTTAGAAAAATTTAAAATAAAAGGTTTTGTTTCTCTGATTTACTTCTCTGTTTAGCAATGGGTTTATTAAAGAACTAGGAAAGTCAATAGGAGCCCTTTCTTGTAAGCACTCTGAGCCACCTAGATTTGAGATAAATAAACTAAAGGAGTTCCTTTGGCAGCCAAAGGGGACTTGTACAGTAATGAAACAACTTCTTTTTTCTCCTTTCTTTGTCATAGGGAAGGCTTATTCTGAGAAATGTTACAGCTGGAACTCAGAACATCTTTAGTCTTAAGGGAATAGGGAAGAAACCTCTGCCTCAGGATTCCATTGTGGTAGAGTGCCAAGTGGGAAAGGTCGCTCATAAAATCTTATGGGTGCACAATTATACCAAGAAGATGCTAAAATACAAGGTAATTTTTTTGCAACAATTTGACAAATATTTTTCTGACAAGGACTGATACATTATGTATTATGGTAGCAACAATTACGGTAATTGCAGACTAATAAAATTCATGTATCCATGAGAAAATTTTCAATAGTTCATAGTATATGGATATGTTTATAGTCAGGAAATCTGTGAGATAATGTATGATTTTACTGTATGCTTGATGGGAAAAAAGATTTATTCATGTTTTAGTCTGAGGGGACAACACTTGTACAGTTGTTCTGTGTTCATTTGCAAGTCTTTCCTTCTCCAATGATTTGAAACCTGTGGCCAAGTCCATCAGTTTTGAAATCAGAGCAGGGGCCTGAGAATGACTGGGTTCCTAAACTCTTCATAAAATCTTGAATATTATATGAAAAGGATGAAAATTATATCCTCCTAAGGGAAGGATTTCAGCTTGAGCTCACTATACATGAATTTCCAGTGGCCTGGCCCAGTTACTGTCTATTGCCCAGCTGTTGTTTCAGCAGTGTTGGAGGAAGTTGGGAATGCTTTGTGTGGTGGTAGAAAATCCAGAAGTAATCACTGGAGTTGTTGAAAGGCAATGGGTCACTGAGGAGGTTAATAAAAATTCTTAAGGAATACAATTTTATTGATTTCCTTGCTCAATAACATATTTTTACTATTAAATATAATAATTATTTTTCATACTTTCCAATAACTACATTTTATAACTGTGTTTACACAAACACATTTTCCTATTTAAAAACACTGTTGTATTACTGAAATAGCATAATTTTGCTACTATCTATCTTGTCTGTATGTTTAATTTTGAAGTGATAAAACTATTCCTCTAGCATTCCTCACCTTCTGTACCTATGTCTTGGATCCCATGTCCTGTGCCAGCAGAGGCAGAAGGTACATTAGGGCAATGAAGATGAAATTCTGCTTTTCTTCTCAGCTGCAGAGAAGTTCCTGAGCAGGAACATCTTGGACCTTGCTCAAGAAAATCCATATTTGTGACTCTATCATGGCATTTAAATCTAGAGTAGCTAGCATCCAGACATTATGACCATACAGTGTTTGCCAGGATGGCTCCATCTATTGAAGCAATGCAGGGGAGTGCCAGCTAACAATTGTCAGCATTCGTAAATATATATATTTAGTTTTTCTTCTGTGCAAGGGTTGAAAATGGGACAGTGTATA
The DNA here is from genome assembly GCF_026979565.1 of Vidua chalybeata. NCBI lineage: Eukaryota > Metazoa > Chordata > Aves > Passeriformes > Viduidae > Vidua > Vidua chalybeata. Next base: position 9,049,799 of record NC_071531.1, read on the forward strand.
TGCTAGAAGATAAAATCTGACTGGCTGACTAGTGTGGAATTGCAAACTGAGTGATTTTGTTCTCTGTCTTGGTGCCAGTAGGTCCAAATGATGCTTTATTCAAATAGAAAGGTAATGGTAATGAATGATTTGACCATATGATATAAAGAGAGATCATGTATATACCAGCAGCAGTGGAGTAATTAAGAAATTACTCATTAAGTAATGATAATTCATGCCAGTGTGAAAATCCTTCCTTGGATGTCTTCTTGCTAGTCTCCAGTTTTCCAGGTTTCCACTTACACAGGTCAGTCTACATTTAGTAACTTCATATATCACAGAAAGGTCTGGGTTCATATTCCTATTTTTTTTTGCCTCGCTATCATCCCCAAAACAAAGTAAGAAATTAATTCTTTGGGCATCACCAGCTTTGACATTTTTATTTTCAAAAGTTGAGTTTTTTAGATGTGAATGCATTTGCATTTCTGATATATTTGTACTTTTATCTCTGGAAGAAGTGAATGTTTTTGGCAACAGAACTATTTTTTCTGCTTTCCTATTTTGTGTGAACTCAATTTTTTTTTGTGCCAATGTAAGTGAAAGGTACAGAAATAACAAACTTCAAAATGAATACATTAAAATTATTCATTGTATGTATTTTTCAGAAATATTGCATTAAATGAATTTATGATAGTTGGAACTATTCCAGGGTGAGCTCTGTCTGACTGAACTTTGATCTCCTTGAGGGTGTTCTCTGGGCCTTGAAATCTAGTTTTGGTTGGTTTGTGATGTGCTTTTTTCATCTCTGTGAAATACTGCTTGACAGTCCAACTGTGTGTGCTCTTTTTGCTATGGGACCTTTGGGAGAGAAATAGTAAGGTCAGCTATTTCATGCATGTGTGCATATAATAAATTACTCAGTGTGAACAATGCATTTTCTCTGTGCAAGGTTCTTAACCAGGAGCAGTTGCAGAACAGTTGTTGAAGCAAGGTGGGCTGGAATTGCTGGGAAAGGCATGGTTACAAAGCCTGCTGGAGTCTGGAAGCTGTCCCCTCCACAAAGCAAACAATATTAATCAATTCCAGCACTCTCCAGCAGATGTCATGTACTGTCTTGTGCTATTGGAGTGAGCAAAGATAGTTTGCTTGCTTTTATTTCCAAAACAGTCTGCCTGTAAATAAGGATTTAATCACTAAATCCAGAACATGATCACAAGTATCTGTAGTTATTAGAGGAACGCAGAAAACCTCCTCTAAGAGGGAATTGTGACCCACAGCCTTGTTGGAAATGCCAAATAAACTTTACTTACTCAGATGTGTATAGCACAAATGGCAACAGGAAAAAGAACTTACTATAATTTTGTTGCTGTTGTTCATTCCATGCTGCCTGATTACTGTAATATCTGGGTAGTCTGTGGTGAAGCAGAACACTGGTTTCGTCTTTCTTTGTGTTTCCCCTGGGAGCAGTTGCTGGCAACCCAGTAACTCCTCCTGTTTAATCCAGCATCTTTGACAGTTTTCTGTATTGTGCTGTAGCTAAGTTGGTGGTTAGATAGAGGCAATGTTGTCAGTCCTAGCAGACAGAGCAAAGATAATACAGGAAGTAATAGTTTTGGATGTGTTGTTGATGGGATATTTTATAATTTTGTGGGCCAATGAGTATCTTCATTATTGAATTTCTTGGTTGATATGCCCCATACACCCTGCATTGCTGGAGTATATCTCCACCATATAAAATTCTCATAGATTAACTGGGATGCACATGATATATATAAAAAAAAGAACACAAGAATTTCATTTACTGAAGTAATAAAGCTCAACCTATATCAAGAATGGTATGAGATGTGCCAGTAGCTGACAAACATAATAATTTACAGGCACGTCCATAAACGATTTACTGCACGATGAAGTAATTTAGCTGAACTAATACTTGGGTAATTTTGTCTTGGAAGTGTAAATTTAGCTTCACTATTGAATATATTAAACTATAAACTTAACAAAAAACCTCATTTCATTAAAAAATAAAATTACGTTATATATATGCTACTCTGATTCTCATATTTGCTGTATTTTTCTAATAGCCTAAGCCAAAACGAGGGTACTGCTGCAATAGTGACTATTTAAAATGAAATTTAAGTCTGGAAGGAAGAAGAGGGAAATAATCCTTGCCTTTACTGCAGGAAGACAGCCCTCTTCCAGCTGAATATTGTTTTTTGCCTTTTCAGTCATATACAGAGGGTTTATGTCTGGGGCAGCAATAATTTTTATATATGTGGTTTGATTGTCTGTGCAACCATTAGTGTGGAGCTGGAGCTGGGGAGGGAAGAAGTGCCTTTGCAATTCAATGGAGATCATGTGCATGACTCCATCAGTCTGCTTTTAAAACTTCTAAGCAAAACACTTTCAGTGCTCACAAAGCTTTCTGTGATTAAAAAGGCAATTTCCATAAATTCCCTTGAAAAATGTGAATGGTTTTATGAATTCTTCTCTACTGATTAATGTGTAAAGCTTAAGGAACTGCTGCCACTGTGCTCTTCGTGGTTGGTTCTAGGGGATCTTACAAAAAATAGTCTTCCTTGTGATTAACTTACTCCTGCATATGAAAAAAAAAATCACAATAGAATACATAAAGAATTTGTGCATATATAGCATCAGCCAGAGAGCACATCCTTCTCTGGTGGCGAATTAATAGAAGGTAAGTGACTGCAGTGTAAATGGATTTTTATGTCTGTAAAATTACATTAAATTCCTCCGACAAGGGGGGAAGTGTAAAGCATTTTTATGAAAATCCAATCTCTCGGTCTCATGACAAAACTTTTTATGCAATTTTCTTGTTTATTTATATAAATCTCTTTCAACTGGATATAAATAATTGTCTGATGTGTTGATGGCTCCTTCTAATGATACCTTTGATAGAAACTTTAGCTATAAAGGTACCTAATTCTTTCAAGGCATGGTTTTGCAATAAAAATATAAAACTGTGCAACTGTTTTCCTCATGGCTGTTCAAAATAGATATCATTAAAGTAAACTCTCTGGAGGAATCTCAAGACCCAGTTAAATTACCTTTCAGGCATTAGGTTATACAAACTATTAGTATTTTATAAAATTGTAGAATAAATACATAATGAAAAAAAATTGAAATTCCCTGTTTTTCAGTGTGTTTACATCTATTCTCTATATATCTATTCTGAGTTTTTACAATGTCACCAAGACAATGTCATGAAGGTTAGCTATTTGTGAAAAATGCCTCACAGTAATAAAATTATTTGCCATAAACCTTTAATGAGGGGCTTTCCTGTTTAGCCTAACCCTTGTTTGGTAATGTATCTGAGCTTTTCTGAGAATAAATTCTGTGCAAGTGCAGTAACCTGATTGTTCAAGGTCAAGTTTATATTCTTTAACAACAAGTGGATCTGTGTATTCCATAATGCTTCAATTTTTATCTGTCCTTCCAATTTCAGTTCCTGTGGCTTCCACTGTATCGACCAGAATTTCTGTAACAGGGCTCTTTTCACTAAAGAAAAGGCAATCTTCATAGCAATAATGAATGGTTCAAAGGTCTACAGAATTTAAGAATAACTGTAGTTGTTGCCAGGTGTTTTTTTGATGACTAGTTGTGAATTTTTTAGATCAATTAAAGGCATAGTAAGGTCTTAGGTCAAATTTGTTACGTGAAATGTGTTAGTGGTCTTGACAAGTGGCCTGGTTTAGGAACAAATCTGGATTATGTAGCATTCTTCATTATGTAGAACTCCAGACTGCTGCTCAACAGGCGGGAAATATTTGGGGAATATCCTCAGTGCAATGCAAAGATGTTTTACTTCAGTGTGATAACATGCTGATGGCAAAATAAGAGTGATTGCAAGAATTAAATGTGTTCCTAGTGACTCAGGAATTTGGAAAGTTTGCACTGAAATGTGGGTGAGGGAAAGTAATGGGGGCTTGTTTTGGAAAACTGCTATTCTGGAGAGTTTTGTAAAGAGTCTGGTTATCAGATTGATCAGGGACTCCTACAGATCAGGTTCTGGCCTAGGGTCAAAGAGCATTAGCTTTTTGCTACGTAGAACTTCTCAATATTGTTAAACAGACCTGAGAAACAATTTTTAAATGGAAACCTTGAACATATTACTGTCTAACTTTGTTATACTAAGACACAATGAAGCTTAAGTATATTTGATTATATTCTTACATCCATTCATCACTTTGCCTTGAAGGTTTTCGAGTTCTGCTTATTTGGTTATTCAGCTCTGGAAAAAGTTACTGTAATTTTGAAATTTGGTTTTCCATTTCTGTTCATGTTAAATAGCCATATTACAGTTCTGCAGAATGAGTTTTCAAACCAGTGACTGATAAATTTGTTTTTAATTGCAGCATTTTATACATATACTCCATTTATAATTTCTGGCTGTGCATAAATAATGACTTGATATATAAGAAAATGGAGAATACTAAAATTTAAAAACCAAATCCTTGGGTATGGATTGAATTGAGCAAATGTTGTGCAGGGTCACAATGATAACTTTAATAATAATTTACATTTTGGCTCCATTGAATTATTCTGCAATTCTAGTTTCCTGAGTGATAGTGATGTAACATATTTTAAGAAACTATTATTTATTATTTGTGCAATTATTTATGCCTGATAAATTTTGTGTGTTCCTCAGTGTTTATCTGCTGATCTGCCTGTTTCTCTCAGTATAAATTCTGTGTGGAAGTAAATATCTGCAACCCCACCCTTGGTGTGGCTTCTGGTTAATCTGCCTGTAATTGTTCATCATTCTCTGGTTGCACATCAGGACAGATGCTGACAAACTGCCTCTCCCACTAACTGGGAGAAGTAACTCCATATATTGACTAAGGTTGAATAGCTCATAAATCAATATTATTTTTGTTATTGATAAAAGCACCCCAATTTATGCCCTATTTTCTTCCTTCAAAATGTATTTGCCTAACAATAGTGATCCATAGAAGATTTTGTTATGTATATTAAGGTACTTTTAGGAACACAGTATTTTAGATTATTACAGGATATAAGGTTATTCAGTGCTACATCTGTGACTAAAAATGTGTCCTGTTCTTACATAGAATCCTCATCAAGATGCATTTTAATAAGACATAGCTCTCTCTCTGATATTCAGAACAAAGTTAACTTAAAGCTTACTATGTATAAATTCTTTTGTTGCTTCACTCAAAGCTTTCCTCTAAACTTACAAAATCTTTGCAACTACTTATTGTTGTATAAATCTGCAATTTCTGGACTTTCCCCTATGTGTACTTTTAAATTCTCCAACTTTTTCTGAGTATTCCTGGATATATTTTGTAATAGACCTGCAGTTAGCAGAGACATGTTATGCAACATTATGCCATATTAGAATTCCAAATGTCTGTGAACAAATGAGAATGATTCTCTGTATGAATTCTGATATTAGGATAAATTGCCTGGTGCATGGGCAAGCGTGGGCATGCACTTTTAGTATCCATTTGTCATCTGAGGTTGATCATTTAATTAGTCTCAGTAACAGCTGATAAATCACGTGGCCATTGGAGCAAGGCAAAATTCTATTTAAGGAACACATGAGCAGTACCTGGTGAGTGATGTCTGTCACAACCATAAACCTTCTCAGGAGGTTGGAAATAGGAGACTGTTTTGTTGTGACCACTTGTGCTTGGAGATTGGCTGAGGTGTGACTAACTTAAATAACAGAGACAAATAGGGTTGGTAAATGAATGGGGGTGATTCCTTAATAAGATGGTGAATATTTATGTTATAGCTCTGGAATAGCGAGCAGCTTGAGGAACACAAGTTTAATGACTGCAGTTGAAAAGGTGACAGCAGACTGAGGTCAGCATCAGTTATGTACAAGTTTTAGTGAGCATCTGATCCCAAAAAGTTTAATCTGATGCAGGACAGGGAAGGGAGAATTCCTTCATGTCTCTTGATACAGGATCTGGATTCAAGCACTGCAACAGTGGCCATGTGTGTACTGACATCATTTCATTGCTTCTACTCAACTTTTTCCTATTTGGTTATACAGTTGCTTCCTTAAGATTAAAAACTTCACTTTAAAATAATTAAGCTTCTGTTAGTTCACTGCTATGAAAAAGTGTCCAAAATGTCTCTTGAATGACTGAAAATCAAAATTCCAGTCCATATTTACTCATCAGCAATCCATAAGTATTTCATGTTTATTATACTCAACCATGCCAGTAGTGTTCCTTTTACTTTGACATCTTTTGGTAGAAATTTGTCTGATATGTGCAGTCTTTGATAGAACTGTATTACCCTACCCTTCTGCTTTTTATCCAATTTAAATTAATCACATTTATCCTACTTCTGTTTCTGTCTCCATGTAACTTTTTCCTTAAATAGAAATCTCATTTTAACTAATCTTATTTCTATCCCTGGTAATTTGCTGTCATTTCTATTACCCTAGCTGTATTTTTAGGTATTTATCCTTTACTCTTGTGTACATTCATTGTAAACTGAAATGGAAGAGTCTATAAATGTAGGAGTGTGACTAATTTATTGTTTATATCTTAATAAATGAGTCTTCGCCATCTGCAGTTTGAAACAGCCCCACCTTTCCTATGTTTTGCTCTTTGTTGACAACCTAAAGATTTTTTTTCCAGTTATTTTTCTCCAAGTGCCAATTCAACAAGTCTTTTCATCTGTCTCTTTTTTAGCCTTTTGTTTCCTCTTGCCAAGTAGTCTCTTCTTATTCTTTCTGGTTGCTGGACTTTTAATATCCAGTTTGAAATGTAGATTTATTGGGGAAGATGAAGACTGTTGCTTTACAGGATTTTTTTATCTGTTACTTTGTATAGAAATTCTAGATTAAAAGAACAACCACCTGAAAAAAGAATTACAGTAACATAAATACCACAGAGAGAGAATGCATTGTAGGCAATGATTATCTGTATCTGAAGAAAAGAAGGATTAAGAATTGGCTTATTTTCTACAGAAAATAATAAGAAAATATGTTCACTTTAAAAATGGATGTGCAGCTAATGCTGTGAGTGTTGCAAAAGAAATCTTTGTAGAATTCAAGTATCCACTTGGATGCTTGACAGGCCAGCTCTGCATCTTCCACTGATGCCTTTTCCTGGCTTACCTAAAAACAGAGGCCAGACAGAATTAAGAGAATAAAATCAGATGTATTTGATGAAGGGCCTTCAGGTACATTAAGGGCAGACAAAGCCTCCCCAAGGGGCTGCACACAAAATGGACCATGGTCATGAGTTTTTCAGTTTGGTCCATTTACATATCAGGGGTTAATCCTCCAATTACAGCTTCAGGTAATCAAGTCATATTCCCCCAGTTTGTCCCCCTGGACAATAAATAAAATTCACTTTATTTATACTTTTCAGGGTCTGAGGCAATAGGGTGTCCTTGAATTTCAGGCCTAGAAGGATTGCTTTGTCTGACCAAAAGTGAAGACAGTTAACTAACACTCTATATGGAGTTTAGAGTCATATACTGATGCAGTACAGGATTTGAAAAATATAAAAGCTAAAATCCTAAGGCATCACCATGAGCAGCTGCTCAGAGAATTCCTCTGTAGCAACTCTGCACAAGAGAGAAATAAATTAGATGCAATTAAAAAATACTCACCCTATATTCTTGCAATGAGGTTTACAGTTTGCAAAATCTGAAGTTCTGCATGTGAAAATTCTATTGGTCTCTACATTGCCCTGAGAGTTACCATGCATGCCATGTGTATGTGTCATTTACAAAATATGACATATCAAAACGCACAGTTTATATCAGCTGAGGTATAGCAAATGATGTTAAAATGACACTTCAGATTTTTCTTTGTCTATTTAGGTGGATCAGTACTGCTGAATCTCTTTGTTATTTTTCTAACGAAAATGTATGTAAAATATTAAAGGCCTAACTGTACAAATCTCTGCATATGTAAGCAGTTCCATGGTCTGAGCAATATACTTTTGATCATCTTGAGCAATGACTTCAAAATCTGTGCTTGCTATGATCTGTATATACCAACATTTGTCTTATAGTGTATATTCTTATGTATATTTGCATAAAATTTAGGACTTACTGATACCATATTTTCTATTCTACTCTGCAAAGCAGGTAGAATGGATGTTGTCTCTATGGTGTTCTTGCAAGTTACTTGCTTTTGATGAGTTTTCCTCTATGTGATTTGTCTTCCCCAGGTGTATTCCAATCTCTCAATGCTGAGTGGTGCCCCTGATATAACTGTCAACCCAGAGGACACTGCTGCTTACACTTTGAGCATATCTCCCTGCAGACGAGGAGTCTTTCAAGGTACTGTTTAGAACTCAAATACATAAAATATCCCCATAAATTAGCGGGTTAAATCTCCTTACACCTAATGCTTGCATTTTTTCTGCATGACCTTTCTTCTGGAAATAAGGTTGTCATTACTGGTGATCCAGGTTTTTAAGCTGGCTCATATTTTTATTTTTAAAGCTATCTTACTGCTAGATGTGTGGTCAGGTTCTTCAAAAATGCCAGCATATGAAGAACTTTATGCTTTTAATTGGTCTCATGAAAGTTGACTAAATAGGAGATAACGATTTTTGAGTTTTCACTGAGTTTGTGGATCTAAATTTAATTTTCCAAAACCATTGAATCCCTTTAGATATGTTAGCACTAACAGAACAAAAAATGTAATGGCAGAGACCAGAATTTTATTTTTTCCCTTAATTAATGTTCAATCTGTTGACCACAAGGCAAGAGTAGTAACTAGAATGCAGTGAACTCAGTTCTTTCTTTGACATATGTGGAGGCTAGGGAGATCTATAATTAATTGTACATAATTTGCATCCATCTATGTTTATAATGGTATTCTTATAATGCAATACCAGAACTCTTGATTGTTTTAACCACTGTCATCATCCCATCATTAATGTTTTTTCCTGATTTTCTTTTTTAATAACAATTCAGATTTCATAATTTTTATATGTTTGGTAATGGTTCTAAAATTCCATGGTGCTCATTATTTAGCTCATCCTGTAAAAAGCAAGGTTTTGAGAATGAAACTGTACAATCAGTCTCTGTCTTCCCTGTAGGGTAACTATTGTAGTAACTCTCAGCAGAGAAGAGTACAAAGGTGTTTGGGATGGAATTATGGAAACAGAGGAGACCTTCCTAAAGGAACTGAGTAGCATTCAGGAAAAGATTTGAACTTCCCAATAATGGATAAATCTCTCAATACAAAATGCTTACTGTGTGTAGTTTCAAATTTGTCTATTCTTAACTCCAAGCACTTGATTCTGCTACATTGTTGGACAATTGAGATTAATGACAGCTGTTTTCTTAGCATTAAAAAGCTATTAAATCTTGTCCCTGAAGACGTCAATCTACTTTGCTCTTTTGGCCATTTTGTTTTTGGGACCTGATATGTAAAACATAACTAATAATGCCATCTCAATTCACAGTGACTTGTGCAAAGAAATTAATACTTGTAACAAGGCTTGGCCTAGTGCAATAGGAAGACTTCAGTGCCCTGATCTCTAGCTCTGGAAAAAAAATCACGCTATATGAACAGGAATCAGCTTTCAATAAAATTGTAACCATCAAAAATGTGCACCAGGAAATATTGAGGATGTACGGTATTTTAACACGGCTTTTTTTTTTAAGCATAAAAGATTTAAGAATAGTCTCTTCTGCTGCCTTAGAAAATCCCCAGTTCTTTTATATATAATGAAAGTTTCAGTAGAAGAGGCTCCAAGTGAATCTATCAGATAGCAAATTAATACCAGGTGATAAAAGCCATGCCTTCAAAGGGACATAGATGGCATGTTCAGATCTACATCTCCAATGTTCTCTCCTTCCCTTGACTTCTATCACAATGGTTTCCTTTATGTTTTGAAGTATTATTTGTTCACTGAGTGAAAAAAGAGAGAACAGTCAGGTTCTCTAACCCAACAAAAAGTTACTGGCTCAAATGCTGGGAAGCCACATCTGCCCTTTTTCTCAGAAAGGTTCATTTATTTTACACTTTAAAATAACGTGATAGAAGGGTAAAGTTATCCTTTGAAAAGGACAGGGCCCAGTTATCTGCAATCCACCCCCTGACTCGGGGCTTGCTTTAATCACTACCTCAGGAAATCATGTTCATTCTTCCCCTGCAACAGAGATAGGTTTGGCTCTCTCACAGAAATCTGTGCACACTCTCTAATCATTCAGCTGCTGTAGCAGGGAGAGGGATGGAGGGAAGAGAGGCCACTATTACAGGTCTGAAAAGCAGCAGCTGATTTTGCTGTCTGATGTTAGGTTTGATGGAAACCTGACTACCAAGTGTCCTATCTAAGGTAACGTGTTAGGAACTGCTTTCTTTGTGGCTTCAAGGAGAATGGAAGTCTGTCTGCATCAGACTGTGCAAGGCTGGGAAGTAATATTTGTTCTCCAGAGCAGAATTTCCAGGCCCTGAGAAAATTCAATGTCAAAGATATATATATATATTAAATGTAGGTGATTCAAGTGGGAATTAGGCAATACTCAGGAATCTTAATCCTTTCTAGGTTAAAGATACTACAAGAAAAGTATAATTTAAACACATGCCTTCTGCCCCCGCCCCCCCCCCCCAAAAAAAAAAAAAAAAAGTATTCTTTATTCAGTCTGGTGAATTTGTTTAGAAGGAAGAAAATAATCCATGGGGTGAACAGTTTGAATGACAAAATAAAAACCAATGCTCCAAAGTTATCTGCAGAGGGAGTAAATTTTATTCTGCAAGGAAAAAAGAACAACTATTTTGATACCTAGCTGAGGACTCTGTCCTAGTGCTGATGAATAATTTCAAGTCTAGAACTTCCTAACTTATAAGTGTAAAACTTCATAGCCTTGGTGTTCTAATACTGTTTTTTTCATATTAAAATAAATTCTAATGAAAGAACTTTTACCATGTAAGTTGTACTGAGCAAATGGCTTGCATTTTTTATTTAGTTTCAAAGTCCTTTTATTTCCAAAATTATATAGCTGCCAAATTATGCTGCTTTTGCTTTCTGTCTTGCTGTTTTATGGTTGCTAAGCTAAAAATGGGCCCAGTTATTTTCTAAAGCCCATTTGGAAGCATTCCAATAGAGTGCTAATATTACATGCTTCAGCTAGTTTTTAGGTGCGTGACAGCTTTAACACAGAAATAATAGCAAATAAACACCTCAAACAAGATTCTGTCACTACATAAAATTCTTCAGCAGTCTGTTTTCTGAGTAATTGAGCAATTTTCTTTAGGTTTGATAAAGCATCTTCTTCAGATTGCTTTATATTTTATCAAATTTTTATTTCTGCTTTCCACAGAATAGACCAAAATTTTTCCAGAATACAGCAAAACTCATAATACTTGAATATGTCTTGTGCAAAAAACCCACAAACCTTTCATAGTCAGTGCCCTTTTATTCATACAACCCCCTAGCATTTGGAAAGGAGCTTTCTAACTTTATGTCTCACCTTTCAATATTTTTACTGAATCTGTGTTTAGTAGGCAGTGCTTTTCCATGCTGCTTAGAAACTTAAATTGAGGAAAAACAGGCAGCATGTTCCAGGCCTTTAAATAATATTAATTATTTTAAATAATTAATTAAATTGTTTTAATTATATATTAATAAATAATAATAAATTATTTTTAATAATTAATATTATTTAGTATTATTTCCAGGCCTGTCAGATGCAGCTGTAGGACAGTTTTGAGGTGGTGAAGATCATGCCAATACATTCTGGCCTGTAAATGAGTTGATTGAACTTGTTTATCATTATTATTTATTTGACACTAGCATTAAGAAAAAAGAGTCCATTTCTTTGCTGGAATTCTGCAAATTGATCTACTGATCACTGTAATTTCAATGGAATCATAAACACCCATGAGGGAGAAAGTTGATCTTTGTAGTTTCTTGTAGCCTAAGCTGTATTTCAGCACCTTCCTGTTTGCCTTGAGCACTTCCTCTTCACCCACATCACCCTGACAAATGGAGTCTAATTCATTGGTGGCAAAGACAAAGCTTGAAGGCTCTTCTGGTTGCTTGATTATTATGAATGGCTCTGCTGGATCACCAGAGTGCACTGCAGGAGCTGCTGGCATGGCCCAGCCAATGATCCTGGCACACACCCTCCATCCATCCATCCATCCATCCATCCATCCATCCATCCATCCATCCATCCATCCATCCATCCATCCATGCAGTAGGAGCTGCAGGCTCTTGTGCCCTTCCATATTGTGGTTTCATTGTCACATTAAGAAGAGGCAGTAAGCTTTATAAACAAAATAATTCACCTCTTTATTAAATTCCACAAAGCCAAATATGAATGACAGCTGATAGCAGGATTTGCCACTCGCTCATTTCTCCTTGGTATGAGTCTTAAAGTTTATTCTCATTTTTTTGTTGTAGGGAGCAATTCATTTAATCCTAGTATACAAACAAGTAGTAGGATTTACAGAAACTCTTTAGGATTTACAGGTCTCATAATAGACATTTTCCTAAGAAAAATAGAGATTGTAAGTTTTTGTACTAATCTACAGTAGATATCCTTTTTTTTTTTTTGTCAATAGAAAAACTACAAGAACAAAAAATTGGCCAAATAGCTACATAAATTACACTCATCTTGTTAATTTATCTCTTCTGTGGAACTTTTCTTTGGCAGCAACTGTACATAGATTTCATTGTCCAGAAAATAACCAGGAAAAGCAAGAAAACCTCTCTTCCTACTCCCAAGACCTTATTAAGATCATGTTGGTATATTTAAACCACAAACCAAATGTTTCTATATCTTTTCAGATTTGTGTGATGAATTCTGTGGCCATATTGCCTTCAGGGTTTTTTTCCCAGTTAAAATATTGGGATATTGTGGACTTTTATCATCTCTCTGCAGCAGAAAGTAATCATGCCCACTATGTATTTTTCAAATATTCCATTTAAGTTATACAGAAAGGAAAGCATTGAGCACTTCTTACTTTCTTTCTTGTATTCAGGGATACAGGGGGTGTGTAGTATATAGCCAGTGAGTCAGTCTAACATGGGGTGTTGTAATTGCAATTTTATTGAGAAATAAAACAGCCTGCCTCCTTTTAAAGGGATGCATCTTCTCTGAAGCAATAGAAAGCAAGGCTTTGGTATTAATATTTGGACTGTAGTTGTATAAAATGCTTCAACACTGGCTAGTAAAGCTTGAAAATATGCAATGATGTTTTGACCAAGAAAGTTTTTAAATCAATGATGTATCAGCAAAAAGATAATGTCCTCAATTTATGTAAATTTTAATTATTAATTTTCAGTGGAATCCTAGAAATACTTGTATTATTGCTTCTACAATCCTACATATAGGATCATATATGCAAGTTTAGTATTTTACATATATATATGCAAAAGTACAGCTAAGGAGTCATTTTCTAAAATAGATGATAATGATGCCATAATTCTGTGGCCAGTTGAATCAGTGGGAATTCTGTCTCTGGGGTGTAAGTGAAGTCTGGTTTGGTCTTGAATGTATGCTTTAAAAATTGTCAGCCATGACATTTTGGCAAGTTAAACTGCTGTGTAACGTGTGACAGAGAAGTCAGAACCGAGCAACTGGATTAAAAAAAAAAAAAAAACAAACACTGAGGACTGTTGTGCATGAAAAGATTATCATTTATCATTTGTTTTGTAGCATCAATAATGAAAAGTGAGATGCACTGATAAGTAAAAATTCTGTAAGATGGCTGTGCATTCACAGCCAGAAGACCAGAACTTTCTGTGTCAAAGCACTTCAAAAGCATAGGAGCCAAGCTCAGCAGAACCAAATGAAAAATGTAAAATTGCTTTTTGTATTTGTTATTTGAAATCTGTCATTTTTTGATGCAGTGTTCATGCACATTTCCGATGTATTATTTATGACTTCATAGAGCACAAAGTACTTTTTATTACTCTTCCTTGTATAAAGCTCTTTTTCCCATCCTGCAAGACATCTCTTGACAGGAATATTTTTGTAGCCCCTAATTTGAATAAATTAATATATTTATGTATCATCTGCTATCTTAGGATCCAATAAGGATCAGTGGGTTGCACCATTTACTACCAAACCAGGAGATCATTCTAATTAGGAATACTTCCTAGGAAAATGTTCTGCCTTAATTTATATACTCAAGTCATGCAGATCATACTATGTGCTGTCCTCAGTGATAAGGATTCTGCATTTTAGATTTGACATAAAATTAATACACTTTTTTTCTTTTGTTATTTGCAGTTCTTGCCAGCAATGATTTTCTTTTATTTTCTCCTAATAAAAAATTCAAATAGCTTTGAGCCAGTAGTTGATACTTTGATGCCCATGAAAATTACGAAAGATGATTTATGAATATTTTAAGATTAAGCAGATAAACTGAGTTACAAAATGTATGCTATCTGTAGTAAAACTCATTACTTTTTCTAGAAGTACTTTGACAGATTTAACTGAGAGCATTGTAGAGATCTGTATTCACCACATCAATTCATTCACCTTTATTGATCAACATTATAACCTCATTGTTATTAACTCTGTTTGTTTGAGCTCTGATTTTCATAAAGGAGGAAGATGGAGTGTCAGCACTTATACTGCAATTCTTCACTGATTTTTTGATCATGCAAGTGGTGGATTATGAGCACAGTGGTTTAGCAATTCAAGTAGTTTTTAGTTACCATAGTTCCTCTCATAGCTCTTGAAATATTCTTGAGCATTAGTAATTTATTCTTTTGGAACTTTTCAAGCGTTCCAATATTTGCTGCAAATAAAAATTAATTATTCAAGTTCTTCAGCAAATTATTTTGATGCTTTTGAGGCCATATTTTGTGGAGAGAACAAAAATCACTTGTTGTTTTACAATCTCATTACTTAAATTGCTCCTGTGATTGCTCCAGTTCTGACCCTCTTACTCCCATGCTCACATACAGATAATTCGTGATTCTGAAATACAGAAAATTGGTAAAGAAAATCCTCCATGGTCACTGGAAGGAAAAACAATAAGGAAAAATTGCTAACATTTTAAAATTAAGTGTAACAAAATATTCTTTACTGTAAGAATTTGATAGAATTTATGGATTTATTGATTAGCATTTAGCCAAGACTTTTTTATCAACTTCAAAGTTATAATTTTGCATATTTGACTCATTTTCTTCTAATTGTTGACAACTTTTAAGCATATTGATGGCAAGGATTGGTATTTAAAATTAATGAATTCTCTCTTACACTTTGCTTCTCTCTAATATTGTGATTAAATAGAAAAAAATAATACTAGGATTTTATATTGAGACATAAAATCAGATTAAGTAGTTAGTATCCTATGGTCAATAGTCATTAATTAGTCATTTATCCAATGATCCATTACCTATTAGTGCCATTCCATGTATTATCTTACATCAAGATTTATATACCTTGAGTATTTTTTTCAGTCTTCATTATCCTTTCCAGAATGGTTTTATTATTTTTCCTTCTTGCACATCTACCTTATCTTTAAGATTAAAAAAAAAAAAAATCAGTAATTTCCTGAAATTGTAGTCACTCCTCTGCCTATTTAGATGCAAGATCTGACTTACTGAGAGTAATTTCAGTAGTTTTTTAAACTTTTTGATTTGAAATTCTTTTGGTTTGTTTTTAATTTAGTTTAGTTTAGTTTATTTGTATTTAAGTAGACTATTCTTAATGAAAGAAAATTTGAGATTCTATTTTTTTTAAAGTCTGAAGTTATATATTATGTTGAAAACTATTCAATTTTTTTTTAATTTTGTTTTTAACTTCAGTGTTTTATACTTGTGCTTCTCAGTTGCTGTCTCTCAAAGAAAAAGAGATTCTTCCTTATAATCATTTAATGTAATGCTTCTTAGTAGGAATAGTTAATCAATGTTTGTTGTGTCACACCTCTGCCCCACTCAAAGCTGCTGAAACAAAGGATACCATTAGATGTAGGTATTTTCAAATCAAATTGTTGTGAGACTCTCATAAGAATTCCCCATTTCAGATTTTAAAAGTTCCATTGATAATAGTTTTTCCAAGTCCTTGGTAAGACACAACAAACAAATTCCCTTTTGGAGATGTTTCACATAAATTCTAAAAATCACAATGAGAACATTTCTTATTATATAATAGCATAAAATAAGTTACCTCCTTAGATTTTCTATGAAGCATGGATTAAACCTGCAAAATGTATTTATTTTGGCTTAGAAACTCTCCAAAATGTATTCAAACATTGAATGACAATAATTTAGATGCAAGAAGAATGTTATATGGTATTTTCAAAAGTTTGTGTAGATTTAAAATTCTTGGAGGCACAAAGTAGAAGAAATGAAACCTGCTAATTTAAAGCCAGTATATCAAATCTTCCAGAATAACATTAATATTATTTAAAGGCACCCTGTACATACTAGATTTTATGTTATTAAATAACGGTCTGGCAATTTATAAATTCAGGGTTTATAGTCTCTGTATTTTATTTTCTTGTCATATTTGATTACAATTTAACATACAATACAAAAATGTATCACAGGAATATTTTAACTATTACAATTATTCTCTTATAGCATGAGAATGAGACACTGTGATTGAAAAAAAAATAAAAGAAACAATCAAGATTGTGCACAGAAAATTGAGCTGGGAAAAATACAATTATTGATCATCAGATTTTGTAACTTTTATGAAGTCCTTGTTTGTATTGTGTTTCCTACTACTGATCTTTTTCAGGTGCTTATTATGGATCTCTTCAGGCAAGTAGAAGAGCTCTTTGGGGACAGAAAATGGTTAATTTTCTTGCACTCACTCAAGACGTATTTTTTAATATCATAAATTATAATTGGATGGCTGACACCTGGAATGGAAGCTTTACTTAGTTTTGTATTAGTTTTGAACAGAGGAAATACTTGTACATGTCTGGCAGTCTGTTTTTATGAAGTTAATTCCTGGGTAATACAACACCTGGTATCTATTTGTTTTAGGTGTAATTTCATTTGTTGCTCAAGATGAAGACCAGCAGCAGCCTCAAGGCAGCAGCTCACCACAGAGGACATATGGTAAAAAGGCCCTTCAGAAAAAGCCAGTGAGGATTCCACCAGCTCTTGATGCAGATAACATTGGTATGTTTGTTATTATGGATGCATTTGTTGTCAATTTTCATACAGTTACATCATAATGTGGTTTAAAATTAAATGAATATTTAGTATGCACAGCCTACAAAGATGTATGAAATCATCCTTTTGTGCTTTCTGAAACATTTTAATGCATTGTTAAGCTGAGTTTTTTCTTTTCTTTTTTTCCCCCCCTCTTTTTACAACATCACTGACTGCTGGTTGTTGTTGGAGAGGGGCTGAATGTTTTTAATGCTTTCTTTTTAACTCTCCAATAATACTGTGAGTGCTGATGTCAAAGCAGGCCTTTTCTGAAATTCATATTGCTCTACTTCTTTCCACTGTGGAAAAAACTTTCTTATAACAGTCAGACATAGATACTCCTTTGGTACAATAAAATCAAAAAGAGAAGATTCCAGAATACCTATTTACATTCATATTGACACCACCTGCTTTATTCTAAGCAGTATCTGCATTACTTTGGAGATTTCAAGTGTTCCAGATGAACATTTTTGTGGTTACACCAAATAGACAAAGCCAAGTATTTTGTTTGCTTTTAGATTAATTTCTCCACTTTCCTATTTATATTTGCAAGTATAACTTTGCCTACAGAACCATATTGTTTATGCTTTAATATCTAATTTGGTATATATTTAAATTATCAAGCATTTTTAAAAATTAATTAAAGAATATTTCTTGCAAGGAAAGCTATTAAGGAAAGTTTTAAACTAAAAAAGTTGGTTTAGTCAATACGGAGTTTTTAGGCAATTAAGAAGGGCTGGCAGATTGGCTCTTTGTCTTTATAACTGTATTTTCTAGATAAATTAAAACTAGAATTTATCAAGTTCTAAAAAGAATTAGAAGCTAATTTTATCAATAAATTAGAAATAATTTGAGTCAAGTCAATGTGAATATCAGAAAGTCTGTTCTTCTATAGTCTATTAATAATCTGTACAGCAACATGGAAGTTGGTTAACATTAAGACTCATTGGAAATTTACAGAAGAAGGATTTTAAAAAGGATTAAATTAAGATTATATATGCAGATAATACAGTAGAGACAAGAATTATAAATTTTCCAGATATTAAGTGGAATTAATAATAAAAATAACAAAAAGGGTGATGCCAGGTAAACGGGAGATAATTTTCAAATCTCTACTGAAAGCCTGAGAATATTAATGAATTTAGTTAAGCTTCAATTGCCCAAATGAAACATTTTTTTCTTATGAGATATTTGCAAATTTAAGAATTATCAGTCCAAAACTAGTAAAGGCTGTAACTGAAAGTAACTGAACATAGAAGGTTAGGCAAGAAAATAGTTTAGGAGAGTGGATGTCTCAGTGCTGTCCTTGTCACTGATATGAATGGAGGGTGTTCTTCTTAGGTAGAAAATCCAGTGTAACTTCATGGTTTGCTATTATCATTACTGGTAATACTTTTGCTTCATGTGATTCCCTAATGACAGTGTGAGACTGATTGGTCTATTTATGCATTTCATTTTTCCAACATGTTTGATACATTAAAAGACAATAAATAATACCATAAAATATCAGTCTAATAACTTGCTAAGAGGAGCCAGGTAATCAGCCCCAAATCAGCTCCCTCTTTTGTTGCACACTAATTTACATGGAAATAACCACATCCTCCCAGAGAATCCCATTGGTAATTGGAGCAGTCAGCACACCGTATTCCTATGTGGCTGCCTCAATTTTCTTCATCTTCCCTTTCAGTTGCCATTTTTTGCTATTTTTGTGCAACTCTAGTGTTTTATCTTTGTCTTATTGTGACCTGTGTGTTTCTAGTAAACTGTACTGACTCAAGCTGCAGGACTGCTGGCAATGTTTAGGGCATCATTATGATTGCTTTCCTAAGTGGACTTAAAGTAGGACATGACATGACCTTTCCCTAGTTCTGTGTCACTTAATAAAAGATTTTTTTTCTTCTTCAGTGCAGAGGATATACCCTTTCAATGCTCACATCCCAAGCTTCAATCTCACCTTTAAACCCACCAACTGCATTTAGTCATTTTACAAAATATTATCTGTCATCACAAGCATTCACTTGTACAAGACATCTGTCACTTCTGCAGATGTGGAAGGTACCTGCTGAAAATAGCTAAATAGAGATGTTATGCAACAAGATCTGGTCTAAAATACATGATAGTCCTCTTCTGAACTTACTTCAAAGAGGAACTAACAAAGTCTTAACTTTATCCTGCACAGATTTCTTTTACACTAATATTTTTTATGTTAGTTTTACATTAAAATTAATTTTATTTTTTATTGTATGACTTTTCTTAGTAGAATGACTGATGGGTGTTTCCAAGATTTACGATTTAGGATTTTTGAATTGCAAAGTGTACACCAATAGTGGAATGCAAACCCCTTGCATTTGACCAGAGACACCACACAATGAAGTGAATCTTGGAAGTGATAATCCCCAGAGAACTGTAACAAAAAATACTGGACTTTTGATGTAGAGAAAATCAACATACAGACTGGAATCAGTGTAGCTCAAAACAAGTTTGAGGTTTCCCATAGCTGAATAAGATTAGGAATAAACACATATACACCAAACTTTTGTGTCTTGCTGTTATTCAGGGAAAATTATTCCTTTTAAACATACTAGAAACTCCTACCTTGTTATACACATCTCAGGTACCCACACTTATGCATTATGTAGATAGAGATGTTCTTATTTACCTTTTTCTTTTTTTTTTCCTTCTTCAAATTACATTGTAGGTGGAAATGCAGAAGAAGACAATAATTTCTAGATGAGCTTTCATACATTCTTTTTATAATTTTTGTCAAAATCACTCATTATGCTCTTCCAAAAACCTAAGGATTCTGAAATCCATTTGTATTTTTTTATTTCTTTAGATGTATTTAAGTAAAACCACATTTAGTTCTTGCTGTAAGAAACACAGCAATTCCTCATGATGAATCATTGTTATGCTGCCTTGTACAAGAAGGAAAAAAAGAGAAAACAAACCAAAACCCAAACAGAAAAATGTCTGCAGAGCAGGCATAGTGACAGGGGCTTGTCCCTTTCTAAACTGATGTGGGGTTTTAGTTCTTTCCAAAACTTATTTCTGTCTTTGAAGACAGGAGATCCTAGGGTTTCTCATGGCAGCCAAAAGTAAAACAAGGCTAAGTGGTTGCTAAGACTGAAAGAATGCTCCTTGTCTTTCATGTAAGATTTATCTATAGATATTCCTGTATTATAAAGTGCTGAAATCAGAAATATATATTAGCTATTAATAGGTGGTTGTTTCACAGTCTCAATAAATGCTACACTTCTCCTCTTCCTCCTAAACTCTCAAATAGAGGAAATTTTTCTACTCTGGAGTTCATGGTAACTTCTTGAACCACACTGGCCAAATCCCCCTGTGTTGTGCTCTTTGCTGTGCACAGGGAGGGTGCTTGGCTCAGCCTCTGCCAGACCCACTCTGCTCCCAGGAATCATCCCCTGGAAATGGAAGCTGAGTGTGTGATGTTGCTGTGGTTGCTGCAATGGCTAAAGCCTGCCCTGCAGCTGCAAATCCCCCTCTCCTCTTCAGCATCCCTCACACTCTGTCCAGCAGCAGGACTCAGCACAGACCTGGCACTTCAGCCACAGCTTTCAGTGTTCCTGCCAGCAGTGATGTCCCTCAGTGTTTGTTTGTACAAGATTGGGGAATTTTGCATGGGCTGTTGTCTTATGGTGGCTGTCATAAGCATTGCCTTTACCCACAGATTGTACTTCCCACTTTGTTTGTCTTATGGAATGCATTTAGGTTTTTATGTCATTGCCAGATTTTTGAATTTCCTTGTACTTGAAAGGCTAAACACCAGAAAGATACACTACTTGTAAATAGGCCATGATGAAGAAGCACAGTCAGAGGGGCCAAGCCAGACACTCAAGTTGGCAAAGCCTGGTTTAATTGTCTTTTTAAAACTAATTTATGTTTCAACCAGGCTTTCAATGGCAGGCAATGTTTTGTAGCCTAAGTTGTCATTGTAGTTCTTATGAGATGTCTCTGAGTTAAGTGTCTTTCCTGTTGAGTTTAAAAACTTCTTCCAAGTGATTCTTCGAGCATCTGAATCCTTTGGAAGGTAATGGTTCTTGCACATGTAGCTCTCCTGGACTTCCAAGCTTGAAATCAATCCCTGAGGGCTGAACATCTGTGGAAGCACTATAGGGTATTCATGTAAGGAAGACAGTAAAATTATGACTTTGTTCTAGCAACTGTTGAAATGATTAAGAGGTAAACAGTATTCAGGATGGCAAAAATGTAAAAAAGTTTAGCATTTGTTCATTATAATTTTTTTAAAAGATCATAAGACCCGAGGATGCAGTGGTAAATTATAGGATTTATTCAGTATTAATACAGTAAGATGTTTCATGTACCTTTAATATATTAAAATATAATTGATACATCTCACATGCATATTTATTTCTGGAATTAATGTCTTTTTAAGAGGACTGTTCTTTAAAATCAATTTGAGTTACCAGCCCATAAATTTTGATTGGGTAGTTAAGCTATTTTTTAGTCCAATCTACATTCTGTATGTTCATGCATGGTGTGCTCCAGCTTCAGATTAGTTTAAGTCTCCCTCTTCAGGGAAGAAGTAAAGAGCTATGCAGAGAAAATAATTCCCATGTAAATTGCATGCATATTTGCAAATGTAAAATACCAAACATGGCTTTGCTTGTTTGTGGGTTTCTTGTTAGTTTTGGGTTTTTGTTTGTTTGTTTTGGTTTTTGGTTTGTTTGCTTGCTTTTTTAGTGATTTTTAATAGCATTTTCACATTTGCAGCTATACTTACACCAATGCATACAAGCTTTGGGAAATGGTATAGTATATGTAGAACATTAAGTATTAGACTGTTTTATGCTTTTTTCCTTTGTCAAAAAGGTTATTCAATTACTGCTGGCTTTCTCAGTAGGTGCCCTTCTGCAGTACTGCAGTCTTCTGGTTGTTATGAATTTTCCTGTGCCCTTCTGAGACTCAGAACAGCTTGATCCTCCCAGTAAACTGACATGTTGTTTTGAAACAATTCAGATACAGCAGTGCTTAAAGGACCTGTGGCCTACATGGAATTTCGTGGGGCATGGTACTGTGTGCAATTAAAAATCTGTGCAAACAATGCATCATAGCCCACTTAAAATTAATAACAAGAGCAATCTGTAATTGCTCACAGAGTAAGGCTACTGATGAACTTCAGGTTGCATCACCCATCCTGCAGCAGATGTTGTAATACTGTTGTGCTGAGAAGGCAGGTAGTGCTGCATCTGCACTAACCACAAATTAGTCACTCCTCTTGTAAACCTGTACATCTGCATATTTTTGGATATCATAGCATGTAGGATTGCATTTGCATATAAAGAGATTAAATTTTATTACCCAATTTAAATGTCTGTGATGTGCATTATGCTTGTTTTGAAAGTCTGTATATGCCATAAACTGCATTACTGAGAAATACATCATTCTGTCATGCCTGGTAGACCTCAAATGTGTATGTATGGATTTTTTTCAATTAATAGCCCATTTAATTAAAAAAATATTTTGAAAAACAAAATCCCTAGCAGAAATAATGAGTGGGGCTCACATGACAGGTCCAGGTGTACTAGTTGTCTGAGACAGAAAACATTTAGAGTGATATAAAAAAATAACATTTTTGAAACTTAAGAGGAAATGAGCAACAGAGCAGCAGTCTCCGTGCAGCCAGTGCCCTTGTTGTTGTGCTGGAGTGTTTGACATGCTCTTTCTAGGTCATCATTTTGCCTTTCCTACCTTGTCATGCTTACAAACAATTATTATTTTACCCTTTAGCAAGTAATGAATTATAAACACACAGAGAGTACATAATGGTAATGCAAAAGAGCACTAATATTTACCAGTTCCTCACAGTCGTGTAAGCATGTCTGGGGCTGGAGATAATGAGGTGAGGAGAGGATAGAGGGAAGGTCCCCATCAGTCTCCTCTGACATCCTATTCCAATTGTTGTGACCTGTGAAAGTATTCACTGAGCCAGGAAACAGGAAAAAGTCAAACTTTATGGCCTAATAGATGGGACAGTTCATAGGAAGTAGAGTTCAAATCAAATATGGGATTTTTTAAAAAGTCTTACAGTGTGGAGTTTTTTTTTTTTTTTTCCTAGCTGAATAATGAATTGAATCTTTTACATTAGTCTAAATATTATGAAACATTCAAATTAATCTTTCACAAAAAAATATTACATTCTCCCCAAGATATTTGACATTCAAATTACTGCAACATCGACAATATTGTCTAATGGTGAGAACAGCTTCCTTCAAGGTTTATGTTCAGTCCCTCAAGCAGAGAAAATAATTGAATAAACATTCTCAGAGCGTGTTTGGAAAATTCAACAGTTAAGCTAATTACAAATAGATTTGCAAATCCAGAGCAAAGTTTATATATATATATTAATAATAATACACATATTTATTTCTTTCAAGTTTCTGAAAACTATGCCATTCAGAAATATCAATTAAAACATTCGATTGAGTCCAAATTATGTTTTTAAGATGACGGAGAGTATAATTTTCAACAGGAGAAGAAAATAAAGTACATTTCTCCTTCCGATATAAATTTTTCTTCTTGTTGCTATTATTATTACAAGTCGTGCTAGGCTTTGGTAACTAGACAAGCTTGCACCATGTGCTACTGCCACTGTCTGCCTCTGAAGCTAGAAGTAGGTTATTCTTGAAGATTATTTGTCATTAGGCCATTATAGTTGTAAAAGTAATTTTTTTTTGTTAGTAAAGTCTCAGTTCATCTCAATGTTTTCTCATGGTGAGTTTCATGCCTATCTTAGATCCTCATGTCCCCTCCATAGCCTGCTGCTGGAATTTGTGAGGAATTTTATTTCTGTAACAGCTGCAAAATAAATTTCCCACATAGAATTCTGGTTTTTAATTTATCCAGACACTGGGCACTCCTGCATTCTCACACATTCACTTATGGGGTAGGTTTGCTGAACTAACTAGCAAAGGACCACTCATATTTTTACAGAACAGGCAATAGATATTTCTTGTCCACTGCAGTGCTTTATTTGTTATAGTCTGTATTGTCTCTCTCAAAATATTTATTTTGCTTTCTCTGTGTGTAGAGTCCTAATAGTTTTGGTACAACTATGAAATATTAAGTATTAGGGAACAATTGTTTCCCACTCTGGCAAAATACAGATGATATTTTATACACTGTCGTCAGAAAATGAGTGTATGTGTGTGCAAGAAGTTTTTTGAAATTTGGAATTAATTGTAAAAATGTGTACCAGAAATTAGTATTTCTGGTAATATATTAAAGTTGTGTTATTTAGGAAGAATGTATCTTCTTTCATAATGTGATATATACATTAATTATTATTGAATGTTAGAAAGAATTGCAGGATTGCTTTCACTAACTTCTCTGGATTTATTGGTTATCTACACCTTATTTGCCCAGCAATATATTGAGAAATTAGTTAGAACAACCTTATAAAGTTCATCTACTGTAAATATGGCAGACAATATCCATTAAATTAATGAAGGGTTGATTTTATTAGCATAGAATTACATAAGCATAAAGATCTTCTGCTTGAAAATTAATGGAATTTTACTTCATAGTTTCTTTTTATTATTGAAGACATAAATTGCTCACACAACTCCACAATACGTTTTCTGAAATCTAATGGAAAGCTATCCATTCATCAGTGTGCTCAGGATGCTATTTCAAGAAGTGATTTTGTATTTTATGGATGTGTAGAGAAATAAATGTCATTTTCCTGAAATGACCTGGGTGCTCAGCAGAAATCCTTAATACCTCTTTCAGGGAAGACATATTTTTTATCCCAGAAAAAATGTTGCCTTTTCTGTGTGTGTGGTGTTGCTTTGTGTTGCCTTTTTGCCTTTCCTTAGGGGAATAAGATGAAATGCCTACTCTGTGACAGAGTTTAGAATGGAAAGTTATCCAAATCCCAGTGAACTTGAAAGGTTCATTTTAAAGTAAAAGGGTTATACTGAAAAAGCAAAATAGACATTTGTCAGTTTTAATGCCTTTGCATTTGCCTAGCTGTGCTCCTATGAAACACTGCAGTAAGACTGTATTGCAGTTGATAAAATGCTTTTGGTTACTTTGATATCTTTAGCAAACCCCCAGTATTTTGGAAAAAAATATTTTTGATCTGTAAATACAGAATAATTTTTTTTTTCTAATAATGGCAGTCAGGAATCACTCATTGGGGTATAAAATTTGTAATTCTGGGCTATCTTCACATAGGAAATAGGCACTTTTGGCTTTAATATTTAGCATGTTTTTAAGAGAAAACTGCATACACTGAGCCTGCCTGAGTATGGTAGAGAATTTAAAAGTGAACTCTGTCTGGAAGCGAGCTGGCTTCTCACTGAAGTCTCATGTAGATTTATATCATAAAATCAAATCTAATTAAAATTAAGGATTCAGTTAAAAAATCATGTATATTCAAGGAAATGTTGTCAATTTACTTTCCTGGTAGCTAGAAGGGGTAAAATCTTTGAATACTAATTACATTCTATAATAGAAATGGAGATATGTTATACTCAGCATTTCTGGGGTCCTTTTTTTTTTTTTTTTTTTTTTTTTTTTTTTTTTTTTTTTTCTTTTTTTTTCTTTTTTTGAAAGCACTGAATTGCAAGCTGTGGGATATAAAACTTTTAGGGAAATAGTGCAATTGATTTTACAGTTGCAAGGGAGATTCTATAATTCAGTTGATTGAATGGTATTTGTCTGTCAAGTGAAAGGCTCGTGCTCCTTGTATGTGCTGCAACTCATAAGAGCAATTATTTGCTTTTGTGACACAGCACTAGTAAAAACTGGGTTCACTTTGTCCTCGTTAAGCTTATTTTTAATATGTTATGTTGACAACAATAAAATAAGGCTTGGAATTCCACAATAAGGAGAATGAAGTATATTTCACCACAGCATATTACACCTGGGGGATTGTTAAGAACCTTTAACAGGTCTTTGTTGCTAAGACTTAAAATTAAAAGCCTTTGCACTAAGTGCCATATTTTGAGCAGACTTCTGCAACTGGAGAATACCTGCTGCTTTTCTGCTGTCTTTTTGTATTTTTTTGACTGCTAACTTTGTCATAGGTCATTGTGTTTAACTAATGTAGTCTTTATGTAATCTATGTTTCACCAATGTGCAATCATGTTTCATTCAATAACTTGTGTACAAATGAAACAAATTTGAAAACAAGAATTAATTACACATTGGCATTTTTTTCAGTAGAAGATTTTTACCAGTTCTAAAGTGATACTAATTGAATACTTGTTTTTTTTCTGGCTACAGCTTTTTGATGTCAGATGTTCTATTTTAAAGAGTTCTTGACAGCCACAATGTTAAATTTATGAAGGTATTTTATGTAATAAAACATAATGTATTAAAGAAAAAAAAAAGAAAAAAATGAAATAACCCCAAACCCTGAGCAATTATGTTTTCTCTGAAGAAATATAACTATTGAATGCATACATTTCTAAACTATTTTACATGTTTTGTGTTCATTCTGATGTGAACAGGAAAACACTTCAGTATCATTTTAAGGAATTTCCTGATTGGAAATCATCTGAGTATAACTTAACCTACTGTGCCAATGATATATCAGCTGTGACTGTTTGCACATGACTTCTGAGCTGGCTTTTGCCTTTTTGGACATGTTGAAAAATTTGTGTGATACAAACAGCCCAAGCTGTTCACCTGCAAGTGATTTCCTCACATAAGTCACAGTTTACACACGCTTAAAATGTGCAGCTCTATGCAAAACCTGGCCAGTGGATGCTGTTTCTGCCAAGAGACAGAATAAAAAGTTCTAGGTTATTTTACTACATACTTTTAAATTTTTTTTCAAGCAATTTATATTGGTGGCTCTTTTGACACAAAGTGTCTTTCCCTTCTGTTCTCTTTCCTGTTCTTTTCCTTGTTACATGCTTTATATTGGCTTTGTGTGTCCTTCAGTATTACTGATGATCTTCCCAACCTTCCAGAAAGCCTACTGGGAAATGTAAGATCCTTATGTCCATGATCACTTGTAGCTTTATATGCCAGCATAACAGGAATGAGCAATATTTTTTCTGTTTCTTATCTGAGACCTTATAAGTTTATAGCCAGAAACAATGTTCTCTTTGGATTTTTCCAAAGTTAAGGCCATAGGTAGACAAAGATAGAAAAATGGTGTCAGTAGAAATAAAGACAGATATGGCAAATGGGGAAAAAAACAGTAGTTTTCTGTAAAAAGCAGTAGTCCTTGGGGGAAAAATCCCTCTTAATTTAAGTCATTTAAAAGTTGTGTTTAGTAAGAGGAAGCAGGGAGGGTTAGTACAGCATTTGGGTTCATTAGTTTAACACAGTCCTGACTCTGTTTGTTAACAAAGTATCACAATTCAATTTATGTGAGCTAAAGATTTTGACTGTGAATGAAGGTGTTTTGAGACGTTTTATGGAATATGAGAGAGTGTTAGGTATAACTTGGTAAGAGTAACTTGTTTCCTGGTGGATTTTGACAACCATTACTCTAGGATACTCTTCAAAGATATTTACTAATAAAAACTTCATGACCTAGGTAATCTGTCCTGTTTCTTCTCCACCCTCACCGCTGCAAAGTTTCCTTGATACTTTTTGCATTCTCTAAAGTCACCATTTGTTACTCTCTCCATCAAAAAGGTCACTCCAAGTAGCAACCTTTTGTGCCTATGAAAATTGTGAGCAGTCTTTCCTCAAAAATCTTCTCTAAGGAAAATAAACTAAAATAATTTATTAAACAATAGTTGTTTTCTGAACTTCAAATTCTTATTGGTTGTACAAGTTTTTCTGTGGTTTTGTGTCTTTTCATAATCGCCTAAGAAATCAGTTACTTTGTGGGGTTTTTTATTGCTTTACTTCTTGAGTTATTCTTGTCTCTTTGCCCTTTGGAATTATTTCCTTATTTAACTCTTAGACTAGATTATTCTAAGTATCTTCACTTAATCTCAGCTTCTTTCTTTGCCAGGTCTTTGAACTAAGGTAATTATAATAACCAAATAACTGTGAGTCTTAAAGCAAATATCACTTATCTTCACTTAGAAGTTAAACAGTACTTTTAAAGTGTTAGTATTCTAAACAATCACTTCACTATATAATCTCCAATTTTATAAATGTATGCTGAGTGAAGAGTTCTAGCTTTTCTTCCTTGCCATTCAAACTTCTAAAACCATACTGCAGTAACTGAAAAAGTATAATCTTCCCGTAAATTACCACAAAGATTCTGTTTGTGATGGCAGTCTGATTTTGAGGTGACCACTTGAGACAAGTTAATCATCACTAAGAATAATAGAGGCAGGCAATAAAAGACAAAATAACACCTTAAAGGGAGAGTTTTGAGGAATCCATGTGACATAATATGTGTGAGGTTCAGGTCACTCCTGAACACACAGACCACTGCAGTTGAAACCTACCAACTTTATTTTCAAGGGTCTATTCATGGCAGATTCCTTATGTAGCAGATTGTTAAATGTCCCTGCCATCCCACCTCTTCAGTGAGTATGCAGTGGCTTGTTATGAAAGTCTGGGGTTCTTAGTGTGTGGCTTTATGGTCTTAGGAAGGCACAATAAGAAATGTAACTGAGACATTGGACCTACATTGGTAAGGTTTGTGATAATCCTTTGAATTAATTCTCCCAGAATAATTCCTCAAACTTTTACTAAGGCAGAATATTCCCTTCCCTACCCCTCTGCCCCAATTCCCCCCACTCCCTCCCAAAAATACCAAAACAGTGAAGTTTTGACTCCTTTATTGCTAAAATTTGCTGGATTTCATTTCAGTATTTGAAAATTTCTTACTCTTTGCATACTTTGTGTTCACCTATGTCATGCTGCCTGCAGAGCTCAAAAAGGTGAGGGGAGTTGGATTCTAATGCCAAATATATTATCTGTGTTCTTGTTGATTTTTATCTCTTGTTTTAGATCTGTATTTACCAATGTCACAAGTGCATGGATGACATACTGTCACATGCCCTGAGTTTATTCCCATGCCACAATTTCATCAGAAAGAGTTTAACATGTTAATAAGATCAGATCCTGATTTCTGTCTCTGTGTGTACCAGCAGGTAGATATTCTGTCACCAGCAGACAGGCTAGGCTAAATGTCATGAAGGATATGTGTCATAAGTGTAGGACACAACCCAAATGAAGAGTGAAAAAAGGCCCTCTACAAGGTGAATAACCATGCTTGCCATATTTACATTTTCATCACTCAACTGCAAGGGAGAAGGGAGAGCTGTGACATCATCATATTAAGGTACTGAGAGTTTATGAAGGACATCAAGAATATTCTGAGTTAAAGAGATATTTTCCATCTTCCATTTTCACATCCCATAGACACAGCAGATCTGCTGGGTGATTTTTTTGAAGTTGTTACCTGGGAGATGGAGATGAGAAAGTGTCTATAGAATAAAGGTGTCTGACTGAAAAATGGTGTTAGAACATCCTGCTGTGGTGGTATTAATAGTATGGAAGACTGAGCTTCAAAAATGGAAGATACCAACAGCATTAGTCTTCCATTTCATTGAAATGAGCTGTCTAGTGTTAAAATTCTCTCTTCTTACAGTTTTGAAGAAGTTTAAGGAAAAGGAATGTCTTTCATGGGCTAGTGGTATCTCAGTTTCCACCATAAGGCGGTGATGTTCATTTGAAAAGATGGATTTGAAGCCAGAATTTTAAAAAGAGAGGTTCTGGATTTCTGCCTTTTAAAAGGTCAGACACTTTTTCAGGGCTTTGTGTTGTGTAAATCACAGATAATTCTGAGGGCCAAAACAAGATTTTGATTTTGCATTTTAAAAAAATGTTCTAATTTCCATTTCCAAATTTTCCTGAGTGGAAAAGGCTCTGGAGATACAGTCCTTGCCTGGTTTAGGACAAGTCCTGAAGAAAAGGAACCTTAATCCATCTTTCAGATTTTCCTTTTGTGGAATACCCTTCTTCACCAAGCTTGCCTATAGGTACTATATTAACTTGAAAATTCTGAATTAATTTAATATTAAGTATTTAATTATTTAATATTAAGTACATATTTGCATATCATAATTTAATTTTAAATTGCAGCATTTCAAAGGCATCACTTTCATACATCAGTTCCAATTTACATGTGCAAACTAATGGAATCTTCCATCCTCAGTCACTTTAAGTCACTAAGTCACTTTAAGGACTGTCCCTCTGCATGACTTATGGATACAGAATGTAAGGCACACTCTAAATTTATGAAAGTTGCTCTTGGGGAATTATAACATCATATCCTTTAAGAACAAGATTAATGGCTGATGAATATTAAAATATTTTTCCAAGTAGTGTTATATGGAATGCATGACATGAATATTCATTTAAATGTTCAGGTCTCTCAGATATGTTCATGTACGTAAAATGGCAGCTGAGAGCAAAGTTTATCTTGCCATGTTATGCAAAAGCATTTTTTAAAGCTGTAGATATTTATTACTTTTATTGAAAAAGTATAACCCTTAGGTGAGAAAACTCATGAGCTCAAGCCTAAAGGTGAAATTGCTACACTAGTAACTTCCCTAGAAGAGGAAGGTGTAGAAATGTTGCCTTTCCAAGGATAAGTTATTCCTCATGTAGTAAAAATGAATATAAATGTCTGACTTTTTTATCATTTTGAGCTATTTATGTAATAGGGTTGCAACATTTTCTTAATGAGTTAATGTTTTGCAGCTTTCCATCATAAATCCAGTGCAGCTTTTTTATACTTGGAAACTAAAAGTGCAGAGAGGTACCTAGAGCCAGTTAAAACAAGATTTAACTTCTTTTTCAGTTGAGTAGTGGGTCTGCCTATAAAAAAAAAAAATCTCAGGTTTTTCCTTCAGTATGTGACCTGATTAGATTTATGTAATGACACTGTCAAAAGTATCCAAAACATTTTTCTAAAAGGTTTACATGTTTTAGGACTGATTATTGCAATTAGTTTTGTATTTGGAATGAATTTGGAGGTTTATGGAAAGTGAGTCTGAAGTAATCCCCTAAAATTCTGTAAAAAATAATTTTGTTCTGAATTTAGCATTATAGGGAAACTAAAATTGTCAGTAAAAGTTTGCAAAAGAAATGTCAGGTCTTTTTATAGTAATTCTTAGATGGTTAAGGCCAGTTAGAAAAATAAGGAATGTAAATAGTCATGGCTTAACAGGTAGTCAGTTTCACATAATTTATATGAAAATCATTTATTCTAAATCAAAAAGGTTTAAATTTTGTTTTTTTCCCACATGAGCTCTTTACATATTAAAAGCTGTTACATGTTTATATATTGTAGGAAGCTAGACAAAATATCATTTTTAATTTATGTCTTACATTCTGTAAAGTACAGCAGTATATCTGTGACAACAATATTAAGGATGCTCACGCAGTGAGAATGTTCATAGCTTCCAGCCTAGGAAGTTTTTTTTGAGAATTAAGAAATCATGCTGTGTTATTTCTCTGCCTGCTATTCCAAAATAAACCCATACCCTTAAACATCCCTATCTAAGAGTGTTTTATCTAAAAATAGAATTGAATGTACTTTATTTATTTTTATTGCTATATTAACTCTGCAAATATTAAACAAAAATGCTGTAGAAAGAACTCACATTATATTTGACAATATCACTTAAATTCAGCTTTTTCCTTAAATAATCATATTTCTGATGCCAATGCGAGGAGCCAATAAAATTAGGATGAAGTATTTCAAATAAATTAATGTTATTTAGCAGTACAATTCAAGTTTCTCCATTGAGTCCATATCACACACACAACCCCTCCCAAAACCCCTGGAATTCTACAATTTTCAGGACACCAAGGCAAAACTTCCTTCATCATCAGTGATGTGTCATTCAGGTGACTGATGGACAGCCCTGTCTCCATCAGGAGAGAAGGATCTTTTCTTTTTATAGCTGACAGCACATTTAACGGCTGGTGTAGCAGACATAGGATGAAAAGTAAATTTAAGGAAAGAGGACAAGAGAGATCAGAAATTTCAGCTTGTGGCTGATATGGTAATAAGGTATTCTTATCCAAGGGAATAGAGAGGAGCATCTTGTGAGTAGAAGGAAGAGGATTTCAGAATTGAAAACTCTTCGGGATGTGATACAAAATAGAAGATTAAAAGTGTAGGGCTAAAAATACAGATATACTAAGAAAGATTTTATGACATCTTTTTAAATTGCACAATAAATGAAGAGATCAGGCAAAGGAGAAACAGCTTATTTGTACCACTGAAGAGAAGTAGGACAAGGCACCCGACTGATTTGATAACAAAAGGATATTCAGCTCAGGAAGAAAAACCAATAATTTTGTTATATCATACAAGCTGGAATGAGGTTTGGAAGGGAAGTTTGAGGTTTTAACCTGAAATGTTTGTTGAAGGTTCAAGTTTAATTTTCATGTAAATTGTAATTTAGTAGTCTTGTGTTTTAAATACAGAACTGTCTGTTGACAAATGTAATTACTGTAGATTAATACTAGTTGAAAAAATTGACTTGTTATTAAGGAATGGATACAGAAATAATGCCAAAAATTTTTGGTTTTGTTGTTCCCCCAGCTCAGGATAACTACATGAAACAGGAATCACACAGCTTTCTATGTTTCCAGTGATTCCATAGTAAAACAAAAAATTACAAAGTAATTTGGGAAAGTTCTAAAAACTTAAAATTAGGAAGATCTTTTACAGTGGTGCTAACTGAATATGCAGCAGCTGACATATGGAAGATGCTGGTTTGCACTAACCATTAGTGACAGTTGCTTGACCTTAGCTAGTCAGGGTGAAAGCCTGCTGACCAAGGTAGAGACTAGAAGAGAAGGTGGTGGGGATTAAATATTGAAGTAGATGCATTTTTATGTTCAGAAGATATGTGCTCGCTCCTCTCTAGTGGTGATTTCCATCTGAAGCACTGACTGCAATTTGTTTTGTTTGTTTCATGAGATCTGACAAGATCATGACCTGGTGGTTGCATAAAGCATGCTAAGGATTTTTATTTGTCATCGGCGGCCCATAGTGAGGAGATAAGAGACCCAAGCCTAAAGTCAAATGGAGTTTATCTCACAAGAAATCAAAGTACGGTGCTCAGGCCCTAAGAAAAGACTTAAAATGCATTAAAAATGTCAGTGGAAGTTTAGAAAAGTAGAGGGAAAAGGAAGAGTGCATACTTTGATACTTGTTTTTTTCTCCCTGCTTTTGAAATGTGTGCAGAAAACAGAGAGAAATATAACCTTGTTCTGTATTTAGAGAAAGAGCCATCTCTGAGTTTCAGCCTGAGTATATTGAGTTTATCTCCATTGCCCTTGATCATTGAGCCTTTCCCAGCTACTGTCTGATAAAGTAAAACTCTTTGAAAAACTCTAACAAAAAATGGTGAAAGAAATCCCCAAACTCCTGACCTTCTGCTCTGTACATTAGAAAATGAATTTCTAATACTGCACTTCAGCCATGTAAGTTGTTTTTTGAGTATGAATGCTGAGCTAGAAGTAAAGGAAATTCCAAAAGCATTTGCTGTTATTTTGATCTGTTTAAGGAATTTTATTTTTTCCGGGGAGCTTAAGCTTTGTAGCTTTAGATGTGACTTTTGAGTATTCTTGAGAGTAAGAACTAGCTTCTGTCTTGTGGGTTGCCTTAGGAAGAGAATAAATTTGGAGTAAAATTAGTCTATAATTACTTGGGGATGAGAATACTTGCAATAAATTGGCCTTGATGTAGCCTGTTCAAATACATTATATGGGTAAAGACATGAGCCAGGACTTACCTTTAAAGTCACTATTTGATATCAGGTTTTCAGCTAAGTGAGGATAAAGCCCTGAGTTTTATGTTTTGAACAATGCAAGTGGGCAGCAAACAACAGTTCAGCTTTGTTTTCACTGAGTAAAAGTTGACAGAACATCAAAGTTTATACAACTTCAAGGCTTAATACTAAGCAGAAATTGCAGAAACTTTCAATCAAAGGTTCAGCTGCAAAAATAAAAAAATGCTCCTTCAGCAGAGAATTGCCAGGTTCATACCATACATTAAGAAAACTGTTTCCATGAAAGTATTTTTAAATTTTTAGGGAAATGCCAAGTATTATGCAAATAATATAATCATTGATAATATCTAAATACATACAAGGTATTCCCTCCCAAACATGATAGCTGTTTCCCAGAAAGGTAATCTGGAAGTACTGAAATTTATTTAGAGTCTCCAGAAAAAAATATATGATTTTTCAAAACTTAGAAAAAAATTAAAGAGAAATGAATCTAGGAATCCAAATGTATAAGAAATAGAAAAAAGAAATCAAGAATTTCTAACACAGAAATAGGTTTTAATGGCTCAAAATACTTGAAGTTAAAACTAAAAAGAAAGCAACTTGACCTGAAAGCTTTGCTTTTGAGAAATATCAGAAATTTTAGAGTGTTTTTTAAACAAATTAAACAGAATAAATTACTTTGTATATTAAAGGAAGAAGAGAGAAGGGAAGTAGACAAGAAGTTTTATATTACTGCAGTTATGAAGAACAGAAATGTGATTCAGGAAAGTTATGAATACCGAGAAGGAATGTGTGGTCAGAGAGAAAATGAAGGCTCTAAGTGTATATGGAAAAATAACTTGGTTGCAGTGTATAGGAACTGCTGGAAGATCTAATATTGTAATGACAAGTAACAATGCAGGGTACTACGTAAACCACATTTCCCTTATTCACACAGCTGCTGATTTTGTCAAAGAATTCAAATAGTTTTGTGTGTTGTGGCTTCCCTTCCTTATTGTGGTGCTTAATAATTTTCTTTGGAATATATAAACAAACTCACATCTGTAATTTCTGAATTTATGCAGGAGACCTGTCTAAAATTGGCAACACATTCTCTGCCTTTTCATTTCTTCATATCCCAAGCTGACTTAAGCAAGGGGTCACATAATGGTTTGCACCACCATAATTTAATACATGAGGTCATTTTGAATTCACAGACTTGCAGAATCCTAGAGTGATTTGGGTTGGAAGGGACCTTAAAGAAAAGACCTAAAAACCTATTTTCACCCCTCCTGCCATGGACAGGGATGCCTTTCATTAAAGCACAATTTTTGGGCAGACACTTTCTTGCAAAGGTGATTTGTTACTTTCTTTTTTATCAGTCTGCTTGGAAACCTTTTCTGCTGAAACCTCAATTCAGAAAAGTCTCTCTGACCATTCCCCTCAAAAGAAGCTCTAGAGTTTAGAAAGTCCCTGAACTCCACTGTAATGAACACTACTGCAAAGAATTAATTTAGATTTTCTGCTGCAGCCTTATCTTCCTTGAGCATTCAATTTCCACTCTGATCATTGATCAGCCCTTCTGAGTTTGTCAGGCTACCAGCTTCAGATGTGTTTGAAAAGGTTGTGCTGCTGCTTTTTTAAATCCTTAGCAAGTTGTCACTTGAGGGTGGAGTTTTTTTGGTAGGAGTGTTCTTGGAGGTTTGAGGAGAGGGTGGCAGCTTTGTTGATTTTTTGTTTAAACAGCAGCTTATGCTCTTTTATGTTTTCCTTAACTGTACAGACTTTCATTCATGGATGTGTTGCTGTACTTTAATAAATCCCTTTGTCCTGCAAATTAATCACATATCCTTGGTAAATGGAACTTTGCTGTTCATGCTTTCCTCTTTTGTTTCCTACCTGAATTTCAGAGCTTTTCCTACAATTTGACTGCATTCTTGAAGAATGTGATGTCCCAAGCTATGGGTACTCTTTAATTTTCTTTTAGTCTTTTAATTAAGAACTTTTATTTCAGCTTCCAAGGCAGTATGTTCTGTTTTGGTGTAAGGTGTTCCTCCCTTCTTGCACAAGTTACGTCTCTTCTGTGTATTGTTTTTTTTTTTTTACCTTTTGTATTTGATTAAATTCAGGGTCCTGTACATGCCAGAATCCTTTAATGGACATTCAGAGGATCTCTTTAGTTCAATGATGCTAATTTTTATAGATTGTAAGACACTGAGGGTATTCCAGACAGTGTAAGCCTGGAATTCTGGTATTAAAACCCTGTAAATTGTATGCATATCAAATTAACCCAAAGAAAATGGGTAAGTTAATACAGAACATACTTGGTAGGAATTGTAAGAAAATAATGCGAATAAATCCTGTCAGAAACAGTCTTACTGGAAACAGGGTTTGGAAATAAAGTCGTATATGTGGAATAAGGAACTGCAGCAAGGAAGATGGTGACTCTGAGATGAACTAGGGTCACAGCAGAAGAGAAAACCAGTAGGAGCTCCCAAGACTAATGCTGTGGTAAAACAGGAGTGCTAATGGAGCTCTCTAGTGTATAATTCAGGAAAGTGTGAGTAGGAGGATTAAGGCTATTTTCATCTCATACAATATACTGACAGACAGGAATAGTGCAAGTAGTTCTTGGGTAGGCATTATTAAAAGGTGCTGAACAGCTCTTTATAGATGAAAAAATACTACCACATGGAATATTTGTGCTGTGAAAATCAGGCCTTATGGTAGAGATTTCAGGCTAAAGTTGTTTCATCTACCTGAATGAGATTGATGAGATAATTTTATTAACATTCACGGCTGTGTTCTAAAACCAGGAAAATGCTAACTACAAAAAACTATTGTGTGAGAGGAACTAATTTTGATTTCCTGATATAAAATCACAAAAGCACTGTCAATTTGCTCTGAAGTTTTAGTTACAAATCAGTGATATTTAAAACCCAGAGACAATGTGGTAGTCGAGGAAGCTAATTTGCCGAATTGCTATTTCCATTAGTGTGTATATAAATTTTGTTACTATTTTGAATCCTGACAAGAAGGAACTAGATAATATAGTTTGTTGACAGTGTCTAAATCAGTTCAGGATTTGCTTTGTCTCAGCATGAACAGTGACTGGCATTCCTGCTAAAAGTTCAAAGTTCTCATTGATTTGAAGGCTGCTAGGATTGATCACCTCATAGGATAATTTACAAGGCATTTTTGTTTTTCTAACATAGAAGGAAGTTCTACAATTTGCAAAGTGTGGTTCTCCTTGAAGATTTACAGCACACCTGCAGCAGCAGAAAGAACGATAGATGTGGACTGCAGAGCTCTGGTAAGATTACTCTAAATGTCTAATTTTGTTCTACTGCATTAGAAGAAAAAATTAATTTTTATTGTTGTTCTGGCTGCTGTCACAGAGGATTAAGCAGTTTTATTAAGTGAACACATAATCATTTTTTGAGTAATAAAATTCAGTACTTAAGATGTCATTTAAGCTCAGTGATATGAACTAAAATAAATGCTTGAATAAAAGTATCTTCTTTATCCTGTTGTAAAAATTACACTTTTATTCTTCTGGCATCTGCTTTTAATTTTGGATCTCAAATAAGCCTGAATTCTCAAAAACTTCAGTATCTCTTGTCCACAACAGAATATGTCTCTTTTGGTACTTTACTTCTTAATGCATGCCAAATTATTATTGTAATTTAAATTTCTTTAATCATTGGGATGTATTTAATCATGTTGGTATTACTAAAGGAATACATACTGTTGCTCTTAAAAAAATTAAATTATATTAGTCATACTAGAAGAACAATTGCATCATATTAAATAAGAATCCTTTAAGTCACTTAACTATGTAAAGACAAAATAATTTTTAGTATGTTTGCTTAATAAATAGTGGTTTTGTTTCCCACTGATTTGTAATTTTATTTGTCTTTGAATTATCATTTGTGAGGTGTTTGTTTTTCCTAACTTCTATAAATGGATTTTTGCTTTATTGTCTAGACATCCTGCTTTCTGCATGCATTGTAATAACAGGTGCTGGTAGCAGATTGTGTGAGTAGAAATGACTGGAATGGTATTTTTCTGCAGGAACATTTTTGCAAGTAAAAATATGTGATGGAAGTGCTAGGGGAATATCTCTTGCAGTCACAGATGCTGGGAAGGGAGAAGAGTCCCCTCAGTTGATTTTACATGTGTTCAAAGGGGGGAGGGTGGGGGTGTTAAAAATCCAAACCAGTAAGCACTTCTTAAAATATTTAAATATCCTTGTCCATATATGACTTCAGGTTTGCTCTTCTTTCCTTGAAGTTCAGTGTCCTGACTGTGAACTTCTGTAGGGAAGAGAAACAGACACTGATGTTTTCAAAGTCTTGGTGTTGGATGAGTATGCTGGGAGGTGTCTGCTGCTAGTAAGAAACATAAAAGCTGGACTAAAAGAGTTTGTGATTTGAGACCTTGAAAAGAGTAGTGTAGATTTTTGTCCCACAGGATCTTTCATTGCCTTGTATCATTTTCTGATCTGAAAATTCTCTGAAGTGGTAAAAGGGAAAACTAGATTTGAAGTACACTATTGGCTCCTATTGTATGAGAAATTTTCAAGATGCATTTGAACTATTCCTATAAATTTTAATCAAATTCAATGTGAAAACTTGAAAAAAAAAAACATTCAAGTACAAA
This sequence comes from Vidua chalybeata, assembly GCF_026979565.1. NCBI lineage: Eukaryota > Metazoa > Chordata > Aves > Passeriformes > Viduidae > Vidua > Vidua chalybeata. Next base: position 9,088,242 of record NC_071531.1, read on the forward strand.
ATACTTCTGCGATGTTTAGGGCACTGAAATGATTGACCTTAAAGTTTGGATATTTTCTTTAAAGGAAGATGAAGGAGGTAAAGAAGTAGCTATGTCTCTTCTTCAGATCTATGAAAAACGTAATAAAATTTTTTATTGATGAATTTGGAAGATGAGATGAATATTTCTGACTAGCAAATAATAACATGGAGTTACTATTACGGAATTGTAATTGCTGAATTTACTGGTTACATGCCAGGCACTTAATTTTGAAGTGTGGGAGCTTTCTGCCTCTAAGGGGATTATCCTAGCTAATGTCTCAGTAGAACTGTCAGTGTGACACGAGGGAAGAGAACCAATGCAGTCCTTGACTGCTGAAGAATGGTCAGACATGAACAGAAAGCAAATAATGCTGGTGGTACTGTTATTAAAAGGTGCACACGTCTGGTTCTTGAAGGTTAAAAAAGATTTTGAAATATTAGAAGAAAATCAAAGAAATCTCCTAGAAGCATGGGGGACTGCAAGAGCAAGCCTTGTCATATGAATGTTAAATAGCTCAATCAACTTAGTTTGCCAAAAAAAAATGGAGAAGAAATGTGATCATTCGCTAAAGAATATTTAGTGATGATGTCTCAGTTTTGCTGACCAACGTGCATCAAGAGCTAATGGCCAAAGACATGCAGCTGAGATTAATTTAATCTTGCATGGAATGTTCCAGTCATGAGAACAATAAAACATTGGAAGATCTTACTAGTGAAAATAATAGACAGAGTCTTGTGAAGGTGAGAGCCTGAAATTGCTTCAAAATCTGATAAATATTTAAAAAGCATAGACACCTGGTACATCTGCTACATCAGTGAGTCAGATTTAATGAATACATTGATCTCTTTTTGACCTTAGAGTCTTCTTCCTTCCTGGCCCTTGGAATGAAGAGTATTAGCAACATTTAATTTAAAATACTAACAAAGCTGCTTTTGTATGGTAGTTATAGCTGAATCTTATCATTAAATGCAATTCAAATTTATCCTCAGCATGTCAAAAGCACTGTTCTATCTTACACAAGTGTTCAGACTTCTGAAACATCTGAAATTGGCTACAGCAGAGGTAAAGTTGGCAGGATGGAGATGTTAGATGAGCCAGGTGTAGCATCATGCTGTTCTTGATGGTGGCCACGGTGACACCAGCCTGCAGGCAGTGAGGGTGGGCCCAGGGAGCTGAGAGGGTACCCCAGAAACAGGGACAGTGTGGCACATCTTGGCACATGTCCTGTTATAGATAATGAGTATATTTGCTTGCAGATTCCAGTTTTGTGTTGGAGGTTTGGAAATGCTTTAGGTTGACTCAGCCTTTTGCACTTCTTACATGGGCATCTGTCTGAAATGCAACACCAGGGTGACAGGGCGACAGCTCCCACCATGTGGAAAGGGGAGGTGAGAGGTGTCAGGATTCTGACCCTGATGGATGGCCTGAGGCACTGGCCATCAGCTGATGCTGCTCCTCTGTTGAAGAGTGCAGGAGACTCTGAAGAAACAAGAAGTTCTACCTGGCAGCACCATGAAATTGTCTGTAGCTCTCATCTTGGTGTCAGCATAGAGTTGCTGTCTTCTGTTTTCAGTGCATAAAATCAGCTAAAAAGTAATACCACAGTTAGGTCTGTACTGCCCCCACCCCAAAATCATGCATTGTGTTGCCATCCTTGTTTAATTAGCTCATAATTTTCTGTGGTAAATGTTATTGCATGTCCTTTCATCTATCTTTTGCATAATGCTTAATTCTGATTAGATCAGTGATCTTGAATTGGAACAACACAGGATTTTTCAGTTACATTTGCCTTTAGTTCGCTTTGTTACTTCCATGTCTTGACATCCTTAAGCTGAAAATTTCAATATCAAAGTGTATCTGCAGATATGTATCTGAAAGACTTAGAGATAATTTGGTTTGACTCAAGGTTTTAATAAAATATTTTAAATTTGCATTTCTACATTGTTGAGACCCATCTCACTACATATTGTTTCTGGGTATGTTTTTTTCTCTCAACCTAAATTCAAAGTGGAGATTGATTAGTTAAATGAATCAAGCCCAATTTTATGTTGCCCAAGTTTTGTTAAAATTATTTTGACCTGTTATAGCTGAAATTGTTTAAGCTTGTACTTTGCTATTAACCAGATTATGATTAAGGTGTTTATGGAAATAAAAATATTGAATAAGTCAATATTGAAAGCCATAAGCTGTATTGAAAAAGTCATTAATTTTAAGCTCTAGTCTAATTTCAATTATTTTAATCACTATATATCAGTAAAAGAAATATCCTTGTTTGAATAGAAGAAGTTATCTAACTGGAAATTCAGAGTCAAATCCTATTGTAGTCCTTACTCCTCAGCAGCCAGTATGGGTTTCTGTCTGGGTACTGGCACAGGCTCCCCAGGACAGTGCTCACAGCACCAGCCTGGCAGAGCTCAAGAAGTGTTTGGACAGTGCCCTCAGGCACATGGGGTGACTCTTGGGGTGTCCTGTGCAGGGTCAGGAGTTGGACTCAGTGATCCTCATTGGTCCCTTCCAACTCAGCATATCCTATGATCCTATGAAATGGATTTCAATGAAGACCTCCTAAAAACTGAACCATAAATTAAAGGAAGTAAAGGAAATAAATTAAAATATTATTGTAAATGTAGGTGAACCCGGTGTGAAGAAATGATGATGTCTGACTCTAGTTTAGAAGGTTGAATGACTTCTTTATTATAACTATACTATAATACATTAATATACTATTTAAAGGAGATATTAAAACTACAAACCTACTTTTTCTAACTACCATAACTCATGACCCTCTCGCGATAGTCCGGACACAGGTGGATTTGATTGGCTATCAGGCTCAAACAATCCTCACCATGATCCAACCAAGCAATCAGCCCAGGTAAACAATTCTCCAAACACATTCCACATGAGAAAAACAAGGAGCAGAAATAGAAGTATTCTCTTTCTTCTCTCTATGCTCCTCTATGAAAAAATCCTAAGAGAGAGAAGGATGTGCCTGCCACAAAATATAATAGTTTCTTCTTAATTTTTTAGAAGCACAGTAGTTCCCCCATTTTGAGGCACACCTCTAAATGTCTCTAAATTGAATTAGATTTAATTTTTTTTTCCAACTTGGACAGATTAGTACATGATTTCTGATTCTCATTTAAAAGGAATGATTTTTTAAAGCCTACAGCCTGCTGATCTGGATATTTTTTCTAATCCAAGCCTTGAATGCTCTGAAATCCAGTGCTCAACCATTGCAGAAATAAGAATAACCCAACTGAAAAATGGGAGAGTATCCAGCTGCAGGTTTACTTTCTAAGTTCTGTATATATAAAGAGAAAAGAGATAATTAGTGAAGCCTGGAAGGGCTGTAAGGATGCATTCCAGCTGTGAATGATTGCTAAAGCTTAGTAAACAGGGGAACCCTTACAAGTGTGTCAAGGATAAACCTCTATTTCAGAGGAGGGATATTATCAAGTGTTGGTAATACTGAAATAAGCCAGTCAGTCCTAGTGCTGCTTATAATGAACACCTCCAACTCTACCTTACAACTTCAGCAGTCACTGCCCAGGTTCAACCTCCTTTTTTGCCAGCTGTCATAATGAAAGAAACCAATCTAAATTCTAAGGATGTTTGTCTTTTTTTGGTGTCCTCTGTCTAGTCCACCTGGATAACCAGGTTGGGCAATTGGAACTGCTGGCCTGTAAAGAACATTTCCTCACAGTTATTAAATACCCCATCAGTTTTTCTCCATGTAGAAGCATTTCCATAGCCCTGTCCTGGAATTAATTCCAGTAAAGAAATTTCATATTTGTTAGGCGTCATTTCTATTCTGTCATTTTAGAAAATCATTCTGTTTTGAACTGCATGATGTAAAGGAGAGTGATGTTGGATACTTGTCAGCTTTGGCTTTCCTTCCACCAGTGCAAATTTCAGGTTTCATTTCACCCTGACAAAGATTTTCAAGTCTATTAAAAGAGATCAGCTGAAAAGTAGTTCAGGGAAAAAGGGAGAAAGTATGCTCTGTGATCACAGTCTGCTCAGGAATTTATTCATTTTTCTCTTATGAAAGTATTAACATATTTTTATTTAATTTTGTCTTGTCTAGACCAACCTGTGGCAGTCTAATAAATCACAAAAGCAAAGGGAGAAACTTGTAAGAGTGTGGGTGGTATAGGATGCAGAAGTGTATTTTCACATGTATATTTTATTTTTTAAAAATTCTGAAGTATATTTGAGTAGTTCTGTGGGTTTTACTCTGTTAGTGACATCTAGATAGCACAAGCCATCTAAACTGTTGTTCAATAGTAGCTGACAGCTTTTCAAATTCATTATGAATTCTAAGAATTGCCTGCACAAACCTTCATCAAGTTCAGAAGGCCAAGAGCAAGGTCCTGCACTGGGCTCAGGACACTCCCAAGCACAAATACATGGATTGGGAGCTGCTCTGAGGAGAAGACTTGGGGGTGTTTATGCATAAGACCCAGCTGTGAGCATCTGCAGCCCACAAAGCCAAACGTGTCCTGGGCTGCATCAAGAGCAGCTTGGGCAGCACAGGTGAGGGAGGGGATTCTGCCCCTCTGCTCTGGTGAGGCCCCACCTGCAGTGCTGGGTCCAGCTCTGGGGTCCTCAAAATAGGAAGAATATGAACATGTTGGAAAGAGTCCACAGAAGGGCTGGAGCACCTCCCCTGTGAGGACAGAGAGAGTTGGAGCTGGAACAGCCTTCTAGTACCTAAAGGGAGATACAAGAGAGCTGGAGGACAGGGCAGGTAGTGGTTAGTCAAGGGGTAGTGACTGTAAACTGAGAGAGAGTAGGTCTAGATCAGATGTAAGGAAAAGATTCTTTCCTGTGAGGGTGGTGAGGCCCTGGCACAGGTTGCCCAGAGAAGCTGTGGCTGCCCCATCCCAGGAATTGTCCAAGGCCAGGCTGGATGGGGTTTTGAACAACCTGGTCTGGTGGAAGATGTCCTTGCCCAAGGCAGGGGGTTTGGAATGAGGTGCTCTTTAATGTTTTGTCCAACCCAAACAACTCTGTGATACTCCTCAAACTCTTCTCATACAGAAATAAATTTGCCTTCTAATGGATTTGTAAGTTGTAGATCAGAAGTTTCACCCTTGCCAGCTCTGTGATGTGTTTCTTCTCATAGGATTTATTGGCTCAAGGAATAGTTCCCCACAAAAGCCTTGGTAGATCTTTAGAATCTGGGAGTCATGCTTTGGGGACTGAAGAAATAGAACTTATCAGTGGGAGATGGCTTTCTGTTTTAAACCTATAGTTTTTTTACAGAGAGGCACAGCAGTAAGAAATCTCAGAAAATATGTGTTAATTTTCCCCAGGCCATGCCTCTTTTCAGCACCTTTCCTTCTTCTGTTTAATTACTTGAAGGGAACTCACAAGAAAATATGCATTGGTGTTAAACTCTCAGTAGACAGAAATAGTGTGTTTTTAGGCTGTCTCTCCTGATTGCCCCCACTTACCACTCCTTCATCTGTATCACACAGCCGTCCTGGAGTGGATGAAATCTGTCTGTTTTGGGTATAATTTAACTGGAGAATATCTTCCACGTGCTCATCTGATGTTCTTCAACCACTGATGGATGTTTAAAAAGCTGTCAAAAAGCAATGCATCGTGCTTATTCTAGCAGGAATTTGTATTTTGTGGCAGCTGCATTATGTCAATTCACAGGTATAATGCAGAGATCTTGTTACAAGTGTCACTAGTGTTAGAGCAAAACCAGCTTAGAATCTAAATTATGTGTCAGTGTCTCCCATATTAAGTTTTTCATTATTTACTTAAAAGTAAAAAGTGTATAATTAAGAATGTTTTGTAATTATGTTACTTGGCGATTGAAGACAGTAGCACCCTGTTTTCATAGCTGTGGGACATTAATTTTTCATAAATCCTAAGCAAAACTGTAGTCTGAATATTGTCATATATGGCTCAAACTTGGATCATGTTCTCAGAAACTGACTAACCTGAAGTTATGAATCATGCCTTAAGATTTTTTAAATTCTATCATATGCTTTCATGACAGTTGGTAGTATAAAAAGAACCATGGCATCATGGTTGGTGGGAAGGAAACCAAATTTGAGAAGGTAGTAATTATTAATCACTCTAACTAAAAGCAGTTAGGCAAAAAACTGAGACCAGAGCATATTTGTATAGCTCATTTTAAAAAATAAATTAAAAAAACCGAAGTAAAATTATTAGAAGTATAAAAATGTGAGTGATTTTTTTGGATAAATATTTAGCAGCTGCCAACCCCCTCCTCTTGTCCCTACAGATGAATAATCAGTTCTTTGATATAAGAGCAGGGAGCTAATGTAGATCACAAAATGACATCTGAACTGTCACTAACTGCTATGGAACAAAAATGTGAGGTTAGATCTAAACCAAATAATTAGAGGGGATGTTTCATCTGGACAAGTGGTCCTATCTATGAAAAATAATTGTTATGTGAGGAAAGAGAATGGCCCTGAATAAGGAAGCTACCAATTCCCTTAGTCCATAACTGCTGTTGCTCCCCTGGGGCTTAGCAATCAAAACAAGAGGGTTTTTTTCTCAACCATTACACACAGCAAGTTCATGGAAAAAGTTCTTTTAAAGAAAAAAATGCTCACTGATGGCCTGGAGTACAGATTAAACTAGGTAGTAAAGTAACATTATTGAAAGGAAAATGTAATGTTTGAACTCTGTTCTCTGTCATTCTGTCAAGGCTAGGAACTTATGCTAGGTTTTTGGCTCAAGACAAAATGTAGGTTGTATGTACAGTCTTAGATTTGGGTGGGGTATTTTTTTATTTCTGTTTGGGTTTGCTTTTTGATTTTTTTTTTAATAAATAACAGTGAGAGGAACATGAAAGAAAACAGTGAGAATTTGTCCAAAAGATGTAGTTGTGTAAATTTTCCAACTATGTTTGGAGGCTCTTAAAAGTGACCTGTGATTTTTTTCTGCAGAAGTCTGATCTTTAAAACCTGTCCTGTTATTCTTTAGAGATGCCAAGAAAACTGGTGCTACTGCACTGTTTTCCCCCAGCAGTGATTAATGTGACTTGGTGAGAAATCTCTGTTTTCCTTGTGTAAGATGAAGGGAATAGGAGGAAGGGATCTTTATTATTCATTCAATTCCTATGAAGCTTGTCCATCTGAATAACTGTCATGGTTTGACACTGGCGCAATGCCAGTACCCCTATGAAAATGTACTTTTTTTAAATAAATGCTGTGAGATGTTATTAGGGACAGAGCAGAGCAGGCTTAAGCTTAATAACAAAGGAAGAAAAACTTTATTAAACTACTACTAATACAGAAAACACATAAACTAAATCTAGGATGAAGACTTTTTAAAATTACTTTTCTTCTTTCTAATTTTAAATATACTTAGTTATGAAACATTATCTGGGATTCTTGATTAAATTATTACTTTTCAGGTAATTTATGCTTAAATTATTAAGGGAGAGAGAAGTCTCTCTTGCACCACAGGCCCCCCCAGGAAACACAGCTGCCCCCCTGTGTTTTTCTGTCACACATGGTAACTGCTCGGAAGAAAAATTTGTCAGTGTGACACTCTCTATTTCATGTTACAGTGTTTTTACTACTGTGTATGGACAGATTGTTTATAGGGCTCCTTTAAGGATGCTTTGCTACGGACCTAAAGATATAACAGTTTAGTTTCTTATCTTGGGACTACAGTCCCCCCCATTTTCCCCTGGGGCCGAGGGGTCTAAAAACAGGACTCATCTTCTTCCTGAAGACAGAGGGTATTACTATTCCCTCTTCAGCTCTTTTCGTTTCTCGCCATTCCTGTGCTGTTCGAAGCTGAAACAGGTCTCCCTGGGTTACTACTGCATCTTTTTAAAATGCAGTCTCTATTGTAGGAGATTTTGGTTCAGTCTATGGCTAACAAGAAAAGTCTAGTTAAAAGTTACTTCTTTATCTCTTTTTACTTAAATATTTCTTCTTTTAACATCTCAGGTCCCGGACTATCTCTTTTTTACTACAAATTAAGGAGGAGTAATACTTTTAAAAAGCCCTCATTCCCTCGAAAGGGTTAAAAGTTCAGACTCCTTGGACGGCGGATATCTCAGTCTGACGTTCCGCCTCCCACGCTGGGCATTTCTCCCCCCTTTTCTTTCTCTTCTGCTGGTAGATTTCTAGGTGCCGCCAGGCTCTCCGTCTCTTTCCTACATGGGGGGGGGGGGCAAAGGTATCTCTGCTTCTCTCTACTTTTCTGTCCACAGGAGCTGGCTGGGTTCCAGACCCTCAGCCCCCTCGGCTTACCTGGACAAGGCCGCGTGGCTTCCCCTCCCCCACCCAGCCTAAGGCTGGGCAGGGGGGGAGTCTGCACTCTCTGACGACTGGAACTAAAAGAGAGAGTTTTCTTGGGAATTCTTGCTTTTAACCCCCTGTGTTCTCAGAGGCGTGTCTATACTTTTAGTGGTCACTCTAGGTGCTAATATCTAAACTTGACTACTGATTGGTTTGACCCAACTTCCTGGAAAAAATTTACTTCTATGTTAAACTACGACACTTTACTCTTCGCCTCTGAGAACACACATTTCTAAAATTATTATTAAAATTACATTCAACATACTTATACATAAAATAATAACTTATACTAACTTTCTACTTTTATATTGGTACTATAACTTAATACATGCTTTGCTCTTATTCTTTTTGATCTCATCTTACAGCTCTTATCTTATCTTTATTTCATCTTGACTAGAATTTGATTTCCCGGTCAGGGAACCAAAAAATGTCATGGTTTGACACTGGCGCAATGCCAGCACCCCTATGAAAATGTACTTTTTCTAAATAAATGCTGTGAGATGTTATTAGGGACAGAGCAGAGCAGGCTTAAGCTTAATAACAAAGGAAGAAAAACTTTATTAAACTACTACTAATACAGAAAACACATAAACTAAATCTAGGATGAAGACTTATTAAAACCACCCCTCTTCCTTCTAATTCTAAACACACTCAGCTATGAAACATCACCCGGGATTCTTGATTAAATTACTACCTTTCAGGTAATCTATGCTTAAATTATCAAGGGAGAGAGAAGTCTCTCTTGCACCACAGGCCCCCCCAGGAAACACAGCTGCCCCCCTGTGTTTCTCTGTCACACATGGTAACTGCCCGGAAGAAAAATCTGTCAGTGTGACACTCCCCATTCCATGTCACAGTGCTCTTACTACTGTGTATGGACAGACTGCTCATAGGGCTCCTTTAAGGATGCTTTGCCACGGACCTAAAGATACAACAGTTCAGTTTCTCATCCTGGGACTACAGTCCCCCCCATTTTCCCCTGGGGCCGAGGGGTCCAAAAACAGGACTCATCTTCTTCCCGAAGACAGAGGGTATCACCATTCCCTCTTCAGCTCTTTTTGTTTCTCGCCATTCCTGTGCTGTTCAAAGCTGAAACAGGTCTCCCTGGGTCACCACTGCATCCCCTTAAAATGCAGTCTCTATTGCAGGAGATTTTGGTTCAGTCTATGGCTAACAAGAAAAGTCTAGCTAAAAGTTACTTCTTCATCTCCTCTTACTTAAATATTTCTTCTTCTAACATCTCAGGTCCCGGACTATCTCTCTTCTACTACAAATCAAGGAGGAGTAATACTTTTAAAAAGCCCTCATTCCCTCTAAAGGGTTAAAAGTTCAGACTCCCTGGACGGCCGATATCTCAGTCTGACGTTCTGCCTCCCACGCTGGGCATTTCCCCCCCCTTCTCCTTCTCCTCTGCTGGCAGATTTCCAGGTGCCGCCAGGCTCTCCGTCTCTTTCCCACATGGTGGGGGGGGGGGCAAAGGTATCTCTGCTTCTCTCTACTCTTCCGTCCACAGGAGCTGGCTGGGTTCCAGACCCTCAGCTCCCTCAGCCTACCTGGACAAGGCCGCGTGGCTTCCCCTCCCCCACCCAGCCTAAGGCTGGGCAGGGGGGGAGTCTGCACTCTCTGACGACCGGAACCAAAAGAGAGAGTTTTCCTGGGAGTTCTTGCTTTTAACCCCCTGTGTTCTCAGAGGCGTGTCTATACTTTCAGTGGTCACTCCAGGTGCCAATATCCAAACCTGACTACTGATTGGTTTGACCCAACTTCCTGGAAAAAATTCACTTCCATGTCAAACCACGACAATAACAGAAAGCTCTATCTTTAAGAGTGTTTTGGCAGGGGTACTACTGCTCTTAAAAAGTGTACAAATATCCCTGCTTCTCTAAAATAGTATTGCTGTGTTCCCATGATCAGAATACTATTTAAACATTATGGAGTGAAAGTCAAATAAAATTTTATAATAGCAATTATTTAACATAATTTTTTATTCAAATCAAATAACATTTTATCAAATAAAATTTTTCTGCATCTATGGAACATGGGTTAAAGCAGCTAGTTTTTCTTTTCTGCTGGATTTCTATGGACAGTATGCACAGCTTCTGAAGCAGCCATTGATAATTAAATTAGATCATTGCAATGAGCAACAAGTTAATGCACACATACAAATATCCATAACATCTGAATCAGGAACTTCAAGTAGGTACATAAAGCTAGTTGAGTAAGGATTTCATTTGAAAAGAGGTGCTGTGTTGAAGTTTGAAAAATGCCATTAAGTCAGGAATTACTTGGTTTAAGTTATACAGTTTTACTGGATGTTTTGACTTTAGGCTACAGCCCTACCTATTTTAGGTGGTTTGGTCTATTGAAAAAGCAATCAAGATTTTTCCTCTTCTATTTAAATCAACGTAAGGAATGACTGTGTAAATGTGACAATCTTTGGCACTTGCTCAAGTCATCACCCTCAGCAGAAAGGAGGGCCCAGTGTCTGTTACAGTCTGAAGACTTTTCTCCAGCCTTGTAAAAATGAATTTGCTGCTTGATTTGAATTCCTGGTGTAAAGGTAGATGAAAATCATTCTAACTGAAATTTTAGGAGACTAAAGAAAAGCTAAAGTCTCAGGGGTCATAGAGACTACCTCAGCTGAATCTGCAGACCTCTTTGTATAAAACTATCTACCTGAAGGCCATTAAATTGATTCCCTGTGCAAATATTTCTACTGAAAATATCCAGCTAAAGCTATTCGGGAGAAATGGGGACTAAAAATTAACACTACTCATTTTACATGGAAGGAGGTAGTGAATATTTACTCAGTAATCATTTATTTATTTCTCTGGGATTTAGAAAGGATAATTTACAAAGAACTTTAACTGTTCAAAGGAATCATCTGTGAAAGCAGGAAGTTTCAAGTCAAATTAAAATTTATTTCATGTTCATTATTCATTAATTATATAACGCTTTCAGTTATTGTGAGTCGTTTGTACATTGGCACATATTTTTAGTTCTAAATGCAGAGAAAACAACCATATTTATATTTTAATTTTATCAATTTTATCAGTTGATAATTATTAGTATCTTCAACCATTTAAACATTGTTACAATTTACAATTAAAACTTTTGTTACTGTATTTTATTTTGCTGTTTACTTTTATTTCCTAAATTGTAACAGTATTACAGAGTATTACAGGAAATTACAATTTCCTACATTGTAACAGTATTACACCTCTGTAATACTGTTACAATTATTTAGGTATTAGGTTTATCAACTTAAAACCTGAATTTAGGTTGATAAATTCAGGTCCATTATCTCAAATTGTTTAGAAAAATGAACTGCAGTAGTTACTTTGCCTTGCAAATATTCTAATGGATTTATTCAGGGTGAATGTAGAGGTCAAGACGGAAGGTGATTCTTGCATTTTGATGTAAGGCGTCTAAAAGGCTGTTTGTTATTGCTTTAAGCACTTACTCATTAGCAGTTGTCTATTTCATGGGGAAATTTCTAAGTGTACATCACTGGGTCACTATGTCAAGAGACTTTTTAATCCATCCATGCACTTGAAAAGTAGTATTTTCTCTCTTGAGAGGAAATATCTAATATGTGAGCTCCAAGCAGGATCTGTACAGCGGGAGATAAGCCAGAGGGAAAGGTCTGTTTCGAGCAGTGAATTATTAGTTTCTGCTTTAATAAAACCAAAGCCTGCAAGGGATTGAGTTTGGTTTCCTCATAAGTGTGGAGACAATACTTTTGTCTCTTCTCTGCCGAATCTGTCTTTTTTTACTCTCTCTCTCAAGTCCTTTAGAACCACATGAGTACCCCAAAGTTGGTAGTGTATCTCTGAAACATGTTGCCCACCCACACTTCCACGAGACTTGTTCTTGTGAGTTGAAACTTGTGCTGCTGTTGCTGTTTGTGAAGGCTCCCAACCACCTCACACACTGCTTCTGAGCCTTTTGTGGTGCTTTTAAAAGGTCACTGGCACAGTGTTGCTGTTCACATGCAGATCTAAGCAGAGGCAGGGTATTCCCATTATTGATTCCAGCCTTCAAATCTTCTTGGTTTTGGCAGTCTAGAAAAATGAATGCAGAAGATCTCTTCTGTGTGAGCCCTGCACAGCAGAATGACACACAGTGACTGTAGGATGACTATAACAGTTGAAAAGCATTTCATTGATACTTATCCATGTTTTGAAGCTGCAGCCTCGGGGGATAGCTTTTACTGAATAAAAGTTAAAGGATGAAATAATGGCTAATGTACAAATATGTGGATATGCAAAAAAAAAAGTATATTTCAGGTGAATGTAGTAGCAATTTTTTCCCTCACAAAATGATCTGCCAGGTGGTCAAAACTGAGCAGACAGAAATGTGGAGAAATCAGTATTTAAATCAGTCCATGATTCATGGATTCATGATGATCTGTATTATTTTCTTCAACTTCTTCCCCATACAGACAGAGAGGCTTCTTTCTGATTGACAGCAGAAGTAGTCAGACTGCACAGGCCCAGGGAAATGCAAGTGTGGGCCTTGCTTCAGACTGCTCTAATTTTTGCTTTTTAAGAGGTTTTAGTAACAGATAACATCAGTAAGAATATATATATCTAGATGTTAATATTATTAATAAGCATTGCTTGTGATGTTGTGAGTTTGCATTACTTTTGTAGAGTAACTGCTAAGGGAAAGTGTGGGACAAACTACAGATACCTCTAGCATGTCACACATTGAAGTCAATATTTATAATGCAGAATTTATTGTTTCATGTGAGACAGTAATCTGTGAGCAAACCTCAAGGGCTTAAAAGTTAACTTTTCTTGGAGCAACAACTAGCAATGAGGCTTTTTTCAAAGTTTATCTGATCTTATGAGTCATAGTACAGAACAGAAAATGAGATAACTCTTATAGAGATTGTTCCTTTTGATTTATATATAATTCTTTTTTCAGAAAAGCTATGCACATTTAAGAAGTTCTCTTCATATCATAACACTGTCTGGCTCCTGAAACTGCAGAGATGTGCCAAAAATAAAAGTTGGATTTAAAAAAAACAAGTGTCTAGAATCTAGGAGAGAAAGATTTTACCAGAGGAATTTTACTATAGAAAATTCAGAAGAAAAAGTTTTTCTCAGCAGAAACTCTGACAATTTCAGCTTTCTATTAGAATTATCTCTACCTCTACATATGTTGTCCCAGTGATACTTATGGTATCAGTCTTTAAAATTGTGAAGAAATGCTTCTTTAAAAATCGATTTTTAGACCTACAGAATGAGAGAGTCACAGTAGGTCCAAGATCTAAGACAGTCAAATTAATTAGCATTTTACCTCCACTGATTGAGTAACTTGATGGTAGGTGGTGTAGCTGAGATGTAATGCACCTCATTAGTATGGTCATAAAAAATCAGTAAAATTAGATATTATTGGAGTTGGTTACTACTTTTAAAGTAAAGAAATGCTTTTAGTTAGCTCATACCAGCATGAGCTGTGAGTAGAGGCACATAGTAGAATATTTGCTTCCACATTTATCAGGAGTCCTTAAAGTTGGTGAAAATAATGTAATAATTAGTCCTGCTGCTATTCTAGATTTGGATTCTGATAGGTGATTTTAAGTTTATTTTTACCAAGTATTTTGGAAAGTCTTTGAAGCACTGGAGCATGGGCAGTGCTGGTCATTGCCTTTTCCCGGTCAGTTCTGAGCGAGCTGTATTCAGCATTTCACTGATTCAGACTTTGTCATGTTTGTAGTTGCATGTCAGAGATATCTAACCTCATCACATCAAATTTTCAATCCAAGACAGTTGGATCTAAATATTTATCCAGTATTAAACTAATAGACTAATTAAATTAGATTAAATTCCTGGAAGCAATTCTGTGGTTTCAGTTACTGACTTCTTTATAAATATGCAGAAATCATCAGCAGTCACCAAGCCTTCCAAAGTATGTTCCAGTCTATTGGATTTGTGAATTTATGGCATTATTGTGACTTTATGTAGCACTTGAAAACAAATCAGTGAGACCAGCAGAAAATAATTACAGCTAGGTGTTGTAGCATTACATGGGCAGATAAAATTAGTTCAGGAACTAAACCTTGAAGTGTTGTACACAGCAGAGTCCAGGGATAATAGTGCAGTTGTGTGGTAAATAAAGGACACAGATTTACTTAAACATTTAACCTGAATTACACTCAAAAAGATCTCTGAGATTTAGCCTAGAACAGAGAGAAATGATTGAAAAAGACAGGTTTTGCCAACTGTCTACCTGATATATCAGCATCTATTTGGAAATTCAAAGTATCCTAAATTTTACATCTCCTTAACTTCCCTGAAAGAAAGGCTCACAAATGCTGATTTTCAATATTTTGAGGCTGATTTTGGGCAGGTATCTCAGTGTGATGACATGATTGCAGCAGAGTTTGCATATTATAATCCCATGAGACATAACTGACTCTGAAAATACAGTAGTCACTAATATCTCTCTTGACTTCATTATCTAAGAACAGTACATTTCTCACTTGGAAATGTTGCACTTTCTAGTGATTTTTATTGAGTGATACTGACCTTAAGTATTTTGTTCTGCTGTTGTGGATATGACAGTCTCTGAAGGAGAAAGGACAATCTGAAAAGAAAGAGAAATGTCTGTTTTTGAGAGATGCAGCCTGGATTTACATCACACAAAATAGTCCTATCATCCAAGGAGTATAAATACATCTATTGATTTGATTCAAACTGTTTTCTGTCATTGGCACCTCATATATTGTGTGCATGCATCTGCACAGCAAAGTGACCCATAAAAATGATGAATAGGAGCTGTATTGAAATCTGTCACTTGCTGAGTCATGCTTTCCAAAAATGTTGTTGACAAAGTAGGTGTAAATGATTTTCCTGTAAAATCCTCTGAAGATTAATTTGGTCCTTTGTTACATTAATTCAGTGTCAGATATCAGAAGCAGCCCATCTTTCTGCAGTCTGGAATGCCAAATGTGTCCTTGGCTGCATCAACAGCAGCGTGGGCAGCAGGTGAGGGAGGGGATTCTGTTCCTCTGCTCTGCTCTGGTGAGACCCCACCTGCAGTGCTGAGTCCAGCTCTGGGGTCCTCAGCAGAGAAAGGACAGGGACCTCTGGGAAAAAGCCCAGAAGAGGCCACCAGGATGATTAGAGGGAGCATTTCTCCTATGAGGAAAGGCTGAGAGAATTGGGATTGTTCAGCCTGGAGAAGAGAAAGCTGCAGGGTGACCTAATTGTGGCTTTCCAGTGCCTGAAAGGAGCCTCCAGGGAAGACAGAGAGAAACTTTCTACAAGAGCATGCAGTGATAGGACAGGGGAGAATGAATCTCAAACTGACAGAGAGTAGATTTAGATTGGATATTAAAGGAAGTTTCTTACTGTGAGAGTGGTGAGGCCCTGGCACAGGTTCCCTGGAGAAGCTGTAGATGCCCATCCCTGGAAGTGTTCAAGGCCAGGATGGATGGAGCTCTGAGCAATCTGGTCTAGTGGAAGGTGTCCCTGCCCATGGAACGAGATGATCTTTAAGGTCTCTTCCAGCCCAAACAGTTCTATGATTCTGTCATCTCTTTCTCCATTGATTCTGGTAATGAAAAAGATTGACTTCTACATATTTTAGTAGGGCTGTCAAACCCAACTGAGCTTTGATAAGCCAGCTTACTGTATGAAGTGATTTAGGCAACTGAGCTGATCACTGGAAGTGCCAATCTTCAGTATAGACATTGACAAAAAGTAGCTGTAATTGGTAATTTCTTCTAACACTGCTGAATCTGAGAAGGAAATCTTCCTCACGATTTGGATCTCAGGAGTATGGAGAGTTATTGAGCTTCAGTCTCCATGGATGCAGAGGTGCCCTTGATTTCAAATTCAAAGTATTCATTAAGATGTGAGCATAGTTATTACTTTCTCAGTTGTGGGAATTTGGGATGTTAATTTTATTTCAACTCAATCTGTATCCCCTTGTCAGGTAGACTTATAATTATCTTAAAATAGTACTTCACTTAGCATTCAATTCATCTTTGATGCATCTTTTTCTATCTGTCTTTACATGGAAATCCAAATATATGTCTATTATTTAGTTCATTAGTTTTACTATATGTGTATAAATAATTGTAATATCAGTTTGGTGTGGGTTGTGGTATCTTTTGGTGGACCTCAGGACACCATAGATCGATTCAGTCATTAAATGTAAAGCTTTTCTAGTCTATTTCTTTCCTTCCATTTCAGAAAAATATTTTTTGTAATCACCTCCTGCAAAATATTGTTTTCCTAGTTTGCTTGGTACAATATGTAGACCCCATTAAGAGGTTAACAGTGTTGTAATTTTTAGTAAGGGAACTTAGAATTATTGTAATAACTTATGAACTAATCATGTTGTATTCTGTCTCAGGGCATTATTACTTAGACACTAATGCACATTTCAGCTAAAAGAAATTCAATTCGGTGTGATTTTTCTATGTAAATTTAAACCTGAAACTCACTGCCCTTTTAGCTTCTGATATTAAATGTTCTGTGCAAATTTTTCCCTTTCTAGTTAATTTCCTGTGCTGCAATAAGAATGGATTCCTTGCTAAGCAGATTTTACAAATATATAATTTGCTTAAGGTGTTTAGTCCTAAAATTCAAGCAGTTCAATCTGCTGTTCTGATAGACTTCACTGCTGATGAACAGTTGGTGTCTTTTTGAGAGCTGATATTTTGTAAGGCAAAATATGCCAAGTAAAATGGGAAAATAATACAGTATCAAGAGAATAGCAATGTTGTGGTTCTCTAGCCTCATAACCCTACATGGAAAGGAGAGGATTATCTTGGAAATTCATTTGCGTCTCAGAGAGGAAAAAAAAAGCAAACCAAAAAAGGAGCTTAAGGAGCTGTCCTAGGTTGACTGTATGATACTTTTATCCCCAGTCATCTGTTCTGTTTATGCTGAATAATAAGTTTTGCACCTTTAAGACTTGTTCCAGGAGTGAAGCGGGGGGAAGAAGCGTGAAGTTTGTTTTCAGGAACTGCACTCACTCCTCCACATTCCTTCTCCTGGACTGTGTTGTCTGTGGACGGACAGACAGTGAGACAGAGCTCTCCTTTGCTTTTTTAGCTAGTTTTAGCTAGCTGAGGCAAAGAAGTTCCCTGGACTGTGTTTTTTCCTTTTCTTTGGACCTGCTCAAGCCTGCTCTGGACAGAACACCCAGAAGAGCACCTGCAGCTCACACCTGTGGCCCAGCAGGCTGGGCCTGGGCCACGGCATTTCCAGCGCCAGAGGGACTGATAAGAGACTGAGTCAGTCAGGCTGCAGCCCGGGCAGGGGGGTATTTTTCTGAGTTTGTCTCTCTTTGAAAGCAGCAAGAAGTTTAATTGTCTAATGTTGTTAAAGTTTTATTGTTTTTTATTTTTTTCCACTTTTCTCCAAGAAAGTATTTTTCCCCGAACCGATTGTGGGGAGGGGCCAATTGAATCTGCCTTCTAGAGGAACCCCTTTGGGGATTCTCTCCCAGAATTATCCCTGAACCAGGACAGGAGCTTGCACAGTGAGGATGATGGTTCACTTCATAAAGATCTTCTCCATTGGCTCAGGAGTGAATAGGAAGGCTGAAGGACTCAGCCCCTCAGGACAGAGGAGGTCAGGAGTTCTATGTGAATGATGAGTGCCAGAAAGGCCCAGCTGAACGTAGACGTGCGTGTCTGGGTTGGGAGTGTGTGTGGAAAAGGGCAGTGAGGTGTGACTTGGGGACACTTGGCACCAAGCAGTTCCACAGCCAGAACTGATTTCTAGAAGGAGTCTGACCAAACTGGGCTGAGCTCTGTTCAGCATAGCCCCGAAACTTTATCAACTGCTTTATCAACTGCTGCTGCTCAACTCACTGGAGCCTCTTTTGTTCCAAGAAACAAAAATGAGTTAATAATGAGAATACAGCAGGAGGCTCTAACTCCTGCTACTGACATGTAGACACTGATGGGAATGTTGAAAGATCTGATTGTTTTGAGCCTATGGAAGAGAGAAGCCAAGATCAATTTTTTTAACCATATTGCCACCATTCCAAGTTCAGTCCTTGTGTGAGCAACATTCCTGCTTGTCAGATGCAGCACAGAGAAAGAAGGCACTTGTTACTTGTCCATCTGGAAGAACCATGATTTGGACAAGGACCTACAAAGGGAAGAATTTCTGCTGCATTATCTCACCAGGCCTATAAAAATAACTTTCTTACTGCTTACTCAACTTGAAAATTTGCTTCTATAGCCACAGCCTGGCAAACGTGGGAGCAAATAGAAATGCTTTCACCTCAAGGTCTATGGATTGAAAAAACTTCAAACAATGTGGAATGAATGCCATCTCCTTAATGAAACTGGATTTTAATTGAAAACAATTCTTCTAAAGAATAAGAATTGTAGTCAGTCTCTTAGACACTTTGGCCAGGTAGGGCTTTTATTGACACCTGCTGATGGTGAGAATAGGATTATTACTGAAGATGGAATGCAGAAAATTGTTATGCAAATTAATTGTAGAATGTGTCCATCTTCCTGCAAATTACCCTGTCCAACTTAGAAGAGGATTAGTTGATAGCTCAGTGCTGTGTATACATTAATAAAAGTAAAATTGCATATTATGGACTTAAATAAATTAGATCCAGTTGCTCAAAGAAGGAAATAGAGAGAGGAATGATAAGAAAGTCTTTGGCAAAACATACGTCAGGAAAATATTTCAGCAAACAAGTATAATATCACAAATGATCAATTGATGATGGTGAGCATCTTTTGAAACAAGAATCTGGTTTACAGAGTATTAAAGGTGTGCATAGACTTGCGCTATTAACATAGGATTGAGGATTAGCAGTCCATTGTTTTTTTCAATTTCCACAGAGAATAAATGTTATCTCATATTTGCATTTCATTTTATTTAATTTTACCTCTGGTGAGATTATTTTAAATAACCTGCACTGGACAAGAAGTGGGTAATTGAAAGTTCTAAAGGAATAATAGTGTGACATATTGCACAAAAGTGGCTCTATTTTGGTGACTGGCAGCCGTGATATAAGAAATGTTTGAGAAAAGAGATTAATTTCCTTCTTTTCTCAACTTTTACATTTCTCCTCTGTCAAAATGTTTATAAAATACTCAGCACTGAAATGTGGAACTAAATTAATGACCATAAATGTGTTTGGAAATTGCCTGTGATGTTCATCTTTTACATTAGGTCTGATAAAATGGCACTTTCAAGAAAAATAAGACTCTTAGCAATTGGATGGGCATTTTGTTATTTATCCTAATTCTATGCTTCCATAACAATCCAATAAGGCCTAGAAATGTAAAAAAAAAAATATATATAATATATATATATATATATATATATATATTCTACTGATAAATATACATCTGCTCTTATTACCATATATGAAATAGCAGATCATTGAAATGTGTATGGTAATTCCAGGTAAACTTCCTGGGAAATTCCAGAGAAGTACATAATTTTAAGCATTCATTTTATACTGGCAAGAGAAAAGTGTTTTATCATAATACTGGCAATGTAAAATTGCCTTTGTGTACAAAATTAAAAAGATTTCTTTCATAGTTGCTGCTTTTTTCCTAAATCAGCTGTCCCATATTTCCTTTTTACTGTAAAAGTATTTCTTCAACAGAGCATGTAGATGTTCTACTATGAAATTGTTATGAACCCTTTGGCAATAAAATGGTAGATAGATTTAGAAACTTGTTTACACCAGTAAAAACTATTAATCTGAGCTTTAAAATATTTTATGGCAAATTTAAATCCCATTTTACTGATGCAAGGCACTTAAATGATTTAAATTGTTGGTGTAATCTTGCCATCTGTAGAACATTACATGTGTTTTATGTATATTCCAGTAGTCATTGTCTATAAATGGAAATGTATAGAAATTTACCAAATCATAGGCAGGTTGAAATCAGTGGGAGGCAGCTCTGTATGGGGTCATAAATGTATTTCATATTCATTTTTAGTGTGTTATTAATTTTAATAGGCATTTTATATTTTTCTCCTTTCGTATTGCAACATGAATTATTTACTTTTTCAAAAAAAAAAAGCTATGTGGAATAATTTTGCTGTGAGAAACAAATCACTATATGTTAAGAATATCCAAACCAACATGGATTTTGAAATAAACTGCTTGGTTAGAGCAAAGAAAAGAGACCAAAATAAGAGTAGACACCAATATAGGTACAGAGAAATAAATACATATCTTTATTTTTGGATTTTGTGTCTTTTCTGTGGATGAATATATATAAATAGAACATATATATTTTAAGCTGCAGATATGCCTCCTGGATTATCACAATGTGCTGCCTTCATAAGTAAATTCCTTCTGGTCTATCAAAGTGCTTTGTTTCATAAAGTGTATTGATATTGATACACACAGGGCACATGGGATGAACTGACACCATTTCTAACTTTACAGCCAAGGGAACTCTGCTGAAATGTAGGAGCTGTGCAGAGTGAGCTGTCTCTGCCCAGTTCCTGCTCATCCTAAAGGTGTTCCATGTGTAAAATATGCAGATTTTTCTAATGAGGCCATATTATGGCTCTGTTTTATTACAGCAACTGGAGTTTTTTTATGCATCTCTAATTGTATCAATGTTTTCCAGGCGATCAAGGAAAGATGGTCCCTTCCCATAGGTCCTTACCTTAGACTTTAAACAAAGATACAGAGATCAGTAGTGAGGGAAATGGCCTAAAGGAATAAGAGAGGGAACATTTATTGTGGTGGTGTTGTTTTAATGTCAAGTATTATGATGTAACTTAATTAATCAATTAAGGGACCAGATCCAGCAGAATTCAGCCTAATCATCTGCCAGCTTGCAAAGTGGATATTTCCAGTTAAATATGCTTGGCTGTTGGGAGATGTCTTGGAGTTTTTACCTGCTTGGGATTACAGCAGATGGGCTTGAAAGGTGTATTTTGGCACGCCTTGGACATACCTTGGAAGGTGAAGTGGGCTGTTAGAATGCAGACCAGCCAGGAAGATTTGAATTTTTCCATATTTATGGAATTAAAGAGTTTGCAGTTTGAAGGTTGTCTGAAATGTGTCTTGCTGCAACTTGGCTTTTTTTTTTTTTTGTTAGTTCACACATCAAACAAAGGTGCAGCCAATGCACCTTACAGATTTTTGAGAAATATCTTTTAAGTGTAATCGCTCATAATTAATTTTGTGATTTTGGGATTTTTTTAATTCTTTCTAGGATACTGTTGGAATTAATATTCCCATCACTAATCCTACCAATAAAGTTCTCAAGATGAGTGTGCTGCTGGACCATCCATCCCTATTTGGAGAAAAGTCTTTCATTCTCAAGCCCAAACAAACATTTTCATATCACCTACAGTTTTCTGCCGCTGCTGTTGGCTCTTTTGCTGGAAGGTATGTTGTACAGTTTTGATACTTGTGATTGTGGCTGTTTTTCTAATAAATTAACTAATTTCATTGAAACCTATGTTCCTTGATGAAAATATTTCCCTAAAAACTCCCACAAAAGTTAATAAATGGAATTAAGAAAATTTCCAGCTTTAAATGTATTGTGTCCCTAACAGTAGCTTTCCTCTCAGGGGAAAAGCATTATTGACAGGCAATAGAATAACTCCTTGCTATTCTAGTTCACTACAATTTAATGAACAATGTTTTAGAAACTTACTTAATGTTAGAAGCCCCCCTTGAAAACTTTTGATTAATAATTAGTTTTGTGAATTTTTAAGTTCTGTACAGGAAATAGCACAATTTCTTTTTTTTTTTTTCTGAGAAGGAATGAAATTGTAAAAAACATAACTAAAGCAGGGGGAGAACCCTTTAGCTGTCTTCACTTAAATCTATTTACCTTCATGATCTTCCATTACTTAACCACGATCCACTAAATTAATATGGAGAGGTTTTAAATTAATTTTTTCCCTTACAATGGAAATCACAGCGAAAACATGCAGGTATGATAATTAGCAATAAAAAGTCAGATGACCTCTTGGTCTTAGTTTCAACTAAAACAGGTCAGCAAGTAATTGAACCATGTAGAATTGCAAAGCTTGTTTTCCTGGAATTTGGTTACCAAAGCATTATTTAGTCTAAAGGCTGACTGAAAAACAATTCCCTGTTTTTCAGTTGTCTCAACTGACTGGCAAAAATATGAGGATGGGGTGGAGTGTGGGGTGGTAATTTAAAAGGAGGGCAGAGACATCTGACCAATTTTGAAATAATATTTACAAAGTCAAAATCCATTCAGAGATTTATTCAATTTGCTTGTATTGATTTTTTCAAAGACCAGAATAATGTCAGGTATCATTGAGTGATACAGATTCAATTATAATACTGTTTTATAAAAATGATGTTTTATAAAACTAGAGTTTTATAAAAAACTCTAGTAAGTATCTTTTTTTTTTTATAGAATTTATGCTATCTTAAACTGAAGATGAGTAAAGAGCTCATTTTTTTTTTTTTCATACCAGGTAATATTTGTGGTATTTTTCAAGTGCAGAATTTTCAAATAATAAGATAAATGTTCGTTTTAACAGGACAAAATTTTGGGTTCAGCTTTGGTGGGCTGGGGCTTAGGGGATATATGCAGAGGTGAAATAAATACATGTGGACATTCTCAAAATGGTTTTGCAGTTTTGTTCCAGAAGTGTGTAATAGCTCTTTTAAATTTTAGTAACTCCCACAGGCTGCAGTTACAGCTGGACAGAGCTACTTGCACATTACATCCACACTATTAAGTTCTTTTTCTGAAGCCATGGTCTGTTTCCTTTGCTATGTTAGCAGCTGGGAAGAACTGTTGGAAAAAGGATTGTGGCAGGTGTACCTTTTCAAATGGTTGATTCTTTCCTAGAGCTGTTTTATGCTCACTTTAACAGCTCTGTTGGCACAGGGGATGGTCTGGAACCATAAAGTCATGGAATAGACATAGTTATCTATAGTTTAGAAAAAGAACTCATCCTTAGAGGGTCATGGGTTTGTGCAGTGCATTTCTAAGTTTTTATATGCTTCCAGTGCTTTGGTTTAACGTTGTTATGACTCATCTACTCAAAAATCCTCAAAAAATAGAAAAGAAATTCTGCAGTAGGAAAGGACTGTATTAGAATGTCTGTAACTGAAATATATTTCTGTGGATATCTCACCTAGCCGGACACAATTTTCAATCATGACAATCCTTGATTGTATATCAAAACAATAGATTGAATATTCCTTGAAGTGTATCTCTTTGCCATGCTCATAGGAATGTGTCAATATCTATTTCTCATTTTATCACTAGATTTGAAAAAAAATTCCTTTTTAAAGTTAGTGTATAGTAATAGTATAGTGTATAGTATTTTGCCCTTCAAAATGACTAAAAAGAAAATACTGGGATATTGAAATGAAATTAAAGATTACTCTTATAAGCTGAAATATGTTTGGGATGTATTTTTGATAAAAGCAAGTTAACAAACAAAAACTACAAGCAATAAATGGATTTTATTGGTAGAATTTAAGAAAAATGAAGAGATTTTGTTGCATCAGTAATTCTAAATATGATTAGACTTGCTGGCTGAATTCAGATACCAGTGAAAAATCTTAGAAGAAAAATATGACCTAATTAAAGAAGTCACTGTGTTGAACTTATTAGGTTTCTCCTGAATTTTAATCTGGGTTTTTTTAATGACCTGAAATAAACAGCTGTCATGTTAAGCTCATGTATCTGCTTTTAGTGTCATGTTCCAGTCAGATATGATTGGAGAATTTTGGTATGCCCTGAAGTTCAATGTAGAGAAGCCATCGCCAGCCGGGCTGCCTGATATAGGATGTGAGCTTGGAAAGTGAGTAGTTCATCCTGCTGGACTGGGTCTCTGCTTTTAGGTATCATGGAAAACATATGAAGAGTTTAAACTCAGAATAGTGCTCTATGTCTGCTGTAGTAGATTGCAGAATATTTTTTTAGATATATTTGCAGGTGGGTGAAATATGCCTTACAGAAAAGCAATTGAAAAGCAATTTTAGCCTCTATGTTAACTTCCTTTGAATTCTTTTGTAGAAATCATTCTGACAATACTGCAGAATTTAAGCACCAAGATCCATTGTACAGAGCTCTGTAGATTTGCTTTATTTTCTGTTTCTTTCTTTCTCTCTGAACTAGGAATTTACTGACAATCCTTCTTTACAAATGCTTGTATACCAGTTAGCAGTATCTTTTAACCTCTCAAGACATGGCAAAATAGTGCAACTTCTGTCCTGCAGGTCCTGGGGGTAGACATGGTTGAAACACTGCAAGTGTTAAAAAAATGAATGCCTTAGAGAAATTAACCCAATTATTACCATCCTTCAACAAAATTTCAATGTGCATTTTGACAGCATAATGTTCAGTTCAGTTCTGACTTTCAAGACATAAACTAAAACTTTGAGGATAAGACTTTGAAGAATATCAAAATTTCAGTAGTGCTTTTCCATATATTACCTCCACTTCCTAATAATTTCTGTGGACACACTGCTTTTCTGCATGCTAAATTCCACTTACTTCTGTGTATCTTTCACTAAATCTGTAGTTAACATACATTACAGACTGAGCAGAAATGTTAGAGAGCACAACATGAAATTTTACCTGATTTATTTTTTGTAAATGAATATATTTTGCTGTTCAAATGATGCACAGACTGGAGATAACTGATAATGCCTTTGTTATTATGTTCTAAAGAAAAAAAGCTGTGTATTTCCTGGCTTTTACTTTAAAATTCTGGGCTGACTGGAGTAAAAACCATATTTTTTCTCTACTATGTAGGCTTTTGCTATTAGGAGTTAGGAATTACTTAAAACTCTTTTATTCAGACTTTCTGGCACTCATAATTTTCTCTGACATGCACTGCCTGAAAACTACATGCACAAATGGTCTAGTGGAAAATGGCAAGTCATCCTTTCCTACTGCAAGTAAAATGAATGTTGGAAAAGATTAGCTCCATTAACTATAACTCTTCTTGTCAAAACTCTTATCTAAAACTCCTCAAAGCCCATGTTTTATTTCTTCAAATGAGATTTCTTTTCCCTTTACAAGTACATACATATTGTAGTTCCTGTGTATCTGTAAATATGTGGAGGAACACTGTGTCCAATTTTGGACAGTTCTGGACTCCTTGGTACAAGAAAGACAAGGAACTTCTGGAGAGGGTCCAGCAGAGGCCACAGGAATGAGGAGGGGTCCGGAGCATCTCTCTGATGAGAGACTGTGAGAGCCGTGCCTTTAGTCTGGAAAGGAGAAGGCTGGGAGGGGATCACATCAATACATATAAATAGCACAAATGTGGGTGCCAGGCTCTTTTCGGTGGTGTCCAGCAGTGTCAGCATAATGTCATCAGCACTCTTCTTGAAGTGCAAAGTCCAGCAATACTGCTGGACAATGGCAGTCAGTGATGGCATTGAGGTTACAGTTCAGTTACTGGGAACTTCTCTGCCTCATGAAAAGTGAGATAGTCCAAGTAAATTGGCTGCATTAATGCATGTTGAACATGTAAAAGCAATGCAGGTAGATAGACATCTGTTTGTTGTATAAGAATGATATCAGTTTGGGAGTTTTTTGAAAGTATGTACTTCCTTGCTATGTACCCAGAGATGTGAACTGTAAACATCAAGTGTTTGAAGCATTTCTGGTTGGTGAAGATTTGTAGTTATTTAACAGATTAACTTCTATTCTACCACCTTTTCCTTGAATGCAGAAGAAGCATTAGCATATGAATATAAGAATAATGTTTTTCATTGTGTCCTCGCTGTATTCTTTTTTCTATTGATCTGAAAAATTTAGGTATTTGTGTCCTTGAAACATTACCTAGAATTGGATTAGGGCCAAGACCCCACTGATAACTTAGAATCAATTTCTAACCAATTCTTGAAAGAGGAAAAAAAAAAATTCGAACAATTTATCCTTTAATCCTTCTTCAGATTCCCTAAAATTCTGGGGCTATCACAGTCAGATCTACTTTTTGTTTGTGTCAAGGTAGATTTAACACATCCCTTAGCATATGTCTCTAAGGAGAGAAACCTTCTCCCTGAAACTTTTCATCTTTCCTTACCCATCGTGTTATGGGCTCCACAGTGGGCTCCAGTGAAGATGAGTCAGTTGAATGATGTTCACAGTGATCTGGAATTTACTGCCACATGCAACAATTTTTCCAGCATAACCATGATAGTCGATCTGTGTGGGGTGGCAGGATTTTGATGACTTGAAGAACCTCTAACAGTCCAGTAAATCCTTACTGAAATTTCAGATATTCCAACTTAGTTTTCCCTTTGACAAAGTATTACTAATGAAAGAGACCAGACCAAAAAAAAGAGTAGAGAGGGTAAATGTGAAAAATGGGAATTATCAAGTGAGTCTGAAGTTCCTGTGTGGAAGTTTCCTAATATTTCTTTACTCTCAGGTTTTGAGATCTCAATGATTCAATGCTTTGACAGTGTTAGTCAGAAACAAGTCTGGTGCTCACTGCCGAGGATTTTTGTCACTGCATGGGTTGGAAGGAGTCCACCTGTGAACAGGTTTTAGGGTCTGAAGTTACAGTCATAAAGCTGGACTGAAATAGCTGAAATGTTGCTTTTTATATTCTTTTTCCTTACTCACTTAGCTAGGATTAATGGACTAATTTTTTCCAGATGATAAATATGTGGAGCAATCTGGCAGATGACCTGTCACCGCTTTGACTAGAGGGAATATCCATTAGGAGATAAATTACAGCAAAACCAATATATCTATCTCATTTTTCAAACTTTTCTTATTTACTGTTTTCACTTGTTCACCTTGAACCTCTTCTCTGTGTCCATTGGTATTACAACAAGAGTGTGATTTATGGTCATATAACTTCGCTGAAAATAAAAAATGTAAAAAAATTTGGGAGTCTTATGAATGATTTCAAAAATTTTCTCCCTATTGAAAGTATCTAATGAGTATTCTTTAACTGGAAAATAAAGAAGGAAAGTCTGTAAAATAGAGGGCCGGCTGATTTAAGCAATCAGCATTCTCTAATCTTTGTTCTGGGAGGGTCACTATTCTCATTAGAATATATAATCTACATATGCAATATAATGATTCTATGATTATGCTGTAATAAACAACACAACAAATTAACACAATGAAATGTTGAATGAATTCAGGATTCATTTTTATTAATAATGATTATTAATAATAATTGAAGTGACTAAATATGTTTCCACACTAGTGGTGAAGTGCTAATCCAATAAAACGTAATTATTTTTAATTATCATTTTTAAAATAAAAAAATCCAGAATTTTTCTGGAAATAAAAAAAAAACCCCTATGCATAATGATGTGTAATGGAAGGAGCTTTGTAATAAGTCATCATTGTGATTTTTTCCAGATGGGCTTACATACACATACCTCTTGCTAATCCTACTCATGAAACTCTGGTGCTACAAATGGTTAACAGTGATCCCAGCCATTTCGCAGTTGAGACTGACCCAAAACAACCTGTAAGTAAGATTTCTGTGTTTTCACAAAAAAGATAGAAGATAGTCTTCTTTTTAAAACAAATTGAATAATGTATTGTACTGTGGGTTCAGAATATACAATCTTTTAGACATTTTAAGTACATAGTTTAGAGATTTTATAGCCTGAGGAAGAAAACAATTAAACTTGAAAAGCAACTCAAGCTGAAGTACAGATGTTTTTTTCTTTCCTGGAATGCTTTGTGGAATGGTTTTGAGCAGGACTGCAATGTAGGTTGTAAATAATTCAGGAGATATTAGAAGGAGAAGTTGTAAACAAACCAGCTGGGTAGAAGCTTCATAAGTATCTAATAATCAACAAAATAACTAGGTAAATATTTTTGTTAGTAGATAAATATTTTTGTTAGTAGATAAATGATTAATGGAAGAATACAAGAATATCTAATCTTATAAGCAACTTGCAAGTAATAATAATAATCAATAATAATAATAATAATAATAAAAAATATAGCTGCAAAGAAGCTTCAAGCAAATACCTAGAATCATTTTATTCTGCAAACTCACAGTTACCTTGAGACTGATTTCTCTTAATCCTCTTGTTATTATGTACTCCACTTTTTCCTCCTCCATCACAGAAGCCCTTCCATCTTGCTGCCTAACATTTATGTCCTTTCTAGGAATAACAATGGTGTAGATTGGCTCAACTTTTGTATGTCGATTGAGATTTGCTAGAGTTCTAGATGATCAGGCTTCAGAAAAATATTTGTTATTGATCACTGTCAATTAAGTCAGTTAATAGTACAGGCCCCACAAGCAATTCTTTGGGTATTATTTAGTTAATTCTTTGAAATATGTTACCTTTTCTTGATGGGGAGATGAGAAAAGGAAGGGCAAATGCATGGAAATTCTACATCTGAATGAGTGGCACTGAGTGCCTCCATCACAGCCTCTTAGGATATGAATTCAGAACCTTTAACACAAAAAACAAAGAAAAAAAAGAAAAAAAAAAAGAAACTTGTGCTGGACAGAAAGGAAATGATGCCTTTTCTAGACATGAAGAAGGTAATCCAGGGAAGACACCCAAATTGGTTGGTCCCTTCCAAAACAAACTATTCCACAACTTTATGATTCTATTCCTGCAAAATGGTTTAAGAGTCAGGGGAGAGGAATATTGTAATAAGATAAAGCTAAAAAGACACAAAAGGCCATATGGGGAAAATAGAGGAATGATACATAGTCATTATAGGTTCAGTTTTAAGAAACTAAACAGATTTCAGCCTCAAATAAAGCAGTACAGCCAGACTAAATGTTCCTAAAAGGGGCTCTGATGGTAACAGCTAAAGGAGATCAAACTTACTTACTCAGCTTCCCTATATATTGCTACATAGGATTCCATTAAATTAAAAGTATAAAACATGAAGTTTTTTCTAATCTGTCTTCTTTGTCATGCACAATAACACATCTTCATACACTATGTTAAACCTTGATAAGTGCTATTACTAATTATTTAATCAATTGGTATTTGAATAGGAGTTTAGAAGCATAATGGTGCAAACTATATTAATTGTCTGGGAGTTATTATATACGTATTATGTTTGGGTCATGGCCACAGAAACGGGTTAGATTTAACTGTAGTGGCTTTTGGCTGCTGCAGATTGCATATTACCTTGTGCAGGAAATTAACAAGAAAAAAATCTCTCTGCTCTCATAATTTATAATCAGAGATTCACACATCAACAATAGCTACATTACGTTGTGTCGGAAAAGACACATTCAACACTAACTGCAGTAATTTTCTCTCTTTCCTTTTTATTACAATCCTCAGTCCTGTATATCATTATGGATTGGATTCTGAAATGTTCCTTGTTAATTACAGTAGTTCTTCCAGTTACAAGATAACTTTGTTTGCTAAATACAACTACTTAATATTTATTTCATGTAGCTGTCCCTTTTTGAACCTATTTCTTCCATTACAGATCCATCTTTGGAAAGGTTATGTGATTTCCTTCAGTTTTGGTGACAAAGTCAGGGAGTGGCATTTATATCACAGAATCACAGAATGATTGGGGTGGAGACCATCTGGTCCAACCCCTTTGGTAAAGCAGGTTCACCCAGAGGAGGTTGCACTGGATCACTTCCAGGCAGGTTCTGAATATCTCCAGAGATGGAGGCTCCACAGCTTCTCTGGGCAACC
This sequence comes from Vidua chalybeata, assembly GCF_026979565.1. Taxonomy (NCBI): domain Eukaryota; kingdom Metazoa; phylum Chordata; class Aves; order Passeriformes; family Viduidae; genus Vidua; species Vidua chalybeata. The sequence goes on from NC_071531.1 coordinate 9,118,166, forward strand.
TGTTCCAGTGCTCACCCTCACAGGAAAGAAGTTTTTCTACATATTGAGATGGAACTTCCTGTCACTGGGAAACACTGGAAGGAGTTTGGCATTTGCCTTTAAGATACTTGTATACATTGATGAGGTCCCCTCTCAGCTGTCTCTTCTTCAGACTGAACAGGCCCAGCTCCTGCAGTCTCTCCTCATTAGACATGCTCCAGACCCCCAATCATTTGTGGCCTCTGCTGGACCCTCTCCAGTAATTCCTTGTCTTTCTTGGACTGGGGAGCCCAGAACTGGACACAGCACTCCACGTTTTCTTGCTTCTGCTGAATATTTTGCATCCTAGTCTTAGTACCTCCACACAACACTGCATTCAGCTTCCAGAAGATTACTACTTATAAACCATGCTCCGTGTTTCACGTATTGGTTTATATTAATAAAAAAGCCATTCCAAAGCCTTTGCTATGTGTGGAAGAAGTTTCCCATCTTAATCATTCAAGTTTCTGTTCTCTTTAAAGCTTTCTTTAAAGATATGAAGCAAATAATGCTTTCTTGTCAGCAGAAAGATTATGACTTGTGTGACCCTCAGATGAAAGGCAACAGAAAAAAGCAAACTATTAGAACAGTAGATTGAAGATGGGATTGTCCAATGAAGATACATTATATTTGAAGGCAGTTAGTACAGTCATTGATATTTCATGTAAATTTCCATTTTTTTTAACGCCATCTAAGATGTAGGACTTTTGAATGTACTGGGTTGTTGATTAGGAAATGTCTCAAATCGATTTCTTCAGTCCCTAAGTTATGTTTGATAAATCAGATTAAACAGTGGTATCAAAGAATTTTTTTTCTTCTCTTAAGATATTTGCCTAAAATTAATAACCAAAATTTTGACTAATATTTCAGAAAAAAAATCCAATATTGTTATCATACTTCCATGTGTGTGGAAGTTTGTTTGTTCCATTTCAGTTTGGAACAAAGGGCTTTACTGAAATATCACAAAGGATTATTTTCTATAGATCTGATTCAACCTCAAGTATGGACATCATTAATAACATGCTTTCCTGAGGTCCAGTTGGATTAGGTTCAAGTATTCCTGAAATTCAGGGTGCATAATAAAGTCTAAATGAAATTCAAAGGCTTTAAATCCCTCATCAGCTTCATATCAATTAGAAGCAGCTCTGTTACCCTTTGTAAACTCATAAAAATGAGAAAAGACTGCATATCTTACTGGTGGCTTTGCAATTGTAGCCTAAGTCAGTTTAAATGGAATATAACGTCTTGGATTTCTTTCAAAATTTTGATAAAAGTTTTCAAGGATTTTCAGTAATGGGATTTGGATTTGATTTTTTTTTAAACAAGCTACATTTAATTTTTGTTTCCCTTCTTGTAAACCTTAAACTAACTTAATAACTTTATAAATGCTGCCAAATTATCTAAAAGCCAGAATGAAAGTGAATTTTCATAAGTTTACTGTAAAATTCCATCTTATTTTTTATAAGCATATTGGGTATTAGGAGTATCTGGGGAAAAAGTCATTGGGATGTTGAGTTTTGTGTTTCCATCCTGACTGCAGCTTTCTTTGTCTTTAGCAGGAAAGGATTCAGTTCAGCATTTAACAGCTGAAAATTTTCAATCATCAATAATATTTTCCCCAATTTACTACTTTTCCTCTATATAAATACATTGATGTATTTCACATATATGTGTATTATATTGACATACACATATATTTACAATGTACAAAAAAGTCTTAAAAACAGGATCATCTCCATGGCCAAAACCAAACATATTTTCACTTTAACTCTTCAGTTTGCTATTCTCCTGGCTTATAATTAGCCTAAACCTTTTCCATTAAGCCGTATTTTTTCCTGATTGGCTTTGAAACACAATTTTTATTGAGGACAAATAACTTAATAGAAAAGGGCTGGCAGAGAGGAGTGCGATCTCTGTGTGCAAGCTTTAAGAATTTTCTTAATGACCACGAGTATTGTTTTGTACAGAGTAGGGAACAAGCTTTTACATTTAATGAATATTTCCCCTCCTTTCTTCATTTTATAACAGAAATAATGTATTTGTAGTTAACTTCAGACTCAGTTTCTGTATTTGAACTGTTATATCTGAGATCTTATGAAGAGCAATGATATCAATTCCTTTTCACATGACTATTGTGGAAGGCATTTGTTTATGTAAATAAAGTGAAAGGCAGGAGATGTGTTAGCATCAGCATATTTAATTGCATAATTCTATGACCTTCTTAAAATATACTGCTTAGCATTATTTCTCAATTCTAGTTTTAGAAGCAATTTATTTTTTTGGATTTCAGTAGAAAGTAAGTAGGTTTTTTTGCCTAGCTTACTTCAAAACAAATTACTTTTTGGATTCACAGAACATCATACTGTAAAATTGAAAATGAATTTTTAAAACCAAATCCATAGTGTAAAAATTACAAATCCTTTCTGCTTTCAGAGCAGGCAGTCTGCTAGATTATCATAGCTCCATGTTGATTATTTTGATTCATTGTGGCAGTGCATTTTCTGAGTAATGATAATATGTCGAGTAATACGTATTGGAAATTGAATTCCTGCCTGTTTGCATCTCTGTGGAAGAGTTATTATTCTGAATAATGTGGATGTTTTATATTGAAATTACTCAATATTTTAAAATCTTAGTGTTAATTTAATGATGTAGTCTTGGTCTAGGCCATCGTGTTTTACTTACTTTTTCATTTTAATAAAAAGTATTTGGGAGGGGTTGTTTTCTACTATGTTTCTTTCACCATTTTGTAGGTCTTCATTTGATAAATGAGTCTGACAATTAGGTAGGAACTGGACTGCAAATAAAAGTATAATTAAGTGTTACAGCAGTAGTCTGATTAATTACTTTAAAACTTTCTCCCACAAAAAAAGAAAATAACATTTCAAGTTTGGTGTGTTAGTTGAGCACACCTGAGCTCTGTCCTCTCTTCTGCACAACTTACCTCCCACTGCCATCAGTAGGAATATCTGTTCGAGGCACATGAGCACCCTCGTCCCTCGTTGAGTCATCTTTACTGATGACTAAAGATTTCTAGCTTTTTATATATTTTCATATATTTGTGGCTCTGGAGACTGTTAATACATGGTTGTAGCTTCTAGTACTTTTCCTGCCCTTTTATCCCTACGTTTTAGAACAATAAGCTAACCTTCTAACACATTCCTGATATACTGTTTAGTCTTATTTTCAAGAAGACAACCTACAACAATGACTTTTTGTTTTCCAACCAGAATCTGAGAAGACACAAGAAATGGAGCAAAGAAGCCCCTGGACTAATTCCAGAGGGGCAGTAGCTGGGGTAAAATTACATAAGCAATTGCTCTTCTAATTGGACAATATTTGATAGCTATGCTAATCAAATAGCCTTATAAAAATTGTAGAACTACTGTATGTGCATATTGTCATATGGTGCACCCTGAAGGCCTTTCAATTAAAGATTTCCTTTTCTATGTTATCATTTGAACAGTGGTTGGAAGGATCTGTGTTTTATTCCAGGAAACTCTACCCTATAAATACACCCAGGGGGATGACTGGCAAGACTAGGACCAGCGTGGCTCCTGCCTGAGCGCAGCTCTGGGATGGCAGGGAAAGCCATGGGGCAGTGAGGAAAAGCAGCAAAGGCTTGGATGATGGATGGGATTCATCCATCTCAACAGAGATTGGATGAGGTCAATGTCCCAAGACAATGCCAGTGTAGGGGGGATGGGAATGAGCCAGGCCTTGCTTTGTGGGGAGACAGTGACCCCATACCCCTCAGCCTGGCTGAGCTGTCAATCCATCAATCAGTCAATCAATTAATCAATCACATTCAGGGGTGGTGCTAACCCAGCCTCTGATTGGCAGAGTTATCCATCAGTCACACACTGGGCAGGGCTATTTGCACTCTGATTGGCCAACTGGCTGGAAGGCCCACCTGGGGGGCTGGGCCAAGGAAGGCCTTGGAGATTAAAAGATGGCGCACAGGTGGAAGGTGCCTTCTGCTGGAGTTTCTATGGCAGTCATGCTGAACAGTAGGAGTTAGCAGTTTTATGTGTGTTTTGTCAGTCCCAGCTGTTGTAGTGTGTTGTTTTGACCTTCATTTATTGCAAATTATATTCATTTTATGCAACACAGGTTAACTGCTCATGATATCAATCAATTATTACCTTTTTATCTCTTCTTACAAGAGAACGTTGCTTATGCAAACGCAGTTTATACATGTATACTATTAAAAGGCTAATACCTGTTTTTTATTAAAGAAATAGTCCTAGCAATTGTGTATTCAGTGATTCTGGCTGATAACAGTAAATTCATTGTATTTTTAATTCTTCATAATTCAATTAATTTACTGCTTATCTGGTTCTTGAAAACAGAAATTAATCCATTGTAGTCAGCTACTTTGCTTTTGCCTATGCAATTGAGTCTCAAGTAGAATACTTGAGGTGAAGAGAAAACCTGCAAAAGTGTTATTTACAGTTTTGGTTTTGCTAAAGGTAAGCAGAAGAGAGACAAAGCACTGGTTTATTAAAACCTAGCATGTATTTCCTTTCTAAGGCAGTTTGTGTCCCTGGGGGTCACTGTGATAACCCTTCAGTGCCATCAGACACCGCAGCGCTGTTGGAATGGTGTTGGAGAGCTGCTGCCCATGTCCTTGGAGCAGTTCTAGCCCCAGCCCTGGAGCTGCTGGGCAGTGGATGTGCAGGGACTGCCTCTGGCATTGTTTGCTGCAGTAACTCGCTGCCTTCGCAGCCCGTGCTGGCTGAGGGGGAAAATGCATCTGGTGGAACACATTAATCACATACACATCAGCACTGTTGGTGCCAAGCACAAAACAGAGACTCAAAAAAATGGATTTCCTCTTCCTTACCCCTCCTTTCTTTTGCTTCTTTCTTGTGTTTGTACAGCTGATGATTCCTCCTCATTCCACCACTCAGCTGCCTGTGAGGTTCTGTCCCTCTGCCCTTGGAAGACGCAATCACAAGGCAACAATAACCTTCAAATGCCCAAAGGTATGATAATGTGCTTGTACCCACAACACTTGGGATTCAGATTAGATACTATTTATGATAGGCAAGGAAATAAAAGATTCAGCCTGTAGGTCAAGGTGAAGTTTAGTGACTGGATGCATAATGAAGGAGCAAATGTGAAGATGTTAAAAACTTGTAATTTGTTTTATCCTTAGTTTTACACAGAATTTATTCTGTGTAATTTCCAAAAAATTAAATTGTTTCATTTTTTTTATCCAATCTGAATTTTAGATCACACACTTGAAAAAGTGAATTCTTCCTTTCATTTTAGATCTGAAAATGTTTTTTATTTTGAACACCTTAGAATTGTTGACTTCTTTTTTCTCTGTTAATTTTCGTGAAGTTGAACAAGCAACAAGTAAATAAAGAGACATGAGTCATCAACATGACCTACTAACTTTTCTTAAATTACAGCTGGAATAAAAAAGAGAAACTGAGAGTACAATGTAAATGGTAATATTTCATCATGCAAGATGTGGTTAAATGAAGCCTTTGCTTTCTGTGCAATTTCCTCTCTGTATTTGTTTTTTTTTTTTTAGTTTCAGATATCCTAAAAGACTGCTGACCTGTGAATTATTCCAGTTGAGTGCTACCAGCACCTTTCACTAGTGTTTTAAGTAATACTAAAAAAGCAAATATTCTTTTATATGAAGAAAACAAATACTGAAGGAAGTCATGTGACAATTTTTTCATCCTGAAAAAGTATGCTGAACAGACAGGTTATTTGCAGATGGTGTTGGCACAGCATTTCTTTTCAGAATCTCTCTTAAATATTTAGTAAGGATAAAAACAAGGAGACAGCAATTCTAATATGAATAGTATCCAAGGTTAGTTCAAGAGGGCACAATGTCATTATCTTCTCTGAAACCTGATGGTCCACAGAAATTTTAGATCTACTATTTCCTTTCCAATATTCTTGATTTTTCTGTGTCTAAAGGTTAATGTTCATTATTATCTTTGGAGCTTGTTGTGTGATTCTACTGCTGTCCCATCAAAAAATTATTTTCTTTCTTCCTTTGTCTGCCGGAGAGAACTTCTCACTTCCTCTGCTTTCAGGTTTTAATATATGTGCTTTGAATTTTGTTTTTGCAACTACCTACATCTTTCCGTTCCCTACACTGAAAGCTCTGAGTAGCTGAATGGAAGTTAAATACTGTGTGCTTGAAATAGGACAGAAATTAAACATAAAAAGGAGATGTGAACAGCTTCCAGAATGAAGCTGTTGATTTTCAGATTGCAATACTTAGAGTAACAGCAGCTTGAAGAAGGAAAAAAGAAGGCAAAAATTAAAGTTCACTGTAGCAGAGACACAGAACAGCAGAAGAAAGAAGTAGGCAAATTACTTTAAAATATACAGCTCTGACTCATCAAATAATAAATAATGGCATGTTCCATTCACAGTTTGGAGAGCAGATATTTCACCTGACGGGGTCTGGGGTTCCTCCTGAGCACATGGAAACCACCACCATAAGTGCCTGCATTGGAAAGTACTCTTCTGCCATCATATCCTTCGAAAATCCAACTGCTGAAAATGTGGTGGTAGATATCGTGCTGGCAGGTACAGGGATTTGGAAGTTTTTTTTTTTTTGTTTTTTTTTTTTTTTTTGGAGTGGGGGAAGGAATTTAAGCCTCTTTGGGTTTCATTAGAAGTGTGAAAGGGATGTGATTAAATTTTCCTCGTTCCATTTTTTGGCAATAGAGTTCTTGTGTATTGTCCACATCCACCCTGAAAACTCTGTAAGGTGTGCTGTGGGAGATAGGAAAGAACACAAACCTGTAACAACTTTTCACAGAAGACTTCTCAAGTCATGCAGCCTCGTGTGGACGTGCAGCTGCTAGCTGGCTGTGTACTGCACTGCAGCACTTTGGCAACAGGAGACTCCTGGATGTGTTTTGGTAGCTGTGCCTAAGCCACATAGCTAATGCTTTGATTTGCTTTTGTTCCTCAATTACCTTCAAATATTTTATATTATTTGGTCAGATTCTGGAAAACTAAAGGAGTTAGTAAGAGAGCAAGGGCAAAACATTTTTAAGGTTTTCTTTGGGATTTTTTGTTTTTTTTTCTGATGACCTTCCAAGCAAGTATGTTTCATCAATATTTTCAAACATGCTTTAAAGGATAATATGAGATCCAGAATTATCAGAGATCAACAACTAACTGTCCCTACTGGGATTTCATAAATGCTGTAAAAACTCAGGTTCTCAATCTCATTAATGACTAAAATTTACTCAGTCAAAAAGGAAATTTCACTTCAAGTACATCAGAAGGCTTTAAAAGATTCTCTGAATCTCTGCCTACTTGAACATAACATGTAGGTAGCATAAGAAAACAGGTGCCAAAGCATGTCTTGGCATCTGCAAATAACAAAAATTGAAGATAAACCTTCCAGTTCTATCTTCATAAATAAATAAATAAAAGAGAAATAGCAACCAAACTGTAAGAGAAAAGTAAAATCAAGTCTGTTCAAAGGTAAGTTTTAAGCCATGTTTGCTTAAATATGCCTCAAACATACTTGTGCTGTGATTCAGGGTTTGAGGCATATAGAGTAAGTGAAGAAATACGCTTTTTAAAATCTGTAGATTCATGTATGTTTGTTGTATTAAACTCATGCTTTTTAATCCTACCTTCTGGATATGCATTAGAAATAAACAAATACAGCTTTGTCCATGCCCACGGTTCATATATGGGGAATCTGGGAAGTATGTTTACCTAAAAGGTCAGGAGTATCTTGTTCTTGTGACTAAACACTTTACTTTTGCTGACCAGGATTTTTTTTCAGACTTCAATGCAGTTTCCCCTGTTTAACTGCTGAAATATTTTCATTTATGACTGTCACAAAAGAAAGTACCATTTGTAAGTGAGCAGATCTCTTGTGAATTTCAGTTGATGTTCTCTTCTGGAAAACATTGAAAGAAGCAACAGCATGCAAAATATTCAGTGCTTACAGGCCAAGTGAATAATGGCCAGGATCTTGGGGACTTCACCACACCTCAGGTGCTGAGCAGGACAGAGAGGGAGGGATCCTGGAATCAAAAGAAACAGAATCTTGTCCAGCTTCCTACTTATCTGGCATCTAGGTGTCCTTAAGTGACAAGGGGCACTGCACACTGGCTCTGCACACAGAGACAGGGCAGTTGCTGCAGCAGGTGGCTTTCAGGGCACGTACACAAGGCTCCAAAGTGCTTCTCACAGTTAGAAAAGGAAGGTAAATGTTGACTGCACACCACAGGAGCTGCTCTTGGGCAGTCATTCTGATTGTGCAGCCATTGCTTCCGTAATCCAAATGGAAGGTGGGAGGGTGGAAGCTGCAACTCTGGTCTGAGGCAGTCAGGAGTTGTAGAAGTTTCTCCCTTTTGATAGATGAGTAATGATTGACTCTCACAATTATCATGTATATAGGTTAAGAAAAGTTTTACAGATTTATAGTTACGTTTCACCCTCTTGCGTTGCTATTAAGAGACAGCCAGGGTTGGGACATCTGGGAGGGCCAGCTTGTCACCATGGTGACATCTGACCTCCAGTCAGAATATGAGGAAGTTGTCTCCACTGGACAGCAGAGAAGGGGTCAATGGACAGAACCTTGGGAGGGGTTAAAGGGTTAAAGGGTTAAAAGGCGAAACTTCCATTGTGTGGGTGAGCACATGGTGGGGAAAATCCTTTGCTCCCGGCGCCGTTAACGTTTTCTCTATTCAGTCTTCTGTGGTACTTTTGGTATGGTTTGATAAACCTTTGTAAAATTATGAAAAGTGAGTAGCCATTTCTCACACCCTGGCCCTGCAGTGTGAATGGCAGGAGCCTCACCAGTTGGATGAATGCTGTGGTAGGTGACCTTCCTGTTTGGAGCGGGAAATGAGCAGCCTGTAGGGGAGCGACAGGCTGTGGACTTAGAGCAGCTGGAGGTTTTCATATCCACAAATCCAGGTGAAATTCACAACATAATAAAACAGTTGGCCAATATGATTGTGAGACTGTTGTTTTCTATGAAGGTTCACGTTGATCAGATTTCTCTGTTGACTGGGAAAAGGCTTGTTTCTTCCTTTGAAAAGTGATAGAAGGAAGACTGGAGGAGCAGTAGGATGATCAGCCTTACCTGAACTCCTGGTGGGAGTTGGACACTTCCTTTTGCAGTGTGGGTAGCCCATGATTTGCACGTTATCTTACAGTCCATGTCCAAGCCCATGAAGGTCAAGAAGGTAATCAGGAGTAGTCAAATGGATTTCTTAAGTGCAAATCATGATTGACAAATGTGATTGCCTTCTGTATGGAAATGAGTGATTATGCAAATAAGGGAGGAGCAGTGAATGTAATATACTATGAGTTAGTAAGACTTTGTCATTGAATCCTGTAACATTCTTGTTTGGAAGCTAAGGAAGTCTAGGCCTGATAAACAGACTACTGAGTGAATTGGAAACTTGGCTGAACCGTTGGTCTCAAATGATAGTGATCAGCATCTTGGCATTCAGCTGCTGGCTGGTAATGAGTGTTGCACCCCAGGGGTCAGCCTTGGGGCCCGTATTATTCAAGACCTTTATTACCGACATGGATGATGATAGAGATTGCAATGCAAATTAGGGAGAGGAACTGACATGATGGATAGTAGAGCTTCAGTTCAGAGGTACCTTGATAAATTGTTGGTGTACCTCAGTTTTGAATTGCTTTGTTCATCAACACATCATTCCTGGAACAGCTGAAGACAAAGTGAGCTTTTGCATTATTAGTAATGCAATTTTCTTGCTAAAACGTTAACCCTTTGTATTTTTCCCTCACTCCATCTACCCTGTGTGCTTATCTTAGCCCAGACTGTGTGAATTAGATGTGTTGTGAATTATTAGCTGTGCAATCCACCCTGTTTGACTAGGAAATAACTGGTTATGTAAACTTTTGAAGTGTAGGAGAATATTACATCTGTGGTATAAAGATTCCTGTTGCATATCATAAACGCAGAAAGCTTTATTCTAGTGGAAATTGCAGTCTGGGATTCTGATTTGTACAAAAGAGCAATTCAGAGATTTGCAGAGACTTGCAATTCAGAGATAAGCAAACTGCTTATCTTATTGAGAATAAATCTAGTGCCAGACAGCTCAGATAGTATTCCATTACTATGAGGTGTAATTTGTAAGAATGCTAATCCAGAATGCTGTTCACAAAATAATGGAAAAGAATAATCAAATTTATCTGTGATGCAACTTAATAAAAAAATTATTTATAGAGCTTAAATATTGCAACTAAAGCCTAGTATATTGTGATATTCTGAGAAACAAGAGAAACTGCATTTTTAATTGTTCTAGTGAAAAGTCATCTTTCTATTGAGCGTGAACTTGTCCCAGGGAGTTGTTCAGAAATAGTGACAGAGACAGAAGTATCTGCTTTGACAATGAAGGATTAATATTTGTTTTTATGCATCAGAAATTTTCAGTCTTCATTTTTCATTACCCATCAGTAGACCTGGCATCATGATCATCTAATGTTTCTGTGATCCGTAGAATTACAAAAGGTCATCTTTGAAAAAATAAATTCTATACTGCAAACTTTATGAAAGGGTAATAATACCTGTCCTTTAAAATCTATCTTGATTTTTTTAAAATCAGTTAATTGTAATGTTAATTTTCTAATTCAGTTGCTCTTGGTGGCCTGTACATAAAGCTTGCTTTGTTTTAATTACAACAAGATAGTTGATTCAAGCTGTATTTAGATATTGTTAATTCTATTATTTGCTTTGTATAAGAATATTTAATTCTTATTTCCTTCTTTCCAGAGGAAGAGAAATCTAGTCTTATAAGCAAAATTTTGTATACACAAGTTCAGTTTAGCGTTCCTGACCCTTACATATCTTGAGAAGTATGTCAGGCTTATTGCTGGTGCTACTGGAGGCCAGAAAGAGGGTGGAATGGGGAAGTCAACAGAAGGCAGCAATTCGGAAATCAGAGTGACGTGCCTGACTGATCTTGATCTTTAGAAATTGTATTTCAGACCTTGGGCCCCTTATGAGAATTCAGCTTGTCAACATTGAACATAGGCCATCTTGATTAAGGTGTAACAGCAATAAGCATCGACATTTATAGATTTACTTCATGCTTTAAAGAAAATTACACAAGTTATCTCTCTTATTTTCAAGTAACATTCCACAGGCAATTTTAGCCCTATATAGATGTGAAATTATGTTTAGAATGGCAGAGTTCAGGAATTAAAATAGACATTAATTGGGAATTGTCCTATCTGGACCATTTCTGAAGCTTCCATTTGCATTTCTGAGGCTTTGTCAGACCTAAGAGCATTATTCCTCAGAAATGTTTCTTTCTGTGAATTTTGACTGCTGTTATAGTATAAACAGTTCTGTATTTGGGAAAATTACAGAGAAAGTAAAACTACTACTACCACCCTGGACCTCTTTAAACTAAGTATTTTCTTACTGAATTTAATACCAATAAGTTTTCTTCCCAGGATTTAGACACATGGATGCTTAAATGTGCAACACTAATTCACATTGGCATTCACAACTACATTAAGAATAGTCATGTGAGTAATGTTTATTTAACAGCAGGTGATTTTCCCCAAAATGAGCCAGTGACCAGAACTGCAGAGTATGCAGACTCTTGTCACAGATGGTTTAGCAACCTGCACTACTTCAGCTCTTTCAGATTGAATGATACTGCTTTTCTGTAAATACCACTGTATGGTATTTCTACTAAGAGTTTTTTTTGGAAGCAACAAAAATTATATAAATAATTGAAACTACTGAAATCTCCAGTGTAAACCAGAGTCCACAGAGTTAACCTGTGGGATCTATTATCCCTATTATCTAGGGATAATAAGAATTATCCCTAAGTATTAATGGTTTGTTAATACTGTAATTGTTGCTATTGGACACGAAATGAGTACACAGAAGCTAGGTAAGTTCTAAGGAGAAAAAGAGGAAGTTTTATTCTAACATCTTGTATTTATAGAATTCCAAAGGTGACCGTGGATTGGAGGATGGAAGTACCACCTCTCTAACCACACTGGTCTAAAGATCAATCAATCATTTCTCTCTACCCACACAGAAATATGTAAACTATTCTATTTAGACGTGAAATTGTGTGGGAACTCTGACTCTCAAATATGTAAACATCAGAAGGCTAAAGAAGTTTTATGAAAACTTTAACACTTTCAAAAGAACTATAAAAGAAAACACTTTTAAAAATCAGGGCAACACCATAATGCTTTATTTCAGTCAGTGTGGACAATTTATTTCATATTTTCAGTGGTCCAAATACATCGTTCAAGAAAAAAAATTTCAACAGCTTTTGTAGAGGGTATTAATTTCAGAGTTTGAAGAGCTGTGCTCAAAGAAAAGATTAAAGCTACAGCTGTAATTAGGAATTGGATAAGGGAGGTGAATTGGTTCCTCTGGAATCCAGTGTTACCTGCAGCAGTAAAACTGATATCTGTGGCAGTGTATAAGATTGCTTATTAAAACTTACCCTATGTCCAAGATAAGGCTGAATTCACAGTAGGTTGGCTGTGTCTTTTCCCCTTCAAAGATTTCCAAACTGGAATTGCAACCTTTTAAATGTACTTTGCAAAATATTTTCAAACTGCTTTCTGGGACTTTATGCAATTCAACTAAGTACTCAAAGACAAGTCTGCTATTTGGTCATTTTTTGTTCAGACAAAATATATTGGACTAAGTTTGCATATATATATATGCATATATATATATTGCATATATATATGTATATATATGTCAGTTTTAGAGTGAAATAGTGAAGATGTGAAGAAATACTATTTTTAGTCATCTAGTCAATTTAGAATACATGCAATGTATAAATGCAGCTCTGAACTGATAAATGCAATTTTGAAGCATCATGAAGAATAACCTAGTGCCTTTAATTTCATACAGTGAAACAATATATTTCAGATAAAAAAAGATCTTGAGATTAGTTAGCTAGTTGTGTGAAAATTACTTTTTAGCTGAATGTGTAGAAGGATATAAACTAAAAATAAATACCATATATTTTAAGGTTTGAAAAAATCTTCTAGTAGGGGAAATTTAAAGTATTCAGCTTATTAGCATCCTGAAAAATAAGATAGAAAATAATTCTTACAGAATAATTAGCATTATAGAGGAAGATTTCACTATAGCCATGTTTTTGCCACTGCAGTTTCTCAGGTCAGGAAAGATGATACAGTTGTTTTATTGACATATTGAAATGAGTGTGTTAGCTTTTCTTATGCACCCATCATTTAATATTTGGCAAGGGCCCTTCAATTCTTTTTTTATTTCCTCACAGTTTGCAAATCTTTGAACCTCCAGCTGGTTTCTGAAACCTGAAACCTTGCTCTTGAGATGAAATAATTTTGGGATTGTTTCTATTCTTCTAAGAACCAAGAATAAGAGTGCCAAGAGAGCTGTTCTCTGCCTTCCTTAATGCCTTTGATCATTATTCTTTTTCTTAAAGCTATCTTTACTTTGTTCCATAACCCCAAATGACAGTCTTCCCTGGCTGTTGGATGAGTCCTGTGTATCCCGTCTTCCTGTCAGCAGTTCATCATGTAGTGTTACCACACTTTGATATGACAAATACGGGCTATCTATTGGTCTCACGTTCTTTGAGTTAGCTGCTAGACATATTTCCTGCACAGAATTTCCTTTGGTTGCAAAACTGGTTTATAAAATTGGACTTCATACCAGTTTTTTTAATCTCATTTTTTATTTATCCACAGTATTGACAATGATCATTGAAACAATCTAAATAATGTCTAAATCCTCTGTCTTTATGAAGTGATCTGTTGGTTGATCCAGTAACTTGCTGACATGAAAGCAGCTCTTGTCTGCAGCTGTATCTGTACTGCTGGTCCTGAACCTGTGTCTTTACATTTCGTGTCACCATTGGCTCTCATTGCTACTTGATTTTTTCATTTAGGAAACAGTTTATTTTGTAATCTCCAATTGTTATTTAATTGAAAAAGTTTTAAACTTTGTGTTTTCTTGATGCTGTGTTATTTCCTTTTAATTCTATTTAAAAAGATATCCATATTGATATTGTATCTATACTTCACAATGAGGAAAATACTGAGAGAACCTTTAAGCAGAGCATGGAAAAAAGGGGCCATGTGCTCTCATTCAAGGATGTATTTTATAAAACCTGTCTGTGAAGCTGTTTTATTGGGGAAATTGTTCCATCAGTTTTGAATTCTAAATGGGTTTCCAAAAATTTTTTTTTTTTTTTTTTTTTTTTTTTTTAGATCAGGGGCTGTTGAATCAGCATCTGAGTGCATCTGTCCTGTCCCAGGCCACCTATGAGGAATCTGTTTTTCAACTTCTGGTTAAACAGCCACAAGGTGTGTAGCTTCTTAACCCTTAATATATATTTAAACTATTATTGTTACTTATTTTATCAACTTAACCTGCAACAAGTCACAGTTTCCTACAACATGAAGTAGCAGAGTGGCAAAAATATGCAATTTTAAATAAAATTGTTTTAAAATGAAATTTCTGTAGTTGGAAGGATCAGTTAAGAAGAAAAAGAGGAGCATAGAAATTCTAAAATGAAAGAGTTGGACAGTTGTAACTACTTTTAATTTTTTACCAAATTAACAGAAAACAAAAAAGAAAATTATTTAATTCTAAATACACATATGTTTCTCTTCAGCCTTTTCAGTCACTTTAACTCATTTTTGTTTTATTTGGGGAGATTGTGAATTGTTTTTTGGTTTTGTTTATTTGTTGTTTGTCTGGGTTTTTTTAAGATAATTCTGGTCTATATTTTTTGGGAAAATTTTCATAGGAAAATACAGAAAACAGTACTTTTCAATTAAAAAGCTATCTGAAAACAATTAAACTATTTGACTTATTATCCTGAATCAAATTTTACATGTCATTGCTGGTCATATCTGATCTGAGATGGAATATGAAAGGAATTAATTGCCTTTAGTGCTGTAATTTTAGCAAAATTTATTTTTGACTTGTATATGGGAATAATTGATTTATTTGATTTATCTAATGTTATTATAAGGCTTGGATTATCGCAGAAATTGGATATTTCAATAACTTAAAATGATTCATTGATGAAGTATAGAAGATAAATAGATTTCTGTACCTATTTTAAATATTTTTCCTACTAGTTATTTCTATTGATTACTTCTCAGATATGCTTTCTAATTTCAGAACACACGGTTAAATTATTTATATCTTCAATTATTTATGAAATAAATTAATTTTCTTTGCTCATATCCCCCAGAAATATGTGTGAGAATCTGTTTCATGTTAATATAGATATCAGAATAAGCCATACCATTTTCCTTGAAGAATACTGTCTATCTCACATTAAAGACCTTGTTTATAAATAGGAAATGAGGATCACTTATTTACAATTTTGTTCAAAAAACAATTGCCATATGCTATGATTTTCCTGTAGATGTACTTGACTTGTACTTTTATTTTGTAAAGGATATTGCAGACCTTACTGTTCCCAGCAAGGAACTATTTTTGATTTTCCTTCTGGAAGCTTACTATGCCTCAAAACATTTCTAGAGGTTATAGAAAGAAGGATTTGGAAGAAAAAGAGGTGTAAGAATTGATCTGCATGTCATGTCATTTTTATATATATACATTTTTTGTGGTTTCATCCCAGCCAGCAGCCAAGCCCCAGGCAGCCACTCACTCACTCCCCCAGCAGCAGGGTCAGGGAGAGAATTGGAAGGGTAAAAGGTGGAAAACTCGTGGGCTGAGATAAAGATAGTTTGATATGGGAAGTAAAAGCCACACAAGCAAAGCAAAGGAAAACAAGGAATTAATTCACTGCTTCCCAAGGTGCCGCGTCTCGTTCACACCAAGGGCAGGCAGGTGTTCAACCATCTCCAGGACCCCATCACATCTAACAGTGACTTGGGCAAACAAACCCCATCATGCCAAACATCCCCCCTTGCTCCTTCTTTCTGCCACTTCACACTCTGATCCATGATGTCACACGTCTGGAATATCCCTTTGGTCAGTTTGGGTCACCTGTCCTGGCTGTGTCTCCTCCCAGCCTCCCATGCACACCAGTCTCCTCACCAGCGTGGCAGCAGGAAAAGCAGAAAAGGCCTTGGCTCTGTGTAAACCCTGCTCAGCAGTAACAAAAACATCCCTATATTATCATCACTGTGTTCAGCACAAATCCAAAACACTGCCCCATACCAGCCACTGAGAAGAAAGTTAATTCTACGCCAGCTGAAACCAGCACATTTTATACAGACAAATACAAAAGCTGTAACATTTGCCATTACATTAAATACATTTTTTTTTCCACAGAAGCAGTGAAGAACTGTCCAAAACAATCTAGTTCATGTACACTGTAAAACTGAAAGTGCAATCCCTTCACAAATATAAGAAATATAAAGCAGTGAATCTTTAAAAGTTGTACTTTTCCTCATCTTTTATGTCTGAGATATCTTAATGATGTGATCAGTAGATGAAGATCAGATTAGATGCAGGTGTTACTGCTTACCATTATTCTCTATAAAAAAAGAAACAATACTTTGAAAATGTGTTTGAACTAAATATTCTTGATAGACTCACTGGAATATGATTGCTACATCATTTTATGAGCAAAATTCACTCATGGAAAACCTGTGCTTGTTGCTAATTAATTGCTTGTTTTTTCCTCACTCACTCTAAAAGCTGGGGCTAGAAATTCAGAGATACTGAGATAGTCTGAGAATCTAGGAGACATTTTTTCATCATCCTTTCACAAGAAATCCAAAATACTAGCCCTACTGTGGAATTGGTACTCAGAGCAGAGTATCCTTTTTCCTGCCCTGGCTTCCCAGTAACACAAACTCTGTTACTTCACCCAGTCCTCAGAGTGAAGTTTTGATCTCATTTCGCATTCAACCTCCAGTCATCACATTTTATGGCTTAGCTGCTGTTCTGGGTGATCAATAAGCCTCTCTGTTGTAACCACTTGGTGCAGCATAAACAGGAGCAGTAAACAGGGCAGTTGGCTGAACATGCTTTTTAGCTATCTCTCTCCATATTTCAGCACAAGTTTTATATTTTAAAACTTCTATATTTTAAGCTGCCATGTTATCTGTAGCATGTTTATCTCTTTCCCCATGGAGAACTCTGTGATTAACTCCTTAATTTTTTTCTTCTAACTTTGTCTAAAATATATGTATTTGTTAACTTTGCTGACCACTTAGGAAGGAAAGAAGAAATATATTTGATAAATATATTTAATGTGAGACATTTTCCAAAAAGCTGCCTGCAGTGTAAAACCAGTTGATGACAATCAAATTTGAGATACTAAAATTCTGTGTATGCTCTTTGGAAGCATGTTACTATTGCAGTTTCATATTTCATTCAACATTCTTTCAGAAAGCCTTTTAGCATACTTTTAATGTCATGTACAGTCCACTGTGATTACAGATAATTTAGCTTTTAAACTACTTTCACCTAAGAAATGGCATAAATTTTGTTCAGGTCTCAGGCCATTTCCCCAAAATTCTAGATTTCAAGATTTGCTTCTTGAATCCTATACTTATTTGCATCTGTGTTTTTCTTTCAGTAATTTTGCGTGCACAGTCTGTTTTTTCTTATTATTGTTTTCAAAAAAGATCAAAACTGACATACGTGGTTGCCCTGGTTGTCCTTAGTTCCTCTCTGTTTCTTTTATAATGCTTTCATTTATCTCCAAATGACTTGAAGAGCCAGAGAAAAGGAAAAAAAGATAAAGAGCTGTGAGAAATATTTCTCCATTCTAGCAGACTATTTTGAAAATATGCTGGAAAACACTAAGTATTCTTTCCTCTTCTGTGTTTTTACTGCATTTTATGACCAAGGTTTGGTCCCTCACAACAAGCAGAAATAATTTTACACTTTATAAGTTTCATCAGAGGTGCTGAAGGTGGTGAAGGCCAACATCAGTGGCTCCTGCTGATAGTGTTCCTCCATCTGTGGGTATATTCAGTTCTTAGGACGGCAAATCATGTTTTCTTTCTATTCTACTGTCTGTCATTTTTGGAAAGGGGCACAGTTTGCTAGGTTAGATTGCCTTTAATATCTCAATTTTTTCTTATACCCTCCTACTACTTTTGTCCCTGCTCCTGAGGTGCTGTTAGGGCTGGCTTTGTGAGAAGGTCCAGGATTAACTCCAGGGTCAATTCAGTGCACAAAGTCAGGCTTAACTTCAGTTCTGTTATGTTACTATGAGTATTGAACAGAGGCTGGCTGGTTGGAGACTGCATCTAGATGGGGAATTACTGGCTGTTGGATATCTGGTAGAAAAATTTATGATTCGTATGTCCTCAGAACCAGTCTGTCAGAGAAAGGTTTTCTGTTGTGAATTGGTGGTTGGAGGTGCCATGGAGTTGGTGATCACTTAACCAGGAGCTTCCTGAGAATATTTTAATACCATCTTCACTGAATTTGCCCTCTGGGTGAGAAACCTACCTGTTCTCCTCCTTAGAGTATGAGATTCCTTTCTTCTGGGTTCAGTTTTGGTGTGGGCATCTTTTGCTGTGTAGAGGGAGACTTTGCAAGCAGGATTTGTGTAATTTCAGAATACACAGATGGGTTTTATGGTCTGATACCTGCAATAGATAACCAGAACTAGCACACTGCTAGGGTAGGTATTACCATGGGCAGTATTCCCAGTGAGACTTGGGATGTGTCTTTGCTGCCAAGGTTGTCATCAGTCATTTGAGGCCAGGTCAGCCTTTGTCTTTGAATGGGTTCATCCAGGATATTGCTGGCTTGCTACCTTCTGATTCTTTGTTTTCTTTCCATAGATATTTTTATAGCTTATCACTTCAGAACTTTTTTACTGACTCCTTGAGTTGTTTCTTAACTATTTTCTCATACTTTATGACTTTTCTCAGTAGAATCAATCCAAAGTAGTGGTGCTCTGCTGTACCTAGTTAGACTCTGCACCACTGACAGCTGAACTGCTACTCAAATGATTACATGTGCTTTTGAAGAAATTGCTGTTTATGCTCCCCACAAAATAGCTTTCTTGAACCTAGTCTGTGCAAAACACAATGACTTCCCTTCCTGGCCCTATCTGGGTATTTGTCTGTATGCCTGTTCCTTCTTTAAACCTCCAGCTGGCATTTTCCCTCGTTCATTTTTCTCTGATGTACTATCATGGTACCTGGAAGCTTGTACAGATGTAGATTTGCTTTGTGAAATTTCCAGCAGAAAGGAAGGTGTGGGATCCCTGCCTAATCCATGTACATGGCATTTTCCTGATTGCTGAATCACCCTGGCTTGCCTCTCCCCTGTGAAACCATTCTGAAAGAGCAGTGTCCTCATGTTATAGCTGACAGAGAAACAGGGTGTAATTACTCAGTCCTGGGACGTGACAGCACAGATGATGTGGTCTAAGCCATATTTTTCTCTAGAGAGATGTGCTGACAAAATCGATATGTCGTCCTGATTTTTTAAGATCTTCTAAAGCCTTCTGAGTTTACATTCTTGTAGAAAACTTTCTCACACAACTTTCTGTAAATAACCTATTGTTTTGCATTCCTTCATAGAGGCAGAGAAATTTGATGTACAGGTAGTTTGTCCAGTGTCGTTGGAGAGGTGGCACGTTCACCCTCCAATCCACTGGCACCTTTTGAAAACTATAAATGTTGGAGTCAGAAGAAATACATTAGTCTCTTCATCGTGACCAAGGCTGTGGTGCATTGTTTTTCCTTGTGTCCTCTGGTGACATCAATGAGTTGAAGCTGGTGGCATTCCTGAGTGCTGATTGTCTCTGCTGTCAGCAAGGAAAACCTTAGAGAGCTCTCTAAAGCCACAGCACACCTGAGGCTGCCCTCACATAGGGAAAATCAGTAGGGAAATTTTTCTGTCATTTTAAGGCACTCATGCCTTCTTGTATAAAGAAGGACAAAGCTTTAAGATTTTTCTTTGTATTTCTCTGCAATCTCTTCAGGCCATACATGCTTTACATATGTTTATTTGGCCTGTTTTATGCCCTCTTTTTACCTTTGAATTTTACTTTCTTTATGGATTATATGTTGTAGACAAATCTTTATATGTGTTTGTCAGGAATCCATTCTAGTGAAATAAGTTAAGGAAGCAAAAGGCAGCACTGTAACAATAAGCAAAAATTATCAGTTACTGTTCTCTTAAAAACAATCCTGTGAGTTGAAGGATTAGAAGAGTGCATTCCCTTGGCTGGGTAAGGAAATGATTTACCTATTTCAGCATGCTCTCCTGCTGTTGCAAAAGAAGAGAAAAGAAAAAAGATATTCAGGATGCAAATAAAAGAAGAGAAGACATCAGAAAGCCAGATTTTGCATAGTCTCACGCAGATGCACAGAAGACTTCCCATGTGGATTTATCATGAAAAACAGATTTTCAGGCTGCAATTGCCTCACAGGTTTTAGCTAGGCCATGCAGTATTTTACCTTCAGAATATCATGATTTGTTACTGAACATCCAGAGTACAGTACTTCAGAGCATTTAAACTATGCAGATCAGCCTCAGGGGAGGCTGTTATTTCACATTATCTTGGCCTATTTCTCTATTTAAAAATATCTGCTCTGCTTTATAACTTGATAAGAAGTTATCTCCTTCAATTTCAATAGAAGTAGAAAATGAAAAGATGATTAATTTTGACTTAGAATAGCATATTGCTGGTAATCTATTTGATAACAGCTGTTGATGGACAAGATGGAGTCAGGATGTGCCCTTGAATAAGACAGAACTGCTTAATTCCTCCCAGCTTCCTGATTCTTGATTCTAGCCTTCACCTGTTTAGGTTATAAACCCAGTGAAAACTCCAGAGATACAGATTTGTTTCAACCTGTAAATTACTCAGTAAATCTATGTCTAGCTCTAAATTGCCTATAAAAATTATCTGCACTAATCTTTTGTTTCCAGCAGCACATGCACAGTGGGGAAATTACCAGAAGTATTGATCAGTTGTTTCTTGAGTGAATTCAGAGAATTTTCTGTATGTCTGTTTTATTTCCATTTTCCCCGTCATCCTCTGCTCTTGGAACAATGACATCTCTGTCTCTCATTAATTCATCTGTGCAAGATGCTTCCACATCCATGCTGGACTCCAAACATACAGTGAGGAGTAGGTTTCCCTCCTGCCCTAAACTAGCTAATTTGCTGACTGAGAACTATAATCATTGATTTTGCTGTAGCTTTTCTTAATTTGTGTTTCTGAATTGACTTTCCTTCTTTATCCAGCTGTTGAGTTCTGAGAAACATTGAAGGTATGTTGGAGATGCTCATCTAAACTTACTGAGAGAGGATAAAAGATTAAAAAGGAAAGAAACAACAAAAAACCCACCCCATCCTAACTGGCATTGGTATTAACAGAAAAAATGTATGGAAATTTTGAAAATTACAGATTTTTTTTCCTATAGAGGTTGAAAACAATTACAGAATTATTGAAAATACTCCCTTAACATTTTAAAATGAGGAGGTGAGGTATGTTTGGGAAAAAAACATTTGGAGGTGAAAGATCATGATAAAATTTTTAGTTTTTCAAAAGTATGTCTCAGGGTTTGAGGGAAAGAAGAGCTAGTTGGCTTTTTTGTTTGTTTTAATTACTGTATACTTTCCAAGAGAGAAGCCAATTTAAACTTACCTTATTAAGTAACTGTCCAAAGCACAGATTTTGTTTTAAAGCATAAATGCTAGAAGGCATTATTGAAACTGATCTTTCAACTTTGAAAACTTGATGTTTTATGCCTTAAAAGCACATGATAATTACACTGTTGAACTAATGTTCTTTTTTTCATTTACTGAGTTTGTCTAGAACATTTTTTGTCAAATGTTTTCATTGGTTGTTTTTTTCTTTTAATCAATGAAGAATGGGTGTCAAGTATAAGACAGAAGCTAAGAGAAAATAAAATTATATATATACATATATATATGTAGTATGCATTCAGTAGTTAAACAATTTTTTTACCCACAGTGGTAACAGAATTCTCAATATAGTGACACACACTTTAAAGTCAGGAAACAATTAAGGTTTTTCTTAATCAGCATTTGACTTGTAGAACATTGTGTACTTCAGCTTGATTTTAAAGGTCTTATTTCCCAAGTGTTAAGCTTTTTACATATCTATGATAGTCCCTGTCCTAACCCTTTTTTCTCATTCCAAGTAGCATGAGATGTTCTTAGAAGTCCATGCTCCAGTGCAGTGTGAGGAGTCACTGGGCACAGGTATTTAGAAGATAAGGGTGAGATGTTTTTGCAAACCCTTGGTACTCAAAGTCTTTGAGTGCTGTGAGCAGCAGGATGTGCCTGGAATCTCTTTTGGAATTCTGTGCAACATAGCATAGGCTCAGGTGTGTTACACAGGAGTGTCTTTTTTTTATCTTGTATTTCTGTAAAACCCAATCACACAAGTCAAATTTATACAATCTGGTCATTCCTTAAGTGTCCTGCCAGACAATTAACTTGCTTCTACAAATTTTCCACAGCTCTATAAATTCTTTTGTCTACCTTCTTTACTCAGAGTTCTACAACCCTTCAATAGATACATATTTCTGTTGCTGTCTGAAAATGTTCTGAGTTGTAATTACGTGAAATCTCAATCTGAATTGCAGTCAGGAACAAATTGAAAGGAAAGAAGAGGGTGTTTTTTAAGTATTATTTTTTATTCATTATTTTAGTTACAAAATTGTCAGGACTAGTTGACTTGGTTAGGAAAGCTGTCAGAATGTTCTGGGCATGCAGATGTGCATTTTCTCCTTCTTGGTAAAGTCAGTGTTGTCTGAGCTTTAGTTTTGCACTGTATGTGATAGCTAGAGCCAATATTTTTTACAAGTAGCAGAAAAGGTCCTGCTGAATAAGGAGATTTAACATTTAAGAGGGTCTGTGTTCTCTCCCCTAAACATCCCATAGTAAAGTTTATACACTCTTAAAGAATATATTTGGTTTTGTGGTAGGATATGTATTATTTGAAATAAGAGCTGCTAGCAGTTGCAATCACAAGTCAGATTATTCATTACAGGGAAAGATGCATTTGGGTTGTTCAGTCTCAGCTCAGTAGCATATTTGAATCTGATGAATTTCAGGTAGGTAAGACAATCCCCAGATAGCAAAGAATTTAAATTTTAAACATCTGCCTCACTTGCAGTTTAATTACAGGAAATGTAAATGTGTATTTCAGGCATCTATTGTAACTGCTGTGGTGTGAATAGAGGTGGGATTATTTGTGTGGTTAATTGTTTCGATAAATAATTTGGTGTGCCCATAATCTATATGTTCACCTCAAAATTATATATTTCTCCTTGCTTTTAAGATATAACCAGGATCGATAATGCTATAGCTCAATTTCTTGCCAAATGGGGTCTTTAAAGCTGTTCTCTGAAGGGGGGGAATAATTTAATTAAAATGAACATCATACTCTTTGTACTCTGCTGCTTTCATTCTTCCCTAGATATTTTGCCATACTATTACTAAGATTAACAAATTATTCAAAATATTTTTTATGGGAAAGATAATAAATTATTCACAATCTCATTAAAATTTATATCTTTCAGTTACCAGAGGGAATTTGTATTCCCTGATTTACTTTTCTATCACAAAGCCTGAATGATTAGGCAGAGACCGTTTTGTTTTGATAAAGCCATTGGGATTGTACCTGCCTGAGTGTATTTGCAAAAAGAATGCATATCACTAGTACCACTTCTCTCTTCATATATCTCAGCAAAAATTTATCTTTCTCTTCCCTGCCTTTTATGTTGGATACGGGATCTTACTTTCAGCTTTTATAATATTTATGTGAAATCCTTCTTGTTTACCTGAAGATCAGGTTGATACCTTCAGTCATCAACATTACTAACAATCTTGCATCTTACAATACTATTTAGGTTTAAACAATATTTATTTCTTTGAATGCATTGTTGATACCAAGCTCAGAAAACCCATGCAAGCCCCAAACCAACACAGGAAAAAGAGAATATGGGCACTTCTGCTGTTTTGGCTGTGTGTGAAAGATGAGGATGTGCTGTAACTGTAACCCAGACTTTGCCTTTATTTCAATGTGATGCTTTTTCTGTCAGTCAACAGAGGGGATTTTGGTATTAAGTACTGAACAACATTTGTGTGTTCTTAGAGAAATGCAGAACCAGGACTGAAATTGCAAATAGCTGAAATGTGTTTGAATCGCGACCTTTACTATATGAAGGAGTAATACCTCACAACCACTGAAGCATGCAGCACAAAATTCTTCATTGAACATCAAAGTTTATCTTAACAATGTATATAAGATGCTTTAGTACATTTATAGTCTAGTACCACATACTTGGTCTAGTATCATCTGTTGAATGGAGGGAAATTAAGCTTACTTCTTTGCACAGTAATGGCATCTTTTGAGATGACAGCACATTTAAAGGGTCATGAGAACATTGGAAGAGGGTTTTACTTTCTCAGACTCCTCTTGCTAGGACATTATTTTTACCATGCAGTAGTTTATGTTCAAGGATTTTACTCTTTTTACTGTTTCCTACATTAGGTAAAACCTGTGTTTGCAAAAAATAGTTAAAACCTCTGAAATTTAGGTGGGTAGTGAAAGTGGACTGAACGTTAAGTACTTTCTACATTCACATCTTCTTAAGGTACTTAATAATTTTATTTTCACAAATCTTCTCTTACTTGAGAGAAGGAATTTAGCT
Source organism: Vidua chalybeata (assembly GCF_026979565.1). Taxonomy (NCBI): domain Eukaryota; kingdom Metazoa; phylum Chordata; class Aves; order Passeriformes; family Viduidae; genus Vidua; species Vidua chalybeata. Next base: position 9,142,805 of record NC_071531.1, read on the forward strand.
TTTTTTTTCATTTTAAACCAGGGGAAAAGTGGTATAAATGTAATAAAGGTTTTCCCCTACTAAAGCCATGGTTGTTTCAAAATAAAACCCAGAGGCTTGAAAGGTAAGAAGATCCTCTTTCTCATAATCATTTGGTGAAGCATTGAGAAAACAAATTTTCACACAGTCCTAAAGGAGATGTAAAATGAAAATTATCCATTGCAACCATCAAGAGGTCTGTGAAACTTTGTGATGTGACTGTTTTTTTTATCTCTAAATTGGAACTATTAACTGTCTCTTTAAGGTGTTAAATTCAGTGTAATTAAGTTGAGAGGTTTTTTGGTAATAGATGAACTTAAAGAATGCAAATCATGTTTTCTGATTGCCTTGTTTGCCTGCTTGTGTTATAAAAATGCTTTTACACTGAGGTGAAAACTATAGTATTGCAACAATTTCTGATGTTGAATTGTCTTTTATCTGATTTCTTCACAAGCACTGAAAATCCCTTGTAAATTATGTAATTTTCTCCTTCAGAAAGATACTAAGATAAAACATAATAAAAGATTATATGCCCATAAAGATTGATATCTATTAATTACAGGTAGCACTGCCTTTTTCACAGTAAGTGCCTGAGGCTTGTTACCTTTTTTTATTACCTCAGCAGAACCCAGAACTTGAATTACATGCTTTCTTATTAGGGGCTGTTCCAATTTCTTTATTTCTAGCCATTGTATACAATTTTCTCTTTTCCATTAAATAGGAAAATAAGAATTTGATTGCTGAAAACAATTGTTTTTCAGACCTGTGTCAACAACATGTTTTCTACGTGCACAAACAAGCAAATCAGTTTTATCACACATAATAGCAAATGACACTAAACAATATAATAGCTTGTCAGTACCTGTTGAGGAAATTTTGGATAATCTTTATCTTTCCAGCTTACTTTACATCCTTTCAAATGAAAAATCACAAGCTGTATCCTGTTAATCTTTTCTTCTTACTGATTTATCCCTTTTCCAAATCAAGAATTAATTTTTGTGTTATTTTTCTTTCTTTGATCTATAGATTTACCCGGTTCTCCCAACTCTGAATTAAGTGGAAATGGCTTTTTTCCTGCTTTTTGGTACCTCTGCCTTTTGATACCAGTCTTATTGATTGAAGAAATACAGGGTTTTTTCCCCAAACTTCTTGAAGCCTATTTACTTCTAGAGTCCTTCTATTTGATATACAGTGTTAATTAGCCTGGGTTGCCTTCTGCAGTTGTTATTCGTCTTTGCAATAAAAGCATGTTGAAATGATTCAAGATGTGAGTGAGAGATTCAGTGATCCTTAATTACTTAACTGACCAAAGAGAATTTTGGTGGAAATTTGTCTGTCCTGTCTCTCCAAAAAGCTGAATGTTGGTCATGAAGCATTTAGTGTCACAGTAAAAAGCAGGGACTGAAAACAAATCAGTGTTATTCAGTAGACAAATTAAAAGTGAAACGTATTTTTAGCAATGAGCTTAATTAACTCTCAGAACAATTCTCAATGAAACATGGCGGATTCACTATCGCTGACAAGTTTTAAATCAAGTGGCTGTGGTTTCTTCCTAATTAAATTCTCTTGTTCAAAAAGACTTACTGAGACTGAACCTTGATTTTTTCAAATGAGTTTTTTCTATGTATTTAACTCAAGTTAGGTAATCATAGTGACTGAAATGTTTAGCAGTGAAGAAACAAAAAAAGATCTCTGCAGAGTTCTGCATAATCAAATATGCTTTCAACATGCTTTAAAAATACAACCCAAAAAGGAAAAAAAAGTACTTTGAAGTTTCTGAATTAACATTTTCAGAATTTCCATATTATTTTTCTTATTCTTTTATGACATCAGGATGAAAACAGGGTCAAGAAGTCAAGTACCATCAATAGATACAAACTGTACAAGCTTTCTTTTCTTTACCATTGTAACCTATTGCCTCAGCATTTTAAGCTTTTTCTTCATTAGTCTACATACAAAAGGAAGATATCTAAAACTGAAATTAAATTTTGAGACTCAATATATTCAACCAGAAAGAGCTATAGATTGTAGGAAAATGAACTATTTTTTAAACTCTTTTTTTCTGCTCTTCTCCAACTCCTTGCTGCCATGTATCAGATTTTTTTTTTCCCTTTAGATTGATACCAAATGACAGTTTATAAAGATCTGTTCCTTGTCATCTTTATATACAGGATTTTTTTCCTCTGCCTTTTCTTCAGTTCACACCTATGACAAACAGCTGTTGGGAAATGCATTTGTCCCTACATTTGTTCAGTGTTTGGCTGCAAATCACTTGTGCCTTGAGCTGCTTTAGAGACTAAACCATATGGAGAGAAAACATGTGTTAGATTTGAAGGCTGGCAGCTTCTTGTTTTGACAGATTTTAAATGGATTATCTCTATTAAGTTACTTGCATGAAAATTTTCATTCCCAGTTATCTCACCACAGGTTGTTGTCAGAGGAAGTTACAGTTACTGACCTAAAATGTCTCCTCTCTATTCCAGAAAGGTATTGTAGTTTTATCTATGGCTATATTTTAACTAAGTTTTAGAAAAGAATCAGAAATTATCTGTTTTCTTCCTTCCTGAATCCAAAGGAAACTGGTCTCTTACTGGGAACTCGAACCGTTTGTGCAAAAAAATAAGTAAAAGCTAAATTTTAGACATTTGTTTTGTATTTCTTGTGAAAATTAAGTAGTCCTCTTGCCTTCTGAATTGTGGCTGATAGTGTATGGTTTCATTTCTGGATTCACACAGCGGTACAGGATCTGCAGCAGCCACCCCTGTTCAGAAAAACTGCAGCTCCCAATTACCATTGAGTCATCCAAAGCCTGTCTTCTGTATGATTCAGAATTACTGTCAAGTAATTTGGGTCCTTGATCCCTTCCAGAATATCTTAATATTAATTCCCACTTTTAGGCTTAATTTTATTTGGTTTTTCAATCTAGTTCATTTCCTACATGTTTGCTTCTGAACATTTTGTTCTTTTTCATGAGGCCCTGAAGTATATTCCTTTATATTAATCTCTGAATTTCAGAGGTCACCAGCTTGTATATATATTGGATATTTGATTACTGTTTGCTCTAAATTACAGCTGCAGGGGTGATTTTAACCTTGTTCACACAACAGGAATCAATGCACAGTCCCCAGCCATGAACTGCTAATTGTCTTTATGGCTGGAAACTCATACCACATTTCAGCTGCCCCTCAGGGGACCAAGAGAATTGTAATAATTATCATATTAACTACAGAAATTCAAGGGATAAAATATTGTGTTACTTGAATGAAGTCTTAATGAAATTTAAATATGATCTGCAGCTATACCTGAGTCTGACAGGTGAGTAGCCATGTGTCACATTCACTGATCCAGCATCTCCCAGATCTTTGTAGCAGGGTTAAAATATTTCTGGATATTTCTAAACTGATGTGTCCTGACATGGTGTAATGATTGAGTAGCAGGAATGTACATAACCAGCATGTGAGATTACACTGACAATAAAAGATGATATTGTGTAGGCATGTGAATTTTCAGAGTTTGAAAAAATGGATTCTGTCAGAAATCATTACTTGTCAAAAAAAGAACAAGTCAATGTGAGTCATCAGTTTGTCCATAAAAATCAAAAATGTTGCTGAAGTAGAAAGGCACTTGACAGCTCAACAGAGTTTCTTGCTAGAGAATATTGCTGATGTTTTTTTTCTGTACTTCCTCTAGGGACAAATTATTGTTCTGTGATGGTCTTGATAAACTCTGGAGCAGGTTTTGCATGTCAATGAGAGCAGTCAGAACATAAGATGTATTCTATAAATTGTCATCTAGAGGTATGATTGCTAGCCGCTGTATGAGGCCACTGCAGTCAAGTCAGTACACGTTCCTAAAAATAAAATCCAACAGCAGTGACATCTAGGCTATTTTTGACTGCATTTTCTCCTGACCAAGGGAGTAATCAAAATGACACCCTAATAAATAGCAAAAAAAAAAAAAAAAAATGAAAGGTCTTCATCTGCTCTCAGGGATTTTCTATTCATACATAAAGTTTTATGAATTGAGTCCTGCAACCTTGTTTTCTGAGCCCATGATTTTTATCTTTTCCTTTTCACCTCCATAGACCACAGGAAACATCTTGAACTTGTAACTGGCATTAGGAAGAGAAGAATGCTTGGTTTAAGTACCAAGTTGTGTATTGCTGTTGTTAATGTCTTGGGCTATTTCTGTGTGAAGTCCACATTCTCTGAAGACATCAGCTCCTAGCTAAGCCCCAAATGCTTCAGTTACATTGCAGCAATATCCTGGCTGACCTTTGAATATTTTACCTGTAAGGACAAGGACAAAGAACTCTCGCTGAAAAACTGTGAATAGGAGAAAAGTTTCATTTAAGGGGCCAACGTTTAGAATAGTTAGACTTAACCTGCAGCTCTAAAAACTGGTGTTCTGCATAGGGATTGTTTATGAAATAAAAGAATTTTCTTTTGTATTTTATTTGCTCTTCTTCTTTGTAGGTAGGAGCTTGATATATATTCTTATTTAAGCCAGATTTATTTTCAAAAGGAATAATAAATGTAACTAATTTCTTCAGAATTTTGGAATCTGGAGATGACCTGCTGTCAAGTGTCATGGTTTAACATTGAGGCGGTCATTGCCACATGTTAGATTTTAGCATGTTGCACACAAAGCAGAGTGGGTCAAAAGGATACAAAACTGGAGCAATAAAAATATTTGTCTAATTTGATAGGCTAAGAAGAAGTTACTGTTAGTCCACTTACAATAATACTGCTGTTCATAGCTATGAAATAGCATGTAGCATGTGGTGGGCTCTGTCATTCACTGAACTACTGTTTTATGACACAAGTCAAATTAATGGGCAAATTTTACTTTTAAAGAGGGATTCCCCTTACCATCTTTATCTATTTTCTTGAGTATGAAGAGACCAAAAAAAAAAAATTGCAGAAATCAATTCTACCTTACTACAGAAACCTGTAAGACCTCAAATGATGAAGAGTGTACTTACCAGGATTATAAAAATGCATAACTTGGTGTATATATATATAAAACATGGCTCACAGTCACACTGTTTTCAGTTGCTGTCTGCTGTAAGAAGTGTGATATGTCTTTTGAATACTTGTAGCAAGCAGTACAATTTTTGGTTGTATGTAAGAAGTAGAAGGATGTAACAGCACTGGTGACATTAGTGATTTCACAACACTTTGCAGATTTTGATTAAAATCTGCCATAGCTTCAGAATTTAACTGTGCTTTCAGAGATCAAACGAAGAGATACGTATATCCATGAAGTTCAAAGTGAAAGTAAAAACACATCTGTCAAAAGTAATCAGATATTTGATGTATGTCAGAAATGCAATTACATCTGAACTCAACCAATTACAGTTTCCTTCCAGGCATGAACTCAAGATACTTTTGTGTATGCTTCAATCCAGAAAAAGATTAAGAAATAGGCAAGTTGTCATATTTGTAATTTACTTGTTATTACTTTATCTTAGGGTGACATGAACTTTACTTAAGAGACAAAGGCCAAAGTTTGGTGGTATTTTTTGTGGCTGGGAACTGAATTGAAAGTCACACTTGTTTGTAGCATCCCATGAACCCCTTTTTTTTGTTGGTTTTACCTATTGTAATAGTTGTTTTTATCGTGTTGGTCATGTTTCCCTGTCCAGTTAGGTGTATGCAGAAGTCCATTGGGGAGGTCTTCTTAGTAGGAAGAAAAGGTGGAGTTGTAGCATCTCATGAACTCTCCTACCTTGGTCAATTCCCAAGTCCTTGGCCCTGGCAACAGCAGTAACTACTCACCACAGGGTCAGTCCTCCTGGGGAGAAAAGCAGACTCCCATTTGGACTTCTGTGCTACAACTTCCTCTGTGTAACTTCCCCTGGTTTCTCCTTTCCCTGTGCTCTCACTGGATTGGTATCCCTGGTGGCCACCCTGGAGGCCAAAACCCTGGAGACCAGGGTTTTCCCTGGAGAACAACCCCCTCTGCCCAACCCTTAGCTCTGCCCACCACCCCTTTCCCTTCTTAAGCTGTCTCCTCCATGTGGTCGTCCTCTTTTTTTACCTTGCTGGGTTCCCTTCAGCCACATGTGTTATTCTTCACCGGAATAAAACCCTGCAAAAAGAGCCTTTCTGAGCCAGCTGCAGTTAGTGCTGAGTGAGGGTCTGACTGCCTTGCCTGAAGGTTATCTCAACTTGCTTTTCTACAGGAAAGGCTTGGTGGGGACAGATTATAGGCAGCAGCAACCACTATTCCAACACCTGCATTTTTACTTGTTTAAGATGCATATGGCATTTCTAGTATGGCTCTTGCATTTTCAAAATATTTGTGTGGTGATTGTCTACTTTGTTGAGATTGTAGACAGGTTGTGCTTGTAGAGTGGTCTTTTGTACACAGAACACAACTAACGCACTGTAGCAGAGAGGTTGAGTGGGTTGAGAAATTTTCTGTTACTGAAGTAGAGGATGTAAGATCCTAATTTAAAAAATATGGCAATCTTATCACTCCACTCAGCTCATCATTCTCCATCCACACTGAGTTTATGGTCTTTCTTCTATATAATTACTTATCAATTCATCTCTCCTGAGAATGTCAATTATACTTACTTTAGTGCAGAACTAAAATTAATATTTAGCTTAGGAAAGGAAAATTGACCTAACATAACTGAGTTTTTACTTTTCTCTTGTTTAGTCTGTCACAAAAAGAATCACTCAGAGAAGAGGTGTATTATTGCATCTTTTACAGTGTTGATTTGGAAGAGGTTTTGCATCTTTTTCTTCAACTTTGAAGTTTGCCTCCTGCTTTCAGTGGCTCTGGATCTAAGGCATTACTATGCTGCAGACATTTAGATGATCTACAGAATGATCTACAGAGTTTTATCAATGTAAAATTGTCATCAGGAAAATGAAGATGATAAACAATTTTTAAATATATCAACTGGTCAAAGAAGGATGGGGTAGATCTACCAACTGTCAGATTATTGGGGGAAAAAATAGATTTGGAAGGAGAAAGCAAGAGAAACTGTCACTATACCATGAAGTTTTAAGACAAGTGTTGGACCATAGGATAAATAGAAAATTTACTACTTTCATTCCTTATTATTCTTCACTCCTTACTCTTATTTTTTTTGGCATTGCCTCTGCAAATTAACTTCAATGTAATATTCTGGCCTTCTCCACACATTCTGCTCCCTGTCTGGCATGACTTCATTTTGCAAGTTACTGTCTATGACTGTTACCCTTTTGCTGGTTCCTCAAGTGCTTTGTTTGTTCATTTTTCCATCCCCATTGCTTAACTATTCCCTGGCTTTACAATGATTTTCCTCCTCTGACATTTGCCTTGTATTGCTCTGTACTGCTTAGTTCAACCTTGCTTCCTTGCTGTTTTCATGTCCTTCATTTGAATGTGGCTTTCCTGATGTGCCACCCACTGGATTTCTGTCAAATGAACCCCAAGCCCATCACCCTAGCACCTCTGAAGGAAAATTGCAAAGATAGCCCATAGTGTCAAGACAAGGGCTTAAGTTAACAGCATAGATGTAAAATATAACTGAAAATATAATTGACACCTATATGAATGTTGGTCCATTTTCTGTTTGATTTTTAGACAGGTCTGTAGTAAGGTCTGAAGTCAAAGCTGCAGGTATCAGAGTTCAGAGATAAGAGGAGTGATCTATGATAAATCAGTTTGGGGTTTTACATGATTTGTGTATTACTGCAGAAGATTATTACATAAAAATTTATAATCAGGTGTGATTGGGAAGTGATGGAGACTTTGTTGTGAAATATATTAAGTGACAATTTTATATTGGTGTTTAAAAAACTTTATTTATTCTCAATAAGAGAATGTGACTTTCATGATCTCAGTTTCATGTATGTTTTTAAGTTTTCTCAGAGTTAAAGATCTTAAATATGATTTTGCTTGTTTTGGTTGTCAGCAGAGAAATGAATTACTCTGCTTGGCAACATTTTTTTTCCTCAGTGTGTTTAACCATTGTAAGCATAGTTGTTACTGCACTTCAACAATAAATAAATATAATAGGTCAAAATATAATATCTGTCAAAATAATTGTTTTGATTTTTACTGAAACTGCAATGTAAGCTATTAGTTAGAGAAGGATAATTTTATAAATGGAAGGAAAACTTTATACTTGGCCTTTCAGACATGCTTCATTTAAAAACAAAATAAATTGCATTAAATGATACAACATATTTAATTACTAAGCCCTGTTCTCAATCCATTTATTTTAATCTAAATAGCAAGTGTTTAACTTGTATCCATTATTTTGTACCAGAAATTATTCTAAATGAAAAATCTTAATTAAATAATCCAGAAAGTCTCTGCCAGAAGTATGCAAAATTGTATTAATACAAGATCCATGAAGTGGTGAACAAATCTTATAAACATGCTCTAATACATTTTATTGTGTGCTTCTGGTAGTGATGTTGTGAAGCCTTTATTTGTGCCATGTCTTTCTTGAAGCAACTTATAAAGTTTTAACCAGTCATTTGTGAAATTGTTTATTAGCATCTGAGCTGCATATTCATGACTTAACTTCTACAACTAAGTAATTCATCAGCTCAGAGAGATTTTATTATTCTGTATAAGTACCAGAAGGGAGGGTGCAAAAAGGTTGGAAAAAGGCTCTTTTCAGTGGTGCCCAATGACAGGCAACAGAGAAATTCTCATCTGAGCAAAGGGAATGCTTTTTTTACTATGAGGAAGATTGAGCGCTGGAACAGGTTGCCCAGAAAAATTACGGAGTCTCCATCCTTGGAGATGTCCAAAGCCTTTCTGGACGTGGTCCAGGTAGATGACTCTGCTGCGAGAGAAGTATTGGGACATTTGTGTCAGAGGTCCATTCCAGCTTCAGGCATTCTGGGGTTTTGTGAAACTGCCAGAGGAAAGGGCAAACACAACACTACCTCTTGGTGTAAGTATCCATAATTCATGAAACAGAGAGTCCCCTAGAAATGCAATCATTGTGGACCATCTGTGCAAGGAACCTCTCTTGTACCCCACTTACCTAAGTGAACTTTACTGAAGGAAGTAAAATGATGATGTAAATATTAAAACATAGGATGAGGTGAATTTCATTTTTGACATTTTGCATGGTTATTTTATTAGTTCTTTTACTTACCTATATGTATGGAACTTGAAATACCTTGAAGTGCATTATGTTCCATTTTATTTGTCCCAGAGAAGATGCAATTAGAAGCATCCCGCTTCTTTGCCTTTAATTGCACCCAAAATCTAGTTGTTATGTCAGGGTGATCTCTTGTTCTTGCCTTTGTTCTTTCACTTTGTAGGGTGCACTGTTTTTCATATCACCTGCAATTCACTGAGAAAAGTATCTGTGTCTGGTTTTGCAAACAAGGATGCATTTTATATTAATTCTGAAACCCAGAAATACGACAAAGCCTAGTGATCTATCATGACCTCAGAATTCCAGAATCACAGAACTGTTTAGGTGGTAAGGAACCTCTTGAGATCATCTTGTCCATCCAAACCCTCTGTGGCTCAAGTTGTTAGGTTGTCCAGGACCATGTCCATTCAAATTTTGAATATCTCCACAGATGGAGGCTGTTGGCTGTTGTATGATTACTGCCAATTCAGAAAACTTTATTTGTATTTACTCATTGAGACTGAATAATTATAATACTGATGTAGCAAAACTAACAGGCTGCTACTCTCACAGTTTTTTAATTAGAATCCATAACAAGGGATTGTGATCGTGTTTTAATGAAAAGGAATAAAAAATTCAAGCAGCCTCATTGGAAACACTAAAAAAAAAAAGAAAAATATGCAAACAGAAATGGACCCACACTTGATAAGAGTCAAGGTAGAAATGTTGTCTGCTCTTTATTAGACTCTTGGGATTTAGCAATGAAACACTTCTGGGAGAGGTGCTATAAAAGATCTTAGTTTTCATATGTGAACCAGGATTTTATCTCTTGCAGCAGATGAAAAGAAATTAGTGCCTAGGTCTGACTTTTTCAATGCATTTGGATACTGGTGTGCTGGCAATATGTCACTCTTTGCTATCTGATATCAGTTCTTTTCTGGATGAGTTCCTTGAGAAGGAATTAGCAATAATTCCTCACCAGCAGCTGCTGTGTATGAATATTTTGGAGGTTGCCCTTGCCAGATTCTGAGGATAATAGGAGAAAACAGACCTAATTACAGTGAGTTGACATTTACATGGCCAGTGCTAATTTTAGCACAGCTGTCTGTGGGTTTAATCAAAATGCTGCTATAGTAATTTTAATGGAGAAACGATCAAGAAAACAAACAAACAAATAAAAGTACCCCCTCCTAAATGATTCTCCATGAGACTTCAGCAAGATATTCGGAGCTCTGTCTCATCTCTCTTTTTCAATTAGAGGAGACTTCTGGGTAAAATCAATGGGAGGCACTCAGATGCTATAGAATTAAGAGCAGTGAATCAGGGAGATGCACTTCAACATCTAGAAAATCTACCTGCAAAGCACCTTACTAATACGAAAAATACATGGCTTTAGGTTAAAGTTCAGTGGGAAGATGACACATTGCAGAATATTTTGTTCCTTGCCATCACAGTTTTATTACCATGGCACTGCCTGGTATGCTTGCTCTTGACATTTTTCCTAATTTACTGTAGAGGCAAAAAAATGCATTTTTATTCATCTGTATTCTTTCCAAATAACATCCCAGCTATTGTCATCCACTGCTGCTTGAATTTTAGCTCTCACAGTGCTGAGCTTTCTAGGGCTGACACAAAAGTTACACAGAACTCAACCACAGTGCAGTGTCCCAAAGAATTGTAGCCAGGAATTTGAAATACACTACTTTTGATATATTATCTAATCCAGTTCTGAGTTCTAGGCTCAGTGCCTGAGGAATCTTTTACAGAATCAGTGTTCTCCAGCAGCCTCTGGGGAGGCTAGAGGCAAGACTTAACAAAAGGTTACCTAAAAATGAAATAATGGAGGGTGCAGAGCTCCAAACACTTCTTTGTAAGGCAGTTGGCTCAAACTGCAGCCCTTGGTTTGAGTCAGATGCCTTCAGTCTTTAAAGGGTCACTGAGCTTACTCTGCTAAATTTAACTGTTTCCTAATGGGCTGTAGGGCAGTGAAAGAGGAGTGAGGTATTACCAAAATCTGGCCCAAAGCTTTTTACCAAATGTGATGTACCTGTGTTCAGAAAAGGGACTTACTGTGGATTTGTTACACATTTGTGGATATGTGGAATTTGTGGATACTCATTGCAGTAAAATAATTACATGAAGGCAAGGGATCAGCCATGGGTATTAGTTTTTGGCATCCCTGGCAGAGTACTTCAGGTCCCCAGACAAATAGGAGCAGGTAACACTGATTTTTACTAAAGTTGTACACAGAGATATTTTCTGTATGCTAGCCCACATTCTCTAAATGGGAAAGAAAAAATAAAAGCAAATTACATTTACCATTATGCCTATTTTATCTATCTTATTAACTAGCCAAAATCATAATGAAATTAATCTGTATTAGCAGTTAATGATCACTTGGTTAGTTGACAGCTGCATGCAAGCCTGGTGATATAAAAATTATCATTATTATGAACATCTTCTAATAAGAAGATTTTTTAATAAAAATGTGAATACAATCTGTTTCAACAGCAATATTATAAAATTTGTCTTTTCATGATCTTTAATAACCAATTTTCTGCCAGAATGACCCAGAATGCTATCATATGGATTCTGTATGAAAATCTATTTAAAAAACCAAGGGGCTCTGTCCTGTAACAGGCATCATTAAGCTACAGTTCAAAATATGTAATGTAATGTATATAACTAGTTTTAAGTTTACAGTCTGTTCTATTTGCCATCTGTTAAGAGCTTTGCAAATGAAACTTAAGGATGTGCTGTAATGGTGTTACAAAGTGTTTACGTTATTTTGGTATCCATGTATGTGTAGATTCAAGGCAATCTAATTGCAAATATATCCTGAAGTATACTCTTCTCTTTTAAAGATATTACATGCCTTTGTCTTAACTAGACCAAAGTAAGCCCAAAGTGGGCAAATCCCAGCAGAGAGCTGACTCTTCTCTCACTGGGGGAGAATAGTGTCAGTGCTGTGGTGGGTTTCTAATCCAGTGGGGTTGATCCCAGTCCAGATGTCTTCAGAAGTATTCCAAGTATTGCCTGATACCAGCTTATTTATTTCAGATACTGGATTAAAAATGAGTTGCTAATTTTAAAAGATTTTCACTTTGACCATGTAGTTGCCAATAATACATGTATGTCTGGTATACCTTTTAAATTTGGGTATGGGCTTGATAGATAATGCCTCAAAGATCTAAAGAAAAATCTTAAATCTTCATCAAAATGAGAAAAAAAAATAGTTTGTTTTTTTCATTTAGATATTAGCATGTTAATGGATTTTTAATTAAGATATTTTCAAGCTCTTTCATGATACAAAACTTTTTCAAATAATTATTCCAAAGGCAAATTGCTCTTGCCATGATGAACTTCTACAAATACACAAAAATTAAGCAAAAACAAATGCAAAGCAGCTGGTTAATTTTCATAATTAGCATATGATAAACCTCTTACACACAGAAATACAAATACGTTTAGGTAAGAATTTCCTATGGCTTTTCACATTCATAATAAAGTGAGGCAGAGGTCTCTATTTGATGTCCTGAGGCCTTTTTAACTGGGAGAAGTAGGAATCCTTGTGTGGTTTTAAATACTCACAATTTTCCTAATTTAAAATTGATTTTCCCATCTTAATTTGGTTAGTTTATTTTAAGAGTGTTTCTAGCAAAAAGTTTAACATCCATAGACTTTATAATTAAATGCTGGTAAGGAATTAGTGCAGATGAGGAGCCCAGACTCATGTTCTGTGATTTGGAGAGCTGTTTTTCAAATCCTTCTCTATTCTCTGATATGACTTGAACTTTTTTTGTCTTTCTGGCTATTCCTGTATTCCTGTCTGAAATAATTTTACTTATTCTCCCAACACTTCCACCTTCATTCCCAAACTTCTGTGCATCTGCCTTTTTTTTCATTTCATCCTTCCCACGACTGCATTACAATTTCCCTACCACCCATTCTTCTACAGCTGTCAGCTCTGAGGTCTTCACCCTTGAGGAATTCTGGCTGTAGGAAGGTGACCATTTGTAGCACCAGGTAAAGCTTCCCTGCTGACATTTTTTGAGCGTGAAGCCACCTGTGGTGATCAAAGAAACAATCCCCAGAAGGGTGCTGCATGTCCCAGCAGATCCAGTCATTCTCAGGGAGTGATTGTATCCATTGTAGAAAGTGTGAAATATTATCACAAAAACTGATTCAAAGCCTAATACAGAAGTAGTTACTCATAACTAAGAGGATTTTCTGCAGATAGAATTAAAGCTGAAACCCTAACCCTGAGGTGTCATTTCCTGCAAATTCCAAAAATTCTTTTCAAACAAAGAGCATTCTAGTTAAAAGACTGATTTACTTGTTCTACTCTGTATAATCTTTCAATTATTTCTGAAATAACTGAGGTGTATGTTCTTACACTTGGCAGATTGGCAAGTCACTGGGAAAAGGCTCTTAAAGATTGAAAATATCAGGCTACCTTCATTACAGACAACATAAGTTTAGTTTGTTTTTTTTTTTTTTAAACAGCAAAATCAATCAGATAAAAAATCATATGGAAAAGGCATGGTTTGTATAATAATAATGGAGATTCTTTTAAATATATTGTAGTTGTCTTGAATGTGAGCATTTGTTTTTGGATTGATCTTTTTAATACAGTGTTACTCACAGATGTAACTCACAGCTGAAAATAACACAACTTAGGCCTTACAAAATCATGGGACTGACATGCATATGTTACACATGATCTCTGAATATAAATGTGGGACATTCACTTAATGTGTTTTTTTTTTTGTTTTGTTTTGTTTTGTTTTGTTTTGTTTTGCAGCAAAGGCAAGGTAAAATGGAATTTTTTACAGGGACAATCATACAATATGATAAAAAGTTAAACAGTGATTTAAAAAGAAAAAGGGAAAGATATGGATAAAATAATAGAAAATATTTTGAAAACTTTCAAAATACCACAACAATCTGTTTCATCTTGCAGGAATCCATTTAGCTCCAAAAGAAAAACTGGAAATCCCTGTGTTATTCATGCCAGCTGAAATGAAAATGTATAAAGCAGTGGTAGTACTTCATGTAATGAGGGAAGACGGTGAGAACTGGCCTTATGCTGAATCAAATACAGATTTAAACAGGTAATTTATTCTAATAGGAAAGGAAAAAGTAGTTGAGATGCTCAATCCTGTCACCATTTATCCCATTGACTATTCATGTGTAGCTCCCAAGGGCAGTCCAGTGTCTGATTTTTACCAGTGGGTATCCATCAATGTACCCTGTAAAGTATGCAGATTTGGAGTAAGATATCTGTCTGTTTTAATACCTATCTATTTTTGCTTTAAATAAAGAAAATGTAAAGAACTAGCTGCTGGTGCAGTTATGGATATTGAGCAAATGAAAGCTCTTAGTATCTCTGTTTTTTTTCAATATATTTGGGACAATAATGATTCTCATCCCAATATTTTAATGTAATTCATAAATTGCAGAAATTTTATCTCAATGTAAACATAACCTGACAAAATGCAGATCAGGCCAAATGTTTTCAGATCTATAATATTTCAATACACTAAGTGGATCTAAGTTATAACTGATACAATTTATAGCTGATATATTTAGCTGGATTTTATTTCATATTTTTCTCAGATATGTTTAGCATTACAGCATACAATAGAATAGAATCTAATATTTCCAACAACTCTTAAGTCTAGATTACTTTGGAAACAGGATTTTCAGCAGTCTAATTGATACTCGTATTTTTCTAGAAATGTTATTGTAGCAGAGAATGGGGAAACTCGGGGAATACTCTGGATCTATCCCATTAGTGGAACATCTGAAGCACTACAGCAGAAATCAGGTAGGTAATGCTTGAAAAAAGCTTGAACAGTATATTTAAGAATATTTAAGAAAATCAAATAGTCAGTTATATTCTCACCTGCCTGATCACAAGAATTTGCAGCAGTACTTGGCTAGATCTTAAAAAATTATAAAATCACTTATTAAAAATAAAATCTTCTCCCACTTCCAAAGCAAATATAGATCATTACTTTGTTCTTATTTTGGATAAAAGGAATTGGGGGCAGTTGTAAATCTTAAGGCATGTGCCCTTCAGTGTCCCAATTCATCCTGAGAACTGAAGAGAACTGAAGGTAAGCTGAGGAAAGGACTGACTCAGAGGAAGACTTCTTGCATACCCAGAACACCCTTCTGGAGAGTCTATAGGGTGCAGAATACTGGAGTAAAATTCACGGCTTCTCCCAGCCTTGAATTTCATCTCTTAATCAAAACCAGAATATAAAGTAGTGTGAACAGCAGTAAGCTTTCCCCTTGCTCCTTAGAAGTAAACTTGCATTAAAAGATGAAGACATTCTTGGAGGTTTCTTGCTTATTTTGGGGATAGTAAATGCTTATATATTTGACCATCTGTATTTTTAAGGTGTGGTATAATTCCAGAGCTATGGAACAGGAAGTTGTGAACAGCTTTTTAAATCTATAACCCTGAAACTACAGCTCAATGTGTACACGAGGGACCAATTCTATACCAGCTTGTCCTTTTAGCTTACCTTTTGTTGACTGAACAAGTGAATATAATACCTTTCTACATTAAATGTATTAAGGTATAGGAACAATTTCTGAAAAAAAAAACATAGAAATAGATATTTGCACTGTCATTAATTTATATTGCTTAAGCACTCTTTACTTGTAGACAAATGCCAATGATGTGGTATTAATTAGAGCTTTCATCTCTTTAATTTGCACTTTAATACCTTAAGGAATGAAACAGAATATTATCATGTAATCAACTGTTGCCCAAAATGATGGCTTTAATGAGTCTTATTAGCATTAGAACTATGTATATTAATGTGGATGTCTGTTGTGTTATTTAAAGCTGTTGTGTTCAGTGGCAGTCTTCAAGATAAATTTCCCTTTTATTGATCTGTTGCTTTCATTAAAATCACAGAATCATTAAGATTGGAAAAGACCTCTATGATCATTGAGTCCAACCATTAACCACTAAACCACATTCCTAAGTACCACATCTCTGTGGTTTCTGAATATTTTTAGGTGTGAAGATTCCCCAGTTCTCTGGGCACCTTGTTCCATCACCTGGCCACCCTTTCCATTAAGAAATTTTTTCCCAATATCCAATCTAAACCTCCCTTGGCACAATTTGAGGCCATTTCCTCTTGTCCTGTCACTTGTTACTTGGGAGAAGAGATTGACCCCCACCTGGCTACACCCTCCTTCCAGGTGGTTCTAGAGATGGAGATGGTCTCTCCTGAACCTTCTTTTCTCCAGACTAGGCACCCCCAGCTCCCTCAGTCACTCTTCTTAATCTCGAGACTCTTCCCCAGCTCCACTGTCCTTCTCTGGGCTCGCTCCAGCCCCTCAATGTCCCTCCTGAGCTGAGGGGCCCAGAGCTGGACACAGCACTTGAGGTGTGGCCTCACCAGTGCCCAGTACAGGGGGCAATCACTGCCCTGGTCCTGCTGGCCGCACTGTTTTTGATCCAGGCCAAGTCCCACTGGCCTTCTTGGCTACCCGGGCACACCTGAGCTCATGTTCAGCCTATTTTTCATCAACATCCCCAAGTCCTTCTCCGCTGGGCAACTTTCCAGCCATTCTTGCCCAAGCCTGGGGCATTGCCTGGGGTTGTTGTGCCCCAAGTGCAGGACCCAATACTTTCTGTATAAGTTATGAATTAAAATGTTTAACATTCATGAATTGCTTAAGTGACATCACTTCTGTATATGATCAGAAGCTCACATACTATCAACTCTTACATAATTTCAAATTCCTAAATGCTTTTTTAAAAGAGCAAAACTAAATTGTAGCATATTTATAACTATGTTACCCATTAGTTTATGTTCAATAAATGTTTGTAATACATAAAAAAGCATTCAGATTTTGAATACATATCGTTCTTTGGCCATCACTGTGTTATGTTGGGCTAATATTTTTTTTCTCAAGGGAAAGCTAGGTCTTTCAAGAATGTCCCAGAAAACAGACACAGGTGTTTGTAAGTGTGTTTATGGAATTTTCTATTCCTGCTTTGATTCTGAAAGCCTATGGTTTTCAGTTATAATTGGGCATTTAGAAAACTTACATTGTAAGGTATAAATCCAAAGCAGGTAATAACAAGAAATCTACTTTAAAAAAAAAAAAAAAAAAAAAAAAAAAAAAAAAAAGATCAAGAGTATTGTCATCTCTCTAAATGCAGACATTTATTAGAATTGCCCGGAGGCTACAAGTTTCTGTGTTAAAAACCCAAGCTGTTTTGCTGGTATTATTAAGGAGTTCATCTTTGGGTCATTCTTATTTGCATCTTAATATACTTAAACTTCTAGAAGTCACTTGGCTTTCTATCTCATGAGACCAATTAAAATGATCAGTGGTCACAACCCATGTAGTACATGTTAAGTAGATGATACCTTGGCTATCTTATAGAAGTGATTACAAATGGAGGGTCATTAGGAATATTCTTTTAATTCTTGTAGAGTATAGAGTCAAAGAAGCATACAGCAATTTTAATTGGAGGGGACCCCTGGGGGTCCTCTAATCCAACCACCTGCTCAAGGGCAGCTTGCTTAGGGACTTGTCCAGTCAAATCCTAGACATATCTGAATTTTATTCATAAATATTACATAGCCATTTGGAAAAAGAAAATGTAAAATCAATTTTGGTAGCAAGATGAACTGTAGAATAGAACATGACACAATGTGCACACAGTAATCTGAAACATTTGGTAAACAAGTGGAATATAGAGAATGTAATCTATTTTTATATATAAGGTCATACATTTAAACATGTGTGTTTAACCTATTTCAGGAACTCTCCCTCATGGAAATTCTAAGAGATCTCTAGAAATTACTTACACCCTGTTAAAAAGGGAAAGACAAAGGGAGAAAGGAAATTACCTGAACTTGTGTAATTGTCTATTTTGCAGAGTAACGATAGTGGATAAAGTGGCAGAACTGAAAGTTAAAGTTAAATAAAATAAATATCAAAATATCAAAAAAGGAATTTCCTTCTTTTTTTAAACACTGCATAATGATTCACCACAATATGGTTCCAAATTATTGATCATTAATTCCTGATGTTAACTTCAGAGTTAATTTTTGAAGAAACATTGGGTTTAACTCTGATGAAAGTTACTTTTAGACCTTGAAACTGAAAAGTACATGGTCAGGTGTTCTTTTTTATGTTGATTCCCAGAACTCTAGGAAGTTCTAGGTCTTTTCTTTGGGAAAACAATTTTTTCAGTGCTTTTATGTAATTCTCTCATTTTTCTGTGCCAATAAATATGAAAGAACCAGAAAAAATACCTATTGAAATAGGTTTTATAAAAACAAGTGTAAAAGCTAAAACCTAACAACTTTGTAATGAAAAAGACATATTTTGAAAGCAGTAAATTAAAATCACTTACTGAACTGAAAGAAGTTCTATGATGCTTCAAAGAGAAACTCATTCTAGAATGCTTTTTATTCTGGCATATTTCAATTAAAGTTGAAGTTTCAGCAACAGTATTCTTAAACTAAGAAAGCAAAGAGTAACTTAATATTCTTTCATTAATCATAAAACCTTTTACTTTTTTGGTTTTGTTTCAGTCTTCTTTTTACTGGCATATTTCAAGCTATGCCATAACTCCTGTTAGCAGTTGAACTGAAATGAAGATACATTTCATGATTAGAAATAAGAGAAACTTGAAAGTGCTGTTGGGAACTAATTGAACAGATTTTTGTTTGTTTATCAATATTTTCTACTACTTCACCACAACAGAACAATAGAAAGTGAAGGTTGGGAAAAGCTTTTAGTTGTCTTGCTCCTTATTGGAATTCTGTCTTCCTCTAAGCACATTTAGCTTCTATGTTTAATTTCTTTGTTAAGGTCAAGATGCCAGAGCTTTGCAAATAAGATGTTTTTGCTCTTCTGTAGTTGTGTTACGCTGTCAAGCCAGGCAGAGGCTGGAGCAGAGAGTAGAGCTGCTGCTGTTTGGTGTCATGCCTGGTGCCACTGCTCTGCCTGATGCAGGGAACTCTGCCGTGGTCGACACAGAAGAGTCATCCAACACCCCAGAAGTCGCTGATGGTGAGAATAGTTTTGATGTCATACTATTTTAGGAAAATTTCAAATAATTACTTTACCAGATGTGCAGCTCTGCCATGAGAATAAGTGAGGTTTAGGCAAATTGTCCCAGTCCATATTTCTATCATTTTGCAAGTATAGGGTATTTGTTTAACTTTTTGTCTGCAGCTATAGGCACCTATAAACCTGAACATTCCCTTTTTTTAAATTTTCCTGGATATTAGGCTTGCATACACACAATCTCTCCTTTAAAAGAGAGCCTGCACAAAGTCTTCAGCTAGAAAAAAATACATCTGTGTAAGCATTGCCAGGAGACATTTATCTGCAGGTTTATATGATGCATTCCCATCAGCAGGTCAATATTGGTATCATAATGGATTGAAGAAGGAGGACTTTTTGAAACAAGTGATAAAGCTTTGTAAAAGGATAGCTTCCACTTACTGTTAATCTGCTGAGAACACAGTGAAAATCAATTTATTCAGATACAGCAGCTGTTCAAAATATGCCTCTCCTTGAAACAGAATGGCACAACATATAAGTAGTAAGGAAAGAATGCTTGTTACTGCTGTAACACCAGTATTTCTGTTATCAGTCATGGTCACTACAACAGATTTTAAAATTGTGCACCTTGGAAACTTAACATTCCATTTTGGGTTCAAAGTCATCATCCTTTATAAGGAAAATGTTATTTAAAAATTATGACACATAACATGAGACAGACTAATGTGTGTTTAACTTAGCTGTAGATGAGGGAAGGGATTTAACCTGTACTCTGACTTTGTTCAAAGTGGTAAAAGATGAGTTTACAGATGTTGCTATAATTGCAGACTATCAAGTAATCAGTTGTAAGGGCAGGCAAACTTGGCTTTTGTGTCCCATTTCTGCCATTTACAGTCTGTTCCAACAGAGGCTGTGCAGGAATACCATATTACAGAAAATATCCTGCCAAATAACAGAGAAAGTGAATAGCTGTAAAAGGTAAATCAAGATGCATTACATCTTTCCTAGAAGGCCAAATTTCATGCAAACGTGCATATGCTCTGCACATTGATCAGTGTAATGTCATATCAACAATTACTGTCCAGATCTTTAAAGAGATTTTATTTCTGAAAGCTTTTAAAATAGGAGATCTGAAGTGGAGCTGTTAAAGAGAGCTTTAAGAGCATATGCTTACTGATTGGCTAATATACATAATTAATTTTTAAAATGTTATATTTACTCATATTGCAGTGTCAAAGATAACTTATTTCCTGGGCATGTTATAATCTTACACAACCATATTACAAAGTGATAGTGGTAAATCCAGTAAAGCAAAAAGATGTGAAGTTGTCAGTGTACATTCTTTCCTCTTTGAAGAATTCTAAATACTATTATAAAAACTTGTTCAGCTTTTTGAGGACAGCTGTCCATCAAGATACAAAGGCACTTTTTTTTTTATCATAGAGTAACAGATTTAGCTCATTATTGTCTGGTCACGTATGAGTGAGCTGCCTTAAACACAGCTGGGCTATTTCCCTCCAAAATGGTGCCATGTGAATTGACAAGAAAAGCATGCAGTGAGCAAGCTGAGGCATCATTTTGAGAGTCTTGCAGATTCATGATGTGTAGTTCTTGTTTTATTCATAGGAATAATTTATTAACACTGGCTTCTGCACATGCTACAAGACATTGATTTGGGACATTGCATCTTTTTAAGTAAGAAGTCTGGTAATGAAATGCTTTGCACCATAGGTTGTAAAATCATTTTTAACACTGTGCTTTTCATCGTTTTCAATGACATTTTAATGCCATTATTGATAGATGAATTTGAGGCCTGTTAGGAAGCAAATTAAAGGATACTATCTGAGCTTTCTGCAGTCTACCAGTAGTAACATAAATAAAAGCTTAAACCTTTAAGATAACAGTCTGGCACACTGTTCTTCATTTTTTCTCTTGTGAAAGAGTGATTCATCAGAGAGCCTATGTGATGTGTAGTAAGCAGTTTTTACACCCAAGGATAAATGATGATAATTACTGGCAGATCAGATTTAAACAGCTAATAATGTGCTTCAGTATTTAAATTATTTGGACAAGTATAAATTCTTTTAAAGTGAAAAATCTTCAAACACATCTTTTACATAAAAATTCAATTTCATCCAATACAGAGGAGTGCACTTGACACAGAAAGCTACTACAATTTCTTAAGAAAGAGAATGCAATCTAAATATTGTCTAGCTCCAATGACATAGTTTCTTGTTCAGAAGTCAGCAAAGTTCCAGCGATCAAATAATGAAAGCTTAATATTTTAGACATAGCAAATATAGTATGGCCCTTTAAAAATAATTTTAACTTGCATTAAATGCATATTTTCACCTTAAATGTATTTTTCATCTGTTTTCTTACATATGGCTCTAAAGATATCTCTTTCACTAAAGGAAATGTAAGACCTGAGATTCACCCAAACAAGTGTGACGCTATTTTTTAGTTTAAGTATTCAGTGGGGAATACAAACACATTTAATTTTCCACAATCTTCTAAAAAAAAAACCCCAAACATTCATGAATCAGTTGTGGATGTTTGAAATTTGACATTGACAACTTTATAACCTTTCCCTTTCAATTGCTTCAATTTATCTCATATGCCAACCATGGGGGCTGAATGTTTCTCATTAACTTCCCTCATCTTTATTAATTCATAACTCTCCTCACAGCCCAGCAGCTGGTCTTAGCTCCTTGCTCCTGAGTTCTAATTTCTGGGAAGGCTTCATGACAGTTACCTTGAGGGGAATAGTGCTGCCCAGGTTCTGCAGGGTAGCACAGGTACGAGGTTGGTTTATGTTATGACCAAGTTTAGAGCCATTCTGAACATTCTGAGAGTGAAACAACATTCTCCAGATATGCTAATCCATAATGTACATTGGCATCATTATACAAAGTGTATCTGTACCCTTTGTTTCACTGTTAATAAAAACTTTATAGCAAATACCTAATATTTCTGAAACTCATCAGAATATGTAAAAAGCTCTGTTTTCTTTCATTTCACTAAAGCCGCTCTTTGAAACCAGCAAAGAATAAAAACATGTCCAAACGCACATTAAAAAGCTATTTTCCATCCCCAGCAGGATTTTGTGTTAGCCAGTGGTATGGATTACACTAAATTCCCATTTAATGTGATAGATCTGAATCAGGAGGCTCACCTTTAAGATAAAAGGTCAATAAAATTGGTTATGACCAAAGAAATCTTTGGAGACAAGGTATCTTTATAGACTTGATCACTCATCCAGAGATGTTAATGTGATTGCTGATAAAGTGTAGCAGGCTAATATTGAAAGCAGTATGAAGAGGATAATAATGATGAAGATGGCCCTATATCCTACTTAAGCCATTTCTGTATTGTCAGAATAACTGTGGCATTATTTTTGAAATTATCCTTGAGGATGAAAAAATTATAGCTATATAAATTAGGTTTTTTTCCTATGCAAGAAATAAAAGAAAGGATAACAAAGTGTTTGTTTTGGATTAAGAGTTGATGAAAGCAGTGGTCGATGGCAAAATGAAATTGTTGACAAGGGGGTGAACCAATAATTAAGAAACTTGGTTATGAATTACTGCTTTGTTGTTAGGGGTGACAATTCCTGATGTAAAACAGAGAACTAGTAGAAGTCAAAGTATAAAACATCAGAGGAGAACTGAAAGTCTTAGATGGGTTATTTTGTCATCTACATAATTTTTGTTTACATCTGCCTGTTTGTTTATTTATGAGTGAAGCATGGAAGAGATTTGATGTATTGTTTATTTCCATTATTGAATTGAAATAATGCCAGGCATTTTAATGAAGAAGGTCAAATAGTTCTTGTTGATATACAGGGATATCACTGGGTCCATTAAAGAAGAGAAAAAAATAGAGCACAATTTTTATCTCATAAGTAAACCCTCCTACTGCCATTTCTGAATGTAACTAGAACAATAACCACAAATTCTGGTAAAAAAAAGATCTCATTAATTGTGAGCAGGCAATTGGGAACTGCTTTTATTTCTGTTTAGTTGTTACTTATTTCTATTTCCTTGCCATTTTATAAAATGTTAAAATCTGTAAGCCTTAGGAATGAGAATCATCATGATGTTAATCAAAATTACTTTCTGGTATTTATGCAAAATCATGCTCACTTTAAATAGTCAACACTTAAAGGGAACCAGATCTATTAGAACCTAATCTGAAGTTATTTTTTCAGCTTCATAAAATTGCAAAAATAATAAATAATACAAAACCAGAAATAATGAAATTTTTTCCATGTGCTGCTCTTCAGTATGGTATAGATCCAGGGAATATGAGAAGTGCAAAAGAACTGGTTGACTAACCCAAATGTCTGAAACAAGAACACACAAATAGATATCCCTTAAAATTATTTGAGCTAGTGGATAAGACAAATCTAGACAATATAATTAGCTGTAGCAATTATAATTTAATTGCTCTGTGTTTGTGATTGCTGTTTCTCCCCTTTCTTGCTCACAGAATTTTCTGTAATCTCTTTGGTTGGGTGACAAGGAAGTATTACTTCCAATAGAAACAGAACCACTACACCCTTGTTTTGTAAAGATATTTTGAGGAAGATTCTATAAATCAGAGCTGTGACCAACACAGCTCTATAGGACCATAACTGTTCTTCTGGAACATCATAATACCTAACAATGATCTGTCTGCATTAATTTCCACTTTTTTCTGAATTATTTTCTCATTATTTATGGGACACCAACAAAGCATTGCTGGTCCAACCCCATAAGATGCAAACTTTGATTTTTCTGGGACAGTGGCCCTGTGCCTCTCAGCTGTATGTGATTGCTTTTTGTCATAGAGAAGCAGAGGATTTATGCATCTAAATTTGCCTCAGAAAATTTATCGGACAGTCACTGTAGTAAAAAACCACATGCATTCAACAAGCCTATCCCAAATGCTCTTCCATTTCCAGGTTATTACATCCTATTGTCATTTCTGTAATAAAATTCTTTATCCTTATCTTCTGTCTTTGAAGTTACAATGCTCAAGTTTTGTTGTTTTTACAGAAAATGAAGTTATTATCTCTAGATCTCCTTCATCTCTCCCACACTACACATTTCCAAGAGAACATGATACAAAAATTCCCCAACAAACTTCCCCTGTTGTTTTGTAGAACGTATAAAACTTTATGTTTCATAAATTACTGCATCAGGCCTGTTGTTTTGACAGTTTAAGAACAATTTGATCTGAAGCTTTGGAGACACAGGAAGATATTAAAACTATAAGACAAGTAAATAGAAGTTACATAGAATCACCACAGAACTTTGAATGAAGTGATAACCTTGAACCATCACTCTTCCTTCAAGCCATCTGAGGAAGACAAGAGTGAAACCTTGGAAATTTGCTACACAAAACTGTTATTAATTCTGAAACTTGATTTGTATCCAAAAAATAACACAAGTGGGTACCTCCCATGAGATGAAATGTCTTATAGTAGAGGAATTTACACTACCCTGTGTGATAAATATTCTGTCGTACGTGTAACTGAATGCGATCTGTTGGGTAAGGAAAAGGAAGCAAATGAATGTGACCCTAGTGATCAGGTGCTGTGTTCCACTCTCTGTAGCTCAGTTTTGTATGTTAAAAAAGCCAGAAGATAAAAAGTGCATGCTTTTGTAATAGACCATAGTATAGTGTAAAACTGTCAAGAAATTGAAAAAATGGTGACGTGGGTTTTCAGTTGAGCCTCCGTTGTGTGCCAGTTCAAATAGAATGGTCAGGTTAAAAGTCAACTTGAGTTGTTACTGATTTCTCTGGGCAACATTGAAAGTGAGGCAAATTACTCTGGATGTCATGGAAAAAATAATGTCTGTGTGAATTAAGACTAAATCATGAGATATGTTTCTGAAGAAGCTGCTTTGATGTTTCTATGCCAAGGTACAGATGTGATCTTTATCTGCCAAAGTTTCTTGCTAAATGAAGACACAACTAAATAAAAAAGGGAACTTGTTAAAAAAGGATTATTATAATGGTTATGAAGAAATAAATTTTAATTTTTTCCTTCATAGCATGCATTTATATGGTAACATGCAAATCTGAGTAGAATGCCAGATCAAAGGCAAATAATGTGAGATCCTTTGGGCTGAAGAGAATCCTTTTGATTTTTCTGAGGTTTTTGTTTCTACTCTATTATGCAAGTAATATGAGAATAAAGAAAGCATTGAAAGGGATGTATGGAGGCAGAGTAAAAAGAGACTTAGTGAAAAAGGGATTCAGGGAGAGAGAATTTATGGAAACAATCTGCAAGGAACAATACTGGATGCACACCATGTGTTTCATATACATAAAATAGATTCACAAGCTTCCCTTTCATTCACTAAACTATGCAGTGTTTTGAAGAAATACATTCTCAAAACAAAAAAAAAAAAGTGGGAGCAATGCTTTTTGCTTTTTGCTGCTTCTTTGCTTCTGTAGAAACTTGGTTTAGAAGTAGACACCTTTTTCAAATAAGAGTTTTGAAAGAGAAAAATTAGGAAACAGAAAAATTGAATCTAAGAGAAAATTTAAGAAAGAAGCATTCCAATTAGTTGCTAAGGAAATAGGCAGTGGGATGCAGGGTAAAAGATGTGGATAAGAGTGGAATTTTGTAGAGCCTTGAAGATACAGATGAAAGTTTTTGGCTGGATATGGAAAGAGAAAAACTTGCAGAGAAGAGATACAAAGATATATATGCAGAACTATATTGAGAATTTGCTTGAATTCCTATGAGGATCAATAATTTCATTATCAACAGAAGGAGATCAGATGTTTTATTCATTAATTTCTGTGAGTTTAATTTGGTATCTGGGATTTAGTAAAGTTATGTTATCTTTGCTTATATTCCTAATGCTCCACATACAGCTCTTTTGTGCCTGTATGAAGAAATCTGGTGAAAGGCATATTTAACTACAGCCAGGTCTTTGGGGGTGGTTTATGCAATTTACTTATTCTACTGCTATTGTCCCATAGTTGTGACATTTTACAGTGAGAAACAGATACATAATTTTCAGTTGAGATCTCATTTCTTACCACCCACATGATGTCTACTTAAGTGTTAGGATGTTCTTGACCACAAAACTTTTTTTACTTCTTTCCTTTATTACTCTCACAATTCATTCTTTGCTTTTTATTTGAATATGTACTTGAAAACAGTTTTATAATTATTGAATCTGCTGTACAATAATGTGTTCTGTCTTCCTCTACTTTCGCTGGAAAGGCAGAATTGCATATTTAATGTTCATTCCCCACTGCCTGCTGAGTTCCAGCAGTATCTGTGTGAAAATTCTTGAAGACAATGGAGAAGCAGGAAAAGGACAAATGTCAGATGAGACCTGAAAGTGACTATGTAGGAAGATATTTCAAAATATTTGGAAGGTGAAGATCAGATGCCAGATACCTGGTAGAAATTAGTAGTTAACATTTGGTTTTGTAGTTTCTGTGTTAGCAGTTTGGGGATTGTTAGATCAAGAGGGGAAGAAATCTTTGTTGGGTGTCAGGGCCACAGTGGACACAGCCTTGGAAAATTATCAGAACCAGCAGAAAAAATCAGTGTGAGTGCAGTGTGTTACATTCAGCACCAGGTGAAAATAATTAATCTGGTTTATGCAAAGCATGAAACTGCAAATTTATGAATTCCTGTGCTTTAATTACATGTTTATATTTGGTGATGGTGCTTCTCTCCTTTATGAATGACTACAAATAAGAGCAGCTAAAATGAATTCACTTGTATCTCTGTTTTACTGCATCCATCCAAGGAAAAGCCTCTGCAGTGAGGACAAGCACTTTTGCAGTCTGAGCATGTTTCCATCACACTTTTAATTTCCATCTGTCTCACTGGAAATGGGAGACAGTGTGAAAGTGAAGGGGGTCCCTTAGGGAGGTGCTCCCCTTTGCCACGTTTGTGTCACCAAGTGTGCCGCGAGTTAAGCGCTGTTTGTGGAGAGGTCAGAGCCAGATCTCCCCTGGGTGTCCACAGGGCACTGCAGCCTCCCAGGCCAGTGGCCATGAGATTTTTATCATCAGGAAATGCAGTGTATAATGAGCTGGTCCTCAGTGAAATCAAACACTCACTTTTCAGAAACAGGAGGGAGGCACAAACGCTTCTCTCCTGACACTGTGAAACTCTGAGGTCAGAAATATCTAGTGGGACTTTCACTGCCTTCTGTAGGCAATAGACCCATCTACGAACGTCTTTGTTATTCATTCTTTTGAACCTTGAATACAGGTTCTTTCCCACTAAAATATTATTAAAATGTCTAACATTCCTATTTTGTGAATGTGTTGGAATAGTTCTTTAAATTTTAGATGCATTAATTTTAGATGCATGCATCTGCTTATTAGTTTTACAGTAAATCTAGCAGTCACAAAAATTCACATTTCCCCAATTTGTATGCCCAGAGTGTAAAATCCTTGGAGTTTTCATGCTGTAAGTCTTATGAGTCATAAAATATTTTTTTAAGTGATCTATATCCTTTCATCTTCTTTGAGGCTATTTAAACAAACCCCAACACTTTTATTCCATTGTCCTTACTAGCGTCTGCAAATAAATGACAGCCATGTCATAGTAGTGTATAGCTGAAAAGCCTGGTTGGTTTTTAACATAGGTGCTTCAGTAGCTCTGTATACACAAGTGTTGCTTAAATGCACACTACCTTTTTAGATATCTTTATTTGCACAAATGAAAATGATTGAAGATTGAGATTAATTGCCTTTCAAAAGAAGAAATGTTTAATGATTCAAAAAATTGTTTTGAAATTATTACCTCAGAATATATTTTCTCTTCTTAAATAAGGCAAAATATTATTCAGAAAATAGGAAGAAGCAATAATTTTTTATAATCAGAATTTCTATTCCCTAGATTTAACTAGCTGTAGGTAAATAGCATGCTTATATCTTCCCAGTGTTTAGATTGATAAATATCTCTATGTTGAGTCAGATGTGGCTAAAGCTCTCCCTGCTGCTCTCTATTTACAGAACACGAGTGGATTAATTGGGGTATACTTTTATGTTTGCATGTGTATTTTACATTTTGCAGTAGATAAAACAAGAATTTTACCTGTATTGAAAGTGGTGATTCAGAAAACTGAACTGAAATGAAGAGAAAATTGAATGAAAGCATACAAAGAACCTGGCCTAAAGGGTCAAGGCCTATTTGAGCAGTATGTTATCTTGTATTTGACTTTGCTTTAAAGAAAGTGTTAGTGCTATCTCCATGTTTTATATCTTGTGCCATTTTAATTGAAACTAGGAATTCTAAGAGTCAAGAGAACTTCGAATATATGAAGAATTGGACAATTTCCTAGCCGTTTCATAACTTTTTTTTTTCTTCTAGGTTCTGCCAGTTTGTTTAGGCAGTGTATTACAGGAGTGCTAAAATCAAAAATTAACATTCCACAGAGAATTCCCACAGCACGATAATACAGGAGTCTTCAGGGCAGCTGTGATGAAAAATATAACTGTTTTACATTTTTTAGCAGTGCTAAACTAGATCAGTAGTCTAGATCAAAATGAGCTGAAGGGACATTATAGCAAAGTTCCAAATATTGGCATTCATAAATGCATCATTTTTTCCTTAAGTGTTGGAAGTATAAAATATTTTAACTAATTACTTAATATAAGCATAGAACAGGTTGCAAATCAGCCTGGAACAGAAAAGAAATATTTAATTGCTTCATTGCTTCTGACTGAAAATTTTTTTACATATATATATGTATATATATATATGTATATGTATATATATGCATATGTATGGATATGTCAAACCAAACCCAAATGTCTTTGGATATTAAAAGCAGCATACAGTTCCCAACATTGTCTTTGTAACATCTGAACTATAAAATAAGCTTTTCCTGAGTAATATTGTGTGATATACCTGCTGAAAGAAGCATCTGCTCAACAGCTGCAATTTTTTTTCACTGCGAAATGCTCCAAACTGTGTCATCCTTTCTCTTCCATTGTCAGTATCTGAATCGTCATTTTCTAACATTTGTCAAGGGTGACTCCTAAAAGTCACCCTTGGGCTGTGTTAGAATCTGAATGCATTACATAAACATTACATTTTTCAAATGGAAAAACAGCAAGGTTGAAACAAATGTAGGAGGTTCCTAAGTTTTATTGACTGTAGGGTCCTAAATCTTATAGACTGTAGGAGAAAATACTCATAGTGTTCATAAAAATTACATTTATTGTAAGGAAGTCCCAGCATATATGGATCAATAAATGGAAATCCTGTCTTTTGGTACCCGGTATGTATCTAATCTACTATGGTTAATAATCCCTGGTCATAATACTTTACATCTGTGTGACTCTAATCTGATATATATGGTACAGAGGTCTGTGAACAGTCTACTTTAAAGAGTTACAAATGGTTCAGTATAAGCTGCTACATTTCTTAATCTTTGTGTTGTAAAAATGAAGCAACAAAAGGTCACGCCTCCTGTTAGCTGCTGAAGTTGGAAGAGGAAATTGTGCAATTCAGAGAAGGCCAAAGGACTAGAAGTGTGAGGAGGCATCTCCACACTTACTTAAATTTGGGTGATTTTACAGATTGGCAGCAACAAAATAAGCTTTTCTTCAACATTGTCACTTGAACTTTTTATATAAACAAATCTGTCATCTGTATTTTAGAATTCTGGGTCAGAAGGCCTTGGGAATTAACTCTGCAGCTCTTGGCACCATGAAGCCAGGATATGTGTACAGGGATGCACACATAGCAGTTCTGTACATTTGTACTCAGCTGTGCAAATTCAAAATGTGCCCTGAGATAGGTGGTCATAGTAAA
Organism: Vidua chalybeata; assembly: GCF_026979565.1. Classification (NCBI taxonomy): domain Eukaryota; kingdom Metazoa; phylum Chordata; class Aves; order Passeriformes; family Viduidae; genus Vidua; species Vidua chalybeata. The sequence goes on from NC_071531.1 coordinate 9,172,777, forward strand.
ATGAAATCCCCTCTAGGAGTTAGTGGTTGTGTTAAAACACTTCTCATCCATGAAATGTGTAAAATTTTTAAATAGATAGCAGCTTGAGATTCTTTTCCTCATAGAAATGTTCCCTCCTGTGCACAAATTACTATTGTATACTGAATATCTCAGTTTCCTTTATTACAGTTGGAGGAGACATTTGATTCAAGAATCTCAGCTGTTTATTTTTATGTCATTACTACTTGGCCTTTTCATAGCTACTTCAGGGAATGAGAGAAGAGGCTGTTGGTGACATCTTCACTATTTCTCTGCATTCTGTGTCTTGGGCTTGCAGCCATCAATGTCATTGATGTCCTTAATGATGTTTTTTGGTTTTTTTTCCCAATTGTCCCAATGGTATTACTCAAGAAGAGTATTATGAAAGTTTCATTTGGCTGATGAACTAGAAGGCATCTCACCAGCCAGAGCAATATTGCTATTACTATTCACATATCCCAAGGAAGTTTTCCAGCTTCTGTTTTTCTGGAAACTGTATAGCCTGTCATATGAAATTGGAAGATTTTGTTATGGAGTCAGAAGGAAATCACTTAAGTTTTAGATAATTGCTAGTTTTACTTATTTGTCATTTTTATTAACAAATGGAAGAATTGTAACACGGAGCCAACCAACTGTGTGAAATTGCAGTGCACACAGGCTGATATTTTTCTTCTGTATCATTTAGGTTCCTCTTCAACACTGGAGTTTCTGTATGAATTGCAATATCAATCAGATGAAATGAGATCTCAGCTTGAATCTTTGATTGGTATGGAGCTGGTTGAAAAAGAATGGGATACAGTATCCAGAATTGTAACACTGATCTTTAATGTAGTGTTTGCACCTAGCAAACCAATGAGGTAAGGTCCTGTTCCTTACTACCAAAAGAACACATAATGAAATCCTGTTGGGTCACTCTTACTTATATAATTATTTCCCTGTATTATTTTCCTCGTTTGTTTTCACCTCTGAGATCTGTTGGTTTAGATTTTCTCCCTTGCTGCTTCTCAGTATGATATCTTTGATGTTAAAACTGACAGTTTTTCTTTTTAGTGCCTCTGAGATGGTTCTGTTGAGTTACTTCCATAGCCTGTGTGTGCATAGTTTTACTTCTAAACATTGGAGTATTGAAAGACTTCCAACTAAAATTATTTGTTCTCATAATTCATAAAAAGCATACAAACACGATGGTCTATCAGTCGTGGAAAACTTTTCCTAGACAAGCATATGTACATATTCTTTGACTGGGTGGGGTAGTTGAATTTGAAATTAGTTTCTATTGCCCCAGTAACAATGATCCACAGGAAATTATTCTCCTTTTTTATTATTTTGATGTAACAAATGATGGATGTGCTTTGATTAATGTAAGAACATCCCCCTTCTTTAAAAAGAAACTGCTGAAGAGAAATCCTTTTGGAGAGAGGGAAGTTGCCCCTTCCTTTGGATACAGTCAGATGTGGGTCAGGAGGAGGCTGAAAAGAAGCTTTTGTGACCTGCTGGCACAAAGTAAATCCAGAATCCTGACAATACCAGGAGTGTTAGGGAACAGTCACTCCTGAGTATCATGGATTGCATGAAAAGAGATATCTTTAGGAGGCAGGAGATTACTCTTTATTTGCAGTTGTCCAGAAGATTAATGAAATAAACAAAGAACAAACCTTTAGGAAGAATGATCTGCCCACCTGATTCAGTGTCATTGTGCCAGAGGGAGGGGAATTTAGAAAGCCTTTTCATTTCTACTCATTTTTATTTTATTATTTTTTAATTTGGTTTGGATTTTTTTATCTTTGTGTACTTGAGACTTAGGCTTCCTGCAGTGGACTCAGTGACTGCAATTAATTAGTTTTGTTATCTTCAGAATCTACAGCACCAACTCTCTTAGACAGTCTGAAGGCATCAGAGTCCGGCCTTTCCTTAAATACATAGACCTTTGTCAGATCTTGATCGTAATATGAACTGCTAATATGTTCTGGGTGAAATTCTCCTCTAACATCACAGTAAATACAAAATAATGAGTAAAATAAATTTAGGTTTTTTTGGTTTTTTTTGGTTTTTTTTTTTTTTTTTTTTTTTTTTTTTATTCCAAAGAGAGCAAGCAGAAAAATAAAATCTCATGGCTGTGCTAGGAATAGCACTTGTTACTAGTTACTTGCATATTATGTTCTTTCTTGTAATTTGTGTAAATATCTAGTGCTATTTAATCTAAATTCCAGTCAAGTTTACTTCACATATACTATGCCAGGCAAAATTAGGGATGTATTCCGGTTTAAAGTAATTCATATTTTCATTTTACTGCAGTTTACTGCTACACACTCAAAAATTTTTTTTTTTTTTACATTAATCAGTTCTTGTTTTATAATTTTTTCCATGTATTGACTGTTTTTATCTGAAATTTTAAGGAATGAGGCAACTGTTGTAATTCAGTGTAATGCAGGAGGCCTTTGGAAGTTTCCATTGGTGTTCATTGCCACAGAGCCAGAAGTGGATGACGTGATCAACATTGAAGCAGTTGGCCTGAATAAGGAATCCATAGTTAGCTTTAAGCTCACAAGCCAGACAAGGTAAAAACACTTATGCTCAAGAATTTATGCCATTTTCTGAGGGTACAACTCCTACTCAAGCACATTGATTAGAATAAATTTGGGCAACAGACACATAACTGGGATGCAGCTATTTCATCATTATTTTCAAGAGCTGCATTGTTTAAGTAACAAATGTGATTTTGAAGCTCTGTAGAAAACAGAAGCATTCTACATTTAGGCTTTGGCTTAAGAGAAAATCTGTGGAATAGATACAGATGTTTATGTTATGATTTTTTTTTTCCCCCCTAAAAGGCTTTGGAGGATGTTAAAATGTGTAATTCAATGTTAAGGAATGATAACAATTTTGTCATATTAAAGGCTCACTAGTAAAGCTTTAAAAGCTAATGCTTTTACTAGGAGATTTTTTTTCAAGGTACTTTATGCTTACACCAAGTTAAAAACATTCCTTCACATTGTGCTTTAAAAATTTTTATATGTGCCATTCTTTTTAAAGTACTCCTATTGTATTACGTAAGCATGCTATGAATTCATCTCTACTTCCATGTGCTAAAATAATGGTCTAATGCTTCAGTATTTTGTTAATCTCCTTTTTTTGTTACTCTCCTTTTTTAAATTCCTGCAGAAACCTCTGTTAATATATATTATTCACATATTTCAGTTAATTTCCCAGAGTTTTACAATGTTATAGTAAACTTACAATGTCATTTGTATACAGCAGGAAGTCAAGGAATAAATTGTGTCATAGTGATAGATAAGTTTTAAAATATTAAACAGGGAATCGGAATGAATCATAATGTTTACAACCCATGTAGCTTATGGAATTTTTAAAATTTATTTTATTTTCTTTTAAATTAATTATATTTACTATATATCTAGAAAGTGTGCCAGATACGCAGATTGACACTTCCATTGTGGATACATCCTTTGGTTTCATCCTCATCAGGAAGCGTATTTGGTTACAACTGATTTTTTTAAGCTTATTTCCAAAAGCTGTGTCTCTAAGATGGACAGTTGTTCCAGGTTTTAGATGTCTGTCAGTGATGTTAATTATTGAGGACTCTGACAAAGACTGCTATCACAGTGTTCAAGTTAACAGCTTCAACAGAATGGCTGTTTCAGGAACAAAAGTGAAGCAATTGCTCTGGCAATGTTGTAATCTCCTGGTAGGTGTTTGATAGCAGTGAAGATACCTGATGTTCTCCAGAAAGGTGTTATAAAACCTGAGTCATTATAGTTATATAAAGGAAGAGCTGTGACGGAAAATAAATTCTCTTTTGCCCTTAAACAAATTCCAACTTTATTTTATATAGCAGCTGCTCCCCCCATACATTTCAAATAAAAATGTAACGTTTGCATTACATTAGTAAAAAAGCTCTGTGTTATAAACAGTACCAGGAACTCCATTCATGAGGGTGCCTTGGGAAGAGCACTGCCAGCAGGGCAGGGAGGGGATCCTGCTCCTCAGCCCTGTGGGGATCACCTGGAGTGCTGTGCCCAGTTCTGGGCTCCTCAGGACAGCACAGACACGGAGCTGGAGCAGATCCAGTGGAGGGTGACAAAGATGATGAAGAGACTGGAGCATCTCCGTGAGGAAAGGCTGAGGGAGCTGGGCCTGTCCAGCCTCGAGAAGAGAGGGCAGAGAGGGGCCCTCATCCCTGTCTGCCAGTGTCTGCAGGGAGGGTCAGGGGATGGACCAGGCTCTGCTCCGTGGGGTCCAGCAATGGGACAGGAACTGATGGCCAGGAAGTTCCACCTGAACATTAGGAATAATTTCTTTCCTGTTTAATGACCAAACACTGGACCACATTGTCCAGAGGGGCTGTGGAGTCTCTCTCAGTGGAGATATCCAAGAACTGTTGGACACAATCCTGTGCCATGTGCTCTGGATGACATCACCTGAGCAGGGAGGCTGGACCTGATGACCCTCTGTGATCTCTTCCAACCTGACCCATTCTGTGATTCTGTGAATTGCTCTATAAGTTATATATTGCTTTATCTTACCTGTGATTTGCTTAGGAGATTTTGGTGGTGGAGGTTTTGTATAGAAATAGAACACTCAGCCAACCAACACATAGGATAGTGGACCTTCAGATTAAAAGCAATTACATAAGAAAAACATTATATAACAGGTATAATTTAATGCCTGAATAACTCAAATTATTTTGATTAAAAACAAAACAATGAAATATTAAAACATGGTTTAAAATTTTTGAATAGGATAGAAAGTGCCATCCTATAGATACTCCCTGAAAAAAAAAAAAATGATCAGCCCTTTGGAATTTTCTTGGTAATCAATTAGCAGCACAATCCATAAAGACTCAGTTCTGTCACTTTAAGAGAGATGGGGTTTTTTTACTCCTTGCATGTACAGATACTTGATGACTTGATGATATATATACACCCCACATTGAATGAGGATCTTCAGTGCTCCACAATAAATCTGTGAAATCAATGGGTTTAGCTTTCTTTTTCTTTAGAGCTAGTGCAACTCAAATGTGGCCTTCCTCCTTAAATTCCACACTCCTCCCCTCCCTTCCCTGCCCCCACCCCCCCCCCCCCCCCCAAAATCCTCAGTGTGTACAGGATATCTCAGAATGAATTAATGATTTTGGAAGGATGATCAGTTACAAATGGGAGGTCATTGCTACACTTCCCAATGACCTGCAATAATGAAAGCTCCAGCAGTTCATGAAAACATGTAAAGCACCCTTTCAATACATTTAAAGTTCACACAATGAGAAATAGCCCAATATCTGCTCCAGAAAATAATGGGAGATACTGAGAATGCAGCTAAAAGGTTTTATTGCATGAAGAAAACAAGTGTATTTTTAAAACTATATGCACCTATGTCAGCTGGAATAGAGTAGACCAGTATTTTACTCAGCTCTAAGAATTCCAAAGGGACGTGTTGTTGAAGGGTTTCTTGTATTGGCATTAAGCTTGATTAGAGTCAAAACAGCAGATTTCACTTCCTAAATAAGAAAAATCTACTACTTCTTAACATTCATGGATGACCTTTTCTGGGTTTTATCATAAATGTGGGATTAATTCAACACCAGCTGAAATCATTGGCAGCATTTCCACTGGAGTAATTTGTTTTAGTATAAACCTCTAATGTTTGAGATAATATTAATGCTTGTTTTAATACCAAATGCATTATTGAATGCCAATGTTTTACAGAATGACAGCAGTGTTAACCAAAAAGGATAGAATATTATCCTTGGAAATAAAACTTAGAGAAATTTATTTGATATCGATCTTAAATTATTGGTATCTTATTTTATGTTGAAATCTGTAACTGAAACATAAAATAAAAACTCTCAAAATGATACTTTGCTTAAGAAAACTAGCCATTTCTATATTTGGCACACTGAAGATAATGTATTTTTAATCAATTAAGTTTGGGATCAGGACATTTACATTAATACAGAAGTGGGTTTTGGAGCTTATTTACTGCTCTATCTTCCTGTACAGAGTTATTTTGATGTTGGATTTATTTCTTCACATTAAAATACTGATATCCAGCTACAGCAGAATGTTACCTTATGTTTTCCAGGGCAAATACTTCAGTAGCCAACATGAGATCTGTGAGATAGATTAGATAGATAGATAGATAGATAGATAGATAGATAGATAGATAGATATTTGTGAACACTATATTCACTTGGAATTCTTTTGTAAACTACACTACATTTGAAGGTTTAGTCAAGCTGGGGGATAATTCTCTCCTATTTGTTCTGTCTGCTTTTTTCTCATACACAGAGTTTCCTTTCACCAGTTTAGTTCTGTCTTCCCACATAGCTGTTAGTGATTGTTACAATCATGGATAGCTTCCCATATACAGTAGATTTTTTTCCATCTTTCCATCCTGCCCTGTCACTCCAATCCTTTGTTTATCACAAGCAGGATATTCGTTACAATAAGGCAGCTTCTTGGATAAACTCAAACTGCCCCTCCAAAAAATGTGGCACCTGTTATCACAGCCTCCAAAAAAAGCGAACAGCCTCATGTTGATGTGATCTCTACAGAGGGGCATCTGCAAAATCTAAGACTCCACCTGATTATGGAAACAGAGCTAGAATAAAGAGGAAGAAAAGCCTCAAACTGTGGACTGGGGAGATGAGAATAAAGATGAAATTTGGCTTTAAAACAACTGCACATGCAGATTTAGTTTTCTTAACCTACTTTTCATTGGAGATTTTCCTTGTTTCTTCCTTGCACATTTCATAGTGCATAGAATAAATGTTCAAGTAAAAACATTCCTTGGTCACACAAAATTGATTTTAATTCTGAGGAATTAGTGGGCCACCCATTTTGTTTCTGTGTCCTCCCTTATTTTGAAGGGAAAACAACAACAAAAAATGTTTCCAATTACAGCTGTTCTAACGTTTTCATATCCCTTATTTCTTGCAGCAGTTACGTACTTTACGGATTAAGGTGTTTTGTTACTCTTCTTTTATTAGCAAAAAATACCCAAGTGTTAGACCAAAAGGACTACATGCTGGTATTTTTATGCATGGCTTTTCAGAATGCTGAATTTTGTAAAGGAATGCATTTCTACAGGAATAATTTACTGCTTCAGTAGTTTTGGGAAGAGAAACATTAAACTATTTTGAGCCGTAATTTAATAAAATTTAATAAATATTTTTAGTTGTGTTGAGTATTTTATAAGATTTGGAGTGTGATTGCTACAGGCATATAAATTTTAAGTTCTTCTTTAGTTGAAGATGTATTGTTGCTGCTATTATTTTTTTAGTTTAATAATTTGAAAATTGTTAGCATGAGAACACTGAAAAACATAGACTTCTATATAAGGACAAGGTTAAAGGAGTAATTATGAAAATGTCTATGTAAGACCAGCTCAGTTTCCTCTTTTCCAGGTTGCCATGATTTGATTGTCCAATTATTATTTAAATTCAAGTTATTGTTTACTCTTGTTCATTATTTGAGTAAGGACAGAGTTCATGTTGTCTGATGGCAGTATCAAACCATTATGAGAGGAGTTAAGGAAAGACAAATGGGAAAACACATTTATTTTCTTTGTTTTATAAGGCCTCTGCCCTTACATTTTCTAATTAATTTGTGTGTTTTCAAAACTCTACACATCATTAAGCTTTATAAAGTATGTTCATATCTGCCACCCTTCTTGAAAAAGTGCAGACTGCCTCACAACCGACCTTCATGGCTGAGAAATGACAATCCAAACATTGACTCCAGAGCTGCTTCACCTGAAGGAGTTATCAAAAAGGAGGAATTAAATTTTAATTTTAAAAAACATAATTACTAATTATACACTAAATATACAGACACAGAAAATTGTAATGTCTGAAATTCATGTGATATTCTGGGAATTTCATCTCCAGATTTCTCTTTATTATAAAAAATGAGAAAGTGAAAGCAATTTACTTGTGCTTGTGAGGTACCCAGCATGCCAGTTCATTTCCAAATGTGAACAGCAGTGAAAGCACTGCTTCTTTTGTGTCAGGGGGCATCTTTAGATTTATTTTTAAAACAATGCAAGATTTATCAGTGAAAGGTTTCTGTTTCTGATTATGTATAATCTTTTAATTGCTGGTTTTTGTACCATCTTCATCACAATCCCTGCTGGCCTATCATATTATGGCTATACATTTAATTTGTCAGGATTTCTATTTTCCTTTCTTGGACATAGTTTCTACTCTGAGAAACATTTGGCATCCAGTAGACACTCTGACTCTTTTGTTTAAAACTGACAGGCTTTGGGAACAGGGATGTTTTAGCTTTGATTTTATATGTTTATGCAAGTTCATATACCTTTATGAATTTTACTCAAAAATTATAGCTGCCTCTAGTACCTTGTGATAATGCTGTTGAGAAGTGTGCAGATTTTATTTAAAGATTTTTACTTTTTTCCTTTTCATTTTTAAAATCTGACAAGGGTGATGTAATAACATTATTTTTTCTCTGACTTGGTAAATATCTTGTGGTATTATATCTTGGTAAATAATTATAGGTGAGTTTTTTGACAGTTTCACTTTAAACTGTCTGGTCCCCTTGTCTGGACAAAAGCTGTGGCTTTTTCTCCTCTGTGTTTTCTGACTGTTTGGTGTCTCTGAAAAATTCCAAAGCAAGCTACTGTTGCATAACTCCCTGCTAAGAGGCAATTTCTGCAGGAATAAAATCTGTATTTTCCTGTGTCTGCTATGTTAGCAGCCTCTCCCCTGTCTCATCTCCCTTAGCACTTCATCATCACATCTGTGGTCCAAGTCATGCTCTTGGATGTTTTACAAAGACACCAAGCACGCACTAGGAGTTCTCATCCCTAACTGTTCACTGGAGAACAGCCGGAGCACAGGAGACACAGAAAGAGCTGCCTTGCAATGTTCCTGAAGCTAGTCAATAGAGCAGTGATGCTGGAAATGAAGACCTGTGTCCAGGTCTGTTTTCAGCATGAGGGTTTGAATATTTATCTCAGGCATTTTTGATGAGTGCTCTGCTCTGCTGCTCAGTCTAGATGCCTCACTTCTCTTTGATCCCGTACCTGCTGTCTGTGTGTAGTAGGTGTGCTCTAGGCATTCACAGCTGAGCACTCCTTTTGGGAAACAAAGATGTGAAAATTCAAGGCTTATCTTGCACATGAATGGGAGCTCAGGCCCAGCAGGATTAGTGCTGATGGCCCAGGGCTATAAACTCAGCGGCACAGCTTTAGGCACCATAAAAAAAGGTTGTTAGCATAAGTTTGATGTCAAGACTGGAAGACTGGAAATGTAGTTTCAGACATTCAGTACTTCTGCCCACCATGCTGTCACCTAAAGGAAGAGCCAGGCTAAATCTGCTAATGCACCCAAGTCCAACAGCACTTCTAAGTATCAGTTAATTTTTTGGAGGCAACAGAAGCTTTTTGGATTCTGTTTTCTGCACTCTGTTTGTTTCTATAAACTGGCGGCGTGACCTTTTTTTCACGAGAGCATTTTGAATATAGAACAACCTTTCATGAGAACATATTCCAAGAGAGGGCTATTTTTCAACAAAATGACACAGGTCCAGCGTGCCACCCATAGGATATTGCTCGCCCAGGAAGCGCGGAACACTTCCGCAGAGATATAACTTGCCATAAAATATTAAGTTTCATTTCTTTGTGGGTGTTTTCTTTGAAAAGTGCTATTTCTGGTGTGACAGCCCATGAATAAACGGATTTGAACAGCTTTTCTTTGAGATGCTGTTAGTTTTTCATTCTTCAGGTTTTATCAATACAGGAAAATGTATTCCCTCTAAGCATGCACAATACTTGCCCTGCTGTACAGTGCCAGGGTGTTGTGGATTAAATTTTGACCATCCCATTGAATTTCTACTTCCAATTTCCTGTGTTCTCCTTCTGTTCAGAGAGTGATGGAGTTGTCCTCAGCAACAGATATAAAGACTAAAAGGAGAATGCCTCACCAGAAAATAGAAAAATGTACATTCTTTTCATGCTGAGAATGTTTATGGCAAGGAGTCCCTGAGGAAGTGTGATGGACAGGATTTAGTTTGGGATTGGCCTAGGATTGTTTTATAGTGCTCAGCCACTGTCTTCACCAGGACTAGGGATTTTCTTTGGGTCCAACAGCTCTGCTGTGAACCAAGGCATTAGGTAAGATCTGCAGTACCTGTGACAGAAATTCTTTGAGATAAGAGATACACAATATTATCAATACAGGAACCTAATTATGTTACTGCAAAATCTTAAAATGTTCAGTCTATGGGATATGAAAAATGTGAAAACAATGATAAAAATTATTATTTTTCATATCTTCATTTCAAGGCTTTCAGAACTCCCTCCTAGTCTAGTAACACTCTGCCAGAATGCAAATTCAGTTCTAGTCATAAACCTTAATAAAATGGGTAGCTTGTCAGTTTTATTTGATTAGGGACTGGAAAAAGGAGTACTTTTAATAGGAGAAATGGATTTTCAGTCTGATACGGAATTTACTTCTATCACTATTATGATATCTTTACAAGTCAAATTATGCTTTTTTTTCCTAGTGGCAAATGTTATAATTATTCCATAGGTAATATAATATTTATAATAGCATGTAAATGTGTTTGAAATTGAATACCAGTATGCAGGTCCCTGTGTATAAATAAAGAATTATTACAGAATAATTATTCTGTAAGTAAGAATGCTGTTAATATTCCATATTCATTCCATGCCATGTTTCCTGAGTCATGGCACATGGTGGTCTAAGTGTTAGATTGCAGATAAATTCTGTGCAGAAGCTGTAAAAGGCACAACAGTCTCCTGTGCTTTTCTGCAGGTACCCAGAGCCATTCACTGCACATTTCCTGGCGGGCAGTGATCCTGATTTCCATGTGATGCCACAAGCTGGAGAGCTTCTCCCAGCAGGCACTGTGGGAACCCACATAACAGTGGGATACAAGCCAAGGATGTATGGCAAGAAGCACACAGCAACACTGGTCATCGAGGTAAGCCTTCCCCAGGGCAATCCACAAATCCACAAATACTCCTGAAGGAGTGCCGGCAGGAAGAGAAATCCTGCACCAAAGAGCAGCACTGGAACACACCAGTGCATGTGCTGTGATGGTTTTGCTACTCCTCACAATGGACAAGAATAAAACTAAATTTGGAGAATTGACTGATGACAAGCTGGAAAAACATACTGTATTTTACACTGTATTTTACACTGTATTTTGCACTGTATTATAATTATCCTTTTGCCATCAGCACCAGAGGCAGATACTTAATCTTGATATGTTTGCCCCAACTCCATAGACAACATGACTTTCACAGAGAATCAATATTATCTTGTTAAGAACCGGTGGAGAATATAAAAGTAATTGAAGTTGTGAAGCCTAAGTTACTGATTTTAATTGTATTATACATCTTATATGATCAAAGGCTCCAAGATGGCAGGTGCCAAACTGTGGAGGAGAGAATTTCAGAGCACAAAGCCAGGAATAGCTCTTTCAAAGCAAGATGCAAAATAAACAAAAATTATTTGCAACCAAGTAGCCTGTGTAAGTGTGAAGGTCAGGAAACATTTGAAGGCATGTATTCCTTCAGCAGTAAAAATGCTCTCAGAAACCAATTTTCAAATTTTAAGTTATTCTTTAGAAGAAATATGTTGAAAACACACAGCAGGAGCAAAACCCCACATTCTCTATAAATCATGGTTTGTACTTTCACTCTATTCACTGCATGCTGGTAGTGTTTTCAGACTTCTATATTAGAAGTGAAACAGCAATATTGATTTCAGAAATAAGATGGTCAGAACAAAGTTGATAAAAAGACGCATGGCAAATCACTAAAGTGTTTTATCTCTATAAGTGACAACTTGTATAACAATGAATAAGAAATTCAAATCCTGGAAAAAACAAGGTCCTTCAATCCCTCCTACTTGTTTTCTTTTAGATGTCTGATTAATAGAATCTCCTTACATAAACAGCAATAATGCTTATCACTCTTCCATTTGAAAAATAAGATAGCTTACTGAATATATTCTGTGCTATTTTGTGTTTACAAAGTACTGTATGACACAGCTACAGAGCTCAGAAACTTGAAGTTTTGGAACTGAAGTGCTGTTTTTAGGCATGGCACATACAAATGCAGTAGCTATGCTTGTCCTTGGCTTAGCTTTCATCACTAACAAGGAGATTTTACCATAAATCTGTCTGGAATGGGACAAACACAATGATCAAAGGTTATTATTAGCTCTTAAAGAACTCAGGCAGTAATTCAGAATTTCCCTTTAGGAATTTTTCAGTATAGATGGCCGGTTTCTAATTGGATTTTTAAGCTACATGCACTCACACCTCAGTCTCTGGTTATGATCCAGGCAGACAGCTCTTCACATTTCCACCTTTGATACTGTGTGTGGCTGCAGTAAGTCACTCATTCATACATATTACATATATATCAGGATCTATTTCTGGACATTTAAAAATGCATGAAGGATTCTTGATGCTCATAAGCACATTCTGGACCAGTTGGAGTTATCTCCATCAAAGTCTTTTAGAGATTTTTCTAACATTCTCACTCAAATTGCAGAATTAAGTGGTTTCAGTAATGTTTTGATGAGGCTTGTGTTCTCTTTGCTCTTCTTGTTAGCCTTTTTTTTGTATTCCAGACTTCCCCCTTTCTGCTCCACACAAGCTTTAATTCCTGCACTTCTGATGGAAGGCAGAGCATCTGTGGCTATGTGTGATTCAGCTGCTGTTCTCTCAGCACTGACCTGATGTAAGATTTGATGAGATGCTGAGAATACCTGATACTCATTTCTGCCTTTTGTGTTTGTTGAAATCATTTCCATTAGTAACCTGAGGGAGACAGACTTAGGAAGATATATTAAATAAAAGCTATATTAAATCATTCTTATTTGGGGAATAAGAGTGGAGGTGGTGAAATGCAATTAGTGTTTGACCTAACACTGAAGAACTTTTCTTACATGTATCCTCTCTAGCCAATATATTGGCTGAGGCTTTGGGCTATTTTTAGAAATGTTGAAGGAGCTTCTTTTCTTTTGCAGTGCCTCTCTTCTGCTGCTGCTGTAATAAAAGATTACAGTGCTCTTGCTTTAAAATGTCTTTTGCATTTCCAAGGGTAAACTCATAGTCCTAACACGAACATATTTTAATTATTAAATTCTTTGAACAGTGAGTATCAGATTTATAATTTTTGTGTGTTTCAATGAACAGTGATAATTAAGCTGTAAAGTAGCACAGATAGCAGTGTAAGTTCTTTTGTTTATGTTCATCATTACAATTGTGTTGTAATGGAAAATGGGAGGTTTGGATTATGGAGGAAGATCCTACAGTCATCTTTTTCTCATTTGTTTTTAAATTTTAAACCCAAATATTGTATGTGCAATTTTTTTATTTTATTATCCTGCTGAGAACCCAATGCTGAGAAGCTAATTAACATTAACATATATGTAATAGTCTGTCTCTGCCAGAACTTAGTGTGTACATCTTACTAGCTGAACATATATATATGTATGTATAATTGAAATCATATTGACTAGTTTATATTTCTGCACACAATTTTTGTGGGATGTGGTATGAATTCTTTGAGACTTAATATTCATGAATACTTACAGTAGATTTTATTAATGGCAAGAAACCTTAATTACTTTGCTGACGCAGTTAAAGCTCTTTAACCATCATTAAAACTTCTGTTCTCAGTCAACTACATCTCAAAACAATTGAAGTTAGATAATTATTTAAATAGCTGCCAGGAATCTTAATTTTGCAGAAGTGACATAGAAAATTACTTTAAAATTTTATGTAGATCAAAGAATGAACTATTACAAAAAGGCAGTAAGGAAAATAATCATGCTCGTTTCTTTGAAAAAGCTTGTAGCTTTGAATGAGGACATCACAACCTAATTGAGCTACAGGTAAGAAACAGTGAAACTGTGCCTGAACAGCATTTTTAAATAGCTATTTTTCCATAATCAAACTTCTAAATTTAGAATTGCCTTCATAAACAGTGCGGTTCTGAATGAAAAACAAAAATAATTATCCCTAATGATAAATAAGTGAAGAGAGCACACTACTTAGATGAGCTGTAAAGTGCTGTGGGGACAGAAGGGATTTCCTGAGCCACAGTGACATCCCAGAGCTCTGGTGTGCTAGTCAGGCTGAATAGAAAACTGACAGAGCTGAGGGATGTCAAGGTGCAGCTGGGGCAGGAATCACAGCCAGGCACAAGGTGGAGCAGCCAGGAGGCTGGGAATCCTTGGCAAAGGGCATATTCCTATAGGCTTGCAGTTAATTTCCTTTCACGGTACTGAATTCAGCTGGAGACCAGAGCAATTGCTTTGTAATTCGTGCGTGAGACTTCTGAGATATTCTAAAGGAGAAGGCACACACAATAAGTCTTAAATGATAAAATAGGTGTCAGAGTGAACCAGATTGCAGGTAACATTATCAAGCCCTCCAGAAGTCAGGCTTGTGCACCTTTATTACTGAATAATCACTAACTTAGCCTATGGAAGATAGCATATCAAAACCATTTGTCATGCTGTTCTGCAAATAAATGATGCAGTGTGCCAGCCACAGCACCCAGGTGTGGCTTCTCTAAACTTGTCTATGCAAACTTGCATATCTTAACAGCAAACAGTACTGTTACATATTCAGCAGCTTGCTGAAACTGCCTTGTTCCTGGTGGATTTCTTAATTACCATAGTTCAATGTTATTTTAAATTTTATCTTTTGAAAAGAATGAGCAAGGAAAAATGTAATTAACTTACTAGAATAATTGAAATAGTTTCCCATTAAATAAGACACACGTTGGTGCTGGCTTGAGTTGTAGGATTAGAAGCAGAGTGCAGAATCAGTACTCAACATTTTTGATTCACAAGCATGAGGAAAGGTTACTTTGCTTATCGTTCTGCTAATAATGCTAATAGTGCTAATAATGTGGGAATCATTGATGTAAAAGGGCATTCAGAACACTGTCGATCCTGGAGGATTTCGATTGTGTAATGTCTAAGCAATGTTGTGAAACACCTAATATTTGAAGTGCAGAAACCAATTAAGTAAATTTTAATTATATCTGGAAGTGTTCTTTAAACTAAGAAAATTAGTCTTATCCATCTTGTTCACGAGAAATTGTTCAGAGCCTGGATGGGCATTTGTCTGCTTGTGGGAGGTGATTCTTACTGTTTTGTGTTTTTTCTCCCTTCTTTCCATCACTTACTAAACTATCATTGTCTTGATCCACGAGTTTTCTTGCCTTTGCTCTTCCCGTACACTGTTCACATAAAGGTTTGCTTTAATTTCATTCTGTATACACTGATTGCAATTGGTCTTTTTTGTTTGTTTGTATAACAAAACCTGGCAGTATGAATTAACAGCCAGGAAATATTTGATGCAATATCTGTAATTTCCTGTGGTTTTAACTTTTTAGGAAGTCTTGTGAATTGTATTTTGATTTTTCTGAGTTAACAGTATTTGGAAGCTAACTGGAATACAATATTCCTTGAAAATCCTGATCCTTGCTCCCAGTCCACTTTCCTAACAGACTGATTTGGCAATTATTTACCATGTACTTCAGTAGCACTTCCAGCTTACAGTGAACACCCATGGATAATCTGTGTTTTGCAAATTAATCCTATGAATCATAAGGCATCAGTAAAAATGGGTTGGATACCAAACAAATAGACTTTTATATAAATTATTTGGTGACTGTTACCAGTATTGGCTGAATAATTTGCTTCATGAACATTACTCAATCAGCCATCAAGATGATTGAATGACTTACTTGAATAACTTAGGTTATGTAATAAGAACTGGCAGTTTGTGTCTCATTTTTAATTGTTAAAAACATTTTTCAGAGAGATTTAGCTCAGTGCATGGCCATTACTCCAGTTAGGTGAGCCAAATTGTTATTCTTTTCACATTTTGATTCAGGAATACTGAGGTTTTGAAAAAAGAAAGTAATTCATTTCAACAAGAAATCCTCCCTCAGATTGTCAAGGACATTCAGAATATGATCTGGTCTTTCTTTTTAAATTGTGTGTGAAATAGGCCTAGATATGCATCACAGGGAGCCTGGATTCTTAACTACCTATGTTTATATCAGATATATCTTCTTAATAGAGATTCTCTTTTGGAATTGTGTTCTAGTCATAGTACAGATTGCTGCAGATTTGATACCTTCATCTTTAGACTTTGCTACTACCAGAGCTAGTATTGGAATTATTCCAGATTTGATACAATAAACTGCATTGCCTTAAAAATAGGAAGAAGTGTTCCTCTGATTTGGCAAATTTTGGCCCACTTTGGAGGCAAGTAAATGCTGCTTGTAAATCAAATATTCTGTCATAATTCTATGGTCATATGTGGATGAGCTTCGAAAGTCTCTCTTCTTCCTCTCCACCATTTCAGGAAAGTCTGAAACTGTGATGATCCGTGTTTTCCTTTGCTGTGACGTGTCTGGCCTGGAAACCCAAAGCAGAAGCTTTGAGGCACTTGCATGAATTTTGTAAATGATAGACTTGCTCTTGCTGCAGTTTTCATATTGGTTAAAATAATTACTGAAGTTAATCTTTACAGGCTTATCCCCCAAAAAATTACTTGCAGCTTGAGCAACTAATATTGTGCCCTTGGAAATTAAGTATTGTAGTAAAATAGACATTTGTGGTTGCCTAAGTTTTACTGAAAATTACTTAAATCTAGGTTGCATTGAAAATTACTGATTTCTGGGTGGTTCTAATGCTAAACAAAGAGCCCCAAGTTATGCTGACAATTGCAGTAACTTTTCCATGTGTGTGACACTCATTTCCCTTTAGCAGCAAATGCTGAGCTTACCTTACACAACAGTAGTTTTTTCATTTAATGTGTACATAAATGCACAATTTTTTCTTGATGATTGTTTCCAGTAGTCTTGGATGATAGCACATGATTTACAATAGGTGAAACACCATAGTTCAAGATATTAGGGTGGATTTGCAATGTCTCCTGCTACAGAACACCTGACACAGCAACAGAATAGGCAACTTTTTTTCAACAACTCAAGCCATAATTCATTTTTTACCACTGGACTCACAATCCAGGATATTTCTGTGGCAAACAGGAAATTAACATAAAGTTATTACTACCCAGAAGTCTATATCTATTGTTTGATGCTGATGATAAGTGGAGAGATGGAATAGCCCACCATTTTTATTTAAATCATACTATTACTAATACTACAGACAATCAAGTCACAATATGTGTGGATTTAATGAACAAAATTATTTTTTTTATTAACTTGCTAATTGGTTTAAATCACTGGCTGAAACACCTTTCAGATCTTTTCTCTGACCTTGAAATAATCCATGAGACTTTCACACAGTGAATAAGACAGTGAGGTTAAATTACCTTTAAACTAAATTGTTCATCTGCTTTATTAAATAAAGATAAACTATTTAATTTTGTACTGAAGCTAATAAAAGAATGAGCTAATTTTGGAGAGCCACTTACTTGTCTTAAATGACAGCTTTATCTTTGGACATAAGATATTGATGCTGGTTCATGTCACACCTGCTTTTGTTGGCTGTTACCTTTACAAACAGTAGAGTTACTAGTTCATTTTGTAGTATTAAGTAAGGTTGAGAATAAAGATGAGTTAATCTGCCTGTTTTACACAAAATAATATCCAATTTAAATTAGATTTTGATTTTAGTAGGATAGTAACAAAAATTTTTAAAAACTAAGCATGCATGGTGAAATATCTACTGAGTTCTCATTTATTAATCTTACTGGAATAAGACAAGTCATTCAGCAGACACCATGTAAAATCAGTACTGCCCATTTTCAAGCAGAGGTTTCTTTAAAAATCCACAGGAAAAAAACCCTCATCTATTCTTTCTGCATTGGGGTAGAAAAGTATAATTCAGTAGCCAAAATGCTGGTTAAAATTACAATTATAGAGTCTTAGGATGATGGCATTTAGGAGCTGTAAGTGTATGCAGTATATCTGTAAAATAATGTAAATGCTCTATAAAAGTGCACAGCAGAGAACAAATCCTGAGCCAAAGAGTTTATGGTTTAATGTTCTGAAACTTCTTTTTGTTGAATATCTGTATTATAAATTCAAAACTGCTTGTAATGATACTCCTTAAATATAATTTATCACTGAACAGGGTAGCAATTAGAATGGTAGGAAGAAGCATATGAAAGATAACAAAGATAAACATAACAGATTCAAACTTTTTCAGTGGCAAGTATAAAACTGACATAACAAAACTTAGTAAAGTCAAGAAACATTTTATCATGCTTTTTTCCTTCTTCTGTATGTTGCTGTAAATATGGGATGCCTCCACAGAAGGCTGGAGGTGGAGAAGGTTCAGTGCTCATCTCTGTGGCTTTTGTAGTGCTTTACCTAGACTATAATTAAATGACAGAATGCAATAAATAGTAAGACAAGTATATACACTGTGCTTTGGAGATGGTTGATAGTATTTAAGGTGTGCAAGAATCTAACACAATTTGTGTGGGTGTTGTGGCACCTCTCTACATGCCAAATCTGGTTGGGTTACTGACATGCCCAGGAGCAGAGAGCTCACACTGGAATGAACGAACGGGTCACAAATCCAGCCGTGTGGGAAGCTGGACTGCCAGCTGAGGGAAAGACCCATGAGCTTTGAGGCTTGACTGTAGCACTGCTTTCCAGAGCAATTTGAGAGCATATCAGCCTTTCTGACCTTTTGTTTCCTCAGATGAAGAACGACACTGGTGTTAGGTGTAATGTTTCTATCTACAATTGATTGTTCTAAGGATTAAGTTAGTTTTAAATGGGTGATGAATTCCATGAAGTACAACTCCTGCTGTAATGATAAAACTGGAAGCAGCAGGGAAAGGTGACCCTATGAGCTGTGCCCCTGTAGTACAACACAGCAGGAGAATACCAAAACCTGCTCTGGAACCACAGCCAGCACAGCTGTGTGATTGCACTGCTGTGTCCTGAGGAAAGGCAGAACTTGGGAATTTGGAAATACCACTCATTTAATGTGACTTCCCTGCTCTGAGACTGCAAAGCCAGAGAATCTGCTATGTTCTGTGTACTATGTTCATGCTCTGTGTTCTGTATAAAAGCCAAATTTCACTTGTATGAATATATTATCATATTTTTACTCAGTCTTCCTCTATTAGTTTTATCTCAGAAGGAGAAAAAAAAGCCCCCAATGTAAAACTGGGATTTTTGGTCACTAAATGTGAGGGAATTTATGACAGTCTATGCCTAAAGGGGTCATGCAACACTTTGTCCTTTTGCACAGTACAAAGCTGGGCATGATGAAACATCATTTGAGAATTTGTAATATCTTCTAGGTTTGTAATATTTCTGTTGTTTTTTTTAAAGGAAAGGAGAATAGAAAACTAAAACCCAGGAATATACCTTTTTCCAGATGTAATGACAGGAAAGTGCTAGAGACTTGGAATAAAGACCTGCTTTCAAAAATTAAAGTGATATGTTATGAAAGGAAATGTATTGGAAGATCTGCAAAAATTACACATGAGTTTTTAACAATCAAAATTCTGTTTCAGGACACACATGAAGCATGGGAAATAGACAGCAGGATATCCTAATATTCATAGGAATAAAACTCTTTAAGCATGGGTAGATGGGATGTGTAGTAAGAATAAGGATCATGTACTCAGGGAGAATCAAGTATTCAAGTGTTACAAGACATGACATGGAAACATATGTTCCATTCCTAGAGACCAGTTATAAACAGAGAGCAAATGAAGAGTGTCATTTTCAATCCATATAAATATGCCTCAAACTAGAGATTCCAACATGAAGCTTCAATTCTCTTGTGCATACTCTGAGTCTTTTTGTCTTAGTTTTGTTCATTGTTTTAATGTGAAAATCCCACCATTTGATACTTTAATTGTTACAGATAGCAGAGCTGCAAGTGAATCCTACGGTACAAACTTGAGGCATTTATGCTTTAATAGCCAAGGAATAGTCACCTTTGAAAAACATACAGAGCTCTTTGAAAAATGTACAGACCTCTGGGATTTTTAAATAAAAAAGGAATTTTAGATCAGCCAGGGAAGGTAAATTTCTCATCTTTGTTATGCCTGGTCCTGAATAAAGCTGAATCTGATTCAGTTCTCTGTTCCAGGAGTGCAATTCTCATTCTGTGTTATTCCAGTGCATTACATGGAAAAGGACAAATATCTTTTGAAATCAATGTTGTGTCTTAAATCACGGATGAACTTTCAAGGTATTTGATCACTGATTTTTTTTTTCCTTTCTCTGTTCATTATTTTCAGACACAATCAATGCAGTGGACATATGTAATCAATGGACTTCCTCCACAGACTGTACCACCTACAGTGGCAGCAAAAGTAGTTTGCACCAGCAGCTACACAGGATCATTCACCGTCCGACAGCGCAATTTTATACGTGAAAATCTGAAACTTATAACCACTGGAGCATCCTCACCAATCAAAGGAACACCTTTAGTCCTTAGGAATAAACAGAGAAAGTTATAATCTGTTCATTTTTAGTGAGAGAACAAATAAATTCTGAAGATAAAAAGTAAATATGGTTTATTAAATTTTTTTGAACAGATATGGTATGCATAGATTGTATGTTCTGTATGGAAGATTCAGAGCACCTCAACCCTAGTAATATTCCTGTTTTTCTATAAGGGATTTTGGTATCTAACAGTTTATTTATGTCATGCAGATGTCAGCAAGTTCAGAGAAAAAGCTTTAATTAAAAAAAAAATATATCTGAAGATTGGGTAACTCAGAATAATGCCTTGCTTTCTAGAGGATGTTGGTTTAATAAGACTCTAATAGGAAGTTTCAATGAACATTCTGTGTGATGTTCAGCACATCACACACATGCAAAACAAGCAAGAAAAAACAATCCCTGTTCTCTTCCACAAGAAAATCCTTACCTTTTCTTGCTTTGGCAAATTTCATTAATTAGGACATCTTTGCTGCATATAAAATAACGATCTTGTTTTATTCATCCCATAACATTTCAAATCTTTGATAAATATACATAGCACAGAAGTGAAATAAAATGTCCTGCTGCAGTAACTTTATGTCAGGTATATTTTATAGAGTGCTTCAGAATATTAACATATAGAAAGTTATGAGAATTCAGTGAGGAATGAAGACAGACTTTCCTTTTTTTCCTAGAATAAACAAATCAGAGGTGCTGTTCCTAGTGTGTTTGTATTTCCATTCTTTAGATGGGAATTCAGGCTTTCTCTGCTCTTCATATAATGTGGAAAGTTAGATCTATGCAGTCATGCTTTGTAAGATCATTGGATGGGTAACTCCTGACTCCTTTCTTCATTGAGATAATTTTTCCTGATTTTACTAACAGAACATAAATTGTATTTGTGCCTTTATTTTGATAGCGAAATGTACTTTGACAAAAAGATGGCTTGGCACAGACTAAGTGCCTTCTTGGCTCCAATACAGAATGAGCATCACTACTCAGGAATGGGGAGTCTGAGAACAACCTATGTAGGTCAGTGCAAATGAGCACCAATAAAACCCTTTTACTGCAATGTGCTTGAGGATTTTGTTTATGCCGCACATTTTTAGAGAAGCAATTACAGAAAATGTTGGGAACACATAAAACAGCAATGGTGCTGTTTAATACCTCTTCTAAATGCAGGGTGCCCCATTTTGGTCAGAAACCAGGTAATCTGAAGTGAGAATAAAATCAGCTTTATAAATTCTATGTACAACACTGGAAAGACACTGTCCATATTGATATCTTTAGAAGACACTGAGAAAGAAGCTGTTGTAATATTTACCTTAAATGATGCTGAGACCACAAATGCAGCTGGATTTCATAGGAAGGCTCTATCTGCATATATGAATGAAGCGAGTGTTTATCTGACTGTAAGAAAGCAGAATTTGTGGATCAGTAATGGTTTCACAACTAATGCTTGGTGTTCAGGAAAAATTTAATTGACTATCTTTTTGTAAGAGCATTTTTATCCTTGATTCATTCCTTTAAAGTTATGCTTTCCTATTTAAAATGGCACTTTTTGCAAGATGCACAAAATTTTCTAATTCTCCCAGAAATGGATTAGCAGGTAGCGTAGAGGTGAATCATCTAAAAATTACATGGTGCTCACTCCAGAAATGTTATGCCCGATTTACTTGCCTGCACTTGCTGTTATATGTATTAGATTTCAAATTCTGTCATAACATCTAAACATTTTAAACATCCACGGGTAAATGTGCAATAAAATAGTACCAGAGGGGTGTTTGCAAAGGAACCATTTATATTACCTGTTTTAAAAGGGATGAATGCATAATCTGTTCTTGCGGGACAAAATTATGGTTTTTTTTCAATGTGTACAAGGTCACTTCTGAGCTATGCAATATAGGCCATTGTCAGGATTTGGACGTAATATTAAAAATTTATTTTTCTAGTTTCTTATCATTTAAACAGATCTAAGCATATTTCTTCTGCTATTAAGAATACACTTGCAAAGATGATTTAAAGAAACACCATTTTAGCTGTGTGGTTGTAACTTACATAGTGTTTTACATAATATCTGCATGCATCTATGGATTACAGTGACTATATAAATTGTTAAAAATAAATTCATTTTTGCTTCTTAGCTTGATAATTTTCACTTCCATCACTGAGGTGACTGTATTATTTGTAATGCTAGGACTAATTCCAAGTATATCTCTTAAAAACTGTTTCTAAGCAGCAGCACTGGAAGATTTCCAGAATGATAACTTGTATTCATTACTTGCTTCCTCCTTTTTAATAGAATTACTGAGCCATTTTGAAAATATTAGTGTTTCAACTCCTGGAAGGAAAGGTCTGACATGGGAAAAGATTACAAAATGCTGGGTTTTTTTACTTAAAGATTTCACTTCAAAGCTTTTGAACATTAAATGTGAACTTCAGAAGAGCTGGGCAAGCTCACCATCACCCTGCACCCTAAAAATGTAATCTGCAGAAAAATTCAGCTCTTGTAGATGATAGACCTAAACACAACTGTTGCAGTCAGGGCTCAGGTCTGGAAAAAAGCAGCCCAAATCATTTAGCTTTGAATTAATTCTAAATTACTATTCATTATCGTAATCTTAAAAGGCAGTGGGAGAGAATGAACACAGCCTCAAGTTATGGCTTCTGAAGATGCCCTCACAATGATTTCTGTGCCCTCATGCCACATCAGAACAGCCACTATCAGAAACTGATAGGGAAAAAACCCTAAACTTTGTTTCTCCACATTAAAACACTCACCAGGATCCTTTTCTTCTGAAAAGGATTTAAAAAAAGGAGTTTTTCCCCTCACATTAATCTGTGTAGGCACAGCAGAATCTCAGGGAAATGAGGAGGTACTGGTTATTACTGTAACTAATACCTCCTAATTTCTCAATGCTAATATCAATTAGTGATCTAGAATTACTTCTACTGACCCCAGTTATATATTTTGATTTATAGAAATACCTAATTCATAAATTTTTCAAAGTCACTATGGCATTTATGGCCAAATGTTTTAATCATAGTCTCACATGCCACACACAAGTCAGCTGTGCATCTCTTGTTAGTGGCTTAGCAGAAATGCTGATTGTCTAACCAGTGTAGTCACCATGTGCTTATTTATATTTCTTCCTCCCTTCTCTCTCGATGCCTCACTGTAATGATCCATCTAACAGGGTAATTAAAACAAGGAACTAAAACCTTAGGCAATATTATTGTGTAGCACAGAATTTGTTACTTTGGGAATGAGGTCTACGTTTAAATTTGTTAAAATACAGTGGAGCTTTTGCAGCTGTTGAGCTCCTGGTTTTATCTGACATGTCCAGTAGTGGGGACAATCTGCCCTGGGCAGGTTTCAGGATTGTACAGCCAGAGCAATGGCTTCAAAGCAGTACAAAGCAATCGGCCTTCTAATTGTTTGATGTTTGGCTGAGCTTTATTTGGCACAATGCACACAGGAGAATGACACCAGGGTAATGTGGAGATGTCTTTAGGATGGCTGCCATTAGCAGCTCAGCTTGGAGAGGGTTTTGCACAAATTTCAGTAATGCTTGTTCTATTCATGTCTGGCTTCACCATGACACTCGAAGGTTGTTTTATACCTGATCTCTCTCACAAGATATAAAAAGGTTTGGAAGTATCAAAACTGCCCATCGAAAATAATAGGAGTCAAACATTAACTTCTGTGCCAGTGCAGGTTTTGTGTGAGTCAGGAGAATGGGAGATAAAGGCTGCTTTAAGCACAGGAGGCAATCGTGATCAGCTAAAGAGCCCTCGGGGGCACGGTGCCCTATCCTTTCCTTCTGCAAGGAAAGGGATTCTTTCCATGCAGCTCTTTGGGACTGAAGCCAGGTTAGCAGAGGACAAAATGCTGAACCAACAATGCTCTTACTTTGGTGAAATACCATAGCAGCAGCCAAATCTGAGCATGCACTTTTTTCCTCTTTGATCACAAACCCAAACTAGCAGAAGATACAGAAAGTTCTGACTCACCCTGCACATTGCAAACATCAGGGAAAGAATTGCTGTATATGAATAGACAGCAATAGATATTCCTAGGAGGAAGGCTTAATATTTAGAATAAGAGAGAAAATCCCTGGCTTTGCCTTACTATTTATTTGCTTCTGAGGCATTTCATAATTTTATTTCTCCCTGCAGTGACTGCTCATTCTAAAATAAATGACTGAACAGTGCTTTACTGCTGACACAGATCACAGTTTGTTGCTAATGGAATGTTAACTGCTTTTTAAGTAACTCTGAATAAACCTACTGATCCATAGAATATTCATCTAAAAAGGAATCCAATTTATCTACCAGCTTTTCTGCTTCCACTGTCATGAAACATATTTTTCTACAGTTTACTGCAGTTATTGTAATATTGGTGTCAGATTTCCTGTAGAAGGATATTTTACATTTTGAGACCATGGCATGATGCCAATGTGGTGAAGTCATGGCAGGAATTGATGCCAAGGTCACTGCACAGAAATGTGTCTAAAAATCACTGCTTGGTGACTAGGGAACTAAAGACATATGGGGCAAGGACTGTCTTTGACCTTCTATTTCCCTCATTATTACATGATTAACCTCCCTTCTTCAAAGTACCCAGCTTCTCCTGGTAAAAAAAAAATTAAATAAACCTGTCAGTGGAAAACTTGGCAACTCACTGCTCATCCTACCATAGTAGTACACAGCAGATGCCAACAAACCAGTCTAGCACAAGTCTTAAATGGAAAAATAAATCAGAGGTATCAAGAAGGGTAAAGCAACAAAGTAAAATCCTTCCATTTATTAAATGTATAGATCCAATTCACCAATCTCTATGAAAATTGAAGGCCCGGTTTTCCCATTCACTGGAAGAGGTATCCAAGGGTGCCTTTGCTGTAGCCCACAGCATTGGCCTGACATTGTCAGTGTGGGGTGGGAAGGGTGGCTGTGTCCTGACTTCACGTCTCCCAGTCCTCAGTGTTTTCATATATATAACACTGAAGTGCAAAATATACATTGCAAATCAATAAAACCTGCAATTGTCATTCAAAAAGAAAAAACAAACAAACAAACAAAAAAAACCCCAAAACAAACCCAAACAAAACAACAACCAAAAAAAAGAAAAAAATACATAAGAAACAATTTCCTCCACTCACACGCTTCTCTAAAAGAAGCGTAAACTAGCCTATGAAAAGGAAGATTCCTGATGATCTATTAATAAACAAACAGACTTCAGGGTGAGGTGTGAAACTTCCACATTCTTGATGAGTATAGTATCCATTTTTCTAATATTGTTTAGGTTTAAGTATCATAAATCATAGGACAGTTTGGGTTGGAAGGGACATTTAAAGGTCATCTAATCCCCTTCGATGATCAGGGACATCTTCAACTAGATCAGTTTGCTCACAGCCCCATTTAACCTGACCTTGAATGTTTCCAGATACAGTGATCTGCCACCTCTCTGGACAGCCTGTTCTGGTGTTT
This sequence comes from Vidua chalybeata, assembly GCF_026979565.1. Lineage (NCBI taxonomy): Eukaryota > Metazoa > Chordata > Aves > Passeriformes > Viduidae > Vidua > Vidua chalybeata. Next base: position 9,198,754 of record NC_071531.1, read on the forward strand.
CACCACCCTCTTTGTAAAAGATTTCTTCCCTTTATCTAGTCTAAATCTCTTTTCGTTTAAAACCATTACTCTTTGTCCTATTGCAACAGGCCCTATTAAAAAGTCTGTCCCCATCTTTCATGTAAATGCCCTTTAAGTATTGGAAGGCTTCAGTAAGATCTCCCTGGAGCCTTTTCCATGTGGAACAACACCAGCTCCTCAGCCTTTCCATACCTGAGAAATGTTTCATTCCTCTGATCGTTTCTATGGCCCTTCTCCAGACTCACACCAGCAGGTCTGTGTCTCTCCTGAGAACTCCAGAGATGGACAATCAGTCAATTCCCCCATAAATATCCTGACTGATACCTGGGATACAGCATTTAGTGTACTGGGGACTCCTGTCAACAATCTGACACATTTTTGACTGTTTAATATCAATGGAGAAAACAAATCCAAATCCACTATGTCAACAAACTGTACTGCCAGCACACTAACTCCATTTAGGAATACCTTTCTGAAGCGTGTGGCATATTACAGAGTTAACAAATATACATATTAAGTAAGAATAAAATAGTGATTATTTTTATTCCTTGGAATGTAAAATAAACTTGTATTTGTGTAACTCTACACTTGGAAAGTCAAGCTGAATGTGCAGGCAGTCAGGTGTGTGCTTCTGAGTTCAGAGCATACCTGTGAGTTTTGGGTCAAATACATGGTAAATATGTGAACAGCACTGACTCAGCAGCCTTGCATTGCTCCTGGCATGAACTGTTGCATTCAAATATGATTCAAAATTTTTCAAATGCATTGAAAACTTTTGACTTTAAAATGCTTTTCTGAGCCATGCAGCCGCATGGCGAGTGTTAATTGGTACTTCCATTCCGTTTACTGTTGCCTTACTTCTGTCCTAATATTTGCTATTTAAAAAATAAGTAAACAAACAATAATAAAAGGTAATTAAAAAGGCAACATCAAACCAATAACAAGGCTACCCTGCCTAGATCTGAGCTTTCTTGTGCTCAGCTACCAGTTATTCATTTTGAAGCAGTTCCTATTGAACTTGAATCTAAATTACACAGAGTAGATAGTGTGAAAGGGAGACAGAGACAAGCGAACTCACAGCTACAAAATTAAGTAAATCCTCATGGCAAAGAAATCTTATTGCATAGAAATATTTTCTAAGGAACCTTCCTTTCAGTTAGAGGACAGTATCTAGACACAGTGGCTGTGATCACTGCCCTATAAGGAATTAATTGCTAGATGACATGTCACTGTACTGAAACACAAATCAGCTGCAGAAACATTGGATTAGCTCATTAAAAAATGTCATTAATTAGGGGTTCAACATCTGAAAGAGTTGTTTGGTCATTTGCAGGTCACAGAAGACAAAGTGCCCGAGTTCCATGGTGGGAGGTGGCTGGAATTGGGACATCCCCATGCTCCTCCCTCAGACCATGGACGACGAAAGGAGCACTGGAGCTGCCTGGAGTTCCCTCCCCCTCACTCTCCCCTTGTGCTGTGAGGCTTCAGCTGCCCAGATCAGCTGCAGTGCTGAAGCCAGAGCTGTGCTGCTGTAAATAAGAGGGAACAGCTGGGGGATATTGCCACTGGGGGTCCCATGGCTTTAAATATAATCAGTTCATGGACTGATATAATCCATAACTTTCAGAGTAAGCTGCAAATTATCTCTGCACATTTCCCCAGGTTTGTGTTAAAAGGAATAAATTACAAAGAGGAAATTTGCATTTAGCTTACTTAGCTTGTTCATGATAGCTGATAGTGAATTGTGATGTTGCTTTTGGAAGATTTTACTTATCATCTAATGCATTGAGAATGATGGTTGGGTGCAGTTCCTATCACTTTTCAAAATGTAAAAGAAAATAAATCACTTGATTATTAACAGAGAGGATAAATAACCAAATCAGATAGATTACCGGTGTCTGAATTAATGAATTAAAAGCAGCATGCATGAATGTAAGGGCCTTACTAGAATTATTTGGGAAGAGAAAAATTTTAAGTGAGGAATAGTTCTACCTTAAAGAAAGTAGTACAAATCAACTGGCACAGAAAGCTGACAAGGTTATGGGGGATTAGAAACAGGAGGAAAAAAATCAGCAGGTGTTGAGGAACACTTGAGCCAGTCACAGACATCTGCCAGGACTGTCAATCCTATGACAAGTGTCTCTGTCACAATGTAACAAGTATGAAAAATTATGGTAAAACTAGGGGAAGGACCAGTGCAGATCCCAGAAGTCCATCAAGGAAAATCAGCCCAAGAAATAGTCCAACAATAACAAGAAATAAATACCAAACAGTTCAAATAGAACTGATAGAAACAAAATAAAAACTGTATCACCAAGGAACAGTACCTTGAGAGGAGTGTTGTAATTCTGGCTGTAAAGTAAAGACAGAATATTCCTTAGATGCAGTGCAATGCCATGGCATTTCCATAAAAATAGATTGAGAGAGTGTTTGGTGGGGAGGAGGCCAGTGAGGAGAGCCAGGAAGGATGAGGGTGCAAGAACAAATGGCTCCTGAGAGGGAAAGCACATTAACAGTGTGACACCACCAGCTGCTGGCTCTAAAGAAACCACACTGCATTCACAATGTTGAAGAGAAGCAATTAAAAGAACAAATGCTCCCCTCTCCATTAAATCAAACACACCTGTATCTGAGAAACTTCTATCAATGTCTTTGATGGGCTATAGACAGTCAGGATGTTAAGAAGAAATCAGTTCCCCAGCAAAATTCCACTGCATTTGGTTAATTTGTGGTAAGTATACAACATAATTAAAGCCCATATCAGGGTAAAATTAGCAAGGCCATATCTTGGCACACTATATAATTATGTCTATGAAAAGTAGTTCAAGACCAGTGAAAATTTACCATTTTTAATATAGTCTGAAGGTAACATTAAAAAAAAAAAAAAACAAACCTGGTGTTGAACTCATGAGCAGATAATGATCATCATTTCAATAAGTGAAAAAAGAGACATCTCCTCTCTGCAATGTTTAGTAGAACCTGAAGAAGCCACAGAGCTTTCTCCCCAGAAAGCCACCACAGTACTGACACAAGTACCTCCTTCCATCCCTCACTGTTCTCCTTTATAAATGTCACATGGATCTAAACATTAGCATGTAAATACACTAACTCTGACATAGTTCAATGCTTCTTCCCAAGGCAGAAACATCTCTTTGAGGAAGATGCACAGGGAAATAGAAAGTTAACAGCAGTTTCCAATCTCACCCAAGTCCAGCCAGCAGTGGGGTGTGGGGCTGGTGAGGTCATACCACCCCAGCTTTGGGCTGGAAGAATACAAGCAGCTGCTGATGGAGGGCTCTGACTGGATGATGAAGAGTTTGGCCTTCCCTGGGAAAAACATTCAGGATTATAAGCTTGGGAACCCAGTAGCTGTTGCAATCCAACATGAAACAACTCCAAAACATCTGGCATTGATTATATGGCTTCCAGTTAATTACTCTAGCAAATAATTAATGTGCCCAGTGGAGAGGACCATCAGCTGTGGGTGCTGGAGAGGATGCCTGGAGTCATCTTGTAGTAGTTTCTGCTTGGGTGAGTGTGCAGATCACAGGTATGGTTTCGCACTAAAGGAAAGAAATGAAACCACCCTAGAGTTTGTCAGAATTCAGTACCCAGATTTCTGTAGGATTTGATGAGTGATTCACTTTTCAGTGTCACATAAGAAAAAAAATAACACCGTAAGAGTAGAGACACCCCCTTTGCAAGTGCTTAATTTATGCTCACCAGCAAGTGCTTAATATTTTGACTCTTACCTCCAAAGAATGCAATGTTTAGTAACATATTTATTCTCATTAGAAGGTCAAACGATGCCAAAGAAGCATTTCAGCTTTGGAAAAGTGATAATTACATTTTGCTTGTTGGTAAAACACCTTTGGTGACACAGGTCATGTAAGTTTTAAGAAGGAGCCTGAGCTACACCTGATTTTTGCTGCTGGGAAAAGCACTAGGTCACATGTAGAGCCATGCTGATCAGCTCTTCTGGCAAACTAGATAGGTTTCTAAGCATCTAAAATACAATTGTTCAGCTTGCAAACTAACCAGCAACATAGAAAAAAGACAGGTCTGAGCCGGGAGACTTAACAGGTATCTGCCCACTTTCCCCCTCACAATCCCTGAACATTTTCCCTTTTGAAAGAACTGAAATTTTAAATTAAGAAAGCAAAACCAAACTAGGTTTCTGGAGAGGTTGAGGAAAAAAAGTGGAAGAGTTCTGAGAACAGGGAGGCATAAAAGGGTTGTGCATATGTGGTTCCCTCCTACAAAACCCCAGTGAGGCAATAGAGGCTGCTGTGGAGTAATTTGTCTCATGTACAAGCTGGGCTGAAACTACTGAGCTCAAATGACTGACCAACACCTGACTGCAAATGGGAAACCTGTTAAAACTGGAGCTCAGGGTTCAGGAAGAACCATTATCCTTAATTTATTAAGTAACTGTAAAAAACCTTTATTTTATGCAGTGTCACCATTACTTTGTGTAAGAGTTTTCACACTAAAGGCATACCTGCCTGAGAAAAGCCCATAAACCATCGAGAATCACAAAATTATTTAGGTTGGAATCATTAACCCAACAGTGCCACTAAACCTTGTCTGTGAGTGCCACATCCACAGGTCTTTGAAATACCTCTAGGGATGGTAAATCAACTGCCCAGGTGCAGCCTATTGGGATGCTTGGCTTCCCTTTTGGTGAAGAAATTTTCCCAAATATCTAGTCTGAGCCTTCCTTGACACCACTCATGAAGTAAAAGCATGAAATGGCAAATGCTGATATCAGAGTTTGGTTGGCTGGGCAATGTGTAGTGAGTCCTTGGGGATGGGAGTTCTGGCTGAAACAGGGAGTGAGTACCTGATATCCTCTCTCCCGTTGTCTTCAGGAAAATTGGATTTCATGTCACAGATGCCCTTTTCATCATCAATTTCTCCTTATCAGAAAAAAACCTGCAAGCCTCCGTGTTTTAGTTAAGTGCCTGATTGTGAAGGAGATAAATGGGGTAGAGCTGGAAGCTCTTCCTCTTCAGTCCCTGTTAAGTGGCACCTACAAGTGAAGCAGAGGAAGAACTGCTGTGAGGATCCCTTTGGATGTCAAGGCAGACATGTGGGAAGCTGGTAAAAATGACACAGTTCTTATGACTTGACATGTCTGACGTATGGCCTCACACTTGTTTATTGCCTACACACTGAGAGAGTCCTTGGGAGTGCAGGATCAGTCCTGTTTTTTCTCCAAGCAGTGGCTTGACAGCTACAGGCTAAGATTAGGCTCTGGAGGAATCAACATGTAAACACTGGGAGATTAATGGCCAATGAATTATAGCCATATGGACAGGACAGATTTTTTTTTTTAATATTTTTTTCTTTTTTTTTTTTTTTGGGGGGGGATTGAAATCCTGTGGACACCTCTGAGAGGAAGCAGCCACCAAGTGCTTGTCACTTTGCACCATGCAGCTGTATTTCAGTGGCAGATGGGGCACTCTGCACTGGTAATTTAACACCAGCTGAGGCCCTCATCTTTCTGGCACATCTTTGCATGAGTCTTTATTCAGGGTTGAACAGGGATCATGGACACTGCTACTCTCAAAGTTCAAGACAAAGATGTGCTCTGAAATGCACCCAAAACTTCTAGATTTTAAGCCATGGTGGCCACACCAATTTTAATAGTTGAGCAGCCACTCCATATGTACCCTTGATGTAACAGGTAGTGATGTAGTTAGTGGTTATGAGGGCAGCTGATCCTAATACACTGGTGATGAAAGGTTTCTAACAGGGTATTTGTGTCATGGAGATAATTGCATGTCTGGGACAATTCCCCTCCCAAAGAAGCCACAGGGAGTCATCTCTAAGCTCTGAGCAAGGTATCTTTTCTCTGCATTTGGTACTTCTCCTAATTAATATGAAATAGAAATAGCTCAAGTTTCACATTATAGGTCTTCCATAAGGATGAGTAAGAGATAGGAAGAACTCTTTTTTGAGATTGTTGCAACAAGCCAGTGAATAAAATTGTGATTTTTGCTTAATTACTGAAATGCTTAACACTTAAATCTCTCTAGTTTTTGTACACAGCCCATGAGACAGCCAGAATACACAAATGTAGTGAGCATTCCCTTCAGTGCTGCGAGGATTTTGGATATCAGAGCTCAATGTTTTGGGATAACTTGGCCACTGATTGCTGTCTGCTGCAGAATGTTCTCTGTCAAGTCCAGGAGACACCCCACCAGTAGATGAGCTCTCCTGTGAAGGCAGCTGGGCACAGCCAGGAAGGGAGAGCCTGTCACTCTGACAGCCAACCTAAGGCAAGCTCTCCACACCTCTGGGCTGGATCCCTAAACAGCAAAGGCATGTGCTTGCAAATGATGCCACTTGGCCCAGCTCTTAAATGGCCATGGAATAAAATCTCAAGGAGAGGTGAAAACTGCTTTGATCTCTGGACTAGAGAAATGTGCTCCCCTGCTCTGTGCTGCAAGGTGTCTGAAGGGTGGGGACCATCTGCCTTGCTAGCCTCTTGCTTGGCCACAGTGTCTCAGCTGTTTTGGGTGAGATGGATTTTGTTATTACAGATATCTCTAAAAAGCTGTCCATCTTCACAGCCCGGCACAGCCTGCTTTTGCTTCTGCCTTTTAAACAGCAGAAATGAATCCATCTCCCAAAGGAGTAGGATGGATGAGTTTGCATGAATGGAGGAGACCCCTGCTAAGCCAGTCCCCACGTCCTGGCTGACAGAAGTCATGGGCAGAGCAGAGCTGCTGCCAGAGCTGGTGGTACCAGGGGAGCTGTCCCAAGCCAGGAGCAGAGTTGTGCTCATGGAGCTAAACATGCCCTGCCTGCAGGCTGAGCTGTGGTACTGGGGGATGCTGCTGCTTTCCTTCTGAGCTTCTGAGCCCAGTCCTCAGCACTGGTGCAGGATGTCTGGCAGCACTGGGATGGTTGCTTTCCTGAGGTGTGCCCAAATTCATTCTGTCAGACCCCCCTGCCTGGGGGTCAGGGCCTCTCTTCTGAGAGCCGTTTCTGCCTGCTGCAGAACAGGGGATTGCAATGCCCAGCTCTCATCTGTGGATGTTGTGCTGTGGGTGGGTACCCACATTCCCTACCAACCCAGAAGCCAGTGTTGGTGCCAGGCTGGCTCTGCTCCAGTGGGGGGTTTAGAGAAGCTGGTACAGAGCCAATGTGAGCCAGACTGCTGCACAGTGAATTAGAGAGCACTGAGCCTCAAAGGCAGTGCCTGTGCAGAGCTGCAGGCTTAGGAAGTGACCTGCCCACTCCATCCCTGCCTCCTGTTCTGAAATGACAAACTTGAGCTTAACAACAACCACAGCTGTACCTTTTCCTCTGAACAGGCACTGGCTGACTTTTTCACCTCAGGTAGTTCAGGAACAGGGAGAGTGAAAAGATACAGATAAAATACTATTAAAAATACAGAATAGCTACTCCTGCCATTTTTATAGCACTTTTTATCCAAGAATGTGTGCAGCACAATTAAGATCACGGGTTCAAATGCCCCAGTTCACAGCAGCTGCAATTGGAGTCAATCACAGATGACACCCTAGTTGCTCATACCAAGCTTTTTCTGCTGAGCCTGTCTACTGTCTCTGCTGAAGGCTGGTTTGAGCCACACTTCAAAATATTTATGTTATTCTTACTGCGTAAATAAACAGCTTGAGACTCTCGCTGCAAAACCCTTCACTAGCATTGGCATTCAGGAAAGAACAAACAAAACATAGAGCTCCATCCTTGGCCCATCAGCATGCTGAGCAGGCCATCCATCAGATATGCCTGTGCACTGTAGTCATTACTCAATGAGCAAAAGCATTTACAAAAAAATCCATGACACCCAGCCCTATGGCACCGACAGTACTCCAGGGGGTTTAGCACCTCCTGTGCTGCACATCTCGTTTAGAAGTGATGTGTTTCAGTGGCTGTGGTGGGGCAGTGGCAGGTGACATCCCTGTTCCTTGGGGTAGACAGACTGTGCTCGTGAGGGCACTTCAGAAATCTGCAAGTGTCCCTTCTAAGGAAGTGCATAAAATAACTGTGGATATCTCAGTGATAAAAGGGTCCCTTTCACACAAATATTCAATTTGAAGTTGTGATAAAGTAAGACTTGGGTTGTCTCTTCAGACTTAAATCTGAGCGTAGAAGCCCAGCCCCCAGCCTGCTCCTCCTCTGCGAGCTCCTGCTCATGGCTCACAGCAGAGCTGCCTCCCCTTCCCCACACAGCATTCCTGACTCCTGACTCGGCTTCTCCCAAAGCCTCCTGCTGTTTTCTCACTCATGCCAAACACTGGCAGATTAATTGACAACCTGCTGCTATTTTTACCTTGTAGCCTCTTTACTCAGCTGTCTCAATCAGCTGCTGCTTAGATTTTCCTCTCTCTGCCTGCAGAACAGCAGGCTGGAGCCTTTCAACTCTTGTTCCTGTTTCCCCTCTTCTTCAAGATTAAGATTCACATTAAATTCAGTCTCTTCTTTCTCTGTCCCAAACTTTCAACAACCAAGGCTTGACACATTTGTCTTCTTGTATCTCTCTTCCAGTCGGACTGTGACAGAAAATGCCATTTTGTAATCCTCACTCACACCCCGAGCCAAGACAGAGAGACGAGCAAGCCCTCCTTTCTGAAGATGCCAGCTAAGAACCTCAAATAAGCCGAGAGAAGCGAATGATTCAGCAGTCACAGCAGGTCTCAGTAACAGATGGCAGAGCAGACAAGCTTGCTCATGTTTGCTTGCACAGCAAGGCCTTTTGTGACAGTCTTCTGGAGGGGCTGCTTCCCTGAGCAGTGATTTCACTGGCTGGCAGGACAACGCTGCAACGAGAGCAGGTCCTTTGTGCATAGATCTTTACAACACCCACAGCTGCCTGCAAGTGGTTTTCACACTTGTAGCTTGTATTTTGAGTGGGTAAACATGCTTTTGATGAAAATTTTTCCTGTCAAGAAAACGTAATTTAGTTGTTCCCACCATTGTGCTCCATAATATTTAACTGCTAAGGCTCATTTCTCAGGCCACACTTAAAATCAAGCTGTTTCAAAACAAAATGCTCCTATGCAGATACATATTTTAAACAATGGTTTCATGTCGTCCATTGGACAAACCATTAATAGGACTGAGAAGTCAGTGGTGTCTACCTTTCCTTCTTTAAAGAAACAAAAGAAGCAGAAAATAATTTTACATAGGCTCTAGGCAACAATAAAAATAGCTTTGGGAAGTGGAACAATGACAGACAAGTTGTGTGACTGGGAGTAAGGTGTAGGATTAGTGGTTTTCTTGTAAGATTTTGACTGCTAGATCACCATAGATCCCCATTATATCACCTAGATTAGTAAGAAAGAATAAAGTACTTCAGTAGCTCTTAAAATAATGGTTTCTTTCAGGTACACAGTTGGTGCTAACTCTGACCTTTGTCCTGCCCAAAGATCTCTGCTAGAATTTCACTGTCCTTCCTCCCTGTGCAAACACCACTGCCCTTAATTCTCCAGCACTGCACAGCACACAGGGTGACCTTGTGCATGTAAAACTCATTACAGACTCTTACTGGAAATCTCATCCTCCACCAGTGTCTAAAAATGAAAGTTCCTTTAATAAATGATATGTCAGGCACAGGATAATATTCCAAGCTTTTCCTTCCACGTGCCGTTGCAGTGATGCTGCAGGCATGCCCATAGGCTAAACACTTCCAACCTAAAACCAGGCAGGTAATTTTCTTCTAATCTGGGATGCTAAAGGTTGTTTCTGTCTCATTGTGGTTCTACACCTGCTGTTACAATCTTGTGAAAGATTTGATAAATGCCAAACTGCTCTGTAGAGTGGAATTCCTCTTGGGCCACGTTACAGAAAGGGAGGTTTGAGTCTCTCTAGCTCTATGTTGCAGAGCTCTAGTCTTCCTGACTTGTTTTAATGATATTTTTTGCCATATTGATCTATGTTAGCAGAAATTTTAAGAACACACATCAGCAGATAAATATGAATTTATGGTTCCTATTTAAAATCACATATGGCTTTCTTCTATTCATATAGAATGCACGTTTTCTAAGTGACACAACTTTACTGCTTTATAAACAAGCATTTTTAGGATTGTCTGAAAGGCTTACTGTTCAATGACCCATGAATGTAAAGAAAAGGTCAGTTTGAAATGCTTGGCCACTTTTAAAAATACCCTATCTTTGGAGGCAAAGAAAAAAACCAGATCAGAAGATATTTTAGGAAGTCCTTAAAGACTTCTTTGTTAATCATCTGGTGTACAGTTTTAGGGAAAAGCATTCATTGAAATATATTGATTATAAATGTCTAACTGTGAGGTCAGGTTGACTTAGTCAACAAAACATGAGCCACTCTTTATATCTGGGTAGAGCAGAACAAATTCAGTTTGTAAGGAGGAGTGACATATACCTCTTTTAGAGGACAGAGGAGGAATTAGACCGCGTGTTAGGATTAGGTTTTAGGGCTAAGATGAAAAGGACATGACCCTTGCCACATTGCCTTGACCCAGCCCTGCATGCATTCCACTCAAGGTAGGATCTTGATGACATTCCAAGATACAGAAAGGCACTGTTTAAGTGGTGAACAGACTTTCACCTTTCTAATTTCCCTTGAAATGAGCAGTGCAGCAGTGTGAACGTCTTGGGGCAGTACACAGGAGTTACAGGCAGAGTTTTGTGCAAGCAATTATGTATCTAAACACTTGGATCAGTTTATGTGCACAAAAGAGTGTTGTAACCTTCTCTAGGGTCTTTTCCTTGGAAAAAATATCTTAATGGGGTGTTCTGTTCCAGACACTCACTCCTGTGACCTAACATGGAAAATTTGACTACTAAAACGAGACTGTGCTAGAAAATTAGGAGTCTGTGAAAACAGGGAGCTGCAAGTGTTAGTAGTTTGCAGTCTTTACTGCAGCAGTTGCAGTGGATGACAGCTGCAATGTTTAAGAAATACAGCTTGACAAAAATTACTGCATTTTCCAGGGGTGACATGAAACATAAAGCTGATAAATCATACTATAGGAATCTACTGCCTGTAAAGCTGATAAATCATACTATAGGAATCACTGGGGTGACATGAGACATAAAGCTGATAAATCATACTATAGGAATCTACTGCTACTATGAAACAATATTATTCAATAAAATTAAAGGGCAGGACTGTTAATTTACAAGGTAGTGTGTTGATATAGCTTACATTGATAATAGTCAACCCAAAAATCTGTGCTCAAAACCATTTGAATGAACCTTTGTAATTAGTCACTTACCATGACTACCTCTCACCTAGATGCTGCTAGCTTAACCAATGTATTTAGGTGACCTCTTCTATTAAAAAGCTTCCAACAATAGACTTTCAGAGATAACCAAAGAGTTTACAAGCAAAGACACTTTTTTCATAACACAAAAGTTGTTCATATTACTGCATGAAATCAAAATTGGAAAAAAAAAAAACCTTTGCATAACCATGAACATAAAAAATAATAAATCTCTATTTGAACAGCCACCAGAGGCTGCTAGAGACCTAACCTTGCACCCATTGCCCTCCCCTTTTACAAACTTTACAAGTTTGTTGCTCTCCCTTGCAGTGTTACTTGTCTTAATCAGCCAAAAGGTCTGTAGTGTCCCTTTTTCCTATGTGACAATTAGATTCATAATTAACTAGCCATACTTTTCTGCAATAGCCCTTAAACTTTCCCAGAATAGGAATGTGAAGTGTGGATTAAATTCTGCTTTGAAAAATGCCAGTTAAAACTTAGCAGTTCTAAATGTGTGCAGCTAAGAGGACACTGAAGTCCTTTGGCCATATAATTATTTTTAAATCATATGTTAAAATGTACAGGATATTTTACCATGGAGATAAAATTTCTACCCCAAAGACCTTGCAGTCTCACAAGATCTAAAAAGACAGAGGTACACTGGCTACAGGCTAAAGGACTTACTTGTTGAAGGTGCATGATAATGGTAGAAAATTTAACGTATCATTAAATGTTATCCAGTCCTCTGCTGTGACTCTGAAACCCTCTGGCATTTGAGGCTGTGGAGCTATTAATGCTTTTCTGACTGGGAGCTGTACTGGGGAGTATGGCTACAGCAGGGTTGGCTTTTTGCCTCTTTCCCTCTATACTTGCTCACATTCCCTAGATCCCATATTCAAATGGATGAAGCGTCCTCTCAAGTTAATGTGAAGTCACCCACATTTCAGATAAGAAGGTCTAAGACCTTGGTCTGTCACGGCAGCAGGACAGACAAGGCTGTCCCAGCCCCACCAAACTCTTCTTGTTTTGGGCAAAGTTTACTGTAGCTTTAGGGCTTCCAAGAAAACTAATCTGGGGAATGCAAGCAAAGGGTGGATGGCCTCTATGCTTTTGCCATGATGTCGAAAGAGCAATAAAGAGGAGGCTGAATGGGGGATTCTCATACCAGAAATGCTACTTTTGAGCTTAGATTGGTATTAGTGGTGTAGGGAGGTCCTGGTTTCTGAGAATTATCACTTTGAGCCATACGCTGCTGACTTCTGTTTATCTAAGAAATTATATAGCTGCTAGATTTTAAGCTTCTGGTAACCATCTACATTTTTTATTCCTCTGGATATGAGTAGATATATGCAATGATACCTCAGAGCAGTATTTTTAATGATACTTTAGAGCTTTCTTCTAAGCTTCAGAATAGTTTCTTCACGTGTGTTACAATAAAATAATGTAACTAAATAACAGCATTGAAAGTGGCATAGTCTAAGCAAGGTTGTTAGCATAGCTTATAAATTCTTTACTGTTTCTGTAAATGCCATGTTTTTCTTCTAAACAGTTTTCTTCCAGATCAATGCAGAATTACTAAATTTGATTTTAAACAAACAGTGGCAGCACTTCCTGTTAGTCTAAACAATAAATGACAATAACAACAATAAAGCATCGTCTGGCAGGATGTGATACAGGTTATGTTCATGTACCACCAATGACTGTGCATCAGCATAAAACTGTCTGCTCTCTTGTTTCAGTTCATAAAAGCTTAAAAAGAATTAAGTCTACCAACTGGATTTTTATTAGCTTGGCTATTGAAGTCAGAAAGCAATAAGTGTTATTTATCTTAGGAATGGAAGAACCCAAAGAACTTGATTTAAGCAGTTGAATAAATATGAGTCAGGAAAAGGAGAGACACACAAAGAGCTAATGCAGAGTTTTAACAAGTAAAATCCTGTTTGGAGAGACTCATCCTGAATTAAAGCAATGGCAAGTTGCAATGTTGGCAACTCCTGCTCTGTTGCCCTTCTGAGACCCACCACCAGAGATTTGCCCATCCCTGCACAGAGCAGGGACTCCAGGCAGGGAGCACAGATCAGTTATTTCCCCCAGGAAGGGCCAGGTGGGATCAGTGGTTGCTAACAGTCCCACTGGGCCTGCCTAAAATCATAGACCCTCCTGCTGCCCAAGGAAAATCAGCAGTGCCTCTGTTAGTCCTGGCAGGGTGTTGTCTCACCAATTCTTTTAAAGGAGTTTCCACAACTTTCTCAAGCAACTGGTTCTAACTTTCACCCTTAGAAACCTTCCTAGGTGTTGCTTGGGAACATATCCTCTTTCACTTGGGAACATGTCCTCTTGCCATTTAACTTGTTGCTTTACCTTCCCTGTCTGAATGTGGAGGTGACTCTCCACTCCTCTGAAGTTGCCTTTTACACCTATAAAGACTTCTGTCCTTCATGTGATTCTTCTTCTTTCCTCAGAGCAAACCTTCTTCAACTCTCTGGTTAATCTCTCCTTTAATCTTGGACAACTGCTCAGAAATGTGAAGCTGAAAATCTGAAATACCTGAGCTGTGGCTGTCACAGTACCAGGAGACTCATTTCACCTGACATGCCAGCTTGACATTTTTCTCTGCATCCCAGTCAACTATTGCAGCAACCTGAGGTTGCATATCAGACAGAATTTGAAATTTGAGTCAAAAATCACCAAATCCTACCATTTTGCAATTCACTTATGTGTATTTATGTATCTATTTTCTCAAAATGTAAGACCCTGAATCATACTTTTTCATATAAAAGTCTCAAGAATATTTTGATCTCTAAATCTTGCATTCAGGAGAGTGGCTGGTCCCCATTTAGTCCCATTAATCCCTATTTTTGGTATTGTCTGCAAATTTAATTTGAATACCCTGTCGAGACATCTAGAACAGTAAAGAAAATATTAAGTATTTCCAGACTCCAAAGAGTCTGCTCGAGTCTTTCCTTTTGGCAATAGCTCATGAATAACTGTGGTTTGATTACACTCCTCCAGCTATCTTTGCTCTCAGCCTCTTGTGGCTCCCAGCTGGATGATGAACATGTCATTCAAAACACTGCTAGAAGCCAAGATCTGACGTCTTTTGCTTCCCTTCTACCAAAGTGTTTCCATGTCACATGAGGCAATTAGGATTGGCAAAAGAAAGATTTCTCAGACTAATCCATGTTTCCTTTTGCTTTTTCCCCCCTCTAATTCTCGGTGCCTAAAAATAGTTGGCTTGATGATTTCTTAACCTATGATTTTTCTGAAATTGAAACTAAGCTGACACCTTTGCAACTCTCAGTCTCTTTCTCCCTCCTTTCTGAAGTATGGGCACTGCATTTTCCTTCTTTAAGGGTCTGGCATTCACCCATCTTTTGCAAATTCAACATGATAATTACTGATGACTTGTGAGGTTCCCACATCCAGCTTTGGAGGCAAACCAAGGGTGAAGTTCATCATAATAAGCAGATATTAAATATAGTTCTTATCCAACCATTTCACCTGAGGGCTGAAATCCTGCCTCTTTTTCCATCCATATCCAATACTCATATTATAGTCAGTTTGGGAATTAAAGATTTTTTTCCCCAATCCATCATAATAATTTTAAATGTATTTACAAAATAAAGAATGGGGAAAAAAATAATGTCTTGTGTTTTATAATGATTAGGGAGAACAAAACAAGATGGCTGCTGCATTGTCACATCAAAACAGAGGAGAAATTGTCATGACAGACACTCTTTTGTCTTTCATTTTGCAACCTGTTCAATACACAGGGGTCAGACTCACTCCATTAAAGAGAAGGAGGCAGTAATAAATGAGCCACGTCTCTGTTCTCACAGTGAGCTGCTCACACTCTTACTGTGCAGTGAAGCTATTTGGTTGTCAGCCTCAATAAAGCTACCTTTTTTTTTTTTTTAATTAATATTGTTAAAATTTCACCCATCCCTTCTTATCGTGATCATTCAAAACCCGATTTTAAGCCTTCTCCCTGTTTCAGCTGTGACAGTTTTTCACTGGAAAGCTCAAGTATTTTTCTGCATGGGGTTTATCTCCCTGAAAATTTTATATTGGTATATATGGTTACTGGCAAATTTTTCAGAAAAAATGGTTTGGAAGAAAGAATTTATTAAAGAAATATGTTACCCATGCACAAACCCCATATTTATATATACACACACACCCACATATATATATATAAAGCCCTGTATGAAAGAGTTTCATCCTGAAAGGATGCTGCAAAGAATAAAACAAAGGCTGTTAAATGGGCAACTTCAGCTCTTGCAATAGCATTTATTTAAATACATCATAACACTTCAAATTCTCTTTCAGCACCAAGGACCCAAAGTCCTAAACAAATGCTCATTTTAACAGTGTCCTTGCTCCAAAGAGATTTCCTTTAATTGTTGTTTAATAACTGCAATGAAGAATGCTAGAGGAATACAGACACATGGGAAAAACTCCCCTGATCTTGCTGGCTGTTCCAAGTGCTTCACTGTATTTATTCCTCTTTCCACACACACCTTGGGATAGTGTGGGTCTAGATCCAGCAGAGTTCTAAAAACTATCTGAAAACACTTTCAGAATATTATTGTTCTGCTGCATTAAGCATGGGTGGTGCCTAGGTTCACATCGTGCTTGATGTGAGCACAAATAGACCCAGAATGGCCCACTGAAACATGGGTGTAGCATGCAGTGTCCATGCAATAACCCTCACTATGTCTGAGATGGGCTCTCACCAGCTAAAGAAGTGTTAGAAACACCCCTGCATGCAGCCACAGGCTATCCTGAAAAGCTAACACTGCTTTCTAAAAAAAAACAACATTGAAAAATTTAAAAAACAGAGCACCCTTCCCTCTCCAAATCGTGAGCTTTTGCACTGGAGTGGTAACCAGCACTCTTAGCAGGCGTTGGTGGCCATTGTGTGAAGTTCTACATGTGTGTCTGTACATTTGAACACACACTTGCTTACACACACACACACACACATATATATGTGTATATATATGTATATATATATGCACAGTTATCTCAGTTCTTAAAGTGAATGGCACAGAAAGGCAAACTGCAGTAGGGGGCACACAGGGCTGAGCTCCTCTGCCTGTGAGAGCTGAGCAGGTGCGTACCAGAAATAGAAATACAACTGCATTTCTACATTACAGTGGGATGCTTCAGGTTTTGCTGTGTCTCTTCTCCTCTGCCTGCAGGATGTGGCTGAAGTTTGCCATCATATTGTCATTTGATAGAAAGTAAAGTGTTAGGTAGGAAAAGATGGGAATGTAAGGAGGCCAGGTGTAGATCTCTCACCACACCTTGGTGTGACTAGAGATACACACAAACCAGTAAGACAGTAAGCTGTCCCAAGTTCACCAATTTTCTTTGCAATTTTTCCTTTCCCAGAGTCTTCCTCATCTTTACAGAGTCCATCTCACTTGGTGCTGGAAGATTTCCCAGTGTGGCTGTCCAGGTTAATGCTTTGGGATATATCAGAGAGAGAAAGGCAGGAAATTTCTCAAATCTGATTGTGTTTTAAATGTGTCTGCAAATGCACCACTACTGAGACATTGCTGGGACCTACCCACTGCCAACTCTACCATTCCCAGAAACACAAGCACTATTCAGGGATGAATGTGTGAGCTATGTGTGCTCAAAATCTTAGCAAGTAAAAAAGTTGGTTAAAGCTGGATTTGGTTAACTGTGTACCCTTATCCCTCCTGCCACCATAAATAATTTTTGTAGGAAATCGGGAGAAAAATAAAGCATTTGCAGTTATTACTGAGAGAGAACATGGCCCAGAACTTCATCAGCTGTCAAAGTAACAATCCCATTTTCTATGAAAGCAATCTTGGTGCTGTCTACAAGGTGCAAGAACAGTGTGTGTGTTTCAGGGATAACAAAAGAGGAGCCAAGGAAGGCTACAGGCCCAGCACTAAAGGAAAGCACATTTGTACATAATATGCTGCAGACGTTCAGGAGCAGTTCAGGATGATATAGTGGCAGGTCCTGTCATGTTGCCAAGGACAGAGTAAGTTGTTGGTCTCTTAGGCTGGGGCTAACATAGACTAGTATTTCTCACAAGTAAATAACTTTATTGTGTAGCACAGAAAAAAAAAAAACAACAAAACAACCCCACAACAACATAAAGCCACCAGGAGATGTGGGCTAGACGTTGCCATTTTGTAAGTCTTCTAAACAAGGTGGGGAGCTTAAAAATAGGCTTTTATTTTATGTTTATCTTACATGCATTTTTTCTCTGCTCATCATGAGGTCGTTTCAGTCTGCTGGAAGTAGCCTTCAGAAAGTTGCCTTTTCTGGCCTCCACAGAGTGCTAATAGGCAATGTTATAAAAACAGAACTAATAAATCTCTACTAGTTTTAGTTCAAAAAATGTAGTAAAATATATAGTTGCACAGGAGTGGGGGAAATAGCTCAAAATAAACTATAGTCCAGGTTCTCCAACACTTTCTGTGCAGAGCTTTATGTTACATTGAAACCCACATCTACTGCTATATTTTAAAGTTACTTAAGCTGTTTCAGAACCACTAGATTGATGTGTCAGTTATATATAACGGCTTGGGTGAATGGAATACTCATTTTTAAAAGCTGTTCCAAATTTAGTAAAATGTTTCAATAAAGTCTTATTTATTAACAAATACACCTCTATATACAGCTCTGATGTCTGGTTCACAGAGACAGAGAAATGAAAATATTTGTCCTATTTAAATATCTACAACCTGCAATCATTCTATGTGTAATACAATGACCACCATAAAAAATTCACAAGACTGAGAAATGAACTTCTTCTACACAAATGCAAATTTGGGACCATGACTTTGGAATCAGTAACGTTACTTGTGAGTATCACACTTTTTTATTTGCTATTTTTGATGGTATTAAGATGAAAGCTTTAGCTTTCCACTGAGTTTCATTACTGAACAATCCTGTCTTATATTGCTTCCCTAAATCATGGGAGAAAGAAGCACCACAGCACTTTTCTCCAGAACAGAGATAATGTGGCTATAGACCTCCAGATTTTAAGACAGGACTGAAACTCTAACCTGAGCCTGTGTGATGGGTCTCTGTAGGACACTTTCAGAATAAGCAGAGTTATTTATGTCTTGCTAAAGAAACAAGGGAATAGTAGAAGATACAGTAAAATTGCTGTGAAGCAATTTATTGACTCCTGAGAAAATAACAGGAGGTAAGAAAGGTGAGAAGATATGAGATAATGGAGGAAGGGAATAGGAGGTGGAAATAATTTTAAGTTATGTACGCAATAGTTTCCTGGACTGTGTAATTGTCTGGAGGGAGAGAGGATTGCACTGGATCTGATTCATACCTACTAGCCTTTTTTGTGCTTTGGCCTAAGCAGTGATTTGAACACAAAAATATTAAGCTAGCATCTGTCTCTTGAGCATTTACAAGTAGTATGGCTTTGGCAAAAGACAGGAGTTGCCTTCAGTCCAGCAGATTTAGGGATGTATGTTGCATTTATGGTTTAAAGCTCTGATGTGAGGATTTTTTACATTGTGGCACCATCACTTTCCTTTGTAAGCTCATTTGACTTAAATATATGGAGGCAGAATCCAGCTGTTTGGCTTTGTGGTGAATATAGAATTACCTTTCTGAAACACTGCTGGTGGATGGATTGATTTGCTTGGAAATTAAATAAAATATTAATCCTTTTAAGCAATTCAGTACCTACTGTCAGTTGACTTGTTCACTTGAACTATGTTGACAATTTAAAGGAGATATGGATTATTCCAAATTACTTGGAGATCAGCCCCACACATTTCTGTGGCTGCTACTACACCTGAGTGCACTTTTGTCCTTATTCTGTCAACATGAGGGGTTCTCTTGACTTAAAGGTAGGTAGCATTTCACTGTGTGGATTTGCAGTTGCAGTCAGAATGGCTGATGTATGCTATTGCTCTGCGTAAATGATGGGGATTTTGGTGTTTGCTTTTTTGAGCCAGGAGGATCCTTGATAAGAGTGCAAAGGAGGAAAAGTAGCCTTAAGAATGGGTGTTTCTACCCAAAAGCAGGGAATGCAAAACCACCTTTTGCTTTGGAGGAGGTAGGATGGGAGCCTGCAGCTGGAAAACATGAAGGAAAAGAAGGAAGGCATTGAAAATGCTGTCCAGATCCTGCACCCACAGTGGATGGCCAAGATCCTGCCAAGACCAGCTTTGACACCACCTGGATGATTTTAAACACACGAGAAACAAAGGCCACATAGCTTTGGTAGAAGGTTGTTGAGATGGAGTGGATTTGGCCAGCAAGAGTCAGTTTTGGGTTCTCTGGCTTTGCTTGAGAAAATATTACTTCCCTTATCTGTTGTCCACTGCATTCCCTCATTCCTTGGTTCTGTGGCTTTGCTTGAGAAATCAGTTCCTCAGGAGTTCACAACAAAAATCAGAAATTTTGCTTATGTATTTAAGGGAGCTTTTGAAGTTTTCTTGCTATGCTGCCTCTTCTTGATGAATAAAATTGTTTGGTATTTGGGGAGCAGAAATACAATGACAAATTTGTATGGGGAACTGCTTTCATTACCACCCTAGGAAATGGGTTGGTTAATGGAAAGAAGAATAAGATTTTTGAGTTCTTTAATGTTACAATGGTCTGGTTGTGCTGCAGATTGGTAGATTTTTTTTTTTTTATTTATTTATTTTTTTTATTTTTTTTTACTGGAATGAGTTGGAATTGTGATTGAAAAGAGTTTGTTATGCTGAAATGGACAAAATGAATGAAAGGCTCTCCTGTAGAGAATGGAGAAAGGAAATGCTATATTTTGCTTATTTTGCTGCTAGTCTTTGCTTTGTCTCTGTGCAATCTAGTTATTCACATCTGTGCAATTCTGTAATCCAGTCTACTTGTTTGTCAGAAGTCAGCAAGCTGATTTATCACCATTTATTTTGGTGAAATTTTAGCTAAAAATCTGATACCTTATGCCTAGGCCAGATTTCTTTAACAGTTCCATTTTTCTGTCCCCTAAGATAACTTGGGCAGCAGGTATGTAAATTGTGTTTAAATGGTTTTATCTCTGAAAAATCTTTCAGGAGAAAGATAAATTAATTGTACAATAGTTCCTTTGTCAGAGATAACTATTTCAATATTCATATGATCAGGATACCTTGCTGATGTGTATGTACTGATCAGGAAATTCACTTTCACATGGAGCATATATTTTCAGAGAAATTCCAACCAGCTTTTTCATAGCAAGCAGAAACTACTTTTAGTTAAAAATCACCGTATTTGCATTTTACAAACTATTTAATTGCAAAACAGAAGAAAAATTCCACTTACGTCTTTTAGTCCCTTTCTTTTTGTTTAAATTTTCCTTTCTTGGTTTTTTTTTTTCCTTTTTTTTTTTTCTCCTTTTTCATTTCTTAATGGAATTGACTTGCCACTGCTGAGTTCTACAAGGAGCCTTGGTCAGTTCCTCAGGCTGTGCACAAAGGCATTAACACAGCAGGAAAAAGTTTAAGTGGTGCTAAGCATTTGAAGGTTTGCAATCAGTAAAATCGAAGTCAGTCAATGAGTCCAGAAATAGCAGATTGCTTTGAAGTACAGTAATTAATTCTGTCCAGTCTCACTTGTTCCGTTTCTATCAAAGCTTAAGAAGTGCCTGTGTCTTCTCAGGAGTGTGTTATCTTCTGCTAAAAGTGTGGACTGAGAATTGGGTCTTGATTTACTCTTCTGATAAGATTTTCACTCTCTAAAGATCAAATGCGCAAAATTGTAAGCGTAAACTGACTCAAAATGAAATGATCCGTCAATATAATTCCAATGATATTCCACAATATTTTGTTTTTAAAGGAAAATATCATAAATTTGGTATAGTCTCTCTTGTGGTCCCTTTGTAAGCAGAAGAAATGTAAGCATTCTTGTTCTGAGTCCAAGGTGAGCAGTGAGAAAACACCCTTATCAGGGAAAGATATGGAATGGATTTATGATAGATATAAAGATCATTGTACAGCCCAAGGCAGGTATTCTAAGTTATCATATTTTAGGTCATTACATTATCACATAAAATATTTGTACATTGTAATATAGAAACTTCAGTTTTAATCTTTATAATTGTAGAATAATTTGGGGTAGAAAATACATTTTACATCATCAGGTCCAACTGTTTGCCTAGCTCACCACTAAGCCGTGTCCTTAAGCACTACAAGTGCTTAGGGACATCTTTGAAAAACCTTTGGGGATGGTGACTCAGCCACTTCCCTGGGCAGCCTGTGCCAATGCTTGACAACTCTTTTCTCGAAAGAAATTTTTTGTAATATCCAATCTAAACTTCCCTTGGTGCAATTTGAGACCATTTCCTCTTGTCATGTCAATTGCTGATTGAGAAAGTAGGCCAATCCCCACCCAGCTACACCCTAATTTCAGGGAATTCTGGAAAGCAGTAAGGTCTCCCCTGAGTCTCCTCTCCAGAAAAAACACCCCCAGCTCCTCAGTCAGGGGACACCTCTGGTGTCCAGCCCCAGCTGGATGTGACTCCATTCCCCACCCCTCTCTGGGCCTGGACATGCAGTCAGTTCTTCACCAAGCCAAAACCACACCTGTCCAAGCCACAGGCAGTTGGATTCTCCAGGAGAATGTTGTGGGAAATGGTGTCAGAAGCTTTACTAAAATCTCTGTATATGACATCCACAGCCTTTTCCTTGTCCAGTAACCAGTTCATCTTGTCTCAGAATGATATCAGGTTGGTTAAGCAGGGCCTGCCCTTCCCAAATCCACGCTGGCTGGACCTGATCCCCTGGTGTCCCATACTTGTTGTTTGTGATGACACTCAGATGATCTGCTCCATGACTTTCACTGGCACCAAGGTCAGACAGAAAGGGCTTAATTCCTTGGATCTTCCTTCTAACCCTTGTAGATGGGCATCATGTTGAATTCCTGTCACGTGGGGCCTCCCTGGTTAGCCAGGACTGCTGGTAAATGATGGAAAGTGGCTCAGTGAGCTCTTCTGCCAGATCCCTCAGTACCCTTGGGTGGATCCCATCTGGCCCCACAGACTCGTGTGTGTGTCTAAGTAGTTGTTAAAAGGTAACCACTTCCCCTGGGATTATGGAGGCTTCATTCCACTCCCCATGCCTGCCTTCCAGGCCAGGGTGGCTGGGCACCCAGAGAACAACTGGTTTTTCTATTGAATAGTGGGGCAAAGACATTAAGTACCTCATCCTCATGTTTTGTCACTATGTTTTTCACCACATCCAATAAAGGATGGAGATTTATAATGATGTTGACCTTTCTCTTACAGGAATCAGGGATTGGTATCTTTGCTTTGTTGCAGAAGTTTTTGTTTATCTTCATGTGCCAGTATGAATTGAACAGTTTCTGTTGATTCTCTAATAGAAATTTTTCTCATTTTACAATTTTTCCATGTTAGGTTTGGTAGACTGACATGTGTCATCATTTATCAGGCTCTAGGTAAAGGCAACTTTGCATTTAAAAAGTATTAATGCATAAACATCTTTATGCTGCCAGCATATTTAAATACCCTGGATGTATATATGAGGCAACACAGAAACTTAGAGTCAGTTGACATTACTCACTGCCAGAAGTAGAACATTAACTTATAAGGAAGATAAATACTGTGCTGCATTTTTACTTGTTGTTGTGTCTCTATAGCTTCCTGCCACAGGCTAATTTCCATGTCTTCCAGCTGAGCCATTCAATTTCAGAGCCGTGATGGCAGAAATTAAAAATCAGCTTCCACTGCCTTTTTTGTTTACTTAGACAAACAGGCAAAACATAAAAACAAAAAGTGATTTTCCTCTTCCAAGCAAAGCACTCGAGTGCAAGCTTGCTTTACATTGACCTCAATGAGACAGAAATACTTAAGAGCTTTGATTTGGGGCCTCTGTTCCTAATCCTTGCTGAATGCAAATTTCTTATTGACTGAAGTAGGGTAGGAGACAACTCTTAATTGTGTATGAAAATATTACAGAAATAGCTTGAAACACTGCAGAAAGCTACTCTGTGCTTATGCAGCTATATAATCTTGGGCTATTACTTTAAAATATGACAACATTTTGATTTTATAGTGGAAGCTACAGGAGCAGTTCTGCCTATCACTCATATAAATGGAAAATAATTGTGAGCAGTATTGTGTCTTTGTTCTGCTGGTTCCCTGGATTATTACCTCTACTTTCAGGCTAAAAATCTTGAAGACTATTCCAAATTAACATATTTCTTGATAATTCTCTGTTCTTTATTAACCTAATCTTTACATAAATGCTTTTTAAAGTGTGTTTCAGATATTGGTGCAACACTATAACCATGACTTTGTCATGCCTAGATCAAAAATCCAATGCTGTCAATGAAAACCTCCTTTGACAGACTGAATAAACACTTTCTATGATCCTACTGAATGTAGAAACATATTATGGCATGAACCTGCAAGACCTGAAGTGTGCATCAGTTAGCCTTGTCACCAGCACTAGTGCAGAATTGCAAACAGAGGGATTATTCAATTCTTAAATGTGGAACATATTCAGGCAGATGTCATTCTAGGCAGAAGAATACCTGGTTGAATCCACATTTTCCTTTGAAGTGGCAGTGCAGTTTCAAATCAAGTTCCTTAACTATCCCCCATTACCTGCTTTGCTCTCCTGGTGTCTGGGAATGAGCCTCTTTACAGGAACTAAACAAATCCTGCCTCAGGTGTGCATCCCACTGCACTTTTAGCTCTCTTTTAGATATAAAGGTTCCAACCACTGCTACTTTGCACTGCTGCTTGACTGATGCCTGGAGAGAGGACATTCAGTCTTGATGGCCAAACTAAGCCTAGTCTGAAGTAAAGTTTGGAAGACTGTGTATAGTGATGACATAGCGTTCTCAACACCAACATCTGTTTGCTAATCCATTCCTATGAGGTTGATGATTCCCTAATATAAGCATAGTCTTGATAAGACTTTAGTTTTGTTAAAAATGGTTCTTTTGCAAGTCTCTACCAAATATCTGTACTCTTTGTAAAATAATAAAGAAAAAAAAAACCTGAAATGAGGCAGTAGATACCTGAAGTGACAAAAGATACAACTTCACTGACAAAACAAATTAAATGGAACACAGTGAGGAAGTAACAGAATAGTTTCTAATGGATATGTTCATGGCATTTGCCATTGTCATGCTCTTTTGTTCAAAAAATCCTGAACCAAACCTTGTACTAAACACATTACAATGCTCAGCAAGTCACTGAAAGTAATTACAGATAATGAATGAATATGGCATCTCAGTTTGCATCTTGACCTAGTTCCTAATACAAAGTAGTCTTTTGCAGTGCTGTTCTCTGAGAAGAGAGGTCTGTGGGCCTTTGACATGTCTTATCCCACTTATGTAGAGATTCAGAAAATGAGAGCTCATGTATTTTGTATAATCAACAGATCTGAATTTCTTAAAGGAACTTGTGCATCTCCATTACAGTAACTTAGAAATATGCAGATTAAATTAATGGAAAGCTTCTGATATAGATAATACAATTTCATAAGCTTGATAATTTCCTCATATTCACTTTGCATTGAAATATAAGATAATATAAATCAAAATTGAAGTGTGAAGTTTTCTGAAGTAAATGATATGGTAGTTGTCTGCTCTAGCTTGCATGACAGGCGCTGCAGGCTTTATGCAATCCTTCCCTCTGGCTTTGCATATGCTTCCAGTTCTCCCTGCTATTTTGTGCTCTCACCATCTTGGATGCATTTTGTTGAAATACCAATTAAAATAAGAGTTAACTCAGATTCTCAAACACATTCGGGGCCTAAATCACTGGAAGTTAATCCTTAAGTAGTTGCAAGTCTGGTCCACATTGCCTGTACTCCTGTTGTTTCGCATTGACTTTTTTCCCCCTAGAAAACATAGTGAATATAAAGTGATCAAATGGCCCAGATTCAGAGACAATCTGTTTTCATTGTGATGTCTTCACATTGCAGAGAATTCATCAAGACGTCATTTATATGTCTCTTTTGTTATCATCTTGAATACAAACAGCCCAAACTTAGCTCTAAAAAAATATTTTCATCAATCTGCTTGCTAATAAAGCTTGCAAGTCAGTGTATTTATAAAATCAATAGCTAATGATGTTGTGCAATAGGACATTAAATATGGCACAGCTTTGACTGTACAGCACAATATAAATACACTATTATGTGTCTGGTGTAATACCTTCTTTAATCTCTGGTGTCATAAGGAATGCCCTAAGGGTTGTGCAGTTCCACAAACTGTATCTCAGAAATGTGCAGCTGTGTTAGCAATTGTGCAGGTGTATGGAACATATGTAAGCATTATTGAAATCTAATGGACAATGCACTGTAACCTAAACAGGCAATGTTAATGAATCAATCGATTGCTCTTTGCCTTGTTTTACCCTTCCCAGCTTTTGCACAAAGGGCTCCCTCTTCCTGTGTGAGTGTCACGGTTCAGCTGGAGACCTTGGGCTTTATATGAGCATTGGTACTATGTACATCTTCCAGTGTGCAGAGAAGAAAAAACCTTTAAGTACAAGAAAAAGGAGCACATTAGATAAGCTCAGAAATGTTAGATAAATCAGTGGTGCAGTCTTTGTTCATGCATTCGCTGCTGCTTTTCCACCTGGAAAATAATATAGCAGAATTGGAGTACATTTGTGCATGTCAAAGAAAATGAAAAATGAGTCAATGAAAACAGCCAGAGAGGAGTTTTAGATTAGGATTGATTACTTGGAAAAAAACCCAATAACAAGCCTGAAAAAATACATATAAAATGACAAATGACTTAGTGAAAGGAAAGTAGGGGCTTCCTTTCTTCTTCTTTTGCTATGCAAAAAAAAAAAGTGAAAGACTGTTAGATGAGAAGCAGGACATTTCAGCATGATAAAGCAAACTCATCTCCATACAGTATGCAACTAGAGTAGGGAACCATTACCACAGGAAATTAAGGCCACAGGCTCTCCTGAAGCAATCAGTAAAGGTGTATAAGTATCAAGGGTATGATGATAGCGTTTTGGAAAAGGATATTAATCCTCTTCTATCAGGACATAAGACACTAGAGTGGTACCTAATAAGATTCCCACACCATTTCTGCTGCATATTTCTTCTAATTCCTTACTCAGTGTGATCCCTCAAGAATCTAAAGCCCCCTGTTCAGAGGTGTGACAGAAAGCCAGCCTTCTGCAATAAGTGCATTTTATTATTCTGTCATTTGGCATTTATTGCTCATGCAAATGCCTCTCGTTGCAGAGGTGCAGCATGGCCAGCTGCATTTCATGGTGGGGTTGATTCAGCAGCACTTTACTGAAAAGGTGTGCTGCTCCTGTTTAACCTGCATGCTGCAAACTGGACAGTCTTGAAAGACTTATGACTCCTGCTCAAAACTCATTTCAGCTGACTGTATTGAAGCCTGTACATAAATGTGAATTCACGACTTGTTCTGAGCATCTAAAAAATAATCACTGGTGTTTAAATTTCTTCTTGCTTGTTCCTTCCTGTATTTTGTACATTTTTCAGAGGACTGTAGCTTGCATTCTGTGCACTATGCCCTGAAAGTCATGAGGAAGAGAATACACAAGATTTTTCTGTTAATGGCATTTTAATTTCTACAAGTAGAAAAACATTATTTACCAAAGGAACAGAAATGAATATGCTCCCTTTGCTATGTGAAGGTCATAATCTTGACTCCATAACTGAAGAGTTATTCACATTTTTTTCTGAAGTCTGTCTCTGATTTAAATTTTGTGCAGTTTAACTATTTAGTATTTAAATGTATTATACAAAATTGAATTATTCCATGAAGGACACATGCAAATCCCTTCAGAAGAAACCTGTGTTTTTTCCTTTGTTTCATTCTGCTATCTGTGAGCTGCTGCTTTAGTGTCTTGGTCTGATGCCTGTATAGATAATTTGAAATTTATATAAATAAAGAAAAAAAGTTTCAGTGCGCTTTTGTCCCAACTTTTCTCTTCTATATTAGGTTTAGTAGAAAAAATTATTTAGGATCTGAATTTGTTGCATGCAAGCAGAATGGGAAAAATTATTATCCTTGGTGACACAGTAAGGTCAACAACACCTGATATAATAGAAAGGGTTATTTCTAGCAAACTGTGCAAGTTTCCTAGAATATCACAGAAATGTTATTTATTATTAAAAATAACTACAGTAATGTGCATTTGCGTTCTGCAAACTTCCTGGGGGTAATCTTCTGATATCCTCCATCTCTTCAAAGTTCTTATTCCTCATTGTGCATAACCCGAAAAGTCTGCTGCAGGAGAAAAATAACAGAACCATCAAACTCCCCAGTTCACCAGTGAGCATTGCTGGTGTATTGTGCAGTTCTGTCACTACTTCTGGTTGCTGAGGCTTCTTCTAATTTCAGTTATAGCAGAAATATCAGGGTCTTTTTTTTTTTTTCCTGAAGATTGATTGCCAAGAAGAGCTCTCAATGGCTGCAGAGTATTCCACCTGACAGGCAATTCCAATGCAAAAAGAGCACACACAATGGCACCAGAGGTGTGGGGTGGTGGCAGTAACCTGGCCATAACAACGTATTGGACAGATATTTATTTGTAAGACTTCTGCCAGTGCAAGGTCAGAAACAAAATACCAACAAGAAGCCTATAGGATAGATGGCTACAGCTTTAAAAAATTCTAATAAAATGGAATGCAATTCAGTTTGTGATGTGTACTATGCAACCAATTGTTTTCCAGCAGGCTCTTTTGCTATAAGTGGAACAGAACATATTAGGCAGAATAAGGCCCTAAAAATCTTTAAAAAAACATACCTATGTAGTAGCAATTTAAGATGACAATGAAGAATACTGTTTCCTAGTGTAAAAATACCTCCCTGTCATGCACAAAAAGTAAAATGCTATATTGAAATAGATAAAGTCAAAGGGCAGAAATATAGACATTGGCAGGTTATCTGGTGTCCACTTTTGTTGTTCGTTCTTTTTCAAGTGGTCTTGACATGATTTTTTTTTTTTCAGATATGTGGTAAGAAAACTTTCTGGAATTGGAAAAACACATGATATATAAAAAACCTTGAGCTGAAAAAGCAGGTTATAAAAATACCTTAGAAACCAAGCTTTTAGAACAGACTCATTGTAAATGAATGTATTTTTCAGCATTTTCTGACAATTAGAAAACAGAAAGGTGAAGTCAAATTCTTCATCTGGAAAAACAGAGGAACATCTCTTTTTACCTCAGAGTGTACGTGATGTCCTTGTTTCCTTATCAGCTGTGGGGAACGATCATCTTCCGTGTTCCTTAAAAAATTCACATCTAGTTGAGTACATATCTAACACTTTTGTTCCTGAAGTAAGAGCTCTGATCTGGAAACAAGCTGGTGATCTCATCCTTCTAATAATATCCTTCAAATACTAAATTATGTATAATTTCCCTCTGATTATGAATTTGAAAGCATATGCATCTATGTTGTATTTGTGCTTATTATGTTACATTCCCCTGAGTACTTTGCAAGCAAGATACAAAGTCAACTATTAATTATTAGTATTGCAATTAGAGTAATCATAATGAAACTGAATATTATGGAGAGTGTAATGAGTATCAAAAAATCTGATAGTGAGTATAGACCCAAGTTCTTATAGAGGTATGTGTTCCTCAGCTGCCTGAAAATGTGTTTTCTGAAAAACAACTTCTTTTTGGTGACTGGCTGCCACTTTCAATGATTCTTGCAAATCAAGGGAGTTTATAAATCAGAATGAGAGTGGTTATGTTGTTAAAACATAAGCAGAACATCAGTTTTTTTCTATCCCAGTATTTTGCTCTTCGAATCTCTCCTGCTCCCATCTCCTCTCATAAATGTGCAACTGACAATGTCTAAAATCTGTTCAGGATCAAAGGCTTCGAATTGCTTTATCCATAATGTTTGGGCTTTGTCTCAGTCTTTGTCTTCTTATGCTATACTAAAATACTTCCTTGCTCTGTATGGTGAAAGATGAGCTTTCTCTTTCAGAACATATCTAGAAAGGGGCACATTTTAATTTTGCAAATGCCTAAACTACAGTTACTGTAAAGCACACTGCTTTTAGAGGATAAAGTCATTAAATATTCGCCAAAAAAAAAAAAAAAAAAGAAAATTGCAAAAAAAGGCAACCAAATATCACAAGTTACTCTGGAAAATCCCAAACTCATCCAAGATTGCCAAAGAAAATACTTTCTAGTTTGAGTCTGGTAGTCAAGTCTCCATGTACTCCCTTAGTATCCTGCCTTACAGAGCTTTTTGAGATCTTTGCAGAACAGTCTGGAATTCTTTGGTATTCTGGAGGAATACTTAACTAAATATTTTATTATTTGACAATTAAAATACAATTCCAAATTAAATATTTTCAGAAGGCAAACATAGCCTAGGAGTGCTTACTAATTTTATTAATAAATTTCCATTAAAAAAAAGGGTAATTTGACATTCAAAAAACAGTTTCTTTGGCAGGTATGTACCTCCCTTCTCAAAGGTTCAAGTTAGTACCTCTTGCTTGCAATGCAGTGACTTCTGGATCATTTTATAGCTCAGAACTCAGAGGAAAATGGGAGATTATGTCAAAAGCCAGCTACTGCTGAGCATGACACCTGCCTCTGCCTGCTAAACCTGGGAGGAGAAAGGTGAGGGAAATTGAAGGGGGTGAGTGTGTAGGGGTGTGTGAAGGAAAGGAGTTGAGCCCTAGATTAGTGGTAAGCACAATTTCCCACAACCAAGAAAGTGCTTTTGTTGTGGCATTTAATTTCTGAAGCAACTGAAATCTAGCAGCTGTGAACCTGTTCTTGAGAATGCTGGGGTGTGGATTCACTGCAATGCAGGGAGAGATCTGTGTCTGACCAGGTGTGACAGCCTCAGGTGCTTGCCCCAGAAAAGGAGCATTTTCTGTGTCCCTCTTTTCTGCCACAGAAAATTTTGTCCTGAGGAGGACAAATTTCAACCTTTGTTTTTCCTTGTTCTTTCTATGCCTGTGCTGCATCCCTGCAGGGAATGTCTGGAGAGCCCCTGTGGGAGCACTGGGGACACAGCCCTGAGTGGGGACCTGTGCTGGGTGGCAGACACCATGTGGCCTCTGAAGGGGACAGAGGAAGAGCATCACTGAGTATGGGGGAAAAGGATCCCAAAGCTTTGTACTCTGAGGTGTCAAAGTGTTTGGGAACTTCAAGACCTGTTTGAAGTGGTTCCACTGTGGAGAAAGAATCAATATAGTGTAGGAGTAACAATTTCTGTATGTTTCTGAGGGCAGCAATAGAAATGTGATTATGTCTGACTTTCATATAGGTATTATTATTCATAATTTTTATTGACAAGGCAAGTAAGGAACCATGGCAACCAAGGGCAGCTTATCGAAAGCTATTTTTGCCTGTGTTGTGATTTCCCCATCTCTTCCTTTTATTTTATTTCTCAATACATATATAACCTTTTCCAGAAAAATTGATTCCTCTGAATCAATGATTCTTCCTCATAACGAACAGTGCCTTGGTAACCTGATCAGCCAAGAGACTTTTCCTGCATTTTCTGCATCATAACATGTCGGTGCTCCTAGATCATCTTCTGTGAGATACAAAAGATGAAACAAATATGAAAGGATGTTAATCTTCTGAAGATTTTGTACAGAAAAAGTGTTTTCATAGTTGCATAATATGGTTGTGTATGCTTGTGGAGTTATTTATGAGCAGCCTGGAGAGTTTTACTTTGATGTGTGAGAGTATTTTGGCCTGTGAAATCTTCTGAAGTGGACATGAGAGTGTTAATGAAATAACTTACATTAGGAAGGAAACATGAAAGTGGAATGTGATCTAGTTTGCTTCTTAAATCTGTGTAAGTGATGAGAAGAAATGCCCATGCTACCTCGAGCCTGATAAGGAAATGGAGTGATAAGTGTCAGCTGGGCTCCTGAGCTCAGTGGGCTTGAGCAGAGAGGAGGAAGAGGGGCCCATGGATTAGGGAAGTCCAGCAAATAAAATCTTTCAGTCACAACAGTCCAGGTAATGGAAAGGGGGAGGCAATAACACATTTCCTTGACTTTTGCCCTGATTAAAATGTTCTACCAGAATGTAAGGTTCAGATTTAAACTGGAGAAGAGGCATATGTGCAGAGCTGCACGAGTGTCTGTCTGTGCCTGACCAATCCCTCTTCCTGCAGACACACACCTTGGGCTGTGTGCTGGTGCTCTGCCCACGTGTGAGCTACAGATCTGCTCCAGAGTGCTTGAGAACCCCTCTGGGTGATGTGCACAAGATAAATTGTATTTCTATTGATGTTTTCTTCCTATAAGCCAAAGGACTGCTTCTAAGGTACTATCTAGGCTGGATATGAAAAGTTTCAAACTTTCACATTATCAGTTGATAGACAAACTCTTGTTCAGTGAGAAAAGCTAAACCAGGGCTGAAATTATATTTGAAGGAAAAGACAGTACAGAAAGAAGTTCCTATCAAGCAAAACAGCTTAATTTTGTCTATTTGGCCTCTCTGCTTTTGAAATGGGGTATTTTCTATTTTTGTTCACAGATTTTAATGCATAAATATTATCTGATGATTGGGAAAGGAAATTGCTTTTGGTAGAGCAAGTGAATGGAAAAGGGTAGAGGATTACCACTGATATAGAGGCAGAGAGGCTTTGCTGTGCACATGGAGGAGGAAATACTCCTCCAAAAGAAACAGAAGAGAACTATCTACAGGCTCCTGTGTCACTGGGACAGGGCATACTAAATGAGGCTACTGGATCAAACTGGACCTGTGTTCATACAAAAAATACTGGTGAAAACAGCATTCAGACCATATACGTTGCTGCATTTCAGAAGATATAAAAGGGTCAAACGTCCATTGTGGAAGTACTATAGGCATGTTGCATGGATTCAGTGGAAAGGTCAGATCAATTCTTAAAAATCCTGAAAAATAAGAAATAAAAATTATATGAGGTTGGGACTGCAAAGTGATGGAAAACGAGTTCAAAACCAAAGGGAGACTGGAGGCATACATAAAAGCTGTGTTGTGAATAATGAACTGGGAGAAAAGAAAGCACACAAAATATATATTTGTGCATGTGTAATAATGCTACTTTTTCCATGAGGTACTTAGAGGCTCAGTATGAGAACAAGTAGCATTCTGTAATCAATAAAGTAAACCAAAAATTTAAAAATGCAATACTTCAGTCAGCTGTACCACTGCTGGCCTCCTTATCCTGTTTTGATTTGCATAGGTTAGACCACCAGGGCAAGGAATACAACTCCTGTGCTGATCAGGTATTACAGCAGTAGGCAGCATTGTTTTTGCTGCTGGCCATGATGCTGTAGAGAGTGTTTAGCACACCAGGCCGTTCCATCCCTGTTGGCCCCAGTGCCAGAGAACATTCCATGGTACACTCACGTGAATATAGGCACAGTGCCAATGCTGCAGACAGCTTAAAGCACAGTTTTTTGTTGTTGTTGCTGCTGATGCTCACTTCACCTATCACATTAAAACAGTTTATTTAGCTTGCTGCAAATTACTTCCATAAGCGTTCTGGGAAAGGCAGAAAAGTTTACTGCTGTGTTGATGCTGTGAAGGTTAAGAAATATTGACTTAAAATACAAGAAAGGAGGGTTAGGTTACGAAGAAAATATTTCTGAAGGTAAGCAGAGCAAGTAGATCATATTAGAAAAGGCTCAGGAGAGCTCTTCACCAGGGATTTTTTGAATACATTGGATATCTATCTGTCAAGGATAGCTAATCCTGCCCTCAGACAGAGACAGATGACTTCCAGATGTCTATTCCACTCTGTAGACAGCAAGTCCATACCTGAATATTAAATAGGAAAGGCAAGGATGTGTCCCCAACTATCCCTAGTGCACCAAGCAATGGGGGAGTGGAGGGTGACCAGGCTCACAGCTTTCCTTCTGCTGCTCATCTCACCAGCACTCAGTGTGCCCAAGGCTCAGCAGGACAGACTGCTCCTCTGACCCAGGAGAGCTTTTTTTTGTTTGTGCATTCCATCATTATGTTGAAAAAAGCTTGGCTTTTGGAGGAGGTATGGATAAAGTGGAAGAGAAAAACATTATGTGATCATATAAATAAATACCATTTAATAATTTACAAGCTGGATATATGAGGTATCATCTGAATGCTTGATTTAGCAGACATAAGATTGCTTTTGAGCCTGTACTTTAAAATTATTTCCTAAACTTATCCATTATTTCATTTCATATAAGAAATCCTTCAAATTCTGTAATTCTGTTGTCTTATCCAGCTGTGATTATTAGTTTAATGATACAAAGCTGGTAATTTGCAATATTATCAAAGTGGATTTTCTGGACTCATCATCACTGGAGACATGCACACTTAGCCTTTGAGTTCCATGCCTGCTTGCTGAACATAGGAAGAGAAAGACCTGGAACTCAGTTTGTAACTGTGGTTTAAGTCATTCAATGTTTACACATTGCTGTGCTTCTGGTGGGATCCTGTCTTACATCTGGTTGCTGCTTTTCCTCTCTTGTCCATCTTTTTAGCTCTGAATTACTAATTTCTCATTATTTCAGCTCCCTCTGGCTCCTTGTTTTGTCTTTCTCTCTCTCATTATATCATTGCTATATTGTCTTATTAGTTCTTATTCTCTATGTGATTTTTCCTACTCCCTTTACCACTTATGCTCTTTTACCCTTTACACTTCCACTTTGTTCATGTGGGGAATATCTGCAAAGCCTGTTTTCCTCCTCTTTGTCCATTCATGGGCAAAATGTGTTTTTGTGGCCCTTCCTAGGACTGCTGATATGATCTGCCACTACATAAAAAGGCTTGGGTATCAGCTGGTACTTTGCAAGCAGCTGAAAATGGGATACTAGGTTGGCTCCTCTGCATGTGGAAATATCATTCTTTTCGACCAAAACTTGATTTGGTACTAGGGAAAGTATTCTAGGTGCAATCTAGAATCTCCAAACCGGTGTTCAACTGCAGAACAGACATCTTCCACTAATGTGAGCTACTATTAGTCTAGTCCAGGAATGGATTTGCTGTCTAGGAAAGGATGGGTCAAAAGGGCAAAGCCCTCTACAATGGCAGTGCCAATATCAGATGTCTTTATGATTGTGGAGTTCTAGCTGTGCACTTCCCTCACAATTCTTTCAAGAATAACTTTCATTTGCCTCAGGTTTGGATGAATATTTTCCTTCAAAAGACTACAGACAAATCATGTCACTTGTGATCACAGAGTGTATCAGGCCTCTAGTCTGGAAGGGGGGTGAAGGCACCCCTAAAAGCAGGCAAGTGAGCAGTAGGATCAGACTCTATGGCAAAAGTTAGCTGATGCACATCAAAGCAGCTTGCTGGGCTGAGGCAGCGCCTCATTTCACAAGTGTCAGGGAATGAGCATCAGTTTTGTAGAAACACTTGAGCCCTGATTCTGTGTGGTGTTTCAAAAAGTGACTCAGAGTCGAGTGCTTCCCTGTGTCATTAATGGTCTTGGTCCTGGGAGGAATCTTTCATTTTTTCTTGCATTCTGTCATAGCACAAAAGCAACACTTGAAGAGAATCCTTGGGGGAAGCAGTCTACTCTTATTTCTTGAAGATTTGTGCATTCAAACAGAAGGTGGAAGACAAGCATAAGCAATTTTAGTCTGTCATTTTAGATATTATGTCAAATGTTTACGGTCACATTTCTCAAATGCCTTTATAAGAAACAGAGTTGAGCCAGACACTGAAAGACAGACTAAGCTCACCTGACAGCTATCATCTGGCCTCTAACTCTGCCTTTTGGCATCTAATGAAATATAGTAAAATAATGTATACTGCAATTTTAAAATAGCTTTCACGAGCAACAAAGTTTTAAACAAAAATACACCTATTTATAAGCTAAATGTATTTCTCCCCCACATTTTTCATCTTATTGTGGCCTGGTCCCTTTCTCCTATGAAACTTTATCCACTACACCTTAAGGTTTTTAAAATATGAGTGCTCATTTTTGAAAGTCTAGACTGTGGAAAAAAATACCTTTCCTTTGAATTTTTTTCTTACATGCCATTGCCAATATTATTTATGCAGTTCAGTGAGCTCATTTAGATAAGACTGTAGAGGTGTAACATTAGCGTACTCCAGTATCAAGAAAACAACAGTGATTATATTTCAGACTTGAGAGTGCTTTATTACTATCTGGGGAAAGAAGGAGCACAAGTAAATACTTGAGACCCAAATGGAAAGTTCTTCTGGTTGACATTTCTATTCTTCCACCTCCAACTGCATATATGGAAATCCTTATAACAGTGGGGGAACATGTGAAATGCCATAATAATACTGGTAATGAAAATAGGAACGTAAGTGTTGAGAAATGGTGTTGTCAAACAAATGCAGGTTCTCAAACTTCTCTGCATAATTTACAATTCGTGTTTTTCTTTTCTAAGTGAGGACTTTGTCTGTGCGCAGAGGTCTCACACACATCTGTCCACATCTTGAACAGTGGACATAGAGCTTAAGAGGTATTTTAATGTGGGATCTTCTAAGTAGTGGAACAATGGAGAAAGGGCAAATGACTTAGAAACAGCCTCAGGTATCCTATAAACAGAGACGTGTTTAGAATGTGATTTTTTTTTTTTTTTTTTTTTGCTATTGCCATGTATCAGACCTGTTCAAAATAATTCATGCAGTCTCTTAAGTTGTTACCAGTCTCAGAAAGCAGTTTAGAGAGACCAAATAATCCATGACTTAAATCTGGATAGCACTGTTGAAGAGCAATTAACTGTCTGATTACAACATTTGAAATGTGTTAGGAAAGTCACATTGTGCTTCTATCCAGAGAACCCAATGGTAATGCAAATAGCAGTATTAATGGCCAATAAATTAATTATGCTTAGTAGTGAATTAATAATGTAATGAAGAATTAATTCAATTTTTTAGTGAAGATCATCTTAAATGTTTCATTCCTCCTCTCGTTCCACTATTCCCCACTGTGATCAAGACTTCCTTTGCAGGCACCTGAATGAGTAGACAGCTCCATACCCTGAGCTCAGGCTTTAAGATTTAGATAAGATCTTAATCTAAGAAAATGTTAGCTCTTCTTTTTTAAGCAATATTCCACATTGCAAGGCTCGTAAAAGAGATTTGCATTGTACAGTTTAATGATATCTGGTGGGAATACTTTACAATAGACAAGTTTTCCCTCAGGTTTTCTGTCCATGTTTAGTCTACATTTTCCCTGATATGTTGCTTATTTCGTTGTGTGCAGCATATTGGTCTATTCTATCTGCAGAGCAAAGACAAACTGCTCGTGAATTACATGAAAGGAAAACAAATAGAAAAAAAAAATTGCTATGTAATACAAAAAGGAATTTAAAAACAAGGTGAGACGAAGGCATGAAATCTGAGAGGAAATACTCTCCTCTCCAATTTGGCTGTTAATACCTAGACTTTGGTAGGTCAAGAAGCTTCTTGTGTGAAATCTCTGCATTTCAGCAATATTTCCCTGCATCCCTTCGACTTAGGATTCTTGTAAAGGCTGAATAAACAAAAGAATCAACAGCATTTGAGCATAATAAAGACCTTCTGAATTGCAGAAACAGATGTCTAATGTCTTGCTTTTGAAGTTCAAGTCTACTAAATCAGGTTTAGTTAAACCCCAAGGCTCAGGTTATTGTAACATTTGTAAACAGAGGAGACAACTCAATTCGTGCCATCAGTAGAAAGCCTGACTTATAAATTACCAGGATGGACAGGTAATTCTGGAAGTGGCTTCCATTTATGTGTGGCTACATGGACTTCTTTTCAGAGACATCAGTGCTCTCACAATGACCATGTTGTTAAGAATGCCAGTCCCATCCATTACACCCTGCACTCAGTTGCAAGATGTCACACTGTTAACATGTCATTACCTTATGGGACAAGTTATATATGCTTTTTCTTCCCTCAAAGACCAAAAGAACCCTGAAGTATTCAAAATTTCTGAATTACTTGACTGTCCATGACAGCTGCTGGAATTGTAAATGTTAATAACCAATGCTAAGCAATCAATCTGTCACCTTTTGGTGAAGTAAATTACAGGAAATCAGAAGTCAGCAGCCACTATAACATGTTTTTCCAGAGGAGCAAGATTCTAACATTGTGGATAAGTTGCTGGTTGTCACCCATAAACAAGGATAGCTGCTTTGTTCCTTCAGCAGCAGCAGGGCACCTCCTTCATCATCCCAAACCCACAGCACACAGGCAGGATGCTCTGTTGTTTATGGCAAATAGCATGTGCCT
Source organism: Vidua chalybeata (assembly GCF_026979565.1). Taxonomy (NCBI): domain Eukaryota; kingdom Metazoa; phylum Chordata; class Aves; order Passeriformes; family Viduidae; genus Vidua; species Vidua chalybeata. The sequence goes on from NC_071531.1 coordinate 9,236,164, forward strand.
CTGAAGGCAGAGTCCATCATCCCTTTCCAATTACACTGGGGGGAAAAAGTATAATTCTGCCTTACACTCCTAGATTCTTGACATAGTCAGAACACCTCATCCCACTGCAAATGTTTGACAAATTCTATCTGCTGAAGAGGAAGGAAAACAGATAATCTATGGGAAAAAATTGTGTGAGCCTGCACTAAACCTTAATAGCCTGCCCTTACATAGTATTTTTAAAAAGTTTTATTCTTTCTCTTATTTTTATTTTATTTTTGATTTGCTGGATGAAAAATTAGGTCCTGCAGGCCAAATGTCTTAGAGAAAATCATACTTTTTTTAGCAGATAGTTGTGAGAGAAATAAGAATTGGATTGCTTTTTGAACTTCTTTCTCTTGTCTAATTCAGCCTGTTAGATGTAAAAGTCATGTACCTTACAAATCTTCATATCTTCTTTCTAAAAATCTTCTCAGCTGCATCTCTGTGACTCATCTCTCTTGCTGTCAGCAGCACTAATCTTCATTGCCTGACACCCTGTGTGTTTGGGAACTCAATCCCCTCACCTCTATCTTTCTTGATAACATTGTAATAGCATATTTATGTAGGGTAAAAACCCCGGGGAAAGCTATTTAAGTATTTAATAATTGCTCAGTTCTTTTAAAAATTCCTTCTAAACCAGCAGTCTAGGTGTTGGTGCTATCCATACCCCCCTCCTTCCAGGCAGGTGCAGAGAAGGTCCCCTTCTGCGGCGGCGGTTTTTGCTCCCCGACTGCACGCGGCTCTTGGGAGCCCGGCTGTGGCGTAGCTTCCACGTGCTGCCGGGGTTTGCTGCCGCGGGTTCCCGGACACGGCTCCGTGTCTCGGGCGCGTGGGCCGGCCAGTCTCTGTTACCGTGCGCTAGGGACCCGGCAAAGAGGAAGGAATTTGTCCATTTACTCCGTGCTTGGCAGGAACGGTTTATTGGTCACGTGGCGCGGATCGATGGAAAGACGCGACCGCCCCCGGCACTCGCATGGGAGCAAATGGCGCCTGACTGCCGGCGGGATAGGGCTTTATAGAGGGGTGGGGCGAGAGGATCCACGGCCTGCCGGCCAATAGGGGCGGCTGCCGTGGCGGTGACATCAGCAACAGCGACCAACCAGAGAACCCCGCAGGGGCGGGCACCGAGCCAGAGCGGGCTGAGCGGGACCGTGTGGCTCGGGGCGGCCAGCACGGGGTTTCCCGGGGCCGGACGGCAGGGTGCTTACAGGAGCGGCACAGGGGTAAGAGCCGGCAGCAGGCAACATGGGGGCAGAAACCGCGGGGGGGGGGGGGGGGGAACAACGCGGGATTACAGCACTTGACTTATTTTAACATAAATTAAAAACCCTGATCTAAACCCAAACTCTGGGATGCAACATCTCCCCGCTTAATAAAATATAAAAAGAAAGCAGTGGTGTTGATTCAGTCTCTCAAGCGGTGGCCTCTTCTCCCAGCTTCTTCTGCTGCTGCAGCTGCGGTGACTGACTGCTACGCAGGTGGAGAGGGCCTGGAGATGGTGCTGGGGTTGGGTCTTTTCCGGGTGTTTAGGGATAGGGAAACTGGGAGGCAACTTTATTACAAACATGGGGATTTGGGACACACACAGACTGGGGCTTTGGGGAAAAACATTTTTTAAGGAGATTGTAGGGTCCTTTTTCTTTTGTGTCGCCTGCGGTTTGATGCAACCCCCCGATTGGTGGGGTCATCTGCCACGCTCAAAGGCACCCTGATGTTCTGAACTACCACCTGCACAGTTACTTGATAACTCACAGCTCCCCTTAAGGTGCTGTGGCCTGCCTTACTTTTATCTTCACGCGAGGCAGGTGCGCGTTGTTTCTTCAGTTTTTTGGGGGAATGGGATCTCCCTCCCCCCCTCTCCCCCCTCCCACTGTCCCTGGGGGTGCCCTGCCCAGAAACGGACATTGAACCACAAAATGTCCTCTCTGATTGCAGTGGAAGCACTGGCGTCTTGCTGGAGGCTGCTTCGGACCAGCGTTCTTTGGGGGCACGGCATCCAAGGCAGCAGTGTTCATGGATGCCGCTTCCAGGACAAACTTGTCCTGAACCTCCGATCCCTCTACATGCCTCTCCTCTGTCGGCTCGACCCATTCCACGGAACCTGGAAAATGCTCAGAAACCCACATCCCCCTGCTTCCCTCCCTCCCGGGTCTCCGGGAACCATGGGACTGCAGAGGCAGGGGCTCCGATTCCCCCCCCTCTCCTTTTCCCTCCCGCCCAGACGTCTGGGGCCCATGGGAACTTGGAGGTAGGGGTTCCCGTCCCCCCCCCCTCTCCTCTTCCCTCCCGCCCGGATCTCCGGGACCCATGGGAAGATGGGGACAGGGTGCGGGCAACAGGACGGGGGCTGCCTCCCTCAGGCAGCGGGGTGGAGATGGCAGAGCTCTCCCCGGTGGGGGAGGGCGGAGTCGATGACTCAGCAGGGACGACATGCAAAGGACTGGAGGGAACACCCACACGAGGGGGAACAATGGGTGAGGGAGTAACCTGACCTCCCGAGGGGGCGGCGCCCATGCCCACAGGGAGGCAGGTGGGGGTTTGGTCAAAGGCGGGGACATCGGAAACAAAGAATGGAAAGGGGTTCTGGGAAGAAGAGACCCTGCCATGTGGCCGCCCTCCATCTTGGGAAGACAAAGGGATCAACCACGTGGCCTCGGCCTCCTCAGAGGAACAAAGAAAGGGGTTTAAAGAAACAGAACTGCGCGGGCTAGCGCCGAAACTGGGATTTTCAACTGGGGAAAAAGGGATTGGAAAAGGGGTTTGGGGTCGTGGCCTCAGCGAATCGACCGATCTCGCTAAGGCAGGGACGCCGGGGTGGCTTGGGGGAGCCAGGAGCATGGTCCACATTTGTGGAGCTGCCCTGCGTCTCAGATCGACGGGGTGCTCCCCCTCGCCCAACCGGGTTAGGGGAAGAAGGGGTAGGAGAAGGGGATGGGGAAACAGATTCAGAGGGAGTAACAGATTTCCCGGATGGTTCTTTCCTTTCCCCAACCGAGTTTCGCGCGGGGTCTGATTTTACTACATCTGTGATCAACAAATGGAATTTAGGGAAGCAGTCATCTATGGAGGGATCCCTACCGATCCCCTCTGCTAGCCTTTTTCCCACTTGCTCCCAAAATTCTGTTTTGCGCGCGTCCTCGGTAGACAGACGGGGGAAAGCAAAGAACAACCACCGGACAAATTTCTTAACTAAATTTTTTGGGTAGGGGCCCTTCACCAAAAGGATTTCTTTAACTTGGGAATAAAATTCCTTTTGTTGGGCAGATAGCACGGTCCCCATGCTTCTTCCACCCAAACCACCTCACCCCTGGGGCAGTAAAAAGGAGAAAAAAAAGCAAAAAAACGCAGGCGACTCCAGCGGCTGCCGTTCGTGCTGCGCGCCGCACGTCCCAACCTCGGGAACACGGCCAGCCCTCCCCGTATTAGCTGGACACGTTTCCACGACTAATACTTACCAGACTGAAGTCTCTGCAAAGCAAAGCTGCCACCAGGGTCCGGGAGTCCCGGGAAGTGTCCTTTCTTCTGCCCTCCTGGCTGCGAAAGTTTGCACTTCCTGTCCCACGCGGGACACCCTGTCTGGTCCCCCGTGGGCGACGGAGACTTCACTGACGTACTTTGGAGAGCCCCTGCTCTCGGTTTCCGTCCGGCACGGAGCTGTGGTCCGGCGCGGATCGCTGCCCGCTCTGGCTTGGCGGCGGCGCGGCCCCTGGCCGGCGGTGGCGGCTCCCGGCGCTGTTCCTGAAGCTCCGCGGTGAACCTCCGTCCACGCGATCAGCTCAGCGCTGGCCTCGGCACCACGTTCGGGCGCCAATTGCGGCGGCGGTTTTCGCTCTCCCCGGCTGCACGCAGCTCTTGGGAGCCCGGCTGTGGCGTAGCTTCCACGTGCTGCCGGGGTTTGCTGCCGCGGGTTCCCGGACACGGCTCCGTGTCTCGGGCGCGTGGGCCGGCCAGTCTCTGTTACCGTGCGCTAGGGACCCGGCAAAGAGGAAGGAATTTGTCCATTTACTCCGTGCTTGGCAGGAACGGTTTATTGGTCACGTGGCGCGGATCGATGGAAAGACGCGACCGCTCCCGGCACTCGCATGGGAGCAAATGGCTCCTGACTGCCGGCGGGATAGGGCTTTATAGAGGGGCGGGGCGAGAGGATCCACGGCCTGCCGGCCAATAGGGGCGGCTGCCGTGGCGGTGACGTCAGCAACAGCGACCAACCAGAGAACCCCGCAGGGGCGGGCACCGAGCCAGAGCGGGCTGAGCGGGACCGTGTGGCTCGGGGCGGCCAGCACGGGGTTTCCCGGGGCCGGACGGCAGGGTGCTTACAGGAGCGGCAGAGGGGTAAGAGCCGGCAGCAGGCAACATGGGGGCAGAAACCGCGGGGGGGAACAACGCGGGGGAAACGCGGGATTACAGCACTTGACTTATTTTAACATAAATTAAAAACCCTAATCTAAACCCAAACTCCGGGATGCAACACCCTTTCTTCAGGACAGGTGCAAACTCTTGTGATGTTCCCAGTGGCACTTCACTGGATGGCCTCGAGGAGAAACCTCTGCATTCATGAGCTGCCAGCTTCCCTCTTGAAGTAAACCAACTGTTATGTGATTGCACTCCATCTTCACAAAGAAAGGGGCCAAAGCCCCTACCAAAATGCATTTTCCTTCTGATTCACTGCTGTTCATTCTGTAGATAAAGTAAATCATTGTGGCTGGTGTCACCAACTGAACAGAAGCCAATTCAGATACAAGGAGTTACTCCAGGTATGTGTGTAGCTCTTGTCTTCTCACAACAGCAAAGGATCATATTTGCAGGGGATCATCTACAGGGTTAATTTTGCATTGAATTAATTTAGTTCAGCTAAAACATTTTCCACCTGTCAGTTGAGCCAGCCTTGGCATGTCTGCCCTCAAGCTTCCCCCAGCTGGTGTCAATGCTCAATATCTCTCTGCGTGCAGAATTCAGCCTTTCTTATTACACTGACATGAGGATGTACCTCCTACATGTGTGTTTCTGTGCCTTAGTTAAAAGAGAACAACTGAAATGAGAGAAAGCAAGAAAAATCCACTTATAAAATTATATAACAATGATTTAATGTAACCTGTGTCCTTTGCCCAAGGACCCTCTCATTATCCCTGTCTCTTTAGCTTTGGTGTTTGAGATAGAGTACTGTGTTTAATTATTTACTGGTTGCTATAGTGTTGTTAAATGAACCTTTGAGACTGTCATGTGCTGGGTAGAGCTGTTCCCTCACAAATATTAAAGCAAATCTGCAGCAATTTAAGTTTCCGCAGATTCAAGAAACTCCATATTCCCATTTTTCAGAAAGCAGAAAAGAAGGAAAAAATAGAAATCAAACCCTGAAGTCTTCAGTTAAAGATTCAAGAAGCTCTCAGAACTTCATTTCTTTGTCTTAGAACTGTGTCCCGTTGTTCTTTTTCTGCTCGTTGCCATTTCATATTACTTCAGTGAAACTCATATAAAAATGAGTTTGCAGGCTTTCAGATACTGAGGCTGTTAACTAACCAAATCTCTCCATATTCAGACAAGTTCAATCTATATAAAGAACACAATGATACATAAACCAGATATATTGCATTATTCAGCAGTCTAATTTATTTCATGAAATATATAACAAATGAGCAAATATATTTTGATGCCACAGCCATGAACGCTGTAGGCTTACAGCAATTCAGCATGACCGATGGAGCTGAAAACCATTATTTGTGAAGTGTGAGTTGATGAGTTAGAAAAGTAAGACATTTTGGGTATCCAGATGAGTATTTTAATGGAATAATGCAAAAATTATTGAAGAAGAAAAGAGATGACCAAAACAAAAGAATGAAAACAAGTATGCAAACTGAAATATTCTGTGGGGAAAAGCCAAGACTGGTTTGCACTTAAGAAGTTTGTGGTATCTGTTAAGAAGCAAAAAATGGGTTTAATTTAGTATTTCATTTTCCTTAAAACTTGCCACTTTGTGTAGCTGATACAAAAGTAGTTCAATAAAACATTTGCTTACAACACCTTTTCAAAGTATCACCATGTGCCATGTGAAGAACTTATCTAGATTAAAATATCAAGAATCTGGACTCACTTTCCATCCATTTCAGAGAATATTGTTACTTTTGTAGGAGAGGGGGAATAAGGAGAGAAGAAAACAAAAATTATGAAAGATCCAGAGATGTGAAAGTACGGATCTGGTCCTCAGTCAAAGATATTGCCTGACAGTCAGTTTTTGAGTCAACAAGGAGAGGTAGCTGCTTACTGAAAACAGTGGAGAGATTTTCCTAGAAGATGCACTTTTACTATTCCATTCTGAGTATTATAAGTTCCAATTACATCTCTGCAAGTTTTGAAAAAGCAAAATAGCGTCTTTGGGACTGAGGATGAAGATAGAATAATTATAAAGGATGTAATTAAAGAGTGACAAGTTGACAGGCACAATCCAGAGAAAAATGTACAGGCAAGCAGCTGAAGCAGCTCTACCTCAGGTTACAGCACATGTGCACTGGGGACCTGTCCCAGATCCACTGAAGCTATTAAATGCAAGGCTGGGAAGATGGGGGAGAACCCAGTGCTACTGACCTAAGGAAAAATGCATTCATGTTCTGAAATATTTTCCCTTGACAAAAAAATTTATATATACTGTGGAGAAAAAAAATTCCAGCAGCTTGTCCAGTCACTGGAGTGCTGTTTTTATTTATGAGTGCCCTAATAGGTCTTATTTGCTTCTGCTTCAGTGAATAAAGTCCTATAGGCGAGCAGGCAAATGGAGGAGAAGCAGTGGCTAGGTATTTCCAAATAGCTGATAGGCAGCACCTGACATTTCCTACTCAGTTTTTGCACAGATCTTGATGTGCTTTGCCGGTAGCATGAGCACGCGAATAAACCCCAAGTTAAAATCCATGCTGCATAACATGCTTAGTGCAATTAAAGCAGTGAATTATTGAATAAACAATATCCTTAACTCACCCTGCTGGGATGAGCTGGAGCTTCTGTAGAATGAGGCATGCTTGCATTTCTCCAGCATCCAGAGGGTTTGCCTGTGTCAGCAGCCTTGTGTATCACAGGATGAATCAACTCATTGCTTCTGTCGGGTCCTTCACCTTTTAGATCGACAAATATGCAAACCTGAAATTTACTGGAATGGACCAGTAGTTTTAAAGAAATTTAGATCAGTTTTTCATAGGCAATCTGCTTCAAAGGCTTTAATAAAAATGAGCTCAGGCAAATGGAAACAAAAACTATTAAAGAAACAAGTCTGAAATTTTTCTGCTTCCAAAGTCTCAATGTTGTCTCTCTGTGTAAACTACGCAAATGACATTAATGAATTCTGCTTTAGGAAATAACTTAATTCCTTTTCGCAGGTTACAAAAGCAACTTATACTTTTTCTGCAAATATAATATTTCTCACATTATGTAGGCATAGATTTTTTTAATATGTGGGCTTCCTTTCAAATAAAACAAGTTTTCACTTTTACAGTAGTTTTGTGCTTTGCATAAAACCATCAGAAAGGAATGAATATTGAGTCAATTACAGATTTCTGGTATATAAATTTCTTCTACATTCACAGATTTAAAATCCCTTAGGAGCCATTTCACAATCTAACTGATGACATTTGTGGTCATGTCTCAGAATCAGCTAAATCATTTGAGTGCCATTCCTTTATCCAGCAGTGACCTTATATTTTCAAAGTACAGAATATGCTGAATAACTCTGGTAAATGATCTGTGGATAGAAAGGGCTGTCTTGCGTCCCTAAAATCTTTGCAATATATTTGGCTCATTAAAGACATCCCAGAAACTGTAAGGAACACCAAAATATTGTATGTCTTATTTCAGCTTCAAAGATAGTGAGACAATTTTAAAATTATAGAAGCCTAAAATAGTATAAAGTCATTTAGAAACAAATAATGTTTTGGTCAAAAATCTAAAGTTTATACCAAATTTTCTTTCATCCACAGGAAATTCAAAAACATTTGCAAGAGAAATCTTTTACTTTTTTTTTTCTTGACTTGTTTCTCTTAGAGCCAAGTTATTTTAAATTTTATTTATTATATTGCTGCAGATAATCAATAGATTTGATTAAGTCTGGCAAGTTGGCTTTCTACAAAGAGGTCTCAGGGAGAGTCGATTGCAGCATTGGAGTCTCCTCAGGAGAACAAATGTGTAAGCAGTCTAATCGCTGTCATCATTTATCAGGCGCCACTGCATTAGCTGGTATTTTTTATGTTACAGGTGAGTAGAGCAAGACTTTTGAATGCAGGATTAAACTCTGTATGGCATAGGAAAATCAAGCGCTTTTTTCCAGCATAAAACCCCCAAATGTAGCTCTTCTCAAAGACATATTTATGGGGATTGACTCACCAGCCTCCCGTGGATCCGTTTCCCGGGGCAGAATTACAAATGTAAAATGCTGTTGCTCCTCTCTGCACACAGCTTGAGCAGAGAGTGCCTCCAGCACTGGTCTCTGGCCCCTTGAGCAGCAGGCTGAGGATAATGAATTGCTTCCTGTATCACATTAGTGGAGGTGTCCTCATACTGAAAACTTTATGGTGAAGTTGTTATTGCTGTCATATTCTGACAACACACCCACGTATGCCTGGAGAGTAGAGCAGTTATGAAGACTGCTAACAGCACCCAATGTCCCTTTGGTGCACTGGAACTGTGGGGCTGCTCACCCTAAATATTGTTTGGCTGGATCCAGCTGTTGTGCTGGGGCAAAAAGGGAAGATAATTGTTCATAAAAACTGCCAAAGAAGAGTAACTTCCCTAATTTCCCAATATTGGCCCCTGCAGTCATGCTGTGGTCATGTGTCAGGGTCAGGGCTGTGAGACTTCCTTGTGTGGCTTGATTCACTGGTGTGGTGGCAGGAATGTACTTCACCACATCCCAGGGACTTGCAGCGATTTCACTGAGATGCAAAAGCACCTGAGCTAGGCCCAGGCTTCAGAGACCTTCAGGAGAACAACAGTTCCCTTGTGGCTTCCACTCAAAAAACTCAAAGTCCCCATTAGCGAGTAAACCCCCATCCTCCCTTGCTGTCATGTAGTATGGCTCTTGTGAAATGAGGGGCTTGGGTTTTGGACAACTTTTCTTTGGTATTTCTGAAATCGAAGAAGACTGCCATCAAAAGTCCTTCAAGGAGAAAAGCCAGTTAAAAGAAGGATTGTACAGTCTACCTGAAATAATTTGATTTATGGATTGATTTCCTTCATAAGTATTCACTCCTGGCTCCTTTATTTTCTTACTTTATTTTTTCTGGCTGATGTGGATCCAAATTTAAGTGCGTCCATGGTGTACAAATATGGATATATTTCCCTTTGAAAGTACAAAAAGACAACAAATGCCACCATACCCATTGGTTTCTTGATATATCCCTTAGTGAAGTGCATGGATTTCTCTGGCTGGAAAATTACTTCATGAATGAGAAGCCCACTTTTTCTAAAATGTGGGTATTTTTGCTTAGCTTTAAAATGTCAACATTCTTAGGATGATAAAATGACGAAACCACATCCTCCTCTCATGGCAGCCAGAAGTTACAGCAGGGCAATATCCTGACAATTGCCACTGACAATGTACATTGCTATAGCCTCAGTGCTGTGACAGAGTTCTTGTGTTTGTTTCAGTTCTGTGGGGTCTTAACGAGTTCATACAAAAGACTTTGCTTCCCTCTGTTGTCTTGTGCACTGAGGCAGGGCAGATATATTGGTGTGGCTGAGTCCTGCCACAGATGAGAGCAACAGCTCCAAGAGGTAGAGGAGGGCAAAACTGTGGCTGCTTCTTCTCTGTATGGCAAGAAAAGTCAATGGAGTTACAGAGAAAGAAATGTGTCCTTAGAAAGGCTACTGGAAAGGACTTCATTCGTGTTTTGGAGGTATAAAGTCTCCTCCATTTTTGGAGGATGGACAAATTTCTCAGTCTTCAAGTTCTGCAGAAAATTGTATTTCTTCAGAGTTTAGTTTTGTTTTGTTTGTTTTGGTTGGTGATGGGGACTTTTTACTCTTTTAATTTTTTTTTTTTAATATTAAAGGAAATCCAACAACAATTTCACTTGGAATGACTTCTTTTTCCCAGGACTACATGATAACTGTTCATGTATTTGCTGCATTCTAAGATGGAGATATTTCTTCAGAAGTCAAGAAAATTAGGCTTTGGATTTTGGAATGATTTGAAATTTTAGATTCACCTGTTTCCCTTTTAGTATCACCATTATAAGCACTGTGGGACAAAAAGGTTTCTAGAAGCAGTCTTTTGTGAAAGTGCTCATAACAGAAATTACTTGTTACACAGATGTTGTAAAAAAAAACCCACCTAACAGATAATAATTAATAGATACATCTTTTCCTGAAAGTTCCTTTTGTAGGCTAGGACACTGCAGTTTTAACCACTCTGGATAAAGGAGAAGTAGAGATTTATTCAGTCAGAGCACTGGGCTGTGAGACTGTAAATCTAAGGTCTATTCCCTGCTCTGTCTCAGCCTGACTTTGATACCTAAGGCAAGTCATAGAGACTCTGTACCCCAATGCTAACATGAAAAATGGCAGTGATGACTTGTGCTATTTTCCACAGCCATGCTGAGGTTAAATTATATGAGATTGTAGAATACAGTTCATATTTTTTTATTAATGGGTGATATTAATTTACAAATGGAATTAACAGAGAAATCACTTTTAATATATACAAATGTGGGGAAAGTCTCTTACTCGTCTCCAGTGAAAGTACAAAGTAAAAATATTATATAAATGGTTTCCTTCTCTGGTGTATGAATAGGCATGAGATACTTGTGATCTTATTTGAACTGCTTTTGACTAAAAATTAATGAAAATACACAGATACTGGTGAATACATGACTATAGGAGCGGGTTGTTGAAATGATCATGTTACAATAACTAATACTCAATTCACATGTAAAATACCTGTTGCAAAGGTATTATTAAGGGAAAACAGGAGCAGGATAAATCTTGTCCTAACATCATCTAAAATGATGAGTTTACAAGAGCAAAATGGTACAGTTGCTACAGGCAGAATAAGGCCACTGTACTGACCATCCTATTGTATGGTAAAGTGCTTTGATTTGGCTGTGCTCAGCCTGCCAGTATTCTTATTCTGCATCATGCAGGCAGGTGTAGAAGAGACTTGTTTGCTAATTAGTGTTATGATTTCAGATGCACAGCTGTAATGAAGCATGAAATGGCAGTCACCATATTCCTGCAGCTCTGGTACGTCAGCCTGATGAGATGGCTGCACATTGTCAATACCAGCAGGCAGAAAGTCCCAGAAGAAAAATACCAGCTCAAGTGAGAAGGGGTTATTTAGTGGAGGGCAATTAAAGAGACTGATAGTCCTAATTACACATGCAAGTGCAGAAACTAGGTAGGCTTTTAGTACGGTGGTGACAAGTTACAGTCTGTTAGGTTCTGACTCTTAAGGATGCTGCAGAGGAAATGTGTTAATTCAGAGCATCAAAGAGCATTAGAAAAACCCCACCAGATAATAGACCAGTGGTGACCAATAAATCTGCTATTTTTTTAGTAAACTACTGTATGGAAAGGACTGGTGTGAGCCCATGAGAAACTGGGAGGCCAGTGCTTCATGAACATATCAAGGTGACATACAGCACACAGTTAGTTTGGGGCATCAGTGACACATCCAAGACAGCTGGCTGTTGCATGGATATTTTCTCATTATATTCTATTTCAGATATAAACTTTCAAGGGCTTTTTGGAAAAAGATTGGGTAGGACATACTCTGTTTGTGAAAGTGTGAAAAATTCCAGAGAGAACAAACAAGTCTTTTCCACTGTGTCCATAAAACACAGCCAAAGAGTGCTTTGTGATGCCCTTACTGCTGTCCCTGGCCACCTCATACCTTCATATCAGGCAAGACTTGACACATACTGGCTCTTCTGCACTCTGTTTTGCTCATGTTTCCGTGCTAAGGGAACAGGGGGATATGTTCCACATGAGAGCCCACTCTGACCATGTGCTGGTTTTGATGGCCAAGAGTACAAAATCTGGGGACATTTTATCACGCTAATTGGTAGGTTTAGGGAAAAACTTTATTTCAGTGCTGCTTTTAGAGAGAGTACAGCAAAACAGCATGAAAAGGAGCCTGAGGTCAGGTTACCATGAAGTGTGTCTACATCTGTACATTTCCATTGCTTCACAGAAGTGTGTTTTGAAATCAGTCTTGCTCATCAAACATATTTAACTGCTTTGTTGGAAAGCAATCTCTTAATTTTCTACCATTACTTTATGCATCGACCCCATAAGAAGTGTAAGACACTGGCAATCTGAGCCATGAAGAAGGTCATGCTATGCAGTGAAATGATTGCTTCTGACTTAGACTTCATGTTCCTATAACATTATTCTAAAATACTCCTTCCTTTTCATGTCTTTATCCAGATTTTGGGATGACTTTATCAATCCAGTCTGATCTCTGACATGCCTGTTATTTCCTCCCACCTTTCATTTGATTCAGTTGTGCCTGATATAATTACTGATAAACTTGCCCACTCTGAGACCCACCTGCAGCTGAAAGCCATGTCAGAACAGTTTATTCCAGTTCATTAAAAGCCATCCTTGTTTTTTTCCTTTCTCCATTCCTTCAGTACTGGATGATTTTACAGTCCCTTTCAAAAATAGTGTTTCATTAGTACCTTTTATTGTAAAAGGGGATCTGTTATACTTGCTGTAATCACGCATGATACATGGCATATTTGACTTTTTGTATGTGTTCTGCATCTGGAAATAACAGGAGAAATATCACTGTGTTTATATTTTGTGAAAAATCTGTAGGGTGGCATCAGTCAAAAGATACCTAAACATTTTTCATATCAGGAAAACATTTTAAAATTATTGATTAAAATTTACCAATTACCACAGGAAATCACTGTAGGGGTTTAGGGTGCTGTTCTTCCCCTCACCATCTCCCTTCTGCTGACTCTGAACTTGTTGGGCTGCTTCTGTCCAGGGCAAATTGCAGTACCTAGCTATATTTTAATCACAGTATATTATAACATATGTTTGTTATGTCCTATCTTTTATTTTGCTTAAAATACCTATGATTAAAAAAATCAAACTCTATTACTTTAGTTTTTTTCTAATTCAGTTCTTAAATCTCTGCAAATTCAGACTTAATTCTATTTTTTTTGTTTTGTTTACTTTTAAATTATATATGGAACACTTGATTTTTGATTGTAACTACAAAGGAAAAAAAGGATGCAGGACTTGGCAATTCCTCAGTTTAGTGAGCTCTCTGCTGACCCATTTTTCCTGTCTGTGAGAGGGTCCTTCAATGGCAGGACACTCATATGCTCTGTCAAGCACCCTGCCCGATTTTGTGCTGTCTAAAGAGATACTGAGAGTGAATGCTGCCTATCATAGAATCATAGAATCATATGAAAGGGAAGAGTAGGTTGAGATGTTGATAAGGGAAGATATATTCCACTGAATTTTGGGTCTACTTCATGGCCTTGGCAGAAATTTTTTCAGAGGGTCTTTGTGTAGACTTTAGCTGTGTTTCCATTAGTGAGCTGGTTCAGAGCTGTGGTGCTGCTTAGAAATTAAACCCTTTTGGTAGCAGCAGCCTTGGTTTCCACTGTAGATTTTTATGCCAGAAGTCGGTTCATTTTGGAGGAAAATCAACAGAAGTTCTTTTCAAAAAGCGCTCCAACTCTGAGAGAGGAACTTTAGACCCAAACCATGGGTGGGTTTTTGCTCTGACTTAGGCCTCTGGTGTGGGATACTGCCTCTTTCCTTCAGTTTTCCATCACAAAATGTTTCCCTTGTAATAAGAAATCCAATTGGAAATAAACTGCCAGTTCCCCAGTAGTGGGAGAGAGTGCTCAGCACGTACTGCTTTGATCTATTGATCCACACATTTGCACCAAATTGCTAAATTCAGTCTACCTGTTGTGGAAATTATAAACAAATCACAGTAATATAAGAAGCTGGTGACTTAGGGTGGGGCTTAATAGAGCAGAGACGTGAAATGAAGCCTGGGGAAGATGTGCACTATTTCATTGCTCAGCTCAAGAACAAGAAATAATGAAGGAACTTGCAAAAAGTTAAGGGAGATTTACCAGTTTGCCAGCATTTGATTGATGCTTTGCTGAATTTTTCAGAAACAAGTTGATAAAAGCCACCAGCCTTATTCCATTTTTCTTAGTCAAAATAGAGAAATGTTTTATTTAAAGATATGTATCTTTATTTGATTTGTGTGAAATGAGAGAAATGATAGTCAATATAAATAATCAAAGAACTGGGGATAATGTCTGAAAACCAAAACTCTATTTATAGATTTTCTAGTTTGCTTTTTTTTTGTTCTAGATATACAGCATGGAGGGTTTGTACACTATTCTTTGTGTAGTAAAGGTGGAATTAGGTGATGCATCACTGGTGGCTAAAATCCAATAATGAATAAAGTTTTATGCATGGAAATTATTAACAAATCCAAACTGATCTATAATCATCTGGAGAAGCAAGAAGATTGAGGGGGAATGCCAGTGGAGCTACGAGTCACGGAGATTGATTCCCTCTGACATTAGAAATATTTTTCTTCCTATATACACACTCTCTCTACTAGAAAGAGGCTATGAAATACTAATCTTTGGAGAAAAAGAAAATTATTAAATTTTATTTAAATAATTTAAAAATAGAGTATATTACCTTAACATGTAATTCCACACATTTGATACCAAGCATGCTTTCTCAATAACCCACATTCTAACATAAACATGTAACATATATATTAATTACTTTTTATATTGGTAGTAACAACATTATTACTACATATAGTTCAAAGAAATGGTTTGAAGGATTTTAAAAAAACATAAATATAGAAATAGAAGTGATTACTGAGCTGCCTAGGTAGGAACATCCTGCAACCAAGCACATTCAGGAATGTTTCCTCAACCCTTACATAGTAGTTACTTTAATTTCTCTAGTGTTAACAGTCATACCATCCTCCTCTGCCTTCCATGTTATCGTTCTTTCTTGATGGAATTCTGCCCAAAACCTTAATTTCCTTAGAAAATTAGAAACTACAATTTTCAAACCTATCCATTTCAATATCTTCATGCAGGAAAATAAGACTTATATGATAGTTAATATGTCCCTGATAAATGTTCTTGAGATGTAATGGGATTATGCACTATTTTTACATTTTTTGTATTATTATGCATTATTTTTACATATATTTGTGCTGCAGAATGAGTGGTATTAAGTGTCTCTTTGTTTCTCTATTTACTATAATTTGAATTTTCTTTTCATCTGGTGTACCATATTAACTACACTTTCTCATTTGAAGCAACAATGGATGTAACTTCTGTATCCTTCCCTGCCCAAACCATTGACACAATGGGTTTTTTTGTTGAACTTATTTTTGTTTATATTGCTAAAGGCAGAAAAAGATATGTGGAATTCTGTTAATTTATCAATTAAATTTGTTTCCTGAAAAAAATCCCCAAACCCAACATTTAAATAATTTGATCTCATATACAGAAACAGTAGTCTCAGTGTCTTAGGACAGAGTCCCAGTAACCATTGCTAATTATATCATCCTGCATTTTTTCCTTTCCTGAATGCTATCAAATGAACTTTTTCAACATCACCACAGCTGTCTTACATTATTTCCACCCTACTATTTTTCAAACCTATCGTCCTCTAGCTCACTTGTACCTTGGCACTGGCACCATCCCAATTTCTATATGGCATTTGCAGAGTGACTGCATGTTTTGAACTGTTCTACCCCTCTCCCTTAACTAAAGCACATCTGAAAAGTCATTTATTTAATGGCAGTTAAGGAAATCAGTTTGATTTATTGCCTATTTAATTTAAAATATAAATGAAAGATGGGTTAAAGTCTTGCAGGGAAGACTTTAAAAGTGAGCATGGAAATTGATACAGGGAAAAGGGGGATATACAAGAAACTAATGGATATACAGAAACCTATGTCAGGAACAGAAGTGCTTTTAATGCATTGCAGGTGATGATACTTGCATCAGTGTGTGTTGCTGATTAAGACCAAAAATGCAGGGAGCATCTGTGGGTGACAGCACAGGATTCCTACCTTAGGACAATAGTTATTGTCCTGTCTTTCCAACACATCAGTAATGATGAGGTAGGAGATACAAGTAGTGTTAATTTGCATTTCACCTTGCAGTCACTCTAGATAGCTGATTGTGAAATAGGCTATGGGTTTAGAATGTTAATCACTTTTATTTTCCCTGTCCATATATATATGTGAAAACCTTCCTGCCTTCTCTCTCTGCCTTCCAATCTCTTATATTACCCTTTTTCACTCCTGTTATTTTGCTCAAGTTCTGGCTCACTTTATTTTTAATTAGAAATTGAAACTAAAGAAATAGAATAAAGAGAAAGAACTGCAGAGTTTGTTTGGTTTTTTTTTATTTTTTGAAAATCAGTTTGGTTTCATATTTTCTTTAGTTTTTCTCTTTTAAAGGGCCATCATACCTAGGAGCAGAGATGCTGCTCTTCACACCCTTCACTGATTTCAGGTTAGATAACAAAATGGAAGTCTTCTGCCTGTAACTCTCTTAGCAGTTTCCCTTCTGCCTTAGTTTTCAATTCTAAAATATTATTTCAAAATGTTTCAGTTCTGTTAAAGAATTACTGTGCTCTATTACACAAATGCCTGTGTTTCAGTGACTAAGTGATCCATACATATAGGTGTATATGAGCATTTATAAATCCATAGTGTACAAGTATCGAATTAATATAAAATCCATTTATTACTTTGCATAAAGATACAGGAAGGTTTTAACTGTTTGTGTTGGGGGGGGGGGTCCCAGCAAAAATTTAGCAAAGCTTGAACAAAATGCATTTGCACAGAAATGAACTTCCCAATTGTAATTTTCACTTCCAGCAGCACTAAATATATGTTTAATATCTTTCCTCCCCAGGCTGGTTCAGCATTCCCAGGGAGGGTTGAAAGATGAGAGTAATGTGCAGAGCAGTGGAGAAATGCCATGGGAGTGGATAAATCTGCATGACCCTGGATACATTCCAGCTACCACCCTGTAATGTGCTCCAGCAGCTGCTGGCAAAGCTATCCTCTGCTCCCTGAAAGTCACCTACCATAATCCTGATTCCACAGCAGCACTTCGTGCAGGCATTGCTGGAGTGGCTTATGTGTTGGGCACTCAGGACATAACCAGTCCAAGTTGTATATTCCCATGGCTCTTTGCATGACAGAAAAGAAACATATGTGATCCCCAGCCAGGAAGCAGAAAACTTGGAGCAAGGATTGCAAAGTTCAGAGCAGAAAGGATAAAAATTAAGTAGGGTAGTTTTTAAGAAGAAAACAGAAAAAAAAAAAAAAAAAAGGAAAAATAACCATAAAACATATCAACAACTAAGCCAATAGGCCAGACACAGAAAAAACAGAGAAACAGACAAACAGTGAAAATAAAGGAAGGTGCAATTCTCTCAGCAATGAAGATCTGTAGGTTAGCTAACTTTGTAGGAGCCTCAGGTGAAGAAACAGTACAGCAAGTTTATTTTTTTGATCCTTCCTATAGGACACTGTTAATTAATTTAAATTAAACTTCCCAAAGTAGGTACCATCTCCTGGTCTATTGCCTGTTTGTCTCACATAAATTGGCCGTGTCGGCTGAGCACTCTCTCTCAGGCTTTCTTTTCCTAATATTACCTGTCAATTAGTCCCTCTCCAGATTCTAATGCAATGGGGTGAATACCTCCCAAAAAACCAAAAAACCTCCCTGTTACAGATTGTGTGCAAATCTAGCAACATGATTAATTTTGAGATCCATTTAAACATTAAGGACAACATAGTGGCCAAAAAAACCAGCTGGTGGGGCTTGCTCCACACATCACACTTGGGATTTTCCCTATGCTTCCAGTAATTTTGAATGTTTTCATTTAGAAAATGAAGAATAAAAGAAAGGCGTTTCATCCTCTTTCAAGCTGGCATTTAAAAACATCCAGGACTTATGGAAATGAGCAACAGTTATCTTTTAAATAATATTTTCAGTGTGTTTTGGAGGGCTGTGTGCTTTGATTTGGTTTGGTTTTTGGGTATTTTTTCAAACTGTCCAACACTGCTTTTATTGCCAGTAAGTAAGGAAAGGAAGATGGACAGGGTTGCCAAGCTACTAACTGGAAGAAACTTGAGACTCCTGAAGAAAAGAGAGAGGTGACCTTGAAGTGCAAAACTATTGCTTGTGGTGAGTGGAGTTTAACAGGCAGAAAATTCCTGTGCTGTGGCAGAATATTTATCTGTCTCTCAAGGGTTTTTTTTTTTTCTAGAAAAGTATTGTGTTTGATAATTTGCTTGTTTCTTTTGCTGATAGTTCACAAAAATATGGTGAAACCAATAATACTGCATTAGGAAAGTAAATAAAATAAGCTGAAAAGATAGATGATTTCCAACGTTTGTGTGCCACTTTAGTAAGCTTTTCCTTTCTGAGAAAGTATTTAATGGGACTGTGGATATTTGAAGAACTTGTAGGATTTGAGCTTATAACATAACATGAAAGAATTTATAAATATTACAAAAATAATAAAATGTTATGCTTTGAAGTTTGAACTGCTCTGCTCAGCTGTCATTCTTTTCTTTCTTTTCATTTTGTACACCAATCAGCCAATTTTTTTTAAAGGAATTCTTATCTCCTTTTTCAGTATTGTTATCAACCTGCTGTTATCTCTGGACAAAGAACACGTTGTTAAGAGAAACACATTGAGAAATACCTTGATCACTCCTTAGCAGAAGCAGTTATGCCACAGTAAGTGGAACAAATATGGAGAGCTGTAAGCTTAAGGTTTTGGAAAAAGAAAGCATAAAAGATTCACTTTGCTTTTGTCACAATACTCAGAAAAGCAGAGGAGATATATCTTTAAGCTCCACAGAAATACAGTCTATGTCCAGGCAGTGAAGAATTGCAAAAGAAGTTTTGTAGTAGTTGCACTTAATTTATGTGACAACAGGGATTCTGCAACAGCTGGACACAATTTTTCAGACAAACCTTTTAAAGGCAACACTTTATGGAGTATGAAAAAGTAGGCTAAACTGGTTTTGTCTCAAATTGGTACAAAGTTCTCTTGGAAGCTCTAGGGTCTGATCTTCAGCAGTGGATAAATCTTGGTAATTTATTTAGCAGATTAAATAATTTTAAATGGATTTTAAAATCTCTTCTAACAGTAAAATATATTTGTTTTTATTATATATATTTTTCTTGTATATATCTTAATTTATCACAGACAAAAAAAAGAAATTACAAAAAAGATAGAAAAACTGCAACTGCAGATTTATGTCTTTCTGTTTGTTGGGGTCTGATTCATAGCAGCTTTGTTTGACAGACATGCTGTTTCTTGTGGAGTGTGATGCCTTTAAGAAACATGGGGAGCTCCACAAACCCATTTATCACATTGGTCCAAAATGCTCACATTACAAAGGACATTTTTTATGTTCTGCCTTCTAGTTTTCTTAGCCAAAGACCAGCATTGTATCATGTCATCCTGCTGACTATATTTCTTAAATACCTGTTTTCATGCTGTCCTAAATAATCCTCTCAAAGAGAAGAAATGATTTCCAAATGTTACTCTGGAAATTTTCCTTTAAATCTTTGAATGACTTTCCAGTGGTATCAAGCTAACACTTGCACTGAATATCGAAGCATAAGGAATCCTCCAGGTAGAGAAGGTGCTTGCAGGAACCACAAGTGAAAATTGTCCCTAGTAAATCTGAAGAAATGAAGGGTTCTCAAAGACTTTTTTTTTTTTTGTCAGAATAAAGATTACCATTGTACTATAGACTTTAAGCTGATACTTTTAATGCTTTTTAAGTGATGGGGTGGATGAAAGAACTGGTGATGTTGTATTAATATGTTGATTTTATTGCTGTCCAATTATTTTGGAATATTTTTGTTCTCTCCCGTTTTATTTAAAGTGATCATTTTACACACATTGTTTCATGCTTCAGCTCAAGCTGTTTGATTTCTTTACTACTTTTCATCAATGCTGCATTTTTCCTGCAGTTTTAATTCACAGGAATAAGACGAATCATTCTTTTACACTACCACTTGCTAGTGAAACAACAGTGGGAAACATTGAGGAATCAGGTGAATGTCATATTCTGGATTACATTTAGTTCTTTAATATTCTACAATATTCAAGAGATCACACTGGATGATCACACAAGTTATGGTCACCTTCCCATAAACATCCACTGTTGGGAGGTTTTGCTTTAGTGAGCACCATTTTATTTTTATTATTTCACCTGTCAGAAAGTCAGGCATGGCTGTCACTGCTGGTAAAGTGCCAACCACTCCTAAGCTAACTAGGTCCAGGAAACTCACATTTTAAATACTTTAAATTACCTATTCTGTGTTAGTTATGCTATGTGAAGGGAAGGCAAAGGAACTTTGTAGATAGGTAGGGCAAAATGTTAAATAAAAGCTGGCAAGAAACCCAGAAGACAATATTTTGCAATCATGCCCTTTGCTGTTATTGGTCTAAGAAAGGCCAAGTTTGATAAGATTTTGTCTTACCTCTATTCCCAGGGGAAAATAAATACTGTCAGATTAGCCTTGCTATTATAAGGGGACCTTTTACTCAGCAAGTAGCAAATGATTCACTCCTCTAAACTGGACCTAAGTTTATAAGTATGACATGTTTTCCCTGAGAGGCTTTGCCTAAACTTTTCCACACTAAGAGCAGAAGGCAGAGATTCTCTTTCAGTAACTCTGCATGGTGACAGCTCCCCAGACAGTGGCCTCTTTCCCATGCACCACCCCGGCCTCATGAGTATTCCATTTCACCTGCTGTTTCAGCATTCTCTTCAGCATTTCTTTCAGTTATTATTCACTTCAGTTGAGCTCAGCATTTGTCCTTGATTCACAACTCAGTCTCTTAGGTAGTCTCATAGGATATCCTTAGGTAAGTGATTTATTGAGTTACTTTATGATAAAATAGGTGTATTTGAATAGATAAAAAGATAAATATATAGATAGATATGGATATTAATAGATATGCACCAGCTTGCCTTGTATAAATCTATAAATACTTAGGGGAAATAAGAGATAATTAAATATACAATCATGTCATGTCTGATATTCCAGGAAAATATTTCAGCCAGGAGCAATCTTCCTAGATCTCTTATTCAAACAAAAATCAACAAATTACAGTAAGCACGCTGCCAGAAAAACTCTTTCCTCTGATATTTTAAGGTGATTCCACATGATGGTAGTCAGGACAATTCCATTAGTGGAACTAAATATGTTTATATGTTTAATATATTTTGGGATGTCTTGGGAAAGGCTTGATACCCAATCCAACAGCTGCTAAAATGTGTTATGAAGTCCAGCCTTGAACCTTGGTGTGATTTTTATGCCCCATGCTACTGTGAATGTCTGTCCCCTCTTCACTGAGGATGCAATCTTAGTTCAGATTCCCCAGGTCCTGGTTGGATAATTGTGTGAAATTACAGTTCAGGAAGGTGGTGGAGAAGCAATATCTTTAAAATGCCATTCTGCCAGAGAACTGCTTGGCTTGAAGCTGGAACTGAGAAGAGAACAGTTATAAAAGGGAGGTATCATCGTTTTCATGGGATGTGTGAATGCAGTGTTTGACAGCACAGAAAAAGGGAGCGAGGCTGGGTTGGCAGAACAAGTTGTGTTGTTCTTTAGGGGGAAGCTGTGGCACTCATTATTTACTTAGGAGCAAACTATTTCAAACTCTCTGGGAAAAACTGCAGGTTTTCTTCCATTCTTTGTCTATATAAAACAGGCCAAACACAAACACACTAAAGGGAATAGAGTTTGCACTCTTCAGTTAAAACATTGAATGCTTTTAGGTGTTTTATTTCAACAAGTTTTATCCATTATTAGTAAATTTCTTTCAACTCTTCATTAGCTTCTTTCTGTTGACTTGCAGAACAATTCTTCATAGTTAAATTGCACAAGGAGAACCTGTCTCACTGCTTTTAGGGTCAGGATGAAATAATCTGAACAGCAGGAGCAGTGACAGTTCAATTAGCAACACTGGCAACTTCTGTGGAATGGAAACACTGCTAGAGCCAAAGAGCTCGCTGGCACTGAAATGTCTCTCGTGAGGGGGAAGTGAAGAGTCCTTGGTACAGTTTTGTAGATTAGTGTGACAGACAACAAAATGAGTAACCAAGTTGGAAAGCTGTAAACACAGTACAAAGCTTTTCCACGCCATGGTTCTGAGCTGAAAGAGTCTTTCTCAACAAGAACAGCAAGAGTTTGTTAAGCAATGTAGGTACCATTTGCTGCTTTCAGTACACTCATTAATAAAACTCTGCCTTTTTGTTAGCTCTTCAGATTAGTTTTTCTTTTCAAACTGTGTTCCTGTAGATGTGCTCTTTTTTTTGTTTTGTTTTGTTTTGTTTTGTTTTGTTTTCCTTTTCAAGAGTCACAGAATTTCTTGGTTTCTTTTGTTATGTTGTTGTGTCCCTCGCTGCTGTATGAATGAAGCAAATTTCTGGGGCAACTTCTCAGTAATGCATCTTCTTGAGAGATGTTACTTGAGGACTAAATTAATTTTCAAAATATCTTTTCATTTTGAGGAAATACAGTTATGAACACTGGTCTCATGAAATAAGATTTATGTGCAGTAATCTGCATAAATACTCTCAAATTGAATTTCTTCCATAATTAATATGTTGACATTTTAGGAGGAAAGAAGATCTGTAAAGTCACAGTCAATGAAAACAATTGAAATTCTATTCCCAGCTCCTACTCCAGAATCTCATTGTAATGTCAATCGTTTTGCCTCTATTTTTTAAGTGAATGATTAAATAATTTTCTAATTCTCTATTGTTGGATGTTAAAGGTCCTATTTTTTTTTTTGTTGCCTACTTATTTTAGCTCTCAGTGACAATGAAGAGTTTTAAAACATTATTTTCCCTCTGGAAAAGATGAGCTCACATTAAAATTAATTTCCTTCAGGTCCTCTTCTGAATTCTGTGCTCAGTTCTGAAACAAAGGTCTAAATGTGGGCTGCACCAGTATGATTTCGAATAGGAATTCCATCTCTGAATAGACATTCAAAGGTTGTGTCCTTTGCTTCCATAGGAAGGAGCTGTTGGTAGGGAACAGGAATGCACAAAGTGGTGGTTCTGGAACAGTAAGGACTGTTAATTGTTGGCAAGCTGAGACCTTAAAAGCATTCAATAAAACTTTTTTACAAATTCTAATTAGTCTTCTTTGCTTCAGTTGACTAATTTCACCTTTCAGCAGTAGATCCAAATCTGCCAAATAAGTTATCAAATAAGTCACCAAATAAGTCATGATGTTCATCTATTTGTTAAAATATTATCTAATACAATGAAAGTATATTTGAGAGAGAACAGTGGGCTTTTTTTTTTTATTAAGACTACTAAATGGGATAGGAGCTAAGTAGAAAATGGACATCTAGAGATAATATTTACTGTAGAACTTCAGTTGTACAAATAAAAGTGTATTTGTGTCTGAAAATTATTTACAGGGAAGATTTTTTTATACCTCACTGCAAGCTGTAACACAGAATACAGTATAAAGTACAGAATTGTATTATGATTGATTTTTTTCCATGCAGGATACCACTTAACAGTTTTACAGTTAAAGGTGGTGGAATAAAATATCTACATTTTGCAAAAAGAAACTTCAGCTACGTAAATTTCCAGAAATATTTTCAAAAATTATTGAAGTTCCCCAGGGAAACATCTTTTGTAATTGTGGATACTGTTAATCCTTCTGTTGATGTCTGCTTTACTGTACTTGATGGACTTTTGGGCTGTTATGAGTTTTCAGAAAATCTAGAAGAAAATGATGATTCCTTTCCCCTGCAAGAGGTTTTGTTTGTTCTTTGTATCGCAGGACTAAAGCACATGGAGTTTTTGAGATGATCAGTACTTTGAAAACTCTGTGCTGTTTTATCACCTGTGCTGAAACTCATGAAAAATTAACACTTTTTATCAGCACCTGAACCAAATCTATAGTTAAGGTAATTAATTCTTGCTATTTGATAGATCATTTTATTGCACAGGTAAAATCTGGGGACTGCATGGGGTTATAAGGGCTTATTCTTGGTGAGCTGAGAATTGCAGGTAATAACAGTGCTTGTGTGGAAGGGATTCAGATTACACTTGTGCTGTGGGATGGATTGAGTTCAGAAGTCCAGAGGGTTCCATGTGACTTAATTTTCTGTGAGAGGGCACATCTATCCCAAACAGATCCTATTTGTGATATATAAAAAAGTATTTTTTATAGATACATATTTATCAGGAAAAAGATACTCCATCCATTAAAATAATGTGATTAGGAGAAATTTTTGTGGCTAAACATTGGGTCCTATAGGCAGGAATTTTGAGGTGGGGCCCTGCTTTTAGACGTGATGTTTTATTTCTTCCTCTAGAGAATGGTGATATGAAAACTTCTTGTCACACATTTCAGTAACAGATCAGAGCTCTACTCAGCACTTAGTACTGTAAGGCTTTCATCTGTGTTAGCTCTAACAGGCATTATTAAAATAATACTTGGTTTTAGCTGTCTTTCTTACCCTTGAAGGAGATCAAATGGTTTGTTATGTGCCTATCACTTACAAAGAGCTATTTTGAAAGTAAACTTGAGTGTGGGAAATTCTGCCTCATATTCTGAAGAGCACATCCCAGCAACTTTGGTCAAGAGGCACCCTTAGAGTTCTCAAAATGAAGTGCAGATATTCCCACAGTACTGGGGAATCCTACATACAAACAGAACATAGCCAGATACCTACATCATATTGCCCTTACATATGCTGTCTCCAGCCTGCACTTGGAGTTCAGTAGGGTTTGTTTTAATTGTTGTTACTTTTGTTTTATTTAGTCTTTTAGGACCAGGAAAAAGGATGTCGTGACATCACTGTCTGTACAAAACTACACATTTATATGTGATCTGAAGCAATGATCATGACAATGATGGTAAAAAAATCCTTATGTACTAAAAATTGGAGACAGAGGAGAGAGATGACATTTTGTGTCAAGAATCAGTGAAAGGAAAAGGGTGAAAATGGTAAAGCTGAGGTTTTAATACACCAATGAGACCTGTGACTTGACTTAAAAGCTCAAATGCAAGCACTGAGTCAGTGGTTGCTTAATTCTAAGAGGGATTTTAAGGTAAAGGCAAGAGGGAATTACATTAACAGACTCATTCCTTTTAAATGAAGGAAGAGAGGATGTTATGGTGAGGTGCACATATGGTGCATATCTAAGCAGTCTGTAGATTTTTAGGATGGTTCTCATAACTTTAAGTACTTTGCCTAGCTTCCATTTAAGAATGTTCTTGTGTGGACGAAGAAAACCCCTTTTCTTCACTGATGAAGATAAATCACTTTCATCATGCAAGGTTATTGCAGTTTGGTTCTAATGCATAAATGCCCCTTAAGTTTAATTTCTCTACACACAGGGAACATTCCTAGTCAGTCAGGGCAGCATGGGATGTGTTTCAGTAGTCTTTGGATCTACTCTAACTACTGCCAGAGGCTTGTTAAGTGACTTTAGGGAAATCACCTTGCAGTCATTCTTCTTATGTTTAGAGCTGTGACTGAGACGTTCTGTGTGATGCAAGTAATGTCATAATAACACACACCCTTGTCCAATCAGGGTGACAAAATTAAATTTTGGATATATTTTATAAGCCTGTTTTCTGTCTTAACCGTCAATTTTAATACTGGCAGAGCAAAATATTAAGACTTTACAAGCAAAATGACTAATCATGACATCACACCATACATTAACAAATATGTCCCTTCATTACTTTAACATTAATATAAGGGAAAAGTAGTTTGTATAATCCAGTGCTTAATATATTTTGCAGGTTTTGCATTTTAAAAATACTAAAATATACAAATTATGCCCAATTAAAACCTGAGTAATTGCTAATGACCACAAAGATGAAGAATTATATTCTTCAAAGAAAACCTTCAGTAGCTGGTTTATTTAATTATTTTATAAGCTATAGAATGTATGTGTAGAGAAAACAGATGCTGATTATAACCAATAAGTACAGAAAAGACTATATAATATATAGGAGTAAAGTATAAAAAATATCATAATTTTAGCAAGCAGTGAACCTCAATCCAGATTTAGAAGTTATCAGAAGGTTGCAGTGAAAGTAAAAATAGAGGATTGGCCTGTATCTACTTTTTAAAGGTATTTTTTATAGGTGAACATTATTAGTTCTCATTGATGCTTCCATTATTTTTCATTGCTATGTAATTTCTTCCTGAAATTTCTATTTCCCTTAATCATTACAAAAGCGTTTGTGTTTCAGTTCCATGAAGCAGTTTGTATATCCCTGTTTCTCACACTGTGCTTAGTCATGGACACCTATTTTGTCAGCAGTGTTCAGGTACTTTTTGTGCTAAGAAAGGCACTGGAAGTAAAATCCAACAATGATCCCTAATGGTACTCTAATAATTATTAAAGAGTTGCACGAGGAAATCAAGTAACTGTTGACATGTTTTATGCTACAAAAGTATAGAAAAGGTGGCAGTGATGCCAAGTGGATGCAAAACAAAATACTCTATTGACAGATTTTTGAGGAAGTTGCACTTAATTAAGATTGTGCTGCTCAAACAAAGGAATCCAGGGTTTCAGGCAAAGATTTTCAAAACCAAACATGTTACTCATCATGCCTTAAAAAAAAAAATCACTGCTAATCTTGGAATAATAGTTGCTAATACAGCTAGTGAAGAATCTTGGTTGTACCAAGCCATAGATTTTTGACTCAAATCCATTTGAAAATGCCTGCGCTCTATTTACAATAATCCAGTAATCTTTATTCACTTCAGTTCCTTATTCTCCCACAACTCCCTATTTCTGGAAGGATTCCAACATTTTAAAAAATACTACAGATTTATTTAAAACCCATTTTCCAAAATGTGATGCAGTAATAGAAGGAATTTAATGAGGAACATCATTATGTGTTCAATAGAAAGCTTTCTCACTGATCTTGTCGCAAAAAAAAGAATCTTCCCCTCATTACTGGTGTCTTTCTGACTCAGCTAGGCTTTCATGTAAAAATAACACTAAGCTCACGAACTTGTGGTGGAATGGCAGCTATATTAGACACAGTTTTATTACCACTTACCAGTTATTTTTAGAAACCACAGTTCAGCTTTTGAGTGGCAGAGTAGCAAAGAGAAAAAATTGTTCATAGCTGGAATTTCTCTGAGGACACAGAGAAGTACCAACACTTAGGGGAGATGGAAACGAAGGCTTCAACTGACAGCTAGTATTAACCAAGGAATATGTAACACATCTCTATTGATTTTTTGACTGAATCTTGTCAATTTGGCATTATTTTAATTTTTAAAGTGCTGATCAAGAGATTTCTTGATGTAAAAAGTTGCAAAAACTCTGTCAGTTACTGAGGATCATGACAGCTCAGTGATATATATACTTGCCACTGCACACTCCTAAGTATGGGGTTTTTTTTAATATATATTTTGTTTATGAGAATTTTGAGTTTTGCTTCATCCAAGATGCTATGGCATTGTACACAGAGACTTTTCTATGCCCTGTCAGACACAGCAAAAATCAAAAGAAGGCAACATTCTTGTTAAGGAATCCTATGGAAACACTTCTATTACTTTCCAATCCTAAGATCTTTTCAGAATGCCATCAAGTTAATTCCCTGATAAAAACAAAAGTCAAGAAAGGAAAAATCTAAGTATTTACAGGATGTAATGGAGAAGTATAGCTGTTGCTGCTATGAGGAAAAATAAAGGTGATTGCTTTGTTTGGCAGGGATGAAAATACTGCAAGTACTGCTAAGGAGAAATAAACTAAAACCATACTTAAATAAAAACAAAAATGTTAGAGGTTCTGTAGATGGCAGAGAAAGAACCTTGTTAATCTTCCATCCGTCAGTACAGTTGGTGATATGAAATAAATGAGCATATTCTAAACCAAAATACTGAAGACTGAATTCATTAATAAACTCTATTCCTTAGTATAGCATTCTTTATAGTGTTCATGGTTTACTCAATATAGGGCTGTTTGAAAATTTAACTTCTAATGTTTTCTCTCTCTCTGTTAAAAAAAGGTATGACTTTAATGGGAAAATTTTAAATTTCATAGCTCGTATATTTAGAATTTATTTGAGTTTTTTGTGCTTAATGTTTTGTTCCTTACTTGGATTTTAATTTAGAATAGAGGCTGTCTATCTGAAGGTTTTCTGAGCTCCTGCAAATGTTAGTAGCATAGTTTGAATATTTTCTGAAGAAAATGTTACTAATATTTTGGTGCTTAATGATGGACTTGAGGACCTGAACAAAGACAAGATTGTTAAATTATCTCAAAGAAATAAACTAATTTAAATGTTTCACTCATCATCATGTTGTTATACTAGCAATCAGGAACTGAAAAATAAAACCAGATACACTTATTCTTGAGAAAATTACTATAAGGGCTTAAAAATAGTAGCTACTGTGCAGCAATAATTCTGGCTAATCAATAGGAATTTAATTGTAGTACTGTAAGTTAAGAATCTGATTGACTCAAATGTTGCCATGTTAAAAAAAAATTTAAAAAGCATAGAAATTGTCCATTGCTGTTATCTATTGTTGATGTAAATTTGGATTGAGTTTGGGATGACATATTGGCTGGTTGAGGGAGTCTGATAGAACAAACAAATATTAACCCCTGCCTCTCCTGCATTTTCCTTCGTAGAGATTAAATATTGTATAATGTAAAGACAAGTTTTAAACCCCCAAATGTCCTAATGTAATCCTGCCACAATAGCAGGGATGACTGTAATAGTTACCTGTGTTTTGAACAACCCCAAACAGCCCCCAATGCACATCTCCTTCCTCTTATTTTTCCTAGACTGAATTTCCTATTTTAGTGTAACCCAATACATCTCTCAAACATTTCAGACATCTTCTGTCATTCTCACCCTCAGCTGTTTAGACAAGACTTCTTATCAAATTTCCTTCCTGACACAGATCCTTATCTTAATTGATAGCATGTTTTCTCAAATACCACATCCCCATGGGTTGTGATTACTTTTCTTGGCTGACAGGTATGTCAAAAAGGAGCTGAGTCTGGAGTGTGACAGAGACAGATGTGTTTAGAGCAGCACAGGAAGAAGAAGTAAAACAGGAGACATTCTATAGACAGAAGACATTTGTGGAATAGGGAGTGGAAGTAAAGAGAAGGAGAAGTTGAATAGAATAAAAAGTGGTGCTGTCATCTGAGAGCACATGAAGATGGAAGATGGCAGCCTGACTTGGTTTCCTGTTGATGCCAGTTACAGCAGTATGCAACTAAATTAACAGCTGACTCTCTTCATTTGTCTAAATGCAAAATTCAGAATTACATTCCTCATACAAAGTTCACTGGGACGTACTTCAGAACAGCTGGACATCTGCGTCAAAAACCCTTTCCCAAGAGTGAAACTTTTGTAGTTAGGCTAATGAACAAGAATTAGACATCAGAGATCAGTTTGAAGGTTTCTTGCTGGTTTTACACTGGCGAATATCAAACCCCAGTTTATGTTGGTTTAAAATGAAGGGCATGTTAAGAAAGAAATGCAAAATGGGGGACTCAGTTTCCAAGAGCTCAGTTTTTATGGGAGTTACGAGCATGTAGAAATGAAAACTTGATGCCTGTAGATCCAATGCCACAAGTTTCTACACACTTTTATTTACCCTTGGGAACCTACTCTAAATGCGACTGCTACGACTACAGACTCAGATTTGTTGGATTTTTTAAATCTTAAATCCCTTTAAGACCCTATCTACTCATCTAAAAATGTCAACAATATTTCATGTCAGTATTGACTTGAAAACTGAATTGGCTTCTCACATGGAACAGAGAAAGCCTTTATGTAAGAGATCATGCTGGACTTGATTTTGTGATGTCTTGGTGAATGATGATGTATGGGCAGCCCTTCTTGAACATGTGGGTTGGACTGGATGACCCCTCAAGGCCTAACCTCAACCCTTGGTGTTTCAGAGATGCATTAGTAAGGATTTAAACCGCGGTGGCAAGGAGAGGTACCCATTTTCTGTTTGGGTCAGTGTTCAGGACATATTGTTGCAGACATCCCAGGAAGATCACTGAATTCAGCACTTGTCTGCATGGGACAAAAGAAGTTCTCAGAAATGGTTCTTGGCTGAACATGATGAGGCCAAAAATTGTGAACTGGGAAATTACTTCATTTTTGCTAATTTTAAGTAAGTTCTTGGGAATTCTTGCAGATATATTCAAAGATATTAAAAAAACAGGCATGTAAACCAGATGTCCCGAAGAATTTTTTTTTCTATTAAGTAGCCAATGCTGGGATGTAGTTATGGTTACCAAATAGCTGAAGATAAGCAGGGAGGAAGATATATATTTTTTTCCTCATAAGGTAAAATGACAGAACATAAACATTCTACAAAACTTTTAATTCCTGGTTGCATAAGTTGCCTGAAATTTAAAAGGCTCAAGAACTAATTCATTTTCTGTACTTCTTCACTTTTTAAATTGGAAATCTCTCTGCTAATATAAGCAGTTTTGAAACTGTATAAGTTGTTTTATAACTGTCAAGAGCAGTAATTCAAGAGTAGCTAAAAAACCTATTACAGTGAGACTGTAATTAAAATTTAACAATAAAAGTCCCCCCCAAAAAAAATTTTATTATTTTGCATCAGAACTAACAGATTGACTTGAAATTCCATTTCAAGCTCACCATGTCATATTTCAAGAGTAGTCTTAACATCTGCCAAAACTTTCATGAGACCCTCTGATCTTAGTGCTTGCATGTTCTCTGCATATTTGAGAACTTAAACTATATATATTTTTATTATATGTAAACACCCTATGACGAGTCATGCCAAATACCAGTATTACGATAGTTTTTTTGTAGCAGGAGAGTTTTAATAAACAAAAGGGTTACATTGAAATGTGCTAGGCCAGACCCAGCAACCTACAGATTACATAGGATTCACAGCACTACCGTAGCACTGCCCAGTGATTTCTCTGCTATTGATTTTCCCAGGTCTTACTGAATAAAAATCACCAACTTGTTGTGTATTGAGAGCCTGCACGTGAAGTCTCTGGGTTTCTCAAACCACCTGCTGAGTCCATGTTTGAAGGGGTGGCTGTTGGACTCCAGAAAATGATCAGCCAGGCAAAGCAGAGAGGAGAAATAAGGAGACACAGAAAAACCTGTAGAAAAGGGACACATTTTATGGAGGAGCATTGAAATGATGTCCAGGAGCTTACAGGCTGTGCAAGTCAGAAAAATAAGGCAAACCAGACCCTGCTCCTGTGACCTGAATATAAAATATTTCTAACTTCTCCTAGTTTTTACCCTCAAATACTGTCCTCTAACAGATGACTTTTTGTTCTTGAGAAATGCAGTGAAAAGAAATTGTATGTAATTAGTATCAGAAACCATTTAATCCTAATAAAAATCTAGACTAATTCTTGAAATTCTTCACTCTTTTGCTTTTTAGAAAGCTTTTTTCCACCTGCATCAAGCATCAATGTAGATGTCAACGTTATCAGATACAAAATATTAATTCAATTCATTTTCCTGAATAGTCTTGCCATGACTGCCATTGTTCCTGTTGCAGAAAGAGTTTGGTTGAGTATGGCTCTTTCTGTGATGTATCACAGGATGTCAGGCAAATTCAACCGGCATCAACACTATGAGGGATTAAATTAGTAGTGATATGTTCATGTAGTTTGAGGATCTGTGGTAGTGTCAACTCTCCCTTTGACATCAGTGTCAGAGCAAACCTGACCTTAGAGATAAAAAAAAAAATTGTTCTGAGGCTCAGTGTTAGCAGTAATGCCACCTCTCTCTGTCAGAACACCTGCACCACTGTATAATCAGTTCATAAAGGCACAGCAGCCTGGATAATCACAACCAGTGTCAGTGCTGGCATTTGACTTGATCATGTAGATCCCCAAAAGATTAGTGCCTGTTTTGTTCATGGCAGGATTTCAGTGCACAGGCAGCTCTATAAATATTCCCACAGAGCTAAACTGTCTTAACAGGCTGCTGTGCAATTTCAGGTGGTGCAGGATGATGTCACAGCACTTTAAACCAGCTACTAAAAGCAGGAATTGTGACAGGGGGAATAAGGGAAATTATTTCAGGAAAAATCCAAGAGAGTCAATTATGACCCATTCTTCTACTCAGAGCCAAACCTAAAGTCCTTACACTTCTTTATTTTTCTTTTCAAATGCCTTCCTCAAAGACTTTAAGTGAGTCCTTCAATAGGTAGAAAAAGGGAGCAGATACTTGTTTTCTCTTTGTGTATGAAACAGTAAAGTATTATTGGAATGAAAAAAATAATTTCAGTATGAGTACGTGCTAGAACACACAGACATCTCTTCACCCAGTGATCTTTTAACACCAATCTTTCAGTGCTTTATCAATTGTTTGTCAGCATTTTAAAAGTATCAGAAGTCTGTATAACCAGTAATGAAAATTGTAAATGTAGAAATGTGAATTCTTCAAACATTTGATTGACTTTCTTAGAAGGGAAAAGATGAATAGTTAAAAAAGAAAAAAATCTTGTCTTCTGTGGGCTTCTTGGATTTTCAAAATTTTTATTTCCTCTAAAGTTTTCACTGTTTTCCTGGATACATTTCTACTTCAAAGTACTTAATAGAACTAATGTTTATATGCATTTTTTTCATATAGGAACTACAAAATAAAAGAATGCATATATAAACACAGATAAATGTGACTGCCAATACATATTTAGGTCAGTAATTACTGTTCTCTTGAAGAGCATTTTCATATATTTTGTGAATGTCAGAGACTACTAAATTGCCTCAGTAATAGCTGCCAAATTTTCATCCACATCATCATTTTTTTTTGTTTTCTCATGAGTAGTTTCCCAAATAAATTTCAAAATCAAGAGACACAATATAATAAAAGCAAAAATAGAACAAACACAAATAGAATATCTTTGAGATTCAATAAATTTCGTAATATTGACATTTTCTACTTATGATATGGATTTTTTTCAAAATGTTGGTTTCATTAATGTGGTCCAGAATTGAAAGAAAAGAAAGTATAAAAAATACATTTATTTGAAGATATCAATGAAGAACATCTGCACCATGTAGTTACACCAGAGCTCTACTTTCAGTCTACAAACTTCTGTAGTAGGGGTAGTAGTCTGGTGACATTTTTTGCATTCAACTTTGATTGTTTTATTATTTTGTACATACAAAGGTTTTGTATATAGCAGTGGTAACTTTTCTTTCGTTGTTCGCATTTTAATCCTTTGAAATTACATAAATCCTGAGTTTGATGCTGATCAGTTTCTTCAAGGAAGAAACATCTAAAATGCCAAGACAGTATCACAGAACCTAGTGAAAGCAGAAATTTATGTAAGCACTATATGCTTTCCAACACACTCTTGGGAGGATTTTTTTATCTGGATAAACACAATAAATATCGGTATGAACATTTGCTGAGAGACCTCCTCAAACCCCAGAACTCTTTGTCTTCTGCTTTCTACTGCTCTTTCCTGGCCTTTATGGTCAGAATATGTTGATATTTCTGTCTAGACAGGAGGTAGTCACAGAACTACTACAGGGAACAGAGCTCAAACATGTCAGGCACTCTCAGTGGTAAAAGAAAAAGGAAAAACCCAAAACTTTAGTGACTGAATAAAACACCAAAACCTACTAAGTCTTCTCAAACCTTTGCATATAGCTATTACTTACTGAAATTTAAGACACAGAAAGGAGTGAGAGACATCATTATGAGAAACATCAAAAGCACAGCAAACCTGTGGACATTTTCTGCCTAATTAACTCATAAGTCATAAAATTATGAAACAGTTTGGTTTGGAAAGGACCTTAAAGATCATCTAGTTCCAACAGCCCCTGTCTTGGAGATGTTAGGGACACCTCCCACTAGATCAGGTTGCTCAGAGTTTCATCCAGCCTGGCTTTGGACATTTCCAGGGATGGGGCATCCACAACTTCTATGGCCAACCTGTTCCAGTACTTCAACATCCTCTTAGTAAAGAATTTTTCTTACATCTGGTTTAAACTTTTTTTTTTTTCAGTTTAAATCAATTCCCTCTCATCTAACCAGTACATGCCCTCGTCAAAAGTCCCACTCAACTTTCCTGTAAGGCCCCTTTCAGTACTGGGATGCTGCTCTAAGGTCTCTCCAGAGTCTTCTCTTCTCTGGGCTGACAAGCCCATCTCTCTCAGTCTGTCCTTACAGGGGAGTTCCTCTGGTCCTTTGATCATCCTTGGGGCCTCCTATGAGCTCATTCCAAAAGGGCCACACCTTTTTTGTATTGGGGGCCCCAGAGCTGGGTGCAGCACTCCAGGTGGGGTTTCACAAGGGCAGAGTAGACAGGGAGAATCACCTCCCTCAAACAGTTTTACATTATGTTGTGAAAGCCTTAAGAAAGAAGGAAATGAGGACTCCTCCCCATAAAATTTTTACTTTCTGAGAGAGAAGCCAAATGACTTCATAGTGCATCTTATAAATGAAATGTGTTTAATTTTGTTGGTTTGGGTCAAGTGAGAAATAAAACTTCTAAATTTGCTAGAAGCTGAAATTAGGATATTTTCTTAAAATGTAACAAAGAAGAAATACAGTGCACATTCACAGGATTCTCCCCAGAAGAATTTCAGGTAATTTGCTCTCCATTCTGTTGAACAAAAAACCACAACTAATATTACAGCTTATGTGAATTTAATACCAATATGCAGTGATTTCAAAGTGTTTATGCTCAAGTGGCTATGATATAAATTGGACTAACATGACCATTCCGAGGTCTTCTTATTTTAACAATAATGAGAAGATTTGCCTTTATCCAAAAGAAACACTGTAGTTCAGTGGTGCACGTGCCTGGTTTGGATCTTTACAATCTTGAAGCTATCATTGGCAGTGGCAGCAGGAGTTCAGCCATGGCCCAGACTTCTCCTTTTCTGCATTCCAGCCTCCCAGAGCAGCAGAAACCCAAATTCCCCCTGGCATGTCAGCCACTTGATTTGTCAGACAGCAGAGTGGTCTTTTTCTAGACATGAAGAGCAGAACTTTCCCTTATGTCCTGTCCCTAATTTGAGTGTTTCTGGAGTGGCAGTTAGAATGCAACTGAGTGTTTTTGCTAAATACAAATCAATCACAAAGTTTTAGTGAAGGCCAAGCACAGAAGACTCCATTCCTGCACCTATAGTTAGTTGTTTTACTGTCCTGTAATGAATTGTGTCAGATATCTACTACTATAATCAGGTTATTGTAATAAGAAGAAAAGAAATCAAAAGGGCAGATTTCAGTTCTGTTTTCAGGAAAGTGCTTTGCTTTATTCCCCTCTCCAATGCTGACCCTGTTCAGATTTATGATAGCAGACTATGTCTTTCCCCTCACGTCACATTACTTTACACAGGATGGTTTCTACAGCTTGAAACTGTACATTGCAATTTGGTATATGATTTTCTACCTTGATTCCACCCACCTACTCAACACAAGCACACAAGTTGCCTGAAAACACTTAGAAATCTGTAAGTATTTTGTATAATTTATAGCTATTGGGAGTACTGATGAGTATAAATGTCTATTTCTTTGAAACAGTGACTGGTGTTGGCCACAGTATATGTATAAGCACAAATTTTCACTGATTTTTGAAGGAAATATGCCATCTTAATCCAATGAGAAGTCCAGGCTACCCACTGAACAACAGATTGCTGAAAACAAGGAGTCTGAAAGATAAAGGATTGCCACATCTATGCTTTTATTATTTTATATCTTCTCTAGCAATCCAATACCAGCCACTATTTGACGTCTTTTCCCTCTGCTCTGGAATAGAAAACAGGCCTTACAGTCACTGTGACCCCTCAGGTCAAGTGGCCACCTCGTGGTGCTGTGGATCACTAGTGAAGCCAGCATTCCACTGATTTATAGTGCTGCTTGTGAGGGGAAAAGAATATAAGGGGGAAAATTAAATTTGAATAGGAAAAATTTGCCCATCTGTATGGAGAAGCAACCTGGTCTAGGCATTTGAGTACCCTGATCTAGTGGTAGGTGTGGGGAAGCAGTGGTGAGGTTGATAATTTATTTTCTTCTTCTCCTTATCCTTTAACCTGATCTGGTTCAAGGCAGGGAAATGGCAGAAAGAAAGCTCCAGGAGTAGGCTCTACTGTGTAGAAGTAGAAGGAGTAGCTTCTACTGAAGCTGCCTCTTCCAACCAGCAGGGCTTCTCTGCCTAATTGCCAGAGCTGCCACCCTGCCCTACACAGGTAAGCCTGCTCTTTGTCTTCTGTCTGACTTACAGGCATAGGACACCATGAAGCTGACACTGAAAAAAAAGTGTTTCTACAAATTATTATCATTATTATCAACAACAATCAAGTTGCACAAACTTTGCTTATTCAATATTTAAAAACACAGTAGAAAATACAAACTGTAAATCAATCTTTTTGCTAGTCTGGTGGATTCTTCAGAATTTGATAATCTCCACGGTCCCAAATAAGCAGAAGACCGAGAAAGATAAAAAAAAAATGCATGTTTATACGTAAAAATGATACCTCATTCAGCCTGTGAATTGAAGTGAGGGTAAGGAACTTGAGCAAAAGAGGCTTCCTCAGTGACATCATTAAGTGCTGAAACACATAAGTGCCTGACTAGGGAATTAAGTGTCTTCATTATATTCTTCCACGTATTTTTAGAAGTTCAAGACTATGAGTGGAAAGAAGCAAAAATACCCAGTAAAATGTCCTTGCATGCTCCACAAGAGTTTATGTGAAGTTTTTTTGTTGCTAGTGTGATTATGAAAAATCTCCAATACTGAAGAGTACTTAACACCAAGTTTATTCAACTCACAGACCTCCCCCCTTGTGCTAATCAGTCTGAGATAGAAAGCAAAAAAAAACGTTTGATCCATTTTCTGGAAGTAAAATAAAAGTTTCAGGTTTCATTGAACAGACACCTTATGTGAGAGCTGAATCTTGTTTCTTGGTCTTGGCCAGCAAGGACACTGCAAACACTGACCTTTTCTAAGCTTTGCCAGCTTGGTTTCTGTTAGATCTACAAAAAAATATAGACCAGCCAAAGGGATAGAACTCACAGGCTGAAACAAAAAGGTCCAGTTTGATGCCTGAGTCTGACATGAGTGCTAAGGTAATTGTCCAAAGAAGAAAAACATAAGTATTTTAGTACAGGCCTGATTCCATCCAAGAGCAAATTAATACACACTTTACCTGTATAAGAATTTCACACACATTGGTGGGGGATATATGTATAGCAAATTGGTGGTATAGGAACATACCTTCTTGTTCAAACCCCTATATTCTGCATTCTGGTATCTACATTCCAGTAGATGTTAGCTTCAGTAGCAGCATAGTTATTCTCTAGAAAAAAAACCCATAATTTCCTTCCATTTCTTTTACTGCAAAATATTTACTGGATTTTTTCTTTCATGGAAGGTAACATCAAAAAATTTCCCCCTGCTAGAAATTCTGCAGCTCCTAGGACCAGCTGCATTAAAAAAAAATTCATCCCTTCCTCCACATGTTCTCAAGACTTCAAGTACAAGTGCCTGCTGTTTTACTTTGAAAGACTTTTAGAGAGAATATTGTTCTACTATTAGTCTGCAGTGTACTCCACCCTTTTGATCTTGGCTCACTCAGCCTGACTGCTTATATTCTACACAAGATGCTAAAGAATTATGGATCCATTTTGGGCAACAGATGTTACATGTTGGTCTTCTGATGTGAATTATAGGTGCAATACTGATGCTACTTTTGCTTTATGGCTCCTAGAAGTGATTCCCAGATCTTGAATCTGAAGAATGCTCTGGTCATATCATTGTTCTCTGTGAGGACAAGGCACAGATTTGCAACATCTTTCCTTCCACAAATCTTATTTTGTACATAAAACCAGTGCTCAAGGGGAATGCCATTATATGCACTAAACAGGTACTGATCTGGATAATTATAAGGAACTTGGCTGCTTAGCAGAAAGGACAATGCTGTACACATCAAAAAAGAAAGCCTACATCTGATTTAGGTAAATAATTTTTTGTTGTTTTCTGTAGTGCTAATCTTGAGTTTTAAAGTTCAGCAGTCTCCTAACTCTGTTAACTGAGTTCAGAATGTGAGGATGCAGAAGAGAGATGCATGAATCACTGAATGAGAAATTGTAACATGAGGCTAAGAGAAAATCTGGATTTAATAGAACACACTGAACACTTATTTCTATGAAGCTTAGAAATTTCTAATAATTTGTATGAATGGAAATTCCCTCTGAAAGAATTTCTCATTGTACCTAGACTTTGAAGACCTATTTGTTCCATCAACAGGAACCCCTGCTTGACACTTCTTTCAGGAGACAAGAAAAGGGCAAGAAAGCAAACTGGAGCATTGCTAATACGTGCCAGTTTATTGCAGCACTTCTGGAAGTGGCTTTATCCTAATGCTAGCTGTATAAGATGAATTGACCTTGTGTGTTCATGTTTAGAAATACCAAAAGACTTGTGTTCAGCTTATGTAAACTACATGAAAGAGACAACTGAAGAATTGCTTTAGCAATTTTCTAGTGTAATGAGAGAATATAACTCACTCAGGGAAGGCTGAGAATTGCTCGTTGATTTCTACTGAAAGGCAGGCATTATGATGAATGCGAATTTTGCCTTCTTTTAAAAGTTCCTGTTCCAGTGATGCAGTTTTTCTCAGTGTCACTGGCTCATCTGGAGGTCAAATGCTGTGTGACTTTCAGACTCACTTGCTAGTCTGGAGTCTTGAAAGGGATGAGCACTACCAACACAAATGGGCTGCTGCAAGTTCACAAGAACATACAGTGCCTCTCGGGACATTGATCTGCCTCTTGCCTCACAGAGGAAGATTCCGTTTTCCCCAGCTATTTTCCAGTCATTAGGACACAGGAACAAGTCCTTGTGATGCCTTCTGAGCAAAGCAAAGTGAAGAGAAGTAGGCTGCAACACACAAACCATGAAAGCACAGGAGGGACGAAGAATCCTTGTGGGCACAGAGTGACAGAGCATAAGATCAGTGCTCAGGCGATAAAAGGAACTGATGGAAACACTGCAGAGCCCTGATGTACCACAGATACCAGGCAGATGTTTGCAGCATTTGCTCTGCTGCCAGATCCTTCTGTTGTTTCTGGGCGATCATCCATTTACTCTGTTGCCTCAGCTACAAGGTTTTTCTTTCCTGCCTGACAGCTGCTGATATCCGTTTTGGCAACAACACTTCTGCTTCATTTGCTCAGTCTTCCCTGCTCAAAGAGAAACTTGGTTTCTTTATATATAAATTCAAAATTTCTGTCACTGATTAGTGTCCTCCTTGGACAATCTTTTTCCTGTCTACAAATTCCAAATGTGGGATGTGGCAAAATTATAAGAAAAGGTAAAGAGAAAGAATACCCAAAAAGAATCTGAACAGAAAGAATTCTGTTACTTCTCAGAGACTCCTTAAATGATCTCTAATGGACATTAATATACTATACACTTGATCAGTATCCAGCTATTTTCCTATTTAGAAATGCATTTCAGTTTCTACATGTACACAAGAATTTAGTGGCAAAAAATAAATGCAGTCATAGTCTCAATATCATTCTTTGTAGAATGAAGAAAACTCCACAATCTTTGAAGTACATACTATTAACTGAACATAAACCAATGAGAATGGTAAAGAGAAAAACAGAGTAATCAACAAATAAACTCATCTTGGTACTGAAACTTTTGCTTCTTTCCTAAAACTGTTGAGTAAAAATAATTAATGCAAAGCAGAAAAGCTCCTATTCTTTCTCTCTGGCCTCAAAGAAGTCACTGTACTTGTAAAAGCAGCAGCACAACCTTGAAAATTAATCTGCTGAACTTGAACCTGTTTCAAGTGGTTTGCACACAGAATTGCGACAGTAATTTTTGCTGTAAAAATGTCAGTTTCACAAAATTCAATAGAAGTAAAAAGTATGAGGAACCTTTTCTGTTAATTTGTGGTGGTAGGGTATATTGCAGTTATGACAAATGTAATCATATTTCAGTGTTCTCTGCAGAAGAACTCTTGATACTTCCTGAAATACATGTCAGTACTGCAGGATGTGAAAAACACCCTTAAAATATAATTCATGCAATGCTTGCAATGCTGAACATGTTGCATATCAATATCTCCTCTGTAACTGGTTTCTGTGGATTCCTGTTTATAACAGTGCTAAAATGTGAGTGAGAAATGTTTTATTTTCATCCTAATCTCCTTACTTGTCTCAGTCAATGTCAGGAGAAGACTTGGTCTGTATTATTTTCTGCTATGGTCTTTGTCATGAAAATGAAGCATCATGATGTTCATTTCCATCAGAAGAGAACTAGAAAAGTAGAAGCAGGAACTGAACACTGCAGAACATTTTCAGAACTGTAGAAGGAACATTGCTGATATTATTATAAATGA
Source organism: Vidua chalybeata (assembly GCF_026979565.1). Lineage (NCBI taxonomy): Eukaryota > Metazoa > Chordata > Aves > Passeriformes > Viduidae > Vidua > Vidua chalybeata. The sequence continues at coordinate 9,276,587 of NC_071531.1, forward strand.
CAATAACTGAAATGTAAGTTAATTTTTTTTTTTAGGAATAGAATATATTAAAAATTTTCGTAGCTAAAATTTTCACAAAATACAAAATGATTTAGGAATAGAAATTCCTTGATTTGAAACAGCACTTCAGTTTCAAAGGCAAAGAAAAACTTTTAAATATTTGAGTCGGTGTCTTATTGCATACTAGGGAATAATTACTCTTCAATTATGCAATTTTCCACTCCTAACAATGTGGGAGTGGTTCACACCTGACAGTTCAGATCATCAGAATTCCCAGAGTGAATCACACAGTGCAAAGGGCTTGTGGTGCTGCATTAATGGTGCTGCTCTCTGATGTGTGTGCTGTGAACATTTTGATATCTTGTTTATACGATGAGGGCACTAACAAAGTTTGGGTGCAAGGGTAGCCCAGCATGATTCTTCACTTTACAACCACAGGAATGAGCAAGAGCACAAACAACACGGCTTTTTTCACTACAGGAAAGCTCTGTGATTTGTCCAAAGTCTGCAAAGTGAGGAACATTTCCCAAAAAAATCTCAGACACAGCAACACTGAGTTCTGTTTTTAAAACAGAATGTTAAGACCACCAGCTTCTCTCATGAAGTTACCACCTGACATTTCATGGGAACTGAAACTGCCTTCTTTTTGCTCTATCCCTCTTCATTCCTCTTACTGTGTCTCAGTATCATGGTGCTGCACACAGAGTTGCAGTAAAACATCCATTTGACTACTTCTGGAAGAATTCACATGAACGTTTTGCACTGCCCTGCTTGGAATCCCTGAAGTTCCATTATTTATTACCCTGTTCCCCAGGCAGCCAGCCTGATAAACATGATGCAGCAGTCCTACTCCCATCAATGATTACTAGGAAAATCCTATTGTACAGGGTCCTCCCCCACCTCTGATCTCTAGGCAACCCTCCAAAGTCCTCTCCTTTCCAGTTCCTGTGGAAGGGAACATTCTCTTTGAAATTTCCTTTGAAATAAGACATGCATTTCCAATGCCAAGCAGTGAGTTGTGTGGCAGTGATTCAAAACTCAGTAATTCATAATATTTCCAATGCACTCAATAAATAGTAACGGTTGTAGTAAAATATTATCACTTCATATTAAAAAAAAAGTATCCTGAAATCTGTAAAGGTATCTAATGTCAGTATAAAAGAAAAATTATAATTTTTCTTGGCTACTCTTTTAGCAATATAAGTGATTTAACACATTTAGTTCTCTCACTTCAAACATCCTCCTCTTTCTTCTTTTAATCACACACAGTTGGAAGTGACTTTTACTGGATTTGAATATATTAATGTGAGATGTTGGGGGAAATCAGTGATTGTAGACACAGTTGTTGCTCATAGGAGAGAGAGAACTAAAAAACCTGGAGTTGAGACCTTGACACATTAAGCAAACACCCCCTTCTCTGCTGCTGAGGGAAGAAGATATCTTCCAGAAATACGTCAAATAATTGCAAGTTACTCCATAGTTTGGAGCAATAGATCTAAACCAGGAAACCCTACTGTGCATTCTGTAACCTATATTTTACTGTTCAAAGTGAGCTTTGATTTCATAATGCTGGCATGGTCTGCTAGCACAGTAATGCAAGTTTTTGTGTTTTAAGAGAAATATTCCTAAAATTTCTCAGGGAAAACACTTCTTACAAAGATGCAGCTTTTTTTTAGAAATTATGTACATTTTTGCCAAGTATTTCAGTTAAATTGGATGTGATTATAAATAGAGAAGCCTTCAAAAGCATGTAAGGCTTCAATTCACTTCTCCCCTTTTGCCTGGTATTCCTCCTTCCCAGCCCTTCTTATTTGTATAAAGAGTCTGTTTATTCTGTTTGGTCTATTAGCAAGATATGTTCCATAAACAGAATAAAAAGTGAACTCTTGCCACCAGTTGGGACAGTTCACTCCCATTCCGATAGGAAACCACTTTGTGTGATTTATTGCAGCTCACCTCCTCCTAGTCTCTTAATTTCTTGGACAAAACCAAGGGAAAAACAAATTCCTTCCACAGCTCTTTAAAGCTGTTCCTTGGAATATTTTATTTTTAACACTAACATTTGTTCATCTTTGTACCCATTCCATGACTGTTTCCAGAGCAGCTCTCCCCACAGCATGGCAGAGCCTTCCTGCTCCCATTTTCCTTCTCTAACAGTTGAGCCTGGGGAAAGCACACTTTCATTTAACCTTTCCTTTGAAATTCTGTGTATGCGGCCAGTTAAAATCAAGTAGCCAATGTAAATAATTGATCTAATCCTTGTGTTTGAGGAAAAGGAAGCTGTAGGAGGAAGAACTAGAGAGACCAGCAGGAAAGGGTTATGGATTAGGTGTGGTTTAGGCTTTTGTAGTGGAGTGAGGATTTGATGTACAGACAAGTGACATCCTTGACAACCAACACGGCAGACCTGGCTATTAAAACTTCCTTACAATAGGTGTCAAAGGGTAGTTCCTTTATCCCTTACTTATTCCTGCTTTTGGACAAGATACTTTTTCACAACATTTTATTTTGTGTTGATTAGTGGATTTCTTTTTTTCATAGTTAGAAAGTGCCATAGGACCAAAGAATGTTCTCTTTATAGTGACTCACTCCAGAAGTCATCATACATCCTAAGGTGGGTTTACAAGGAGATCAAACAGATAGTCAGGGTACATAGTTAGAAAAGGAGTTTAATGAGTCAGGGAACAAAGCCACCGGGATATTTACCTACAAATCCATACAGATCAGAAATGTGAGGAAAAAAATTCATAGTATCAGGAGTATTTTAAGAACAAATGGGTGGGTTACTAGTGGGAGTATTGTGTTTAATTAGTGGTGGCAAGAAATTTGTGTTGGGACAGGCACAGAATAAGGTCAAATATATAATCTTCATAAGTTTGTCTTTCAAAGGATGGCATATACAAGGACATGTAAAGACAAGAATATTCCATTAATGTTGAATTTAAAGAATTTTCATCCCTAATCTTTTCTACTCAAGTAACTGTGCACACTCCACTGCATGGTAGCCTACTTTAGGCTGCCTCTGAAAGATGTGCAATGCCAGGAAGGTTTGAGTCACACTGTAGATGAGTGTCCTGACTGGCAGTGAAGAAAATTCTGGTGTGACATTTAACAAAAACATGTCAAGAACCAGGCTTTGCAAATTGCAGGTATCCAGGTGAGGGTTTAGTAGTGACAATAATAAACAACAATAATAGATTTTTTTTTAGTTTGAAGCTGAGAAGCAACTGCTACAGCTCAATGCTAGATTCACCAGCAGGAAGGTGACGGCAAATAAACGACAGCTGTGTTTGCTGTGGCTTTCATTTTATTTTGAATTATTTATAAATAGCACTAGGAGCAATTTAGGCAATCCCACATGATATGGCCTTTAAATTATTAGTTGTTTTTTTCTCTTGAACTTACTGAGCAGTAGGAGCTAGATGGAAGATAATGTCAGTGAGGTGCAGAGCACAGTTCTTTTCAGACCCGTGACTCTCGTGGTCACTTCAGCAATAATGAAGTTTTGAGTGAGCTTTCAGAAAGAAAATTCAGCTAGTGCTTTAATATAAGAATGTGCTGCAAAGTACTCAACCACACAAATACTCCTCAAACAGCACCATCTGTGTATATCACAATGCTGACAGAAAAGTAACCTAAAAGTGAAGTGAGATGAAGCAAGACCTATTGTTCTGTTCTTGTCCTCCTGCAGAACACACTGGTGTTTTTTTGTACCATCCCCAGATAACAATAAATGTTAATACCATGTAATTCTCCCATTTAATGTCCCATTCAAAGGCACACCACCTATTTCCCATTTGTGGTTTTGGTATTCTTCTGTTACTGTTCCTGGAACATGCACAGCCCTGACATGCTCAGTCTGGAGCTGACCCTTTTGCTTTGGCAGTCGTTTATCTGTTGCCTCTCCTTTGCTCCTGCAAGCTCCTCCATGTCAGCTAATACCTGAATATCAATGCTGGTTGGGTTTTTCCCCTATTCAGTTTCTCAAACTCAGAAGAGATTTATAGTAAACACCTTCAAAGATCTGTGTGCAATATATTATTTTAAAATTTACATTTCCAAGTATGCATGCAAAACATTTGACAAAGACAGCTGTCATGTCATACTGCCCAAACATGTCTTGTTCTTACCTTGTCCTCCCCTGCCTGTCTGAAAGCATCTGTTGTCCCATCTCTGCTTTGGCAGAATGCTAAAGAACTTATTTTAACTGTTTGCCCATCGCTGCCAATTGGGCTATCTATTAGAGAGGGAGAAAAGAACCTTCTACCTGAATGATAGACTGAGTCTGATACAATAGTTTTTAAAAAGTAATGCCTGAACTGTGAATGATGGTTGAGAATCTAAAATCATAACCTCCTTGTGACCAGTGTTCTCTGCTTTTCCATGCAGGGACAAAGGAGAGCTGAGCAATATACTGAGCAATGCTTTTTAGCAAGAAAACACCAAGAACAGATTTCCTGAACTAGACCTTTCTTTCTGCTGCACAGATTGACACATCAGCTGTGGAGCCAGCCTTCCTCCAACAGAGCAGAGCTACGTTCTGCAGGGAGATGGTTCAGGAACTGAAATCTCTGACACACAAATAGGGACTTGCAATTAGTGGGTTGGTTGTGCATACAGTTGGTGCATACTCTGATCCTACCTGTGTCAATTCTGCTCCACAAGACAGTGTGAGCTTGGAACAGGGAAGGGATGGCACAGAACCTTTGTATTTGAAGGCAAAGATTATGCTTTTCTCTCTTCTGTTTGCTTACTCAATAAGGAAAGAAACTGCAACTGATATTTCTCAATAACATCCCCCTAAAAAAGCAGCATGTGATATTTTCATATAATTACAAGCCAGGAGTCACTGCCCACAGTCCTTCCACTGCAAAAAAACTTTGGATCCAGAAGCAACTGGGGTGGTTTATTATTCATTTCCAGAGGATTTGCGGAAAGAATCATAAGAGAGGGAGGAGAACAAAAGGAAGAAAGATGAAGTGCACCATTAAGTATACCCAGGGATCACAATAATACACTTTATAGTCCAAAAAAATTTTACTTATGCACTATCATGGACAAAAAAGTTTCAAGTCCAGGAAGCCTAGTTTGTAGCCAATCCAAATAAAACTTCTGATCACTAATTTGAATAGTGAGGAAAGAAGTGCACAATTACACATCAATTCACTCTACACCAATCCTCAAAACCACATTCTCATTCCCACTGAGAAAACAGACAGTGAATAGACTGAGGTTGTTGTGCATGTGATGCTTTTTCCACTTTTCTCATTTATCTCCCTCTCACACAGTTCCTCAGTGTCTCTGCCCTGGTTTCACCCCTGCTGGCAGCTCACCCTACATGGCTGCTCACTCACTCTGTGTTGGAGTGCAAGAGAGAATACGAAGGGTAAAAGTAAAAAAAAAAACTCATGGGCTCAGATAAAGACAGTTTAACAGATAAAGCAAAAACCCTGCTCACAAGAAAAGCAAAACAAGAAATTCATGCACCACTTCCCATGGGCAAGCAGGTGTTCAGCCACCTCCAGGACAGCAGGGCTCCATCACAGGTAATGGTGACTTGGGAAGAAAAATGCCATAAGTCCAAAAATACCCCCTTCCTTCCTCCTTCTCCCAGCTCTGTATGCTGAGCATGATTCCATATGCTCTGGGATATCCCTGTGATCAGCTGGGGTCAGCTCTCCTGACTGGGTCCCCTCCCAGTTTCTTGTGCACCTCCAGCCTGCTTGACCAAGGCCTGGCTCTGTGTAAGTCCTGCTCAGCTCATCCCTGTGATGCAGGGTTAAGAGTTAGTGCTATGCTCAGTATTGATTGAAGCAAGATGTTTCCAATGTAACCTCACTGCAGGAAGGCTGATGGTGAGGAGTTTGTTCAGCCCACATCACAGTTTTGCAGCACAAATCCAAAACACAGCCCCATACAATCTAGCATGAAAAAATTAACTCAATCTCAGTTAGAACCAGCACTGTTGCCCACAGCTGTGGTCCCTAAGGGGACTCCCTGTCCCTTTTGGCTCCACATGTCTTCCTCCAGCCTCTTCCCTTCAGGTGACAGTTTTTTTTCCTAAATATGCTTGTGTAGGAGCACCACATGCTCCTCAGCTTTGCTCCCCCAAATTGGGAGGGGTTTGCCTCAGCCTCTGAGCTGGCTATAGCCAGCTGCAACCATCTCGGGCCAGGTGACCTCCTGCCCAGGGCAGCACTGATGCTCCCAGCTGCATCACCTTGAGACTTGTGCCCCTTAAAACATGGGCTCATCTTTCCTGGCTGGGCTCTGCATGAGAAACTAAGTTCAGCAAAAGGTAAAAAAGCTCAGGAAGGAATGGGAGAAATGCTAAATGGGAGAATTTATAGAAGAAAAGTGGAAAAGTCCATGTCTGGAATATGTGGGGAGCTGCTGTGACCTTATTTACATGTGTCCTTTCCCATTGTGGGCACATCAAGTGGATGCCTGGAGCTCAGAGAGACCTCATCCAGTGCCAGGTGTCCCTGTCCATGGCACAGGGGTAGGAGCTGGATGATCTTTAAGGTCCCTTCCACCCCAGGCCATTCTATGACAATGATACTTTTGCTCCTAGCTGTACTTCCTCCCTGCCAGGGAGACCTGCAGCCTTGAGGACACAAACCTCTGCTGCTGGCCTGTGTGCCCCATGCTCTGGCTGCCCTCTCAAGCAGGGGGTGAGGAGAAAAATCTTCTCCCCACCTTTTTTGGCTTTGTGAGCTCACAGTCCTGAGAGAAAAGGATAGGGGAGGGGAGAAATCAGCTTGCACTCCTCACAGCTCTTGTTTCACATGCCTCTGCACATTACTCCTGAGACAGAAATGAGCACACACAGAGCACTGTTCCTCTTTTACCTTTGCTGGAGGATTTTGGGGTATAAATAGCACATTCAGAGATGTTGTAGTACCACAAACAGCCCGTGCCAATGGGTCAAGTGCAGCTGGTGAGTGCTCCTGACTGAAGGTGCCTGTGCCAGCAGCAGGCTGGCTCTCTGGGCATGGATGGAGCCTGCTGAGGAGGGGCTGTCTGGGCAGGCAGCAGTACCTGGTGATGTGGGCTGAACAAACTCCTCACCATCAGCCTTCCTGCAGTGAGGTTACATTGGAAACATCTTGCTTCAATCAATACTGAGCAGAGCACTAACTCTTAACCCTGCCTCTGTATTTCCATCCCTTCATCCTAATCACTTTTAATTTATTTTTCCAGATTTGCTGGAAGGCAATGTTTCCTCAGCACAGGCTTCGTATAGATCAATCCCTTTGCAGCCTTTCAGGTTCGATGTACAAATTTGTGTTTCACAGCAGTGTAGAATGGAAAGCATGAAAAGGTGGTCAGGGTAATTTCTGGTGCATGAGATCTTATACAATGTTGTGATAAGCTTTGCAATCACTGCATCATTACACTAATTGTTTGTCACTGTGCACATGTGCATATAATCAGCAGCCTTGAACGGAATACATTACATTGCTCTTGTGTCAGACATGGTCTCAATCCATCAAGAGGAAATGGGTAGAAATGAATGTAGGAAAGTGTTTAAGCCAGAAGCAGAGATTCTAATTATTTCACACCAAGAACTTCACATACTTGCTGAACTGAGTTGTCATGCTGCTACTGATTATAATTGTCTTCTGCCATTGACAGGTGATTGTTTTGTGATTTCTGTGTCTAATGAAAATTCATTTTAACTAGAAAATTATTTTTGTACTATCCTGGATTCACTTAGAGAATTTTTGGAAAGTATCTCTGCTGCTACTTTTACCTCTTAACACAGTCTTGAAACTATTTTTTCTGCTTAATAAACTTAATTGAGAAAATTTAAATGGGTGCATTTAGTTTTTCGGTGTGACTCACAGTACTGACACATAGAAGATGTCTCTGCAGTAATAATGAAGATGATAGTGGAAAATAAAAAGAATAATTTGCTTTTATCTACTTTCATGTTATTGCAAACAGATAGGAAGTTAATTGAAGTTATGTCCCTTTTTGGAAGCGGTGTGATACAATCCATCAGTGAGAGCTAGGTTATGAAGCTCAGTGATATCTGCCTGACTGAAAAAGCTTTCAAGACTGAGATTAATGTAAAACAAAAGCAGGTCTTTTAAAATTGCATTAAGATGGTTAAATGTGTCTCTTAATTCTGTTGTTTAACTCAGTGGTGGGTGATGGTCTCATCTCACCTCTTCCTGCTTTCCAGGCTCAGGAAATGACTGAAGCCTTAACATGAGACAAGAGAAGAGGATGCCCTGGAGCAAACCTGAGGGAATGACAAATTCTGGTTTCCCTGTCAGAGTGGATGCAGCAAAGAGAAAGAATCTCCTTCATTCATTTGGTCCAAAACTGAATCTTGAGCTAAATTTCTGCATAGCAGCATGGGGTTCTACTGAAGCAGTGTTGAGTGGAGGGGAGAAAGGGGAGAAATATGGAGAAATCTCTCTTCCTGATGGAGAGTTTCCAGTAAAGCAGTCTTGTTTTGGGGAACGAACTGAAAGGAGTTATATACAGTCTTTTTATCTTCTCACATATATGTACACAAACTCTCTGGCTGCAAGTCTGGGCACTGGACAGAAAACAAGGTGTAAAGAACTGGTTTGATTATGCAAGAAAGTGGATCAATAGTAACTGCAAAAGCCAAACCCATGCTGTGAAAAAGCACACACACTTTTACAAAGATATAATCACCATTGTGTCCTCTGTCATTTTTGAGCATGTCTTGTCATAGAGAGGACTACTGATATCTGAGGCCAACAACAAGCATGGTGTGTTTGTCATTGCATGGGTAGATACCAGGGGAAGAGGCAGCTGAACTTCAACAAGAGAAATAATGTTGATTTACTAATAAAACATTATTCCTAAAGCTGAAGCATGTACATTTGTTTCTGCAACAAGTTTCATGATGAAACCATTAGATCTACTACAATGTAATGTTTCACCTATAAATGGCATCATAAACCTGGTATTATATATAAAATTCTTAAGAAAATGCTATGGTTTAAAACTTTTTAAGTAATTTATAGTTCAGCTGTAAGAGTATTACATGTATTTTATTAATATATTCCAAATGTCATTTTAAAAGTAATTAATCCTCTTCCTAGTTTGATCTACGGTACATAGGAAAAACCCAGAAAATACAAGGAAAAATGACTGACAAAAAATCAGGACTAAAAATAATTCAATTTATTATTTTTTATGGAACACTGTCCTGGGTTGCAATATAATTTATTTTCTGCAGTCTCCAATTTGTCTTCAGGTATCGTAAGCCTTTGCTAGGCTGCTAATATAGGACATGATATCCACTTTCAGTCAAGTTGAGCAATCTGCAGCTGCTATGCATGGAACATCTGTATATATTTCCTTGTAACAGAAAATACTGAGCTCTGTTGAGCCATGCTCTCACTCTAGCATTCATTTGATAGACTCTCAAAAAAACCTTACGAGGCTGCACATTCTGATCAGCTTTTTGTGAGTACCTTTGGCTGCACAGAAGGAGCCCAAGGGAGTACCCTGCCTAGGTGGTTTGTCAAAAATGGAAAACCAAGTAAAGGCTTACTGAAAAGCTGAGTTATACTGGTACTGTGGTCAACCTTTTCAGATAGACCTTGAAATTTTAATTCTACTCACCTCCCACACTATTATTTACTTTGCTTGATAAACTACAAAGCATGATGGCAGAGAATTATTCTCACTTGCATTTCTTTCCTACAGGCAATGGAAAAATACTTAGAAATAAATTGCCAGAGCATAAGTGCCATTTCTCAGAATTTCATGGGCTGTAGTCTTTGATGCTAACACAGTTAATGTACAATGGGATTTTTAATGTAAATACTAAATGTACATGAAATCACTAAAGAAAATGCAAATACCCCAGAAGCTCAGCAATAATTATGCCTCTCAGATGGCCACTTTACAGTAAGGATTTCCTTATATTTTTTCCCTCCTGAAAGAGTAATTGAGAAATTGTCCCAGAAAAAGCAAGTGAGTGGTGTGATTTTCACATTCGAAGAAAGGTTGCCATCAAGAGGGACTTTGACAGAGTTGGGAGGTCCCAGCATAAATCATGGACCTGTTAGAGCAGGTCCAGAGGAGTGCCACAAAAATGGTCAGAGATCTGAAGCACCTCTCTCACAAATTAAAACTGAGAGAGTTGAGGTTATTCAGCCTGGAGAAGAGATGGGTGGGGAAAAACCTTATTGCAGATTTGCTGTAGTTAAAGGAGAATTAGAAGAAAGCTGGAGAGAGATTTTTTTTACCAAGGCTTGTAAACAGGCAGTGACATGACAAGGAATAATGCTTTTAAACAAAAAGAGAGTAGATTTGGATTGGCCATGAGGAAGACTTTTTTTAAGGTGAGGGTGTTCAAATATTGGAACCGGTTGGCCAGAGAAGTTGTGGATGACCCATCCCTGGAAATGTTTAAGGTCAGGTTGGATGGAGCTCTCAGCAACTCAGTCTAGTGAAAGGTGTCCCTGCCCATTGGAGGAAGTTTGAGCTAGATGCTCTTTGAAAGTCTGTTCCAAGCCAAACCCCTCTGTAACTCTATTAAACCTCACTTTTCTGAAGAGAATATTGTACAAATATTTGTAAAATAATTCCTTGCTATGACCTCTGTAAAGGTATCAGAGATTCTGCACAGAAATCAGAGATAATTTGCATTTTGTTTTTTTCAAATTCTCATGTTCCCTGCTTAACTTTCTGGTGAGTGTTCCCTTTTGGCCCTTCTTTCCAAAATGTGTTAGTTTTCAGATGCTAGAGCTGAGTATTGATCCTGGAGTGATTCAGCACAAAATTCAGGGTTCCACTCACAGGTTTCACAGGACCAAACAGACATAAAGTTAGGGCTGGGTGAATTTTTTTAGTCAGGTAGAGAGACATTGAGGGGGTTGATTTTTAATGTCATTTGGGATTTGGTGAATACTTCACCATTTCATTCCACACCTCAGCTTCTTGCAACTTAGCATTTCTAACATAAAGCTGTACAGCTCTCTCTGTGGATATTAACCATAAAATTGGGATAATATTTTGAGGACTTTCAATGAAGTCACTGAAACATATTTTCAAGCTTTGCTTTTTATTACACACAAACTATTATGTTAAAAAGCATTAAGGTTGCAAAGACAAGCACTCTAAAGCAATATTCTCCCTGTACTTTCTTCCCTTCTGAGAACTTTTGAGCAGAGACACTTTTTAGTATCTATCCATCTATCCATTGAAAAACAAGCTCATTTTGGGGGTATCCAAATAAATAATACTAATAATAGATGTTGTAGTGAAGAAATGCCATCACAACATTCTGGATTTAATGTGGATGACATAAGGAGTTAATTTGCATTTTGCATTTTGGATGCACTTTTTGCAGACTATAGCTGTCTCCCTTTTTCCTACCTTATACAATAAATATTTTATCCCACAGACCTGATTGTCAAACCTGGAATGTTTTCCAGGTTATTCAGTTGATTCCCATTTCATTATATCCTAGAGTGGAATTCTTCACTACTGCTGCTCACGGATCATAAAAGAACCAGAGCACAGCAGGCAATGCCCCATTAATGGACCACTCGAGCATCCCTGTACACAAATGCTAAACCCCCACCATCCATCACCACTGCACCCTACCCACACTTACATTCAGTTCTTTGGAGGAATACATCTCGATGTGAACCAGCTCAACTATGAGGAAATTATTAGGGTTTTTTTTGTTTTGTTTTTTTTTTTTTGGTGTTTGTTTTTTTTTTGGTTTTTTTTTTTTCCACTATGGTCAAACTGCATTCATGCAATTAAAAAAAAATACAATTAAAAATATAAATTAAAAAAAAAAAAAGAAAAGAGAAGAGAAGGAACTTGAACTAAATTTTCAGCCCACTCCAGCTCCTTTTGGATCAGGATGACAAACCTGCAACATCTGGGTACCCTTCAGTGTCTGTCAGTCAGAATTTCTTTAAGTAATAGCTGCAAACATGCACGTATTCAGACATTCTGGAGAAATTAGTAGTTAGGCAAGGTTAGTACCAGAGCAGGCAACATGTTATTCCAGTTGATAAGCTCTACATCTGTATCTGCACCAATGGATTCTAGGAAAGTATTTTAAGGAAATGTTTTTGGAGATGATATTTTTTTTTTACGAGCCATAGTTTCAACTACTCCCTTCACAAGTCTATTCTTTCTAATTTTTAGCCTTAAATCCCATTGCCTGCATCATTGTGGAGTCTGAATCACTTATTTAGTGAACAGGCAGAGGAAAGAGAGATTTCTTAAAAACATGAAAGACAAGTATCCTGCCCTAACACCATTATTATAGTAGATATGTTGGTAAATTGTATAGATGGACCAATAGTTTTCATTTCTAAGTTTTTACTACATCAGGTGACACAGTCAGAATTAGACAAACTCCTGGTAACCTCCATAGGCTGCCCAGTAACTCCATGGTTGCCATTAGCTTGTTGCTCGTTTATTAATTGATTTGAATTCAGAGCAATTATTTCCCCACTTAGCGATCTGGAGGGAGCTTGGGATATTAGCATCAGATGTTCCAGTGCTGTGAAGTCATTGCTAGAAGTATTTGCCCTCTTTTTTTCTCTACTTGCAGGGTCTTTTTTCTTTAATAGGAAGCATCATCTTGAATATCAAAATGTTTTAAATGTTTTATTGCATTGCAAGATGAGGAGATATAGACTTTTTTTTTTTTTTTTAGGAAGATCAAAATTTCATTCACTTATTTTTTTTAATCTCCATTTTTGAGGAACTGCCTTTTTTCATATTATTGAAAGATATCTGAAGAAGGGGGAAAAACAATGAGAGCCAGAATCATTGACTTATTTATATTATTGTTTGTTAAAAGAAATTCCCTCCAAAATAATTTTAAAACATAGCAATCAAAATATCTATTTCTGAAAGCTCTGTTATTATACTTCCAGTACTAGAAAATATCTGCCATGTGAAAAACAGCAAATAGAGTATTTTTCAGTTTTCTACATGCTGCACAAGGCCATTCTATGAAATAAATACGGGAAATCATAATAGTTTCAGAGTCAAAGTATGCCTCACATTTTTATGTGTAGAGGTCTCAAAAATACCACTGTGAATAGAGTATTCAAGAAAAACATATTTCTCTGGAACAAATCAGAAGAGTTTTCTTCATATTCTGTCATGCCTATTCATAATTTCAAGTTGTTAGCCTCAAAATAACACTTCCAGTATCACTACCTTCTCCTATATTTCAGTAAGAAAGACAACTCTAAAAATGTTGAAGGTCACTGAGACAGCTTGCCTGATTTCTCCTGGGTTTTAGATTTATGGCCATTTTCACCAAGTTCAAGAAAAAAAATTGAACAAAGGCAAGACTACTGTATTAAGATTAAAGAAAAGTCTGCAAATATTTAGTGGGGAAAATGCATTAACAGCTCTCACACTTCATATTAGTCTAAAATAAATAACAGCAAGTATGGACACAATTCTGCCACCTCAAATTTCCACTGTTTAAGTAAACTGTAAATAGCAATTTATTGTTAGTAAATCAAAACTTGGAAATGGTGAGAATTATTTAATTGTTTGAGAATTTTTTCACAAGGAATAAATGAATTTTTAATAATATTAGTTATTCTCTTTTTATTAATAGGTATTAACTCAAAATCCTTGAGTTCAGATTTTTACTCTCTTTTCATATCACAGCTACAAGGAAAATAGAACTAAAATTAAAAAGCAGGAGCTGAATAGTCTGGAATTCAAGGTGAAAGGGCTTGGCTGTTCCTTGCCACTGATGCCTGACAGAGATGCTGTTTCTATGCAGCGTGCTTGGGAACAGAGCATGTGGCTGGACAGGGAGAAAGGTTTTAATCATTTCCTTGCTCTTTTCCTTTAGCCAGTGGAGATGAATTCATGCATGAAGGTCCAGGAGGCAAAGTGGGGAACAGGGAAGAGGAGTGGTTGTAATTTGCAGCTCACATTGACTAACCCAGCACAAAAAGAGATGGGAACCTTTTCTGGCGTAGAGGTGTAATCCATACTTGCCATATCTCCCAGAATGTAATGTAATGCATGGGGGTGTTGGGGTTCATTCTACATGTTCCCCAGGAATTATTTTTCCTCCTCAGCAGTAGTTCTAATCTCAACAAATGAAATAAGTAAGTCAATTGAATCCAACTGAAATCCTAACAATTAGCCTAATTTGATAAGATGTGGGGTAGTTTGGAGCATGCTGAAATGACCATTAACTCAGTAGAGCCAGTGCTTCACTTGCCATCGCTGTAGTTTTGCCTGGTTTGATGCACTCTTCAAGTTGTTCTGCAAAACAACTTGATTGCCTCCTAGATTTTGTATGTTTTTAATGCCAAAAAACGAATATGAAAAAAAAATATGAAGAAAAGATTCTAATGTTGGTTTTTCTCTCTGTGCTTTCCCTTGTTTCCCTTGTCATCTTCATTTGCTTGCCCTCCTGGGCTTAGCTCACATCACAGCTCCCTGTGAGATGCTGCTTGTAGGGGACAGCTGAGTGCTGTGCTGTTCTAATAGGGAGAGAGGTACTAAACTGTGCTCTCTCCAGTCACATATGCAATGCCTCAGCTACAATGGGGAAAAAAAAAACCCACAGTTTAGAAATGGCAGTGCAGAGAAGCCTGAGTTAAAAAATGGAAAATGTTTTATGCTATACACAATCTCTTTAGATCCATGTAGAATCCAAAGACTGCAGGATGAGATTCAGAACTAATACTCATTTAGACGTATGAAAAGCAGAACAACACTGTTCTTCTAGTAAAGCCACACTCAGGTCTACTTTTCAAGCATTTTATTGCATCATTATCACTGTCTTTATTTTAGTGCCATCTCTGAAAAACGGGTCCTTCACTTTCATACCAGTCCTGTGTACTTGAGTTGCATGGATACCAGATCAATATTAATGCTCTTTCCCTGCCAAACATGAAATCACAGCTTCTGCTGTCACTAAGAGCTGTACATTTAAGTGAACCTGGGACAGAACTGCAGTGCCAGCTCACCATCTGATCACAGCCTTGTGGAGTGGGCTCCAAGACTTACTGAGCCAGCTGCCAGGGATAGCCCACAGTAACAGAACTATTGATAGCATTCTTACACTTGTCATCTCGTGTGGGATCTGAAATCCTGACACACTGTCAGAGCATGCATAGTGTGTCTAGAAGCCATAAAATAAATGTGATGCCATGTGGCAATTAACATCACTGGTGCTTCAAAACACAGAGCTGGTGGGGAGACTTGCCTGTGGGGTTTCGTGGGAACACACAATACATGATGCAAAGGAAGTTCAAAAGAATAGATGGATAAGGTTTTGTTTAGCCAGAAAGCACAAACTGAAATTACTGACAACTAAATCTCTATATTAATGGCACTCTTATTTTTTGATGTGGAGATGATTTGCCTCAAGCTTTTAGATCCAGAGTGACAGCAAGCTGCTATGAATCCAACAATGCTTTTCTTCAGCCTTTAGTAGTTGTTGATTTTTTTTTTTTCATGCAGTGGAAAGAATGATGTCTGGTCCTGTGTCCCCTTGTCAGGTGTTATGAAATAAGCCTCCCTTCTAAGGTTTTACTGGTGTAATTTTACTCGGCAGGTTCTGAGGAAGGCAGAAGTAGCTGAAGGCCATTGTAAGGCCAGGGATGCCTCCAGTTCTGCAGAAGCAGCCCTGTCTGTTTCACCCAATGAAACTTTCTCACTTGAAGCCTAATTAGGGGACCCTGAAATAGACTTTTCACATTTATTCTTGAAAATATTCAGATTGACAGCTAATAAGTAGTGTCCACCTGCTGATAGGACTGTTCCAAATAGCAGAAGATCATCTCAGAGAAACCCAGTAATGAGGAATTTCCTTCAGATGGAGCTCTGTGCAAACCTACTCTAATAGGGAAGGACATATTGTAAGGGGAAAGTTTAATCCATTCTGAAAAACTCAAAGCTGTATTCAATACGTGTGATCCTCTGAGCTTGATCTTGGCTCTCTAGGGCTCTAGTTATTTGGATTTTGCAAGGTGTTGTTGAATCTACATTTTCACAGTAGGCTCAAGTAAACCTGAATATTTTATTTTTCACATTGAAATATTATGCTTTTCACTTGGACAATTGACTGTATTGACCATCACTTTGGCTACATTCATAGCTACTTATTCAGATAGAAATAATGAATCATACTTTTTCAGCATCCTACCATGACTTAAACTTACAAAACAAAAATTGTGGGCATTTCAGTATTGAATTTTTTTTTTCCATCTGTAGCTTTTGCTGAAGTGTAATGGAAAGATTTATTTCTTCCTAATTTGAAAACAAACCAACTGTAAACTGTGAGACAGAAAACAATCCATTTTCTTGTGTAAACTGAGAAAGATGAAAAGAACAAGCCATGATTTTCTCCGGTCAAACTACTTCTATACTGAGGATATAACATGAATAGGGAATAGCATGAATTTAACCTGTCCTCTTTGCAGCTTTTCACTGGTAATTTTGTAGTTTTATTAAGATGCTGTAATAATTGTGATACACTGTGCTATCTCCAGGAGAAGGTTATTTCAAGCACAGTATGCTGTATTTTTAACTGAAACGGTAATTTAATTTCTGTCTTCAATGTTACTTTTAGATTCTCTTATATCCTACACAAACATCACTTGATAATATTGGTTTATGCTTTTTCTTATTTTTCCCCTTTAGTTTTTTTAAACCAAGCCTTTGATTTCTGCAAGTCATTTGAAGAGGAAAGGATGACTGCTGCTCTGTGTGTTCCTGCTTCAGTAGTGCATGGCAAGATCAATTTGGGCATTAAACTTTAGCTTTTACCCTCTTGCAAGCCTGCCAAGCAGTAAGTATTATTATGCCAGGAACTTTCAGCTTCATTAAAACTTCAGTATGTTATCAGAAATTCATGCGTTTGGCAGACACACTGAAGGAATCCATATTCCTTACTTGGAGAAAATATGATTTTTTTTTCATGAAGTTAGTTATATACATTCTTCAATACGTTTATTTTTTAAATTTTGCATAATTTTCTCAAAATTTGTAAAATTTTGCATAATTTCTTCAAAATTTGTAAACATTTCATTTTTAAAAATAAAAAAAAATCAACTCTCAACTGCAATTTGGTCTAAAATTCAACAGCAAAATATTGATTGTAGTTTAATACCAAGCTGTCTTTGTAGGTCAGCATCTTTGATTCACTTTAAATTCAGTAGATAATGTTTACAATGGAGAGACATAATTTTCCCCCCAGTTTTCCTCTTGATTTGAATTTGAATAGTTTTCTAATTGGATATGGTTTAACACAGAATTAATTCCCTTTTTTCCCCTCCCCAACAAGTGGACAAGTTACACAGTACCTGCTTAAGCTAGGTATTTTGCTTCTAGAGCAAAATTCAGACGACAGGAATGAATCCATTAAGTGCAAAAGAGCTGAACAGACTTAGAGCAACCTCCAAGGAAAGGTTAACTTTGGGTTCACTGTGCAAGCTAAAAGGAAAATTGCTGCTGCTAACATTTGAAATAAGCACACTGAACAATTTTACTCTTGCACTTAAATATTTTTCTGAAAATTGTCTCATTTTGCTTAAAAAGTATAACAACTCTTTGTTTTCTTTTTCTGAAACTGAATGTCCATCACCTGTAGACAAAGATGCTTACTGATAAATAAGTGGTGAAGTAGAAAGCACACAAAGATACATGAGATTGTGGCCTGAGGGAATTCTCTGATGCTAAAGCAGCAACAGTGTTAGTGAAGAGAACTATGGAAGAAAATTCCCTCAGAACTTAAGACTCTGGTGAAATTCATCCCAGGGATTTGGATGAGAATACACTATGCATTCATACTGAAGCTCTTTTCCCTCCTGACCAAAGCCAGAAATCACTTCTTTGGCATTCTGAATGGGGAGGTCAGCTCAACTGGCCAAGTTGCTGTGACTGATAATGTGCAATCCTGAGAACAAACCATGGGACAACACTGCCAAAATTGTGAACTATTCCTTGTTTTTAGCACTGGTTGGGTCAGAACAGCCCCAAGGTAGAATGTAATTTTCATGTTTGGGAAGTTTATCACTCTTCCTCTGTTAGCAACCACTTTATGAACTGACCATGCACTTACACCCACACAAGTAGCACTGAGCAATCAGCCACAGTAGGAACAGAAATTCCAAACCATCATGGGCTGCTTTGGATGGAGGCTCTGCAGCTCCTTCACATTCTCAGACTGTTTAAACATAGCCCATATGATGTTATGTACCTGGGAACATGCCCAGAACACCATCATTCTGTACTAAACATGGGTTTATAGGACCTCTACAGGAAGACATGCAACTATATGAGTATTTTAGTTCGGTTCCTTACTCTTCTGAAGTTAATATCCTGACTGCTCATGCTTGCCTTCATGTGATTTGTACTACTGAGTGGTTTCAGAGGGTTTGCACGATATTTAGTTGGATTAAAATAACGTGAAGAAAACTACTCTGGGAAAGCACCAAATGAGTGCTAACTGCAAATGGGAAATGAGCCCACAGGATCAAACTGGAGCCAGTCTAAAGGAGGTATGTATGACTCTCACTTGCCTTTGATCCTCCATGCCAGCACTTTCATTCTACAGATCTACTCCCTTCATCCTTTCACCAGTTTGTTCAAAGAACAGAAAACAAGAACAAGCCTACAGCCTACTCCCCCTTCATTCTTCACTTTAAAAGCAAGAAATTTATGAGAAAGCACCAAAAAGTGGTTTATACTTAGCTACTGACACAGAGACCAAAGAAACAAAGACAATAATTCTGGATTGAACTTTTTTTTTTCAGAGACTAAAAAAGCTAATAGCTCTAAAAGTAAATATTTCAATGGATGTCTCCTTTCAGAGATATGGTGTCGACAGAATGTAATTATGTGCAACTGTTGCTTTTTTGTTCAAGGAACAGTATAAATCACAGTAATTTGTGTTTGATTTTTAAAGAACATACTGTAGATTTGGGCATGAATCAAGGAGAATGCACTGGCTGAACTCTTTAGCTCTTATTCATTTGTTTGCATTGATTTTTCCATGATTGTGAGTGTTTTTCTATTGTATAGAGAAAACAATATGGGAGACATCTGGTGGCCATTAATTAACTGAAACTCTCTAATTTATTGTATTAGTTGGTTGATCTACTACTAAGCTTATAAATGAGCAACTACAATTTTAAAATTCAGGATAATGTATCACAAATCCACCCCTAATTTATTTGCTACTTAGTTTTAATTATTTATGCCTATTCATGCTTTATTGGTCAAGGGCAAAGAATTGTTGTAACTGCAAATGCATCAGATTTACATTACCAAAAACCAAGTTCTGAACTTTGGAGAACTTTGGAGACAAATTAAGACCTTGACCAGATGACTCAGAACTATCTCTTACTTATCTACTTTCTACATATATTTTTAATTAATATAAAATTATTTATTTTGCCCACAATTATTTATTTATACTTCTTCTTTTGTTCATATGTGTGATTGATAGGAAGATGCGAGAGTGCATAAAGGAATCAGTTGATGTTACATCATTTGAATTACTAAAACAAGCACTTATAATAAATAAAAGTGTCAGCTTTCTAACTGTTCTCTAGCTTGGCATCTTCATATCTGTGTGCATGCATGTGAGTGTCTAATGATATATTAATTCATTTTTTCTTTTGCTCAGATATTATGGCATCTCACTTCATTCTTTAACAGGGAAGGTAGGATGTTAAAATGACTAAGTCTTCAGGAAAGAACTTTTTCCTCTTCAAAACACAAAAGTACTGTCCTTTTTCTCACCCCATTTCTTGGGAAAACACTGAATAATAGACACTACCACATTCAGAAAAATCAATGTGTCCATGACAGACAAAGAAAGAAGGGCAGTTCATTTTCTAACATCTAGAAGTCATAGTCAGGGTTTTTAGCAGAGGTGCTGCTGTACTGCCCTGACTGCCCCCTGCTTAAGGCAGTGTGGCTCAAAATCTACATGCAAAACTTTGCCTCCAACATCAAAGTAACAGTGTGTTCTCAGACGGAGGAATGGCAGCTGCACCTTTGCTTTTGAGGATCTCAGTAATATGGTATCTTCTGTTCACGGGAGGGGAATAGGAGAGAGAGAGAAATTGAGTATTTCTGGCGAAACCTTCTAGCTCTCCCTCTCAGATGCCATAACTTATTCAGCTTCACCCATGGCCACACTGTGTTGGTGGCATCCACTCAATGTCCCTGGAAGACAAAGTCTGACTTGAGAGTATGGTCATGAATTTCCATGGGAGTTCTGGACATGCCCCTGCCCGGCTGGAGCTGTGCGGTGCCAGTGGCCTGCCCTGGACAGCCGGGCAGAGCAGCTCACACAGGAGTTCTGCCAGAAGTCCTTGTCCACAAGCACAGATGGGCAATGTGTCACTCCCTTTGGCTTCTGAAGGAGAAATATCAGCATTCCAGGGGGCTGGCAAATCACACTGAAGTTTGAAACCATTCCGAGGTGAACATTTAACAGGAAGTAAGATGCAGTCATAATTTTAATTATCAGGTACATCAGTGACTACTTGCATTTTGAAAGTTTTCTTTACAAGACAGATTAGACCTAAACATATGTATTTATACCTTCCTACCTATGGAATTTAAGGCCACAAATTTGAAATGTTTAGCTTTTATGATTTGTTTTCCAAAAATAAATATCTTAACTGCAGTAAAAACAATGTTTCTTTTATACATGATGATTCTGAGCATAGGAAGGAAAATTTATATTTGTGTGTATGATGTTTCCTGATTTTAAGGGAACTTTTTTGATACAGAATTTTACTCTAAAAAAATTGCTTCTGGAGACCCAAATGTACATTGAAAATTCAGCTATTGACCTAAAAAAAGAAGTTAGCATGATTTTATTTTGTTTAGTATCATCTGTAGACCAGGTGGGTTGTTTATTTCCCCAAAGCTAGTAAGATTTAATTTCTGCTAATGTTTTAATTTTTGCTGAGGTCTAGTATGTCAAGCTGTTGTGCCTGGTAATTCAATATATCAGTTTCACAAATGTTAATGTATTCATAATCATGTTTTCTTGTGCCCAGATCTACCAATCAACCCACCAGTCTATTCCCAATCTAATGTTATCGCAAATAGCATGGTACAAATGTTATAAAAAAAAAAAAAAAAGAAACCTACATCAAGCATTTTACATTGATTTTTACAAAGACTGTCAAAACAAGTCATGATGTTATTGATGTAGCATTTCTCTGAGGCTTGGAGTGTTTAATATGCATATTAAAAAATCCTTCTTCTTTGTGACACTGGAGATGTCTGCCCAGTCAGTCCATTCACTTTTGTCTCAATTTTAAATATTTTTGGCAAAATTTTGCTCTTACGTTCTGATTCTGCTCCTTCACCTGTAGTTCACCAGTGTGACTCTGTCTGCTGCTGTGAATGGGTTTATGAAAGGCAGGTCCTGCTTGACTGCCCTGACCTCCTTCCATGGTGAGATACTCACGTGAGTGGGAGAGAGGCTGTTGGTCCTGATTCCCTGGAGTTTAGTAAAGCCTTAGACACCGTTTCCCACAGCATTCTCCTGGAGATGGCTCATGGCCTGGATGGGTGTGCTCTTTGCTGGGTGAAACACTGGCTGTGGGGCCCGGCCCAGAGAGGGCTGGGGAATGGAGCCACATCCAGCTGGCGACAGACACCAGGGATGTTCCCCAGGGCTCAGCTTTGGGGCCAGTCCTGTTTTATGAGGAGCAACTGAGGGAGATGAGGGTGTTTATTCTGGGGAAAATGAAGCTCAGGAAAGATTGTTACCCTCCTACAACTCCCTGAAAGGAAGTTGTAATGAGGTGGGGATTGCTCTCTTCTTTCAAGTTACAAACAATACGACAAGAAGAAATAGCCTCAGGTTGCAGTAGGGGAAATTTAGATTAGATATTGGGAAACATATTTTCATGGACAGGATTTTCAAACATGAGCAGGCTGCCCTGGGAAGTGGTTGAATACCACCTTGGAGGTATTTAAGAGATGTGTAGGTGTGACACTTGGGCACCTGGTTTAGAGGTGAACTTGGCAGTGCTGGGTTAACAACTGGGCTTGAAGATCTTAACAGCCTTTTTGCAATCTAAATGATTCTATGATTCTATGACTTGGAAAATATAAGAGTATCAAAAATTGAGCCCTGGATTTTAGCTGAACTCAAAATTATATAAATAACTAAGTGCAGGTGTTCTCTATTTAATTTCTAATTAATCGGTTCTGGTCCAGCTCCCAGTTCAGCATGTGGAAATATGTTGTGTCAGACTCTCTTTTCACCTTGCAAAGGTTATGAATTCTAGAATTAGATTATTTGCCATATTTTTTGAAAACCTCTCATAAAGTGTACAAAGCACTCTCCTCTTCTCTACTAATCACCCACAGTTCTCACTACCCACAGCCATAGGGCTTCAGCATTGATGCTCTGTCACAGATTTCAATATTCCAAAGCACAAACCCATAAAAATCCTATAGACTTTATCGTTATTACTCAAGTGACTGCTTCCAGCACACAGAGTACCTTCAGATATCCTTGGGGGCTACTGAGCACCTTGCTAAAGCACAAAACAATGGAACATTTTGTCACAGCATCACATTCCACATGAAGGGGCCATTGGCACAACAAGGTATTGATGATATTTCTACACAAGTCAGAGGAAGCTGTCCCACTTGATGGCGAGGTGACACATCAGCCATGTGCTGCCTCTGGAGAACCATGGAGCTGTATCTGCCCTTCAGTCATGGACTTTGGCCCAGGGATGGGTGGGAAGGTCAGAACATTGGGATCAGCACACCTTGGTTCAACTGTGCAATATTTCCCTTGAAACTATGCAAAGATTTATCTCACTGTCATGTTCCCCAAACCTCTGAAGCAGCAAGTTCAAATTCCCTATGGTGCTACTTGCAATTTTCAGTGCTGTTATTTGATTGCAGGCAATTTGTTCTCTTCCTTCTCTATATTTTCTCTATGGTTTACTATATGCAAAAGTATAAATGGATAATAGTCTAACTAAATAGAAAAATATTGGAGGTAGGGAGGCTTGTGGAAGGACAGGACTAGGTAGACTGAGAAAAAAATATCTGTAAAGATTGATTAGATCATTTTTAATGATCTCTAGGTCCCATTTTGACAGCTCTGTTTAGAAAGGTGGATTTAGATGATGTATTTATTTACCTAAAGGTCATCAGCTGATGAAATTCCTGGTTCACAGGAAACTAATTTATACTGTTTAAAAACTTGGTGAGTATCCTTCCAGATATACTTTTAGATATGTTATTCATCAAATAGCAGAAATACCAAATTACTGGAAAGTCAGGTATTAATTAATCCAAGAAAGAAAAAATAATTACCTTTTTGGCATGTCCCATAGATGTAAATTTCACCGAGGTAAATGTGCACTACTTTACATGTATATCGTTCACAGAAGACATCAGACCCCTGCCTATTGCAGAAAGGGCAAGGTGGTTTACATTGTATTTGATGACAACTGTTATTTTTGCATGTTTTGGAAACAAAGTTCCCCGTGTGAGACTAGCTTTCTGCTATCATGGACACTGATCAGAATGCAAGGAAAACCAAGCATTAATCAAAATTAAAAGATAGTAAATACTCTGATATTTTAAAAAATGCGATATTCTTTTCATGTGTGGGGTTTTATTTTTGTCTTTGATGCTCATTTACTTCATGTCTTCAGAGTTGCTTCATGTCTTCAAGGTTTTCACCACAAGGGTTAGAAATCTGCTTTTTTTAAATCTTTGCGATTGAAAAATGAGCTTCTCGAGTGAGATCACAATCGTAGCACCTGAAGCTGTAAGAAAATTGCTGCAAATTAAATCTTCTAATCACTTACCTAGAAAAAAATGCAGAAGTAACACACACCTTGGTAGCATACACTGTGAATTTAAATATACATGCATGCACACCCACATGCAGACACACACATAGATGAATGTATTTATGTGAATACAAGGATGGATAAATATATGTGTGTATGCATGTGCACACACCCCCCTGGGTGAATAAATCTGAGTGGTACAAGATAGGAAATATTTATAGCAAGCAGCAAGAATGTCTGGAAAAGAGCTTCAGTGATTTGTAAAATATACACTCCAGTTTAGAGGCAGTAATTATTGACAGATGCCCAATATCCTCCCAGATTTGAGTATTCATGTATTTCTGTTAATTATGTAATTATTAATGTAAAAAAAGGACCAAACCTGTGATAAATATATATGAACTTTTACAAAAGCACATAGAACTGGACCAAGGGGAAAAAACACAGTATTGTTTAACTAGTATTTTTGTGTCACAGTATTTTTTAATTTCTTCAGTGAAATCCTAAAGAATCGAAGCACCATGAAGTCTGTCCAGAGGAAGTGGTGGGAGAAAATTAAAAAAGTTAAAGAAGCAAAAAGCACTGAGTGATCAGAAGGCACTTGGTGCTTTTGTGTCCTGACAATAAAGTGAGAATGCCCTCTCTGAGCTGGCAGAGGTTTTCTAGTCATCACACTCAAAATAACTATAGCAACATAAGCAGGTTTTAGCATTCACTGTGAGCCTTCACCTGTTATTTGCTCATCCTGTCTGTAACACAAGGCACCTGTTTGTTAAAAATTTGGATATGGGCATAATTCAGTGGGCTGAAGCCAAGATCCCTGGGTATTTTTAAGAGAATAGTAGCTGATAAAAATAGCCAGGCACAGGTCCAATAAACAATAACAGTTCTTTTCTCATGAAATACTGGGCAGCATTCAGCACTATGCTAACTAGAAAGATATTGATCAATTAGAGAGAATTTAGTGAAGAACAACAAAATTAATTTATGGGGAGAATGAGGATTTAGGAGATGGATTAATGGTACTAAATTAGGTCTGTGATGATTAAGGAAAGCAAGAAATTGTGTTCAGATAAATCTCCCAGATTTGCTCAGGTTCAGTGCCTGAGGTGGTGCTACGTGGGTCATATAAAACAGGATGTGTCCCTCCTGCTCTGGGACACCCCTGTCACCTGCTCAGAGCTTCCTGTGGTTCTGATGCTGCACCACAAATGGCCCCACAGTAAGAGCTCAGCCAAGGGAGAGCATGAAAGGGGGGAGCAACGTGAATCCTACAGTGAGTGTGCAAGACTTGATGGGTGAGAAAAGTGTGAAGATTGTTAGCTGCATGCAGAGAGAAGTATTTAATGTTTTTGTGCAAAGATACAGCGAAGAATAAAATAAAGAAATTAAAATTTAGTCTGCCAAAAAACAAACCAAAACCGCAAAACACTAAAGTGTGTTCTACTAGAGGAATTGCCTCCTGAGATAACCTGGAGGATGATTCACCACCAGTATTTTTAACATTATTCTGTATGAAACTCTAGAAAATGTGCTTTTGGGACTAAGCCTCCCTTAGCAGAGAAATGGGCTTCATGATCAATGAATCTCTGATTTTAATGTCTGCAATTTTCTGAGAATATTCTAAACAGCATTCATATTTCTGCCCTGGAAATGTGCTGCTGCGGAGTGAGAGGAATCTGTGTACTATTCCCATGAAAACAGTGGGATGCAATGAAAAAAAGCTTGTGAGTAATAATGAGAGCTATTAGCTAATAGACTAATAATATTTTTCTCATTATGTGGGGTGGGGAGGAGAAGAAAGAATGCAGGCAGGCCTCGTGCCAGAATCTCTGAGTCACAATTAAAAGTTATGCTGCAATCTTGCAGAATTTGCTTTTTATGGTGCCTGCCAGTTGTATCCCCAGCAGGGACATGTGAATGCTGCCATTCCTTCCATGTGGCACTGTGTCCCCACTCCAGGGGCACTGTGCCTCCTCTCCAGTGGCACTGAGTCTCCTCTCTTATGGACATATAGAGAGCAGGCACAATGTCTCATTACTCCAAATCTCAGCTGTTAACCCTTGTAGTTTTTCTTTTTTCCTTTCTTACAGAACTCACCTCCTCTTACAAGAGCTCCCTTCCTCTTCAAGGGAAGAAAGGGCACAGCTAAGGCTGTAATTTGTGGTTTGTGCCTTATCTCTCACTTGCAAAAGCCTCCAGCTTCTGAATGCTCTGCAGATCCCTTGTGGGCCTGGCTCACAGCTCCTGCATGGGTGTTGGTTCTTCAGGGTGAGTGAAATCTGTGGCTTGGGCTCTTCATTTTAGTCCTTTCCTCTCTGCACTCATACACAGCCCAGGAGGAGTCTGGATCTAGAAGGATTCCCTGCTTAGTTGCTATCCAAGTCTGATGCAGGCTTTTTTTTTTTTCTCTCTTTTCAAGCTTCTCTGTATGTTTTCAGTTGTTTGCCATCACGTTTTCCATTTTTTGCTGTTCCTCTTCCTCTACAAAAGACCACATTGATTTTCAACCATGGTGCATACATATGGAAGAGTATCCTTCAAAAGAGGATGGGATGTTACAAACATGCAGTCATAGTGATGGTGTTCATGGCACTGAGGAGGCAATAAATTGGAACCAGTTCTTATGATCAGCAGAGGACCAGGGAATGATGAGTCTAGTTTGCTGTAACAACTCAAGTTGGCACTGAAATTAGATCTGCACCACTGGCAGGGGGTTACTGGTGCTGTTGCTTGTACAACTCTCCATCTTTTTTGCATGTTTTTTTGATTTCTCAATGGTCTAAATTCTAAACCACACTGACAGAACAAAATAAAGAAGGGGAACTTGTTTTTTAGTTTTCAATATGGCAAGTCCTGTAATGTTTATCTTGCTTATTAAAATCTTGAAGTATTTATCAAGCCCTTGTTATAAACCCTGTGCTGAACAGTGATGACCTAAAGCAGGAAAGACTAATGTTTTGTGGAGCAAGTGGTGCAGCATTAAAGAGATCCTGATGGCCTCCAGGATGAGTCTAGATGCTAATAACAAAACAAAACAAAACACCCCCACAAAATAAACCAAACAACAACAACCAACCCAGCAAACACACAACCAAAAAAAAAAAAAAACCCACAAAAGAAATCTAACAAAAACTGAACACCACAAACCCCACACTGAGTCTGAATAAATTTTTTTCTGCCAGTTTGAATGGTAGGTGATGCATAGCTAATCATAACTGTGCCAGCAAATCTGTCAGCTGTGTTTTATCTAGAAAGTACTGCCTTGTGCTCATAAAGGTTAAATTGCGTCTCTACCTTCCTAAAATCTCTGTTCTCTACTGCTGTCCTAGAAGTTAAAATCCAAATGCCTGTGTGGTTTAACAGTTTAATAGATATGAATATATATATATATTATTTATTTTTCCTTCTGGAGCTTGGAAACTGAAATAGCCTAGGAGATTTATATTTTACATTCTTAGTTTTCTGTAGTATTTCTGTGTTGATTTTCATTCCAGTTCACTCAAAACTTTATCACAAAAGCTCAGTGGGTTCATATATAAACTTGAGATTAAGGCCCAAGAGATAGAGATAGCAGTAAGAGTTGCACAGTTTCATGTAATTGTCCTGTTATACCAAGGAAATCCAGTGTCCCAATTAAATTTAACATCTTGTCTATAAAAATAATTCTCTACCTGCCAAGAACTTCAATATTATGACAATGTCCGAACAATATGGGTTGGTACATAATCTATTTTCTAGTAGTAAAACTTCTAGGGTCATTAAGTGGGAAAGCAAAAGGAGAGATGTTTTAAATATATTTATATATATTTTAGTAGCATTCTTCCCATGCAGCCAATATAACAAAAATTGGTTTATATTATTGTTCCCATTTCTTTTGGTATGCAGGGGTCTTTAATTTTATTGGGGAATATTATTTAGACCATAAATTCAATTTAGACAGTTGAATTGAGTTTATTACATGAAACTGAGCAGCAAATAACTTTTAATGTGTTTTCTGTACCTTTCATCAGTAACACTAGCATATGGTGTTTTCTTATCAGAAATTAATTATGAAGTCTTTTTTTCCAGTCAAGATATAGGAGTTAAAATCATGAATGAGAACTTAGGAAAACTAATCAAAGTAAGAAAGTTTTTCTAACCTAGGCAAAGTATTAGCAAGATATTCCACCCACAAACCTCTTGAAGATAAAGAAAAGTTCAGTTTGAGAAGCCTTTATTTTGAAATTAATTTTTTTTCTTGTGTAATTAATGCAGACATTATTCTGGTATATAGGGCATTGTTCTTCATCAACTCTTAATGTTATCATGTTATTAATGTGCCATATAAAAAGAAAGATTTTATAGCACAATTTGGTTAAAATCAGAAAGCAACCTAAATCTTTTACATGGAGACTGTGCTATGCAATTTTAATCCTACTTTTGATTGCGTAAGTGACACATTTACTTTAGCCTGGTGTACTTAGAAGCTTTTCAGTCATGGAGTAGCAGTGCAAAAGGTTCAACAAATGGGAAAAATAAAGGCACATATTGATATTAGATGCTTCGAGCTATAGTAAAATTGGAAGATACTAAGATCCCATCAATACTTCTTTTAGCTGTTTGTCTCAATATTCTTAATTCACAAATATGATCTCTGCATTCATTTTTTTAACCATATAAAATCATCTGGTCTTCCAAAATGCACTGGGAGACTGTATTCTTTTCCCCCTTGTTTTTCCTAACATAGTTACAGTCATTATTAGCTCTCCCCTGCCAAGTTTCTATTATATTCAACAACTGGACTTGGATTCATTTTCCCCACAAGGCAGTCTGCTGTGCTAATGGCCAAGCAATCAGGTCACCTTTTGAAACTACCAGTACAGTGTTTGATTGGCAGACATGAATATTAAAAATAATGTTCTCCTTATGGCTTTTATTTTCTGCTGTGCTCTAGTGTCTGTCTTCTCTTGATAGTTTATTAACCATGTGAGTGTATGTACATGAAAGCAATAGTGTCCCTGATCCCTTGCCCTACTTGTAATATTCCTCTCTCAGCTCTCTTTTTCAGAGGTGGTTATATGCTGAACCTTAAATAATGCCTTTCCAGCTCTTTTCAGCTCTACAAAGCTGCTCTGTTACCCTTCCAGCTCAGTTTGGAGCTTTTGTGCCTGTGAGCCAGGGCTCTGTCAGTTCAATTCCCATCCTCAGCCTCGCACCCTCACCCACCAGTGACATTTCAGAGAAGCAGCAGGCTGGACACTGCCTCTCCTGGCCTCTTCTCTAGTGACAGAGAGCTGCATCCCTGACTGGCACCCTGCCCCAG
Organism: Vidua chalybeata; assembly: GCF_026979565.1. Lineage (NCBI taxonomy): Eukaryota > Metazoa > Chordata > Aves > Passeriformes > Viduidae > Vidua > Vidua chalybeata. Next base: position 9,305,708 of record NC_071531.1, read on the forward strand.
GCTGGGGGAGCACAGAATTGTCTCTGCATTGCAACATGAGGTCTGCTGAACGAGAAAAGCCAGGCTTCTGAAAGGGCTCTGCAGGTGGATTCCTGCTGAGGGATATAGATATAGATGATATAGATACAGATATATAGATATATAGATATATAGATATAGATAGATATAGAGATATAGCTAGATATAGCTGGATATAGATATAGAGATAGATAGATAGATAGATAGATAGATAGATAGATAGATAGATAGATAGATAGATAGATTGATTGATTCTGCTCAGGACTTAGGGCAGAGTCATTCTAAACTAAGCTTAAGTGTCTGGAATAGTGCTGGGATAGACTCTGATACAGGTAAAGGCAGAGGGTAATCTATAGAGGAACACTGGGACCATAGAAATCATGGTCCTATCATTTCTTCTCAGCTTCATATATTTGAAAGTAGAGCAGGACACAGCCCAGGTCAGCTTGTTCTGCTCCTGGTTATAGTCAGCTCTCAGACACTCCGGTGCAACACTCTCAGGATCACGGGAATCCCATGAGGGATTATTCCTACACACGAAATCAGTCTTAAATATGAAATATAAGCATGAGTTCATTGGCTGGGATCAGCAACTTATTAAAATAAGTGTGAGCATAGTGGTGCAGGAAATTGAATGCTTCCCCTTTTTGCCAGTGGGTCCCCCAAATGAGCAACCAGCCAAGATTCCTTCTCAGTTACAAATAGGATTTTCATTTTTTTTTAATGAAATTCCTTCCTACACTAGTTCTGGAATCTTCCCTCTTTATGCAATATGCTGGATTTTCCTTTCCTTGGACCTTTTGCATGTCTCTTTTGGTTGGTTGCTGGTTGCTGTTATACTCTAGCAGTGATATCCTAGGATAGCTTCAGACCATGTCAGTACACACCCTCAGTAGTTGCCATTTAGTTGTTTACTACATGGCAATCAACTAAAGAACAAATAACATTTAGTTTGGAAGAAAAGGTTAAGAAGGCACTTTACATTTTTTTGCAGAGTTTTAAAAAAATTTTTGCATTCTGTAAATGCTTTTAATGTCAGCATCTGAAATAGGTAATTAGTGTTCATTTTTTTTGGTAAGATTTTCATTGCAGTGACATAGAGTTGAGCCATAGAACCCTCTGCCCTGTGTCTAGTTTGACAAAATAGGATTCAAAATAAAACTCTCAATTCTATATGCTCATTAAAACTGTTCTCAACCTAATAATCCAGATAAAGGGCAGAGAAATTATTGCTTAATTCTTTCCCCTACACTTGCAAAGAAGATCTAAAGAAGGGTCTTTGTCAAGTCAATGAAAAGATCATCTCTCATTTTCTTTAAAGCTTTAATTTTCTCATTATCAGAATTTTCTTCCTGTTATCAAGGCTTCAGGTTGCAGACCAGCAGCAATTTAAAAGCACCCTTTCACTATGGTACCTACCCACAGAGATGCAGGCATAAGCTTCTCACACTACTTTTTGTTCTGACTCATCCACTGCATCTTGAAAAATGTGTTTCTCTTTATTCAGCTCCATTATTTATAATGGAGAATGCATTATTTTCCTATCCTTAACATTCTTAGAAATTGTATGTTTTGCAGAAATTGGGATATTTTGTACTAAATATGAGTAGCATTTAAGCCAGAAAGAAAAATACCAGTATTTCAATTTATTTCTATGGCCAAAAAAGTAAAATAAGCATACTAATGGGCAGAAACAGTAGCAAAGTTATATATTTGACCCACTTATTCCTTCCAATACAGGCAGCTTCTTTCTGCATGGGACTCCCTGATCTCCCTGATCTCTTCTGTTATTATCTAACAGAAACATCTCAGAAACAGAAATATCTAACAGAAACATCTCACCACAGGGTTAGTCCCTACAAACAAAATTTGACATTTATAAATGTCTTCAAACCAAAAGGGAATAGCAAACTCTTTCAGTATGATTCAGGCTTCAATGTAAATAATGTCTTGCCTGGTCAGAAGAAGGTTTCTCAGACCTTTTGTAAGGGTGCTGGGTCTGGCTGGGATGGAGTGAACTTTCCTCATGGCAGCCCATGAGGTGCTGTGCTTTGGCTGAGTGGCCAGAGCAGGGCTGGTACCACACCAAGGCTTTGGCTGTGCCAAACTGTGCTGGCACAGCATCACGTCTCTGTCTGTCTGCCCTGCTCTCCTTATGCACATCCACTGCATAGGCTGGGGGTGGATGAGGGGTTTGGAGGGGACACAGCTGGAGCACTCCACCCAAACTGACAAAGGGATAGTCCATACCAGATGATGTCATGCTCTACAAGAAAAGCTCAGTGAAAAGGGTGAGGGGAAAGGGTGTTTTTCTTCCCTACTGGATGTGCTGAAGCTGAACTTTCCAGCAAGTGGGAAACATTTAATTAATTCCACTTCTTTGCTTGTGCGTGCAGCTTTTGCTTTCCTTGTTAAACTGTCATTAACTTGATCTACATATCTTCTCAATTTCCTTCTGTTTTCTTCCCATCACACCAGAGAGAGTGAGCAGGTGGGTGAACCTTGGTTAGCCAGGGCTAGCCCATCACAGCCAGTGTTACTGCCAGAATTGGTTTCAGAAATTTCTGGATGTACATGTTCAAGAAACAGCTCTCCAGTCTGGTTTTGTTGGTTTGTTTTGTTGTTGATTTTTTTTTCCCCAGCATGCATAGAGGTTCTATGACTCAGTGATCAACCCCATACCTGCTGTTGCCACTCTGGTCAGTCTTTAGATGCATGTAAGAAGTTCCTGGATAAATGGAATCCAGCTATAATAGAATTTTGTTACAGTATCTCCAGCAATATTTTTAAGACTCAGTCATATGTTTCGCTGATGAGTAGAAAGTGCCTAAGAACAGCTGCTGGATCACTTTGAGTTAGCTGGAGTGCTTGGTATTTCTGGCTAAAGAGGAGATTAATTACCCTGGAAGTAGCAACAATTTGTAGTAATAAGAAGGGCATATTTTCAGTTATGCTTATGTGATTGTGACTCCTAGGTCCTTCTGAGAGACTGAGATTTAACTTTAGCTCTCCAAATCACTGGCCAAAAATACATTTACACTCTTTCAAAAATACACTTCACAAAACTTATGTTCAGACTCTTTGCAAATGTATCTGGGTCCCTTGCAAAGGTAATTTCAGAGAGAGTCAAACTGTGTGGGATATCTGAGTAGTTATGGACACTTGCTACTGAATTAATTTATTAGATACTTGATCCAATATTGTGGTGGCACAAGGCTAGAAAACCTTCCTTGTCTCCCTGTTCCCAAAAGATTTACCAACACATGGAAAAATGGACAAGCTATAAGGAAGGCTCAATAAAATAGTATATATTGGGGGGTGGGGGCAGCAGCCACAGCTCTCTCCTTCAGCAGAAATAGGAGATGCAAAAAAGTTCTGGAAATGTGTTAGTACACCCCCACTGGCAGCATCTCAGGGAAAAAAAAAAAAAGGGGCTTTGCAGTTTGTCTGCTCTTGGTAAACAGTGATTCCTACAATTTATCCTCTTCATACCCTTTCAAATACTTCTGCACCTGCTGTTGTGCCTAATTGACACATTTATGAGTCACAACACCAGCTATTAACCAGAATTATAAACACTGCACTGGTGGCTGCACATGCAGGGGACAGCAGGACAGAATCCCAGCAGCACTGGGATTGTCATGCAGTGCCAGAGGTGTGCACAGCTCTGTGACCCTTCTGTTTGTGCAGGGAGATCAGGGCACTGTAATGCTGTGCCTTGTACATCCAGGGGCTTGGATAGTCAGGGTTTGTATTATTTCCAGCAGGAACAGAGAATTAGAGAGGGTTTTAATCTTCATCTTGGAGCCATCAGATTGAACGATAAATGACCAGCACCAGAACACACAAAGTGTTTGTGGCAGAGCACAGAATTATGCTCTGATGTCTTATGAACCAGATTAATGCCTTTATTAGTGGATTGCTCTTCTTTTAATCAACTGAGACACCTCAGCATCGAGTCAAAATGGAATGAGAAACAAGCAAATGCACCATGGGTGCTTTTTATTTAGTAACAGTGGTGAATAATTAATTGAAGAAATGACAAAAAGGCATCACATTTTTTCTTAAAAATTAATTATAGCTAGTAGATATTTTAAGCTGTTATATTGAGTGCCTAAGACAAGTACATGACCTGCACTGTTGTGAAAGCAAGGAAAAAAAGACAAAGTAACAACTCAAGTAAAAGAATTTAAGAGTTCTAAATAAAGAAAACACTAGCAAAATAATGCTGTTTTATTTATAATCTTAATTTATACACCCATAAACAGATTTTAAAATTAACTATTCTTAGGAAGCAAGCAAAAAACATTCTGAAATTTTGTGCAAGGACATAAATTTTGATGATAATCCAAAGCATAGACAATAGTTTGGAAGACTTCATTTAAATTTTTTGCTTAATTTTGTCCATAACTGTTTCAGCTCACTGGAGGTAACTTGCATCAGAAAAGCCCAAAATTCTGAAATCTGAGTTATGGTTGATGTTCTATTCAATTAAATGTTGAAATGCTGCAAGGGCTGTCTGAAGGGCTGCCTTTTACAGGGCTTTTCCAGAGTTCAGCTGCTGGCTTGGCCTAGACACGCTGTAAAATGGCAGCTTTGAAAATTGCATTATTTATTGTGGTGCCTCGGTGTTGGTGCCACTCCTTTATTTGAGAATAAACCTTTGAACCATTGCAGTATTATTCAGGCTGATGTGTGTGGACACTGATGGGTGCATGGAATGTCTGTGACTGGGAGGAACATTCCCCTTCCCACTGCTTGCTTTGGCACACCTGGACACCACGGCCCTACTCAGGGCCAGTTTTACACTCTGAGGAAGTACTGGGGGTAGTAGGGGAGTGCTTTTTACCTTCCTGGAGAGAACAAGGCTGTGGCCTGACTGGGGCCTCATTTTGAAAGACCTTTGTAGACAGTGTGTGGTATTCACATATCCTCTGAAAAGAGAGAGACTTAGCTTTCTCAGGATTTCTCCTGAGAGAAGCTGTGAGAGAAGCAGAGAAAAGAATGGTCAAAACAATTCTAATCTCACTTGCTGCTGCTGGTTGTTGTGCCCATGTGGAATGTGGTATGGCGATTGTTTCCCCAAGGTGATTGCTTGATTGGATTCTGGTGATGGTGTTTTGGATTGATTCACCAATTGGATCCACAGCTGCGTCAGGACTCTCGGCAGAGAGAGTCACGGGTTTTCTAGTTAGTTAGTTAGTGATAGTTCTTGTTAGTGTAATATAGTATAACTATATAATAGTTATTATATTAATAATAAAGTAATTAATTAGCCATCTGATATCATGGAATTCTGTGCATCATTCTTCCCACATCAGGGATCCCAGTACCAATAGACAGTGTGGGAGGAAACGTGTGTATCTGTGCTAGACCAGACAGACAGGTTGCATGTTTGGTGATTCCTGTCCCCTCAGTGCTACAAATTTCTCTAAAGACCTGAGAACTGAGTCCCTTCATAGATGTCTCCACTCCCTTTAAAGATTGTTTCAATAAAGTGATATTAAATTAATTGCTGATAAATTAATTAACTGAGTTAGGCCATTGGATCAAGAAAGCACATTAGATCTCTCCTACAGACTTTTTGAGAAGAAAATTCCTGAATCAAAGGATGAATAAACTGAGGGCAGTCAACATGGGAGACACCCTGAGACAAAACAGATACTGAAAACAATTATATTATTTTAATTTAATTATCTTAGGGGACCTATACACTACATTAGAACACTGGGGTAACTTCTTTACAGTCCCTAATTATTGTTTTTAACAATTACTGAGAAGATATAGTAAAACTGAGCAGGTTTATATTGCTTAGCTGGAAACAGAAATTGTATTTTTTTCTTGTATATATGTAGGGACTAATTTAATCAAATTCCAGGCTACAAAGTTTGCTGATGTTCTTAGTGAGTGCACAGCTGGAATAGCAGAGAGCCTTAGCAAGAAATCTGTGGAGCTTTCATATTTTTCTGTCAGTTCTGTAATCCAGAAGAGCTGCCTGTCCAGGCTGCTCAAGATTAATTGTGCCTGAAAGTAATAGAAAATGGATCTTTAGCTTTGCATATTACTGCTTATCATATGCAAAATAATCAAAAGCTTTTTTCTATCTCCAAAGAGTGAGCACTTGGTAGTGACTTTTTCCTGGTTACATCTCATATTTTTCAGTGTTGGTAAATCAACAATAATCTACTTTATATTGCATATGTAAATGACCATACACTCATTCATACATGAATTTATATAGGGAAATACAATTAAAATATCTAAAATTTGGAAATGGCAGAACACCTCCATTGACATTGTACCCCCCAGCCTTCAAGCAACCCTGTCACCCTGTGTCTGAATATTAAAAAAAAAAAAAAAAATTAACCAAAGATCAATTAATATTTCCTCTACAGGACTTTGGCCTCAGCTAACACACAGATGCCTCAATAATGAAGTGGAAGAATGGCATTTTTTTAAATAAATCCTTTTTCCTTGTTCATTTCAGAACTGACAGATGGATAGTGGCTGAGGCAGGGAACTGTAGGAACAGAAATGTGACATTTTTCCTGAGAAAATTAGTTCTATACCTGTCCCTTCTGAGAACTCAGTATGCAATGATTTGAGACTCTGATAGACTTCATCTTTGACTGCCTGGTCTGTACCTGTAGGTCTGCTCTGCAAAATGTTGAAAGGTTCAGTTGCTGCAAAGTCCATGAGAACTAATCCATCAATATGTAAGATCTTCTGTAACGCTACAACATTTCAACAGTCTGAAGTATTTCAGATTGGACACTCAACATCTGTGGGTTGCCTATATCTCAGCTCTCTATTTCCTAAATGGAGATAATGCCCTCAAATTTCACATTATTTTTAAAATGATGGATTAATTGTCTGCAAAGCACTCAGATTCTGGGGTGATGAGCATCATAGAAAAGCCCCGGAGGAAATGAATAATTTTATTTTCAGAGCAGGGCTTGAACAGTGTTTTTTTTTTAAATTAGAACCAGGGCAACATATTGAACAATGAGGCCAAGGAAAATATTGAACAGCTGCTAATTAAGTCCTTTTGATGCACTAAGTAGGAGTATTCTTGAGAGAACTGAATGTGTGATCCTGTAATTAAAAACTACATTCCATATGAAAAAGGTGGCCAAATTAAGGTCATACTGCTAACCTGGATTCTGTCCATTTCTAATTTTTGGCAGCCTCACAGTCATGACCATATTCTTCTGAAAGAAAATGGTGTGTGAATGTAATAGAAGCGAAACCAAATCAGTGGCGTGGTCTTGTCACCTACTTCATGCATGAACAGAATCGGGACCTTAAGTGTTTGTTTCTCTTTTCCATGAATTAACTAAGTAAAGGACAGCAGCAGCAGGATGTTTTCCTCCTGGACCAACATCAAAATGGATGAGATACACATTTCCTTAAACAGCAGGTATGAGTTATGGGAATCAAAGATTTTATTTCGGACTGAGTAAAAAGGTTGCACAATCTTTCACATCACCTCCAAACACCTTTTACCTTTTATTGACCTCCTCCCTCCAGTATGCCTTGCCTTTTCTGATTCTTTTCTCAGTTTTCTTGCCAAACCTGTCCTTGTTCTCTATTCAGGTCATCTTCTATGTCTCTCACATCTGCTGCTAGTCCTACTCTCTGTCTCAGGGAAAAAAACCCAGTTCACATAGTTTAAAACAAATTATGATCAAAGTGATTTATTGATTTGTTAATGACAGGTCAGGAACTATACACTCAAGATCAAGGTCAATAACATAGTTCTAGACAGGTACAAATGTTGATATAGAGCTGCACATTTCTAAATACCTTGCCAGAGCTGATGTCTAAAAGTCACAACCACACACGTGTATGTGCTCACACACATTGGCACTGTCCCTTCCATCAGGAGAAGCTGATGGCCAGCACATTACTTGGTTACTATTTAATCTGACTGATGATTGCTTTCCTTTTAACAGGATTAAAAGTGTGGGACTAAGTGTGCTTTCAGGCAGTTTGAAATGTTGATTTACACACATTCTCAGACTCATGTTTTTGTCTTGATAATTGTTGCTATTTCAGACTGTGTCAGCAAGGGTGACCTATGCGAGCAGCTTCTTATCTTACTTCTTTTTGCCTCCTGGAAACCTTCCCTGAGCCTCCTTGTACCTAGTTTGAGTTTTGTAGCATTCCCCTCCCTGCAACCCCTCTGATTCCCATCACTTCCACATCATTTTTCCTGACCATGCTTTTCTTCCTTATCCAGGCAGATCCTCTGCTGAAAGCTATGATAAAATCTGCCTTTGGGAGTGGGGAAATAATCCAGTCTGGTGGAAAAAAACCTTCTCTGCATCAGACAGGGAATGTCCTTCCACCCAATGATAGTGCAGAAGCAGAACTGAGTTAATATAAGCATTTTTGAAGATAAATGATAAATTGATGCAGAATGCAGACTTAGGTGTGGGCTTTGACTGCTAATGGCACAATGGTATCATAATGATGCCCCAAACTCGATTTAACTGCTGCAACTGCAACACATGACTGCAGGAGAATTTCTCCAAGGGCACAGTCACAGAAGACCCCCCAACCACCCCTTGTTTTTGTGTACTGCTTCAGCAGAACAGAAAACAGCAAAAGGACCTTCCAGCGAGCCCACAGGGAAAAGATGTACGGGCAGTAGGACTGTGAGCTCTCTGTCCTGTTTCCAGACCACTCATTTTGTGGTCACCCATGATAAACACCAGCAGCTTGACAGATGATTTTTATTGTGTCTTTTTTCAAGAGGCCTTCACTGTGTAGAACTGCTGGAGGAAATAAGGCCATTTCAACAGTTTTTTTCAGCCTCTGCATGTGACTTCCAGCAAGAGTCCACAGAATTCAGCATCATTTTGTGAGCTAGCACCGCTCCTATTTGAAATGGGCTAATCCTGAATCACTGATTTAAGCAGTGCTAAACCAAAGAAGTCTGCATTGAAATTGTAGTGGAAGAAACTACATTTTTTAAAAGAGTAGGGACCAGACCCAGGATAGCTCTTTGTATAAAGACCTGGGACCAGTTGGGCAACTTTTGGAGATTCAGTTTCTGGCGATCTTCCAATCACTTTGCAAACTGCCCCTTCCAATTAGTGTCTTCAATTTCTCTCTTCCTTTTATTTCTTCTTTCGTTTTTTAAAATAAAGGTGTGATACATGAAACAGTCTTTATGGCTCATATAAAAAATAATTGCACATTATACCATATACCAGAAGATCAAGATACTTGTTAAACAGAAGAAGGCAGAAAACAATAAAATAGCAATAATTTCTTAACTGATTTGCCACTCTGCAGACAGCAGGATACCTTTCTTAAGTCAAAAACCTAGGAAGATGAAGACTTACCTCACAGTACATACATCTTTGGATTGTCTGTGGATTTTTAAAATTTTTTCCCCCGAGTGATTTCTGTACAAGTGAGATTTAACAGTCTGTGTTTGGAATCCATGGGGAACATTCAGGAGTCCCTCCAGCTCCCACACTCCTTGGAGAAAGAGAGACATTGAGTTAAGAATGACTATTGAAGTCATTGAACTTCACTATTGTGAAGCTTATATTTTCCCTTTTAATGTGGCTGGTACAATAAAAAAAAATGTACGCTGGACTAACATTTGACAAATAAAATCAAGCTACTGGCAGTAAAAGGGCAAACCCAAAGACTGTATATATGGAATAAGTATGTGAATGACATTTTAAAAGCTGCATCTTCTTAAATCCTTTAGCCAGGTCTCACTGCATACCTGGGGATTAAAATTACTTACATGCAGGTTTATTATGCAAATTTAAGAATATGAGTTCCCAGGTCTCACTGACCTCCTAAAAAAAAAAAAAAAAAGAAAGAAAACAAGAATGAGATACTGTCATCATATCCTGGGGAAAAAAAAAAAAAAAAATTTCTTGTAGACGTCAGATAAGTTGTTTGCAGGCAACAAAGGACTGGCTGATGAACAAGCAGCTGAGTTGTGGGTAATAATGCTGACTGGTTTGAAAGATGTTGTTGTGTACTGCCTGACCTACATCTGAACAACTTGCAGCCTGGGAAGGGGGGAGAGGATTTTACTCAGCATTCAATAGTTTCTAAAGCAAATCATATCTTGTACTCTTTGTTCTCAGTGCAAACAATGTGTAAGAAATTTTTACACAAGAATCCTGTCTTTCTAGGTAAAGCAGTGACAATGGGCAAAGAATTTCTTCAAATTATTTTCTATTCTTTATGGTACCAATGACAGTTAGACAAACTTTTAATAGCTGTTAGTCTTTGTGGCTCTGCTTGTTGTTTGCTAATGCTGTCCTAGAGGAAGCTAAATTAAAAGGTAGACAGCATGCAGGAGCAAGCAGGACTCTCATCTACTTCACAGAATAAGACTGTGAAAAGTCAGTACAAGATATCCTGAGAAAAAGTTTCAGATAAAAATGAAAATTACTGTTGGGTTAGCTGCACCACCAAATAACTAAAAAATACATGAGGTAAATGATGAAATTTAGAGAGAGCACTAAAACTGTTAACAGGTAGAAATAGATTGCAGAAGACATCTAATAGAGTGAGACTGTATGATTCTGTATGTTTAAATTCGCATAATAACAATTTCAGCTCAGCTGAGATTGCAAAGTGAGCTGAATCTTGTGTTTTCCAAGCATAAATATTCAGTGATGTCTGACTGCTATGGTAGACAACAAAGAGCTGTGCATGGTTAGAAGATATCACTGCAAAAGCAGGTTTCAAGCAATTCAGTGGAAGCAAAGTATAAATTTCACAGGTCATTGTGCACATCAGGATTTCAGACTCTTTCCAATAAAAATAATGATACATATCTGTATGTAGTAGGGTCAGTCCAGGGATCATCACCTGCATTTAGTTCACCAAAATCTAATTTCATAGATGTTTTGTCTTTAATTGGGAAGGAGATACTGAATCTAGTTGAGTGACCCAGTGTTATGTGACTTGAATGCTGCAGACCAAATATATCACAAAAGAAATATCATGAAATTTCACTCCCATTGCAAGCAAAGGCTTGCAACTACATATCAACCACAATCTTTGAGACTACATATCAACCACAATCTTTGTTCCCATTCATGGAACAGACATGAAGGTTCGGGCTCAGAAATCCTATTAGGAGTTGTCCTGGTGAGTGTTGTAGAGCCTACAATTAAGGTATGGTTTAATTAACACCTGTTCACAGTCACATATTAAGGAATTTATATATGTAGGTAGGCATATACCTACACAGTCTGAGGAGAATTATGTTCCTTAACATGACTTCTAACAGGTAACCTGAGTCATACAGAATTGCCAGGAAGTTAAATGCCTTGTATAAACTTACAACTTGGACTGGAGAATATTTTTCAATTTATCCTTTTTGCCAGATAGGGCTGGATCAATCTGTTCATTTCTTTAATTCCAAAGTATACAAAATCCCTGAAACTGGACAGAAATTGCATTGTGTATCAGTGACCGTGATTGAACTAGCACAGCTCCCTTCTTTGGTAAGCTCCTTAAAAGACTGAGCAGTTCTGGAAAGGACAGGAACCTGAAATAATCTCTTTTTTTGAATAGAAATAACTGTGGCTCCTGTGCTGTGGTGTGACCTTCATGCTGTCAGAATGTATTAGGTGTACTGTGAAGTTTACCAGACCAGAACTCAGGGGACTGTGGTTGAGGGATGCCTAAGCTGTGAATTCCTCACAGCCTTAGGCACTGAATCATGCAGCTCAGCCAGCTTGGTGGCCTATCTCAGCATGCACAGTAGCAAAACCTAAAGTACCTACTTAAGTTTTGTGTTGAAAACTTTGGTGCTTGTGCATGCTCAAGAACTCTAACAGAAAAGCACTTTTTTTTTGTTTGTTTGTTTGTTTTTTTGTTGTTTTTTTGGGTGTGTGTGTGAATCCCCTCAGAGCAAAGTACGTGAATGAAGCTTAAAACGAAATTGAAGTGCCACAATTCCTTTGTGAGGCTCTGCATAAGGTCTGTGGAATGAAACTTGCCTCTTTCATTAGGAATGCCTGTCAGCATGAAACATATTTAGAGGTCGTCAGTTTGCAAAGTGGTATGAGCAGAATCTCAAGGCTGGTAGAGCAAGTCTCGCTGAGGAAGCTGAAAGGAAAGGATGAAACATCTTAATTCTCCCTGCAGGGTCCCTGAGTCCCTCCAGTGCTCCTCTGTTTTGGTCTGTGCAGGACTTCTCTGATGGATCTGATGAACTTTGTGCAATGTGGTTTTAAGAAGGAAGACGCACCAAGGACTACTGCAATGTACACACCTCACACTTCACTGCAAAGATAAGGGGAATCTGGGGACTTTGATTTTCTGTGGATTATGCAAAACAAAAATTAATGGCAACCTCATCATTGATAAAAAAGACAAATTTTAAGACACATGTTTTGTGGAGATACATATTCCACGGAATTTCAGTGTCAGTCCATTCTGCAGTTTAGGAAATCATTACTCTTTTGAGATGCTTTAAAATGTGAGGGAAGCACATTAGCAATGCTTTGTATAAATAGCAAACTTCATAACTTCAATTCAGATACCACAATATGTGATATCAGCTCTGTGAACACACTAATATAATAGAAAAATAGGAAGTCCTTAGGAAGAAAGAATATGATTGGGAATATGGAAAGCTGAAGCTAAAGAAAAGCATGATTAAAAAGGGTTTTGCCCTCTTTATTTTTCAAATATGGATTGGGCCTAAATTCTTCAGCTGTTGTTGTTATAGTACAAATATTAAATAATTTACTTTTATAGATCACACTTTATAATATTATTATCCAAAAACAGAGTTATGCAAATGGGCCATGAATGGACATTTTCTCAGCTGTTAACGTCAGTATAAAGAATAAATGAGTATGAGTCACGTTCCCTGTTGTACTGAGATCAACTAATATGAAGATTATCATTCCAAAGTATAACTCCATACAAGGTCTCCTAAGTGAGGTCTATTTTTTGTTAAGAAAATCTACTTGTATAACTGCCAGCACTCAAAGGAGTGGCCTTTAAGGCCTAGTATTTATGTACTGCTAGGCACAAAAAGAAAAAAAAATTGCAATATATCTCCCAAATTGTGTAAATTATGCAAAGGGCTATGCATCTTCATTCCAAAATTACAAATTAGCTATCTTGACATTAGGGTGGCTTCATTGTTGCTTTAATCCACTTTTTTTCTTTCTGACAGCCTTCTCTACAAGGAGTTTTGTTGCTTTAGAGAAGGCAGGCAAGAGAGCTGCTGAATGCAGTGGGACTTTTATTCTTGTATTGTTTTCATGGGAAAGATGTTTTAAAATGGACTTTGGTTGTGAAGAAGATACATTATTTATTATTACTGTGGAAGGAATTATGACTGCTCTGTTTGATTGTTCCTTCTGGGTTAAAACCAGTGGAAGAGGTGAATTTTTGTTGAATTGTCCTAGTTTTTGGACTCCTTGTTTATATTTTATATTACCATAGTTTAATAATGTTAATGTAAATATAGCTTACAATTAATTTCAATTATCCATTTTTTCCACAGTCCTGTTTGAAAAGGAACCATCTTACCAGCATTGCTGACATCATTATCACAATAGCACCTGAAGAACAAAATCACAATTCCTCATACAGGATAGAAAATTCAGAGACATCAATTTGGCCTTCCTAGCTGTGCTATATCAGTGCTTAAAATTGTGTTTGTCTCTGCTGGGGTGAGGCAAAAATCTGTAATGAAACAAGTTGGCTTCCTTTAAAGCTAATAGGATACCTTAAAAATTTCCAAATATTATTTCACAGCCATGGTAAGAAGCAGGCATTTCTGAAATTGTAGAGGATTTAGGAGTCTACCCACAGCCTGCAAAAGAAGGCTGAGAATGTGAGAAGAGGGAGCTGATTTCAAAGGCTGCATCTGTGCCCAGTCATAATCCACTCCTCTTTGCTGTACAAAAATCTTAGACAGGAAGCAGAGGAGATGAAGATCTGCTGATGGCAGATAAAGAATCAGGTCACAGATTTATCTAGGCAGCTTACCCTTCTCCCTGATGAATCCCCTTCAAAAGTCTTGGTGGGTGTATGGACCCATGAAGAGATAAACCTTGCATTCAGAGCTTCAGCAAAAGGGCAGAGCTCAGCACCCTCTCATACTGCTTCTATAGTTTTTCAGTAACTTGCTCAGTGTATTATTACTCTGTTATCCTTTTGAGGCATGAAACTCTCACCAGTCCCTGTGCATTATCCTTGGGAAGCCTTTAGAGCTCAGAGCCATTAGTAGTGCTTAGAGCAAAGACACCTGACTCACTCTTTGAATGATCTTGCTGGGCCAGACCCTTAATTTTTGGGCAGCCCAATACCTAAAATCTTTGAACTGTGCCTTTAGGCTTATTCAGGAGTCATTGAAATTGAGAACAAATATGAGGGCTTATACTTAAACAATTGTAGGAGATTTTTTTTTTGTTCCTGCTGTTTATATTGCTAAAATAATTTTCAGTGAGGTGGGGTTTTTTTAAAATGTTTTATCACAGTGTGTTGCTTTCAATGTTCACCAAGTGTAAGGACAGTCTATTTCTAAATATAAAAAGATTCTGCAATCAAACATAATACCAGGTCATATGTGACAGATGTCACCACACAAGGAACAAAAGTACTAATATTTTCAGTGCAAAAGGTCTAAGATCTTTATGAGTTTTGTGAGAAACTGTCTTCCACTGAATAAGGCACCATCAGAAGACAGCAAAGGAAAGAAGCTGGAAGCTCCTGAGGCTAAGAGGGGCAACAGGCACTGGAATGAATGATGCCTTTGGAGCAACTCCTGGTCATAAAATCAAAGCAGGCTCTGCAAGCTGAAGACTAAGGTTGACCTGGAGACATTAGAAAAAGAAAAAAGAGTTCTTGGCAAATAGCTCTGTTGAGATTAAATAACAAAGAAGGGTTGTAGGATGGGGTTGGGATTTTCTTTTCTAGTATAAATTCTTGGCTTTCAAGCAGAGGAGGAGGCGGAAATTCCATGTGCTAATAATGGCTTAGGATAGGAAAGACTGTGTACAGCATCAGCTCTTATTGCAACATTGAGGGGGAGGGAGAGTTTGGCATGTAAACTGCAAGGACATTTAGGCCAAATCTGCAAAAAAATGAAAGCTCAGGGCTCCAGCAATCCCTAAAACTTTGCTAAAATTATATTAAAAAATGAAAATCTGAAAGGGACTTGAGGCTGTTATTCTATCTTTCTTTTTGACCATGGCTTCTTTCTGCCTAAATTCATTTGTATGACACTTATTCAGCAAAGGGTGTCAACAGGTGCTCAGGTTCAAACATATAATTTGGATTATTCGTCCCCTTGACTCTCTCACTGAATCATGGGTAATACCAATTGTTATACTTACAGCAAAACTAATGAAGTTAGTTTAGGGCTAATGAAACTGCACAGCTGTAATAAGGAGCAGAAAAGCATATGGCTGCATAGCTCAGTCCCTATCCCCTGTGTCAATCCTTACTAATTCTTCCTGATAAGGGTGGATGCAGCAATGTCTGACAGATCACACATTTAATAACTCTGTAATACCCATTTTGAGCAAGGGTGTGGAAGAGCCACCCTGCATTCTCTGTCAGAGCCTGCAGAATGCTGTCAGTGACCCCCAGCTCCTGAGCATTGCTAATGATCAGTTCAGTGAGCTGAGCTCATTCCTGGTGCTGTGCCCATTGACACCATCCTTGAGGCCAGGGACTGCTGTGGCCACTTCCTCCTTCACCAGCTCCCTGACCCATCGGTCTGTGAACTTTCCTCTGTTTGTTTTTTTGTTTGTTTGTTTTTCTGCTCATTGCTGAGTGCCTTTCAGAGTTAAAACCTGCAAAAGGAATGCTATTATGAGATGTTATTTTCAGTGTGCATGTGGTTGCAGGGTTCCTAGATTAACAGCTTCTGAAGCCTGGAGAATCCCTGCACAAAGCAGTCCAAGTAATTTTGTAAAAAAATTCTTTTTTCAAGCCCAATACCTCACAGCTGAAGCAAAGGATATCTTTTTAAGAACACACATTTAATAAAACATTAGAATATTTTTTCTTTGTTCTTTGTCAATGATTCCAATGGTTAACAGTCTGCTATTAAAGCTTATACCTTCATTTCAGCCTGAATTTCTCTAGCCTTAACTGCCAGTCAGTGATTCTTGCTGTGTTTTGTTTATTTTTAAAAGTTAATGATGGTTTTCTTTTGTCAAGTCTACATATAGATTGTTTCAAAATCACATATACTCCTTCTCTGTAGGAAACAGTTTCATTCAGAGATATATTTCTGCAATGACCTTTTTGAATCATTTCTGAAGCTGCTATATTTGCAATGTTCTCTTTGAAGCACGTCAGAACTACATACAGCTCACCAGTGGTGGCCTCTTCAGCCCTGTCTATGGAGACTGTACCCATTCCCTCCTTCCTGAAAACATTCCTGTTTCACATTCAAGGAGTGCCAGAGTCCTGCTTGTCACAGCTTTGAACTGCAAATACCCACAACTCCCAGTACCTTCCCAAAATTTCTGCTTTTCAGGATAAAGTCCCACTTCCTTTAGCTCTGTTCTGTGTCAATAATGCACTTAGCTTAACTTCAGGCAAGTTTTGTAAGGAGAAATATCTCTTTTGAGATCAGCATATATACTCAGAAAAGGTTAAAAAAAAAAAAAAAAACTCTCTTCATTTCTGTGTGGAAACTGATCAAAATCAGACAGATATGGGCCTGAATATTGAAAAGCCCAGACACTGAGGCACTCATATATTTCAAAACAGGAAGGGATGTATCTCTCATGTCCCTGGTGACATATCTAATTATTGGGGCATATTGTCTGTTCTGTGGCAGCTTTTCTCCCTCATTTCCAGCTTGCTCTTTTTTTACATTCTCTTACTAAGAGCTGTCCTTCAGCTAAAGAAGCCTTTGTGCATTATATTTGTGGTTGGAGTGCTTTTCCACTTAAATCCATTGATCCAATATAAAAACAGTGCCTCCTCTTACAAACCTTGCCTCCATTTTATACAACTAAGCCATAACAGCTGCAATAACATTATGAATTTTAGCTGTATCAAATGCTTGTATATTGGAGTCAATTTACCAAATGATCTAAATAGACATCTTTGGATCAGCTTTGTCAACTGCAAGCTTTATCCAGAATTATTTAAGGATTTCTTCAGAATTATATTTAATAACATCTTACTGTTATTAAATATTTCAATGCCTCTCAAATTATTTGTTTCTCATTTCATCAAGTAGAAAATCAAGATTGAGAGCAGATAATATTTTTCCAAATCTCAAGTAATTTATGATTTCTGCACAGGTTATTTTAATTTCCCTGATAGAAGTCATTCAAAATGAATCTTGTTAAAGAAATTGCTTTGGTTTTGCAGCTCCCTAATGTGTATTTCAACCTACTGGAGAGAAAAAAATCTTATTTAAATGTCTTTCATCTTGTCTCTTTCACCAATCTGAAACTATTCCTCTTCATACAGACAAGCAGAAGAATTTTCTTTCCTCCTTCTTGAACTTACCACCTCTAATTTCAGAGTTCCTAGTCCTTCAGCTTAGCTAATAGCTTAGGAGATCACATAATTCAATATTCTTTCAGCATTTGATGAAGTCAGGCACCTGATGAGTCCAGTGACTTTGAGCTGACCTGCCTTGTTGGACCAGGCATTTTGGCCACTACAGAACATGTTTTATTTCAGTGTTTCTCATGGACTTAACTCAGTCTCATGGGCAAGTCAGTCCTTCCATCTGAGTGTAAGGTTAAGCTGAACTTCTGTCAGCTGCTCAAAACAAATCCAACATTATGAGCCGATACTGTGAGGTACAGAGAAAAAAACCCTAATTTTTGTGAAGGCATCATCAAAGTTCAGTAGCAGCCAGGCCTGTCCTTTGCTCATTTCTGTACTGAAATTACTGAGGAAAACTCCAGTCAAATAATGCTTATATGAAGATGAATTCACAATTAAGAAACCAACTTTGTGTTTTCTTCCAGTGACATCATGCAAAGTATTTGTGACAGCAGTGTTTTCTCTACTCTTCCTTTTGATCAAATCCTACATTGTCTCATGCAAAGATTTAACTGCAACGTACTTATCAGTCAAGAATAAACAAAAAATGCAGATTATTAATATCTCCAATTCACACTTTACATATTTATAAGCTTTATTTAAGAGGAAGCAGTTTGGATTTTATAAGACTTTTCTCATAATATGAAATTATTTAAATACTTGTGTAATTCTATTTAGGAACTCACTTAAAACATAACTAGCTGGTGGATATGAATATTGCTGACAACAAAACAGGAACATTTCTGACCTAAACAGAAAATAATTAAGTGTGATCATTAAAATATGCTCACTTTGTAATAATAAGCCAGTCTGGTCAATTGCTTTTATTTAAGGGTATAGTGTGCCAATGCCAAGACTATTAGTGTAAGTGGCCAGTAATGCTGCTATCATTCAGTAGTGTTTATATTACCACTGGGAGAGACTAAAAGTGTAAATTATAAAAGAACAATTGAAAATATTTGAATTTGAATGGATGGCTTTTGCATGATCAAGCTGAGGAAAGTGGCTACTTTTGCTCATGAGAATTTTCTCATTTCTTATGCACCTATCTCTGTCCTGGTAACCCAATAGCCAGTCAAATATTATGCAAAGCAGTACCTTTAACAATCCATCAGGAGAAAAAAAAAAGGAACATTTCAATGCTGAAATCCTGATTCTGCATTACTAAATTCTATTTGAGTTTTCCTGTGACCTCAGTGACCATTAACATGCAGTTTTATATTTCAGCAGCAGTTTAGTTTCCATATAGTCAAGACTGCAATGATCAGATGCTTCTCTTTCTCCTAAAAATCTGTAATAAATAATGTCTACATCACAAGCATTTAGTATAATGGCAAAAAAGTCATCACATTGCAAAACATTTTCATAGATTAATATTTCTTGCCTTGACATCAAGTGTTTTGGCTTCACTTCACCAATTATTTCGTAAGGTAAGATGGAAAAAGGTCTTGGATTTTTTAGAAAAACAGATTGCTATGCTGTGAAAATGTCCATGTTATTAGAATGAATTATTTTGTGATAGGGTCAAATGTGGCTTTTAAAAGGCAGAGTGGGATTTCCTTTGTATAGCTCAAGTCTGAGGCCATAGAACTTGTATATTTGATCTGCCTGCAAATGGGTCCTTTGTGAAATCCTGTATTAACAATAAAGGCATCATGGAGATGAATTCATTCAAAAGTAAACTTCCCTCCACTCTTTCATGGAAAGCAAAGAAAACAGTAAAAAAATCCCTTGTAGAGTTTATTTAGTTACCAGGGTAGAGATGTATAAGCACCACTAGGACTTTATAGAAAAGATACAGATTCTCACTGTCAAAGGTGAACATTGCCATGAAGGATAACTGTGCATGTTGCACCTGCAAGTGACTGGGACTGACATGACACAACTTTATAGAGCCTCCACAATGTTCCACCTCCCACTGAGAGACAACTCTGAATAATTTCTAATACCAAACCCAAATCTGTATTGCACCTCCACATGTGGAGACTTTAGAAAAGAGTCAGTGGTGTCTGGAAATAATACGATTTTTTTGTTGTTGTTTTTGTACCCACCTAACCTTTCTTTCACAACTATCTCCCTTTCTGTGACTGGGCTGTGTCCCTGAAAGGCTTCAACTTGTGATAGATTCTAAAACACCAAAGGGGTTTGGAAACATTTTCCTCCTTCTTTAATCCCATGGGTGTGGAGTATGTCGCCTGTCCTTTCTCCTCCCCTTGGACAGCTTCTCCACTAACCATGCATGTGCTGTAGCATCCCTGGGAGAAAAGGGAGGAAGAGCAGAGTGGTGAAAAGGGGCTGGGAGCTCAGCCTTCCCTCCAGCTGCGCCCTGACTCTGCGGATGAGAAACAGCAGCTCTGGCAGAAGCACAGGAGAGCTGTACAGCAGAGAAATGGACCAGAGATTATTGTGCAGGCTCTGACAGGAAAGGACACAAAGCAAGTGTTGCAGTGTTGGCTACATCACAGTGTGAGCATGTAATAATTTGGTGTTGTTTGGTATTACATACGTTTAGATTGTAATAAAGTCATAGAAACTGTCTGTCACTTATCATCACTTTCAATTACTCTATGTGCTCTGCCAGGTGAGGAAATTTATCATAAAAGTTTACTTCTGATTCTGACAGGAAATTTAGCCATGGAGAAGGGAATCTGCAGGTCTAGAATGATTTGTGTGACCTGCACCCCTTTCTGTGACTATGCCCCAGCTGCCCCTGAAAAAATCAGCAGAGGTAAAACTGTGGCTGTAGTGGTTGTTCTGATGGGGTGGTTTTGTTGTAAAAACTGTAAAAAGGCTGTTGACAAAAGGTTAGGTGAAAAAAAAGAAGTGTAAAAAATGTGAATAATTTTAAATGTTGATATATGTATTAAAATTCTAACTCAAATATTAACAAAATACCTGCTTGGATAATTCATCTTCCTGTTCAGATTTTTCTTTATTTCCATGTGAAATTACTACGTCTACAGAATACCTTAATTTATGCTACCGTGGTTTCATGGTTGTAATAAAAAGTGTGCAAAGGAATCCCAGAATGATTATGTTTCATACTGTTGTGGAATCCATTTAATGGTCATATTCTGTCCTTGCCATTGCTGTTCTCTGCAGAGCAGTGGCCCTGAGAACCCAGAGGAAGTGTGTGGAAGGATACAGTGCCATTCTAAACACTTTGTATTGCCTTTTATGACACAGAAATCTTCAGGGTAGGCCTTAGTTTCTCCAGAACATCTCCCAGCAACAAGGAGACAAAGGAATTCCTCATTGAAAGAACAGAATTCCTACTAGTACCCCAAAGAAACTTCACCATTTTTTTTCTCAGAAAGAAAAATTGATCACAACTCCTTTTAGTAGTAGTATAACATCTTGATGTCAGGTTTATGTAAGATCCAGTCTTGAATCGCTGCTTCAGACTGACATTGTCATAAATCAGGGAAGAACTTAGTCCTATCTCTTTATTCCATAGATCTCAGGGAGTTTAAGGTAACTGAAAGTTCTGGGTTTCTTTCTTTTTGTCTTGCAGAGATTTTTCATGCATTGCAAGGTTCATTAAGGGGCAAAATCCTCCTCTTGCTCATGATACATGCTGAAAATTCCTTTTTGGGTCCCTCAAGCTCATCAAATCTGCAGTTCATTTCAACTTTAAGTTGAAATATCTCCATTTTCACCCTTGTATTGCTACAATTTCCTTGAATTTTGAAAAAGTACTTCACTTTAGGGGAAGTTTTAGACTCCATCTGAAAGAGATACAAATCCAAAGTTCAAATCACATCCCTTGTGGATGGACATGCTTTAGAAACTTCCGATTCAAGTCTGAATTCCTAGCATCATCAAGAACTTACACAAGTTAAACCCAAAATCTGGTGTCTTTTTCGTCTGTGTTTGTGTCTGGAGTTTTTACTCAATAAAAGACCTGAAGCTCAACTCCCCCTTTCCTTACAGAGAATATCAGCCTGTGGCCTTGTTTCTGAAAAAAGAGGTTTTGTTAAGAGGCACATGACCTACTCTTCACCTTGTCAAGGCACTTTGTATAGGGAAGAGTTTAGGGATCACGCAGAAAAGGTTACCAGCCCTCCTTACTCAAAGACTTGAGATGTATTGGGTAATTGAAAACAAACTCTGAATAAACCTTTGAACTGTTTACTCAAATTGAACCTGAATGTTGAGCCTTCTGAAGTTCACTTGTCCCTGTTTATTTGAAAAATGGATTAGGATAAATTACTGAGCCATCACTAAGGGACAAGAGTTCAGCGTGAGGCAAGCCAGCCAATCTCCACTGGAAATTCAGTATAAATTACTGACCTCTAAAATTGTCACTTTAATATCAGCTGACAATGTCATTTTTATCAGAAGATCTGCTTTTGTGCCCTGTCTCTTTGCTGCCAGTTGTAAAACTTTCTGACACTTGTGTATTCCCAGTAAGATTTAGCAGCCTGTGTCTCCAGCAATAGGCAGAATTTGTACTGCACCTGGCTGGCCAATTTCTCTCAGCTGTCAGCAGGGATCTCTTGCTGTCTGGTTAGAGTCAGTATGAAAAGAAATGTTTGATTTGATGGAACTGGGAGGGAGTAGTTGGAGTGTTTTTCAAGGGAAAGGAAGGTGCAAACTCTAAAGAATGCTCACAGGTCCTGTGGCAGGAAATAAGGCAGTTCAGACTGGAGTAGCAAATTCAATATATGTAATCAACTGTGATTTCTCCCTGATTATCCCTGGACTAATTAGGGAGTGTTTTTTACAGCTAATCAGAGGTATCTGGAAAGAAGTAATTTGCATAACTTCAAGTCAAATTATGTCATGAGGACAGCTGAGCTAATGTAAACTGGCATTTACTGTAAAATGAGTATGTATTGCATTCAAAAAGGAAACAAAGGAGTGATGGGAACCTGCAGACTGGAAAGCAGGAAGAGCAGCAGTGACGGGGTGCAGAAGCTGTGCTACATGAGGCATATCAATGCACCAAGCACAAGGAATGTAAATATGCAAAGGCCAAAACATTTGCAGAAGGGGACTCATTTGACAAAATTGTAAATACCATGGATTCTGCTGTCTGTCTAACTGTCACTTGTAACTGCATTTTGTCATGGTTGGTAGTTTAGTATTCCAGGGAAATGAAATCCCCATTTTCTCATTTACCAGGGACTGTTTTTTATTTAAAGTAAACACAGTCTAAAATTAGCTTCTTATCTAGTATTAGAGCAAGTCTGGAAAAGACAACCATACACGCTTTTGTTTCTCCTTCAAAACCATGGAACACACTGGAATTCCTGTTCACCTATTTCTTCAAGACTGATTTTGAAGCCTATTTGTACCTCTGGGGATATAAGGGAGGTTTTGGCTGCCTCACTTCAGGCTGCCAGACTTTTCTGCCTGTCTAAAGATGTAAACCTGACAGGTTTCCTATCTGGGAGACCTGATCTGAGAATGAGCTCCACATAGTGAAGTACTGGAACATGTGATTCTTTCATATGGGACCGAGGGCTCAACTATATCTGTCAACCTGCTGCTTCAGTCAATAGGCAGAGGATATCCTTGTGATGAGCTCTGACATTCATCCACAATCCATTTTATGCAGAGCTATGGCCTAAAGTTAGGACTTCTTAAAAGGCCTGATTGAGGACTGATGTACAGAAATTTGAGTCTAACTGAACTAAACCCATAAAACAAACGCTCTCTTATGGGAACTTAGAATGCTAATATCCATTATCAACCCTACAGAACAGCAGGAGTTCTAGGAAGAAATTAAACTGGAGATTGATGAGAGCAGTTAGGAAGGATCAGCTGGTGACTAATTAATCCTTGAAGTTAAGACAGTTACCCTCCACAGAGACAGTTACCCTCCACAGTGTATATTTTTTCACAGGTCCAGGTCTGTGTAACATTTTTCCTAACAAGGGTCACCCAGCTCATAAAGATTTAGTGCTTGGCATCTGGTATCAGTTTTGTTGCAGATGGTATTTGGAAGATGCAGATTATCTGTCAAGTCCTATAATGAGATGAAACACTCTCAGTTGTGAGATTCTGGATCTCTGAAATGGATTTTCACCTTCAGTGAAATTGATTCACAAGCATTTGCGGGACCACTTGACTCCCATGTATACTTGTTCACCAAAATCACCATTTTGTAATTATTTTTAGATTCCTTTGATAAAAAACCTAGCACTTATAATTTTAAAACATGTATTTTTTTTATATTTAAAAACATGATATTCATGATCAAACACAATTTTTAATATAGGTCACTTATACAAAGAAGATATCATTTTCATTGCTTACTTCAATGTGCATTTCATTCTGTGAGTCCATGTATAGATTTTTGTTTGAAACTTTTTTTCTGAGGAGAGCCTACTGACATGGAAACCAGTGAACTAAGAAAGAAAATAACTCTTTGTATTCAAACCTTGACTAAATGTTTAAATCCTAGCTATGCCCAGATGCAGAAATTGTATTTTTCATGTTCTTTTTAATATTTTCTGTCCCCCCAAAAAGCACATTCTCTTGGTGTGTGCTTACATATTCATATTTCTCTTTTTTCCTTTTCCCTCAGCAGCTTTCTCATAAGCACATAAGCATGTGTACCTACTATTGTTAGACCTAAATTCTTTGGCATGAAATTTGCTTCCTCACAGCATTTTTAAGAAAGTATGAAGAAAGTCTAAAATAGAAAAGACTATCCTTATTTTGATGTTTATTCAATGGGTTATTTCCTTCTGTTGAAAAGATCTGAGTTTACACAAATAGCCATTTCTACTTAATGGGCTACCCCAAATTATTAGTTCAAATTTCTGCTTAAAACCAATTTCTTAAAATACATTTTATTTGAGTTTTCACTAGAATAAAAATAAGAAAAAATAAGAGGTTCCAATTTCCACTCTGTTATTGTGCTTAGATCTTGTCAGATCTTGGATATCAAGGAAAATGAACAAGTTATGTAAGACCAGTAGGCCTTAAATTACTGAATGCTACAAGACTGTGCTTGGGACCAGATCATTTTATATTTTCCTGTTTGTGCTGCTGGCCACTGTCTGAGAACAGCCACTGATCTCTCTCTAATTTAATCCAACATAGGTTGTGCTGTTAGAACTCAGCCTGGTGCCTAGCAAAGGCTTACAACTTCCTGGGATAGGGCATCCACAGCCTCTTCCAGTTTGGATAATTAAAGATTTTTCTGTCTCTGTACAGTCCTGTCCAGAGAAACTACACTTTCTACAGAGTTTGTGGTGTGTAGGAAATGGATTTGTAGAGAGTTCTCAGGGCCTGACAGAAGACCCACACACTGCGCATCCGTATGCAAACTTTGAGATAAGAAATGCTGACTTAGAAATGCCATGGAATAGGACAGATATTGTTGAGAGAGAAATGGAACTAGAAAAAAGGTTCAAAGGATGGCCTTGCAAATAAGACTAGATACTTTGGAGAAACAGAACTATGAAAGATGCATTGTAGTAGGACCCACGAGGGGTAGTTTTAGATGATTGGCTTTAAGACATCTGCAGCATGTGTGTCAAAAGCTGATAGGCTAAGAAACACTTATAGTGCTTTGTAATTAGGAAATAATTGGCTTCTGGTTGTGATAGCATGAATTATAACATCTGTGTTGTCTCACCCTTCTCATGAAACTGAAAACAGAGTAAAAGTTTTTAAAATGCCTCTCAGTTACCCCATCTCTAGGGCGGAAAAGAGTATTGTCCAACAGTGGTGCATACAGCCTTTATTAAGAGCCTAGAATTCTTCCAGGCTGTGTTACACAAGAATATGCAGAAATATTCAGATCTTATTAAGACACATTATCTGGTTTGCTATTTCCCCATTTTTACCTTCCTTCTGGTTTCATTCATTCCCTCCTGTTTCAGCTACAGCCCAGCACTTATGCTCCATCTGTGAGGGTGGTAACTCCAGCTGCTTCTGCAGCTGTTGTCTTCACTTTTTCTTGGCCAGCCATGAGGGAGTGACTCTTCCTTCCCTAAAGACATTATGCATTGCAGCCAGCTTCCACTAGAAAAGCAAAAGAAGCCATTTAAATACTGCATAAAGGCATTTTCCCACCTCTGAATCTATAGGGCAAAATACCTCAATCAGAGAGCTAACCACATGTGCTTTGAAGATTGGTCAATTTATTTATTTACTATTTTGAAGTTCCAAGTCTTGAGCTAGTGATTTTTTTTTTTTTTTTCACTTTCAGATCTGTTCAGAATGTCCATGCAGGCCTTATCTAGATGGCAGATCCTGGGAGAGCTCTGCAGGTTCCAGATCTGTGTACCTGCCACGACTGCAGCCTGACACCATGGCACAGGTCCCCCCACACCTCTGCTGTCTGGTTTGCATGAAATGCAAACCCCTGCATGCAGGCTGGCAGCAACCAGGGAGAGTGCAGCTGAGCACAATTAGTCTGCATTGTGGATACAACAGAAAATTCAGCAAAACACAGCCAGTTCTAAATAAGAGTGAACATTAATATTAATGCAAAAGAAAATGGATAAGATATTTCATCTTGATGGGAGCCAACAGAAAGTGTGTGACCAAGTACTGGCCACAGCTGGCAAGACAGTGCTAAATTATCTAGCCTCTGGTAGGTTTGAAATTCTTAATTGCTTTTACCCAACACGGTAGTAAATGAGAGATAAGAAATGCATTCTAAATGTCTCATGGAAGAAAAATCAGTTTTTCCAAACTTTGTGTAATACTAATTCACACATTATTTAAAAGACACAGGTAGCTTGAATTACTGTCTTAAAATGCATCTACAATGTAGAAGGGAGCTGTGGACTTTCCAGGCTGGGATGATGCTGTAACTTGGGTTTTTATAAGATGGTGAAGAAGATTCCACAGGCACTAAAGATGTTTTGTCACCATTATTTCTTTGATAAACTTACTAAAACATTTTAATGATGCAATAACACCAATACTCTATTGCTGAAATAAGCAGGGAACATTAGCTTAATGTTATTTTCATCATGAACTTAATAGTTCTACAAATTTAGAGGCCTCTTATACCAGCTTTTTTGTTGAGAAAAATAAAACAACATCATTAAAGTAGAGCATAAGTAAGGCACAGTTAGTGCCAACAGTTATGAAGCTCATACTGATATTCTTTTTTCCCATTTCCTGCTAATTTGCCAGAACAGCTTTTGGCCTATCCATAAATAGGTCTATGATAAACCAGACATTAAATTGGAACGAATTCCATAATTAGCACATTTTCATAGTCATATGTTTGCGAGACAGTCTCAGTTAGCAACAAAAAATAAAGAAAATAAAATCATCTATATGCAGCTTGGGAAAGCAAGCATTCAGTAATCTAATATTTATAAAGCTATACATCAGAAAATAAAAATCTAGAAAGCATTGTCATGATAGAGCAAGCCTATTGCCCTTGGGTTCAGTAAAATTTATGTGGTGGTCAAGCTGCCAAATGGGCAGCTGTGTCATGAACAGCCACGGGAAAGCCACAACAAGTCCAGCTGCACCAGCAGCTCTCTGGTTTCCCTGTGTGCTGCAGGCCATGAAGAAAACATCCAGGCAGAGCTCTGCAGTTTATGTCTGCAGCTCCCATAGACACTGGGCTCCAGTTCCAAACCCCTGCATCTCGCAGAGCTGAAGAAACTGAAAAAAATCTATAATGGAGGAAAGCAAACCTACAAGATGTTCTAAAGATATGAGATATTCTTTCCTGATCCCCTGGACAGAAGCTGTGAAATAAGAGATTTTATTACAGATATCAAATACTTGTTTCCTTAAGAGATTTCATCAGTTACCAAAACTCTCTGCAGCCTTTCTCTAAAATCCAGCAAGAGGATCTAACCTCAACTCATGCTTGTGACTTGTGGCAAGAAAATATGTGGAAGTTTTATTTCTAGTGTTAGGCACCTATTGCTCTGTATCCAAGTGTCTCCTTTGTGTGTAATTAAATGTTAAAATAAAAAAAAAAAATGTGCTTTATTTTCATGTTTGTGGTCCTTTAATTAAGCCTGCACTCCTGAAAAGAGGTGTATGCAAATAAACTTTTGTTCTTATGCAGAGTACCACTGTCTGAGGGGGCTTCCCAAGAGGGAGATAATGCTGGGTCAGGTCAAACTTAAAAAGCCTGAAGCAGCTGTTTTCTGCAAAGGCATGAGGAACATTCATGCTGAAGTGTAAAACACTTTTGCAGTGCTGTAGCTTGAAACACGTCCTGTAACAGTTTAAATTTTTGCAAATCATTCTTACCTACTCCATATGATGCCCCAACCCTGGCAGTGTTGAGAGCCAGGTTGGATGGGGCTTTGAGCAGCCAGTTCTAGCAGATCCTGACCAGGGGAAGAATACTGCACCTCTTAATACAGTATCTGAAATTCACATTTTCCATTGTGCTTTATGGAAACAACACAGTTAACAAATGTTTCAGGGACTTTAATTGCTTTATATTCCTGTCTTCAGACCAAATAAGTGGAAATCTCATTTCAAAGCTGAACAGAAAGGTTTGCAAATGCTTAAGCTTTCAGCATTTTGTTTTGGGCTTTTTTTCAAGATACAGTGGAAAAGTGCCAAGTTACTGTTCTTTTATCTGATGTTCAGATACGTGCCCAGGAATGTAGGGGCCACGCTGAATTAAGCTAAGCATGGTCTGTTTTTCCATCTAAGGAAGGGTAAAGAGAAACTTTACAAACAAGGAAGCAACATAACAGATTTTTTTAAAAGAAGTTCTATTTTCAAGGAGAAAAACCAAACAATGGCAGACCAGATGTGGCAAATTCCACAAGGTACACATAAGTGTTGCAAATATTGTAATCAACACAAACTAAGAACACCTGAAAATGTTACAGAATTTGCAAGGTAAGAAACTGAGAAGTGTTATAATTAAAGTTAACAGTGCAAGCGTAGCTTAACTCTTTTTCATGGCTGGATGAGAATAACTAATCATTTTTTTTTTTTTTTAACACCTTCATTTCTCAATATATCTCTATATCCCATTACTTCAAATCAGTCAAACTGCATTGAAAGTGAAATTCTGTAGGGTTTATCACCACATCATCTGACTGCAGGAAAAACCAATCCATGTATTTACACAAAATATGCATGAGATTATTTGAATTTTTCTATTATGTAGGGGCATTGAGCTAAGAATTTATACACTTCTTTTAGATGAGTCTCTCTGTAGAAATTGATATTGCAGAGTATTTCATGTTGTATTTCAGCTTTTTCTCAAAGCTTAGCACCCAGAGGCTTCAATTGCATCTGGGAAGGTTATGCATTTCTGTGCATTAAACACATATAAAATCAAGCATTATGACAAGTCTGGTTGGTTTAGTGACTTGATTAGCATCAGAGAAGAACTGTGGGGATCAGGCAGGGCTAAAAGCCAGCTCTTCCATTCAACATTTGACTTCCTTGAGAATGTCCTTGCTTCTCCTGAAATTTTCTGCTTGTTACTTTCAATATAATTTTACAAGGAGTAAGGGAGAAATCCCACACAAATTATTTATCCACTTCATGGCTGCACTGCTGCCCACAGGCAACAGCTTGGACCCATAACTGCAGGGAAAGTCCCAATTCAATACCTCAAAGCTTAAGCCTGGAGAACCTTAGTCTAGGAAAATTGTCAAGAGATTTTAGCTTTCATGTCTCTAAAAAGTATAGGGTACCTGACAACCTGGCATCTTTTGGAGAACTCTCATTCATAGTACAAAACCAGTCCTTCCCTGCCCTCTTTGTGATTTAACTTCAGCACAGTGGAGACATCCAGTCCTTACAAAGTTCAGAATAAAATTTTTCCCGGCTTCTTTCTCAGGAATAACTAACTTTGTGCTAGCTGAGACTTTCCAACAAAGAGGAAATGAAGTGTGACACAGACAATGACATGGGAAATTTCAGTCCAAAATGGCCAAGCAAAATCTTGCAGATTTAAATTAAAAGTACCATGTAAAACAAGGTACAGGTAGAAAGGGCTAAAAGGCAGTACTAGACAACCTTTTAATGAACCTTAGGGACTGAGTGTGGTTTGTATGTTATTGTAGCTCCTATTATTAGTGGCATTAGTAAAATTAGATTAGTACATGCAGCTGTTTAAACACTGCAATATACATGAGATATTCTTGTCTTGCCTTGGTTAGAGTACCTCAGACATATTCAGCACAGCTGATGCTGTATCAGGCTGGTGGTAGGCTTAGCTTTCTGAAGGCTGTCAGAGCTGCTGTGCTGCTCTCTAAGTCAACCTCACTCCTGCCTGGCTTCTTGTCTAATCCAGAAGATTTCTGTAAAGTGCTGCTCTTCCCTCTTAACAATATCACATCACTTCTCAGTGTTTACCCTGAAAAAATGTGCATACCTGGATGCTGAGCATGGGGAAATCCTGCTTCCCATCTGCATCTTGTCCTGTTCCCAGACTTTCTTAAGGCAGGACATGCTGGGCTTACAATTTTAAGGCGATTAGGCATGATTGGCCTCATGGCAAATTATATTAAGATGGAACATACAAATTAGACAAAGGTTTTCTTGTGTTGACAAGCTGTCCCTTCTCTGCTGAGTGGCATGAACAAGATCCTGAACAAGTGCCTTTCCTTCAGGCAATAGGGTTGGCTCAGTTTGCAGCCACTGAAAAACTGACCCGTTGTAAGCAGAGCATCTTCAGATATTTTGAAATACACTGTCAGTTATAAGTCCTCCTTGGTAGTTTTATATTGAAACAGTACCAAGATTATAAAAGTGATTTTGCATTAGCTTTATTTTCAGAGCAGAAAATTGTATCAAGCTAGAAATTATAGAACTATTTTCAAACTTTTAATTGTAACATCATTGAAGGTTTTAATAACTATTCTAATTGAAGTGAGTACTAAATTATTAACTAAAATATTCTTGCTTTTTTTTTTAAAGAAAAGCCTTTTAAAAATTAAAGCAATGTTAACTTATGAAAGGGAGTAAAAAGAAATTTCCTATTTTCATGCCCATCCAGCTCTAACAGAGAAGTGTGCATTTTAATTACATTTCAGATGCAAACTAGAAGTGTGAATTTTAGACCTATAAGTGAAAAGGGAATTTTTTTAGACATATCAAAAAATCATTTGCAAGTAGAGGGAAAAGAATAATGATATTGCATCTTGTACAGATATTTTTACTACAAAGTAATAAAAATGCACTAAAATTATTCATGAAACTTGTCAATAGCTCATGTCTTGTCTTTGAGATCCTTAGTATCCTAATATAACCCCTTGGAACTGTTTTACTTTATATTGCTGTGCTGGGATTCCAGCACACATTGGAGAGCTATGCAGAATGTAAATGTAGTGTCAAAGATTACAGAAAACCACAGGGGAAATTAAGAGTTGTTTCTTATACGGTGTTATAGGCCTTAAGCTATTTTTTTTATGGGCATCTTGTCATTATTGTTTTGTATTTAAGTCTTTGGTGGTGGTAAGTGAATACATTCTAAAGGTAAGAATCTCTCCTGTGAAATTCCAAAGGGCTTATATTTAAAAGATTGTCTTTTCTGAGACAGTTTTCTTCAAGATCTGTGGAATTACAGGCAAAATTATGCAGATGTTCTCGGTGTCTTACATTTACATGTAACTGCATTGCATTACAAGGATATATGAAACTCAGTTAATTTCAGTGGCAAAATTTCTGTTAGCTTCAGTGAGTACAGTTTGTTAGCTTGCAGTCCATCCACACCTTTATGCAAACTCTTGGTCACTGCAGGTCACAGTTTGCCAGTCATGCTGTTTCTGGGAAAAAAACTATGGCATGGAAGGTTTCCTTGCAAATATTTTGTTTGT
This sequence comes from Vidua chalybeata, assembly GCF_026979565.1. Taxonomy (NCBI): domain Eukaryota; kingdom Metazoa; phylum Chordata; class Aves; order Passeriformes; family Viduidae; genus Vidua; species Vidua chalybeata. Next base: position 9,337,003 of record NC_071531.1, read on the forward strand.
TTGCTTTTATTTTTTTCCCAACCTAGACAGACTATAAAAGTTTATGCATTTCACAGCATTTTCTTCATTGTTTTTTGTACTGTGTTTGTCTCTTTTCTTGTATCTTTGCTTTATGGAAGTGAACTTGCATTTCTTATTCCCTGTGAAACTATGAACAAGGGCATTTCATGTTTCCAATGGAAATGGGAAAAAAATGTAGGGGACCATTTCTTTATCCTTCAGCCACTTAAAAACAAATTTTAGTTTGAAGATCACTGCCATATATGTTCAATGACAGTCAGAGGACATGAGACCTACATGGCCTGACCATACTGAATTTAATATCCATGTTTTCCAGTCAAGGTGGATGATTGCCTTTCTGATCATCACTTGTTACCAAACTTAGCATCTTGAATACTTTCAGTTATGACAAGCAGCAATGACTAATACTTATTTGTGTGTGAAGAATATTTAAATGAATCTTGGGAATACCACCTGTGTTCATGGAATTGCTGTGTTACAGAGTTTATCAGGGTACCAATAGCCAGCTGCCTGCAGCTGGGGTCATGGGGTGCCACTTCCAGGCTAGTGACAAGGGAAGGTGTAAGTCTTCACTGTTCACATGGCATGAAGGGATACCAATGCTGAGACTACAGCTGAGGGGAGTTGGAACTGGGGGATTTAAAAAAAAAAAAAACCAGAATGAGGAGCTCAGTACATGCATTGGGTCTGAAAAACAAGGAAGCTTGCCTTCACAGAAGTAAAAGAACTATGAACAAGGAGAATATCAGCACAGTGCTTTCACAACAAGGGAATGTAGCCTAATTCTGGATATAGTGTGTAGGAAAAACATGGTCTGCAAGCCATAAAAGAGTTGGAGAATAGAGCAGGGAGACCTTCAGTTTCACAGAAAGAAAAACTCCTGATCTGCTAAGGTGATCAAAAAATGATCAGATGATAGAGAAAATTCAAATGCATGCCAGTGTTGAATTTCTTTGTCTTTTTTCTTTGCTGCTTCTGGTAGGAAATATAAAGAACTCTTGGTATTTTAGACCATTATGGAAAGATATGGTGCCTATTTGCTTGCAGTTCTAAGCATCCCTAAAGTCTGCAAGGCTCATTTTTCAACTGATGAGGCTTGGCATGACATAGGACATGGAGGCTGGTTCACAGACTGGTCACATCTTCTATGTGAGGGCCTTTCAAATTAGGAACACACTGTGTGCAAACACGCCTCTTCTTTGGTGGCATTTGGGGCACAAAGTAAACTTCAGTGCCCAGCCTGTTTTGTGACAGGGAACAGCCATGCTCAGGCAGCTGAAATAGTGCTATTTTTACATTCTTGAAGTGAGCAATGAGTTGTCTTCTACACAATTGTGTGGCAACTGTAGTTCAATATTTGCTTTGATGGTCATTACTTTCTATCCTTCTTTATCTGGCTTCCAAAGGAAGTTGGCTTCCGGCACCACTTAAGCAGAAATAGTTTGTTAATTTGCTTCCCAAGCAAGAGTGATTGCTCTTGATAATAGGTGTTGCTGATGTAAATTGCTGTTATTATCATCAGTGACTCATTAATCCATTGGTTATTGATCTGCTAAAACTTTTTCATTTTAAATGAGAGGAATAAATATTGTGTTGCAACCTGCATTTCAACATCTCCTTTGAAAGTTGAATGAAAGGTATAAGATTTTGCAAGGAAAACAAGATGAATGAGGTGAATGCACTACAGGTTTGGATTTTAACTCCCTATTTTTCAAAGACTCCTATTTAGATGTTCATGGTTTCTTTTAATCTTGACTACTTTGACCACCAGTGGAAGAAAAAGCTGCAAGCCCAAAAGATAATTATTTTTTTTTCCACTAAGTGTGGAGGTATTGTACACAAGTAACTCAACTGACACATACATGCCAAAAATTAAGCAAGATTAATTTAATTCTAAATACTAAATTTAAATTCTAAATACTTGACTTTGAAAATTATACTCAGGTTAATTCCCAAGTCAGCTTTTCTTATAAACTTTTTAAACACTGAAGTGAAATAAAAATCAAACTCTCATTAATAGGGAAAAGTAGCAAAATATTAGCCCAGAAGAAACTTTCAAACATTCTTATATTGCCACCTGTGAAAACAGGGTCAGACTGTAACAGGACTGCTGACAGAAAACAACCCTAGCAGAAGAAGTGAGAGAGGCTGGAATCAAGGTGCAGAGAAACTGTGAACAATGCAGGAAACCCACTGAGAAGGTCACAAGTTTCAGTCAGTGAGGCTGCCCTGGCCTGGAACAGAGCCGAACCCAGTGGGGTACACGTGGAGTGAGCAGAGCCGTGTTCTGCTGGAAATCTACCCTGTCATGAAACACCAGTTACACAAAGGCATATTGGGATGAAGGCATAATGCTCTTAGAAGTTGTTAGGAAAAATGGCTGGATAAGCACATCTTATATGGAATATCTATTGTTTGCTGCAAATATGTTTTAATAATAGGGTAATTTGTTTCTACCACTGAATTTGCCAGTTGACGGCAAAAACAGTTCTGTAAAAGTCATCCAAGCAAAATAATGAATGGGAACAATTATTCTTCCCGAGTAGATTTTCTAAATTAAGACTCCCAGCAAAAAGGCTGAGATTGCTTGCTTTAGCTAATGCTCTTTTCTTGTTTTCTTTTAATTTATAGAGTACACGCTATTTTGCAGTGCCACAGCTGCTAGATTGTGTATTCCTAGTTGGCTTAAATGTCTTGAACTTTCCCCACACACAGGCAGATATAGATTGGCAGGTTTATTGATTGATTAAATGGTTTGCGAAAGTAAAAGTTAGGAAAGATCATTGTTACTCTTTTAAATCAGACATTTGCACGAATATAGGCATATAGGTATGCTTGTATACATTTATATAAATATATCTCTTCAGCTTCATTACTCAAGGTCAGTGTGTTGGGCCTACAAGGTATTGTCTTTTCACAAACTGCTAAGGCCAAAGATACCTTCAAATAAATTAGAATTTGCCTGACCCAACTTATTGTATATCGAATAGGACATCTGGGAAAAACTGGCAAGAAGCTTATGGTAATGAGTCTTTGATTTTCACACATGCTTTCTTTGCTATAAATCAGCAGCACTAACACACAGCATTTCTTAAGTCATTTGTTTTGTTGGTCAGCTTTACATAGACAGCTTTGAAAATATAATTCTTAGAGTAGAAGTTACATTCCCAGTAAATTTAATTCTGGAAGACTTCTAAATCAGGAATCTCCATAGGGCCCTGGTATTTGTTTTCTGTCCAGAGCACACAAAACGTCTGTCACAGCTGAGCACTTAACTCACTTAAGTGTTTGCAAGTATCTGTATAAATATATATGTTATTTATCTATGAACTGAAGCACAAAATAATTGTTTTATTATATGATGGGTTTGCCCATGGTGAGGTAACCTGACCAAATAAATGTACATACAACAAATGAAGCAAACAAAGAGTACTTAGAAATACTTTGTCGTCCCAAAGGGAAGCTCAAAAGGAGATGGAGACACTGTGTGTTGAATATCATCCTGCTGTCAAAATTTAGTTTAACAAGATGTATTTCACTTTTCAAAGCTGATTTCACCAGACATAATAATATGAAAAGTGCTTCATATGAGCTTTTCTGGGTGAGCACTCTGAACCTTGCAGAACTCAGTAACCCACTCTGGTTTAATCTTCCACCAGCAGAATCATTGTCCCATGGAATGACAAACAGGCATTGTCAACAAAACCCAACAGTGGATAGAGGGATGGAGCATCCCCATAAGTTTTGATTTCTTGGCCTCACTAGGCCAAGAAATAAAATTCAGACTACAGGGAACATGCCCACACTGGTACTTAGGAAGTGCCGCTAGGGTTTCCTTGTCCTGTCTGACAAACAAATGCCAGAGCACAAGACTTTCAGGGACTTTTGAGGTTGCCTCATTTGAACTTGTTCTATATAGCAGAAAAATCTCACTATTAATCCTCTGAGAAGCTTATTTGTAAGGAGGCATTTAAAATCACAGTGGGAATAGAAATGTGTGTCGGGGCGTGTGTACTGCTGTGTGATAACGAGCTGTTCTCGCAGCACTTGACACGGCTTCGGGGATATCTGCGCCTCTTGGCTGCATCTGCCATCCCTGCAGTACCCCTGGAAATCCATTTCCACACCCACAGGAAGCAATGGTTTCATAGTCTAGGTAGTGGGGTCTCATTGTCACAGCATAACACAGTTTCAGATGTCACCTTGTACAAAGAAATCTTGCTCTAAACTCTAATTTTGGGTAAGATGAGCAGAGAAGCTCTGCCAGAATTTTATGTTGGATGGACAACAAAGGCTGCTTCTTAGGAATGTCAAAGTAAATAAATGCTTTTCTGCACAAATCTTTTCATTTCACAAAGCTCTTAGAACCCCCCCTCTGCAAGAATAGTTGACATACTAGTGGTGAGACATGGCTGGAGCAAAACTATCTTTCTTTTTTCCTTTTCTTAAGTTGTGTGTTAATTTTGCAGTGGGTAACATCATCTGGAAAAGACATCATGGATACAAAGATTTGTAATTTCTTCCCCAGAAAGCTAACAATACCAAAAAAGGAAAGGGTATATTTTTGGTGAACAAATAATGAGGAACATTAGAGACAGATCATAAAACAAAGAAGAGAAAGTGATGATAGATATGGCCTTTAAAATGTGTGTCTTCTTTAGTTGTGTTTGTTTTATTATGCAATTTCTTAGCTGTTGCTGATTTTGGCACAATTATTGTAGCTAGTCTGTAAATTTTTGTATACTTAGCTCATGACCCTTTGAATATTGGTTTGTGTTTTTCTCAAGAATTGATTTCAGCTAAGAATGCATTCAAGCTTCCTCCTACCATTCTCTTTCTCTCTTTATTTTTCCTGGTGCAATGGAATTATTTATGCATCACTGGATAATTTCAGATAGTGTTTGGGATTTTAAAAATGGTTCCTAGTCTAAATTACTTCAGTGTGGCAGTGAAAATATTTTTTTTAATAGGATTGCCTTTAGTATGTACTGAGTTCCCATCACTTGCAGAGACACCCTGCAAGTAAAATCCAGTATTTCTAAGAACTGAAGTTCTTGGTTCCCTACCAAGCTGTCTAGCTTGGAAAATGTTTCATAATATTTGGCACCTAAAGCTATTTCCTGTGAGACGGGGATATATCTAATCAGACTCTAATATATCTACACAAAAATTCTTATGATGTAGATAGAAATAAAAGGAACACTAAATAACATTAATTCAGAGATGAAGCTAAAATATATTTATTATATTTTCATTCCTCTTTGAACATAAATTAAGTAACTCAACAGTGACAAAGGATCCACACATTTAGTGTCTTCAACAACTATTTACCTGGGCTTTTGCTTTGTTGTTTTTATATTGATTGCTTCAGAAACAGATTGACTTGCTCATTTTTTTATTCTTGCTTACTGATTACAGTAATGGATTTCAATACTTTAGCAATTGATAAAAACACTCAGCTGAATAAAAATTAAACCAGTTACTTCTAGTTCAGTTTGAAGTTAGCTTTTTGATTCATTCAATACTAAATCCTCATTTTCTGTATATATTTTTCCCTAAATGTAGTCTGGGTTTGGTTTATGATAAGCATTATTACATGACATTTTTATATAGATCTTGTCATATGTGAAATATGAATTTTGTAGATGATGACACCAAAATCTGAAATGTCTCACAACGAAAAATAGAAAAATCCTCCTTGCCAGGTTTTTCCTTGAGTGAATATAGTGTTTAAAAAGATGCTGGGCTGATAATGCAGAATAGTTTATTTTTCTGGGAGACCTGCCTAGCACTACCACCACCATCACCACCACCAGCTTCTTCCTCATTTCTATGCTGATGCTCTTGACTCTGAGGTGAAGTACCCTCATCTAATAAGGCAGCTCATTAGTCACTCTGGACATGCCTTTCTAAAGTTATTGCTGGAAAAGGTACTGATGTGTTCCCATATGGATGTTTGACCATAGTGAAATTTACCCAGATCAAAAGTACATTTTGCAAAGTAAATAAAAAACCACTGGGTTGTGGTAAGTTGCATTAGAATTTGTGATGTAGGGAAAGAGGATTTTGCATATCAGAAGCATTTTTATGATCTGTCAGGCAAATTAACTTTCTATAGAGCTAAACCTGCCAAACTTTGCTAAAGTTGTGAATTATCACGAGTTGTAAAACAACAGTGGAAAGCTCTCAGTCCATTAAATATCTCTGGAACAATGCAGATATTCATAGTTCCCATGTTTAGCCAAAGCTTAAAAAAGATTAAGTGCCAGCTCATTTTAGGTATGTACTTGACTCCATCCCTGTTCACCTAAGCATGCCTCATCCCATAACAATCATAGAGAATGTTCACATACTTAGGTACAAATGGAAGTACCTTGGTAGGCCTTAGTGGTGTGTGTGGCTCCTGAGTGGAATACACCACATAACAACCTGCTATTTGAAACTGTAAACCTGAAAGAGAAAACTTAAATTTGCTTTGTAAATTTAACAGCTTGAAGGTCACATCCTGGATAAAAAAACACATCGCCTGTTCAGTGGTCTGGGTGATTTGGGTTTTTTTATCATTGGTGAGGCACTGGAGTGTTAAATGAAAAACCCACTGCTGGAGGCAAGAGGGAGAAACTCTGGAGGGCTGGAGGGGAGGAGGAGACGCAAACTCTTTAACTGACAATGTCAATTAGGTCATAGGTTGGACTCGATGATCTCAAAGGTCTTTTCCAACATAGTTGATTCTGTGATTCTGTAATTGTACCAGAAATGGCCCCCAAGGAAAGACTGGTCAAAGAGCTATACTCTGCAGCACGCTGAATTTGTCTAACAAGGTTACAATTCAAAAACTGACTCACTTCTTTATCACCACGACTATTGATTGTTTATAAAGTCTAGACACCCTGTGGCCATCTATAATAAGACAGTCTGAGACCTTGTTTTTTACAATTCTTTTCACCCATTTTTAAAACTTCATAAATACTGTATTATTTTTTCACAGAAAATCAGGTGGGTAACTTCTGAAATTGCCATAAATGTTCTCTACCCATTCCCATCCTCTCACATCCATATGCAGATCATAAGATCATCTGTGACTTCAGGGTCTCTCATTTCTAGAATTAAAAGAGAGATATACATTTGCCTGTGTATCTGTATCTAAATATAGATGTGTAGTGTGTGTGTGTATTTCTGTTTGACCATACAATGTGTATATACTTTGTGTCTCTGTGTGTGTGTGTGTGTGTGTGTCTATTCTTGTTATTGCTGGAAAGATGTAGATTGGTCAGGAAACCCACTTGCTGTCAGGAGCTGAGTGACAGCTCTCCTCACAGACAGAGCTTTGTTTCTCTGAGGCCAGTGTCACCAGCTCTGTGTAATTGGTTTGCATTCCTGCCATGGCACAGGGAACCTTCTGAGTGAATGTCTCGAGGGAGCAGGACATATCAAACACTGAGAAGCTCCCAAGGACAGAGTGCCCACAAGGATCCATGGCTGCATCTTTCCTGTGTTGAGGCCAGAGAAGCAATCCTGCCTGGGGAACCCAGCATGGGAAGCAAACACCCTGCCAGGAAGTATATGAGCTTTAATGCTGTGCTGTTTTACAGTTCACTGCCCCTAGACTGAACACCATCATTAGTTTTGATCTAATGAATGAACATAGGACAGAATGTACCTAGATTACTTATGGCTTTTAGAATTCTGCTTTTTTGTTTTATTACTTAAAGTTGATTTTACTTTCACACCGTTAATTTTAATTAAATAGTTATTAGTTCAAACTGAAAAGAATAATTTTGAGATGATTGTATGGATACTTAGTTTTAGTTTACTTCCAGCAGTAAAAAATCATAAAGTTGCAGGTACATGATCTTCCACTGAAAAGGAGTGGATGAGGTTATATTTCTATCCTTTCTACCCACCCTCATGTTTATCTCTTATCACTGACAGGAATAATAGTGTTTATTAACTGAATTGATTCTATTTTGGTTACATTGGAAACATTATATGGGATAAAGACACTTAGTGTAAACACTGATGGTATTTTATTGGATAGTCATACAATTGATTATAAAATATAACTGCTAGAACTTGGGATATGATTTACACTTGTTAAGTGACAGAAAGGATACAGTCTACACTGGCACTTTGGTATTCAACTCCTATGTAAGTACCAAATCTGATTCAAGCTGATGGGTAAATGACACACATAGGGCAGCTACATGAACTCAGCATGTCCAGTCCTTTCTACCAAGCCCTGGATCGCAAAGGGATTCCACGTGTGTGGCTTAGGGTATTCACTGCAGTGTAATGTTGCATCTGCTCTTAAAGGGTACACAGATTTGCCCATAAAATTTGCCTTGTTAGGGTACAACAACTAACTGTGTATCCTCCCTTTGCTATAAAGAAGTTGATGACGGCAGCATGAACCCAGCTTTCATATTACAGCCTAGATGCTGAAGCTCTTTCTAAGACAACAGACTTACATTTTCCTGAGCATGAGATTATCAATATAAGTAGCCTGTCTTCCCAAGACAGCAAACTGGTAAGAAGGCTAAAATAATCAGGCATTCTCTGCTTGCTGTTGCTAGGAAATTTCTGGACCCTAATGATAAACAAGCTTGAAGGATGCTCTAGTTTAACCCCAGTAGACAGCTAAGTCCCCCACAGCCACTCAGCGGAGAAAAGATTCTGAAGGGCAAAAGTGAGAAATTAGAAGGTTGAGATAAAAGCAGTTTAATTGGTAAAGCAAAGCTGCACACATAAGCAAATCAAAATAAGGAATTAATTCACTACTTTCAAATGGCAGCCAGGAAACTGGCAGAAAAGTAGGACTCCCTCGTGCGTAACAGTGACTTGGGAAGACAAACACCATAACTTCAGATACCCCCATTCCTCCTTCTTCCTGACAGCTTTTATTTCTGAGCAAAAGGTTATGCAGCATAGCATATCCCTTTGGCCAGTTGGGGTCAGCTGTTCCCTCTGTGTCCTCTCCCAGTTTTTTGGCACACCCAGCCTGCTCACTGTCAGGGCAGTCTTAGAAGCAGAAAATGCCTTGATGCTGTGCAAACACTGCTCAGCAACAGCTAAAATACCAGTGTGTTATCAACACTGCTTTGGTCACAGATAAAAAATACAGCACCATACCAGAGAATGTAAAGGAAATTAACTCTATCCCCACTGAAACCAAGACAAAGGAACAGGAGTCCCCAGCCTAGAGAAGAGAACAGAGACTTCAGAAGGGTCGAGATTTATCTCCCTCTTCCTTGCATTGCTCATGCATGAACAGGTTGCTGGATGAAGGATATGCGAATTTCACAAGGAGAGATCAGCACTCAGCCACTCAAACTTCTTTCTTCCTCCTGGCATCATAACTTCTGTGTTGTCTTCTTCATAATGACCCAGATTCAGAGGTGTCTGCCCTGGAGTCAATAAAATGAATGTATGCCTTAAAATTTGGACTTTTCCTTTTATTTAATATTTATTTAATTCTGATATGCCTCAGGATCCTGGGATAATAACTGAGCTGCCTTGAGTTGTGCTCTACAATTGCAGTGAGCAACTAATACAAATGTATTGGATAAGTACATTGGTTAAATCAATATTCTTCCCTTTTTCATTTGCAGTCTTCATGCTTATGGTTTGCAACTTGTTTAGCTGAGTCACATTTAACTTTTCTGCTTTTGCGTAGTTGCGAAACTTGAAAAGAATATTCACATGCAATGCAAATTTCCTTCTATGTGTTAGCATTAAAGATGGACATACTGTTTTTCCAAAGCAGCACTAGTAATATCAAGTAAAATGAATAACTTTGCTTAAAACAGAAATTTTCTCTTCTGAAGACACTCTCCCTTATGAGAATTTGTCAGAATGTGTCCATCAAACCTCCTGGTGCTAAACTGAATTTCTGATGCAGGAATGTTTTCTACCCAAAATGATAAAATTTCATGAGAAACTTCTTTCATTTCCTTTGGTTCTCAGCCAGAATACTTTAGTTTCTAAAATTATTTGTGATGAACAGTGACAGTCAAACAGTGGGTGTTTTCTCAGAAGCCTTCTACAGGAGGATAGGGCCTGGTTGGGGAGTGACAACTTCTGGAGCTAAGAGTGAAAGGAATTTGAGGTCTCTGAAAGGCTGGAGAGAGAAATTTCTAAAGACAAAGAGGGGAGAGTACAGAGTTTGCTGCAAGTCAGAAGCCAATGAATTGGCTGAAAGCAAACCAGAGAGCAAAGACCTCAGAATCAGAAAGCCGGTAATAAAGTTATTTGGGTTTGGTTCCCTCTAGACAGACCCATCAGAACATTCTGGCTGACAGAGATCCTATTGCATAGCATTTTGTCTATTCTAAATGTGATTTTTAAAATACTCCTGAGAAAGGGAAAGTTCTTTGCATCAGACACTGGTGTTAATAGCTCTGTCTAACAACTTCTGCTTGTTAAGCAAAAGTGTTTTGTTCTTCCATTTCCCTTTTACCTGCCAATTCATGGTCCCATAGCCACAGCAGCTGTGCAGTACTTTGAGATAAACCAGACCAGTGCAACCACCTCGTGCTGCACACGTGTCACTGACTGCCCCATATCAGTGTGGAGAGGCTGGTGCAAAAGTCAGAACTGTAAACAGTTGTTGTTCTGTTGTCCTACAGATACTGTGGACAATCCTTTGTAATCTACAAATAACATGATTGTGTATTTTCTCTTCTTTTAAAAATGCTTATTTCTTAACAGTCCATAATTCATTTTGACTCCAGACATAAACCACATTTGGTTTCTGTTATCTCTAAGCTTGCAGTGAATATACTATGCAAATGTACAAGCAATGTGAGCTCAGACACTCAAAATGCTTCTAGGTCTTTTTTTTAGACTGTCAAGCACCAGGATTTTAATCTAGATTTTACTCCATGAAACGCAAAGGTGTTTCCTGTTCAGCTTGAACAGTCTCTTTTTCACTTGTTCTTTCTCCATACCACATTTTAAAAGAGGAGGTCTTAGAAGACATGAAGAGTTTGAAGATCCTGGCCATCTGAATAGCTGGGGGTGATGGTGACAGCACAGACACACTGGAAGGAATGCAGTGAGTAAGTTCCTGTGCTTCTGCAAAGATAAAAGGTCTATACTTTACAGCCAGACTAAAGGGACTACTATTACTACTATTATGCCCCAGAATAACTTTTTTCACATGTTTATTTTGCATGCAGTCACACAACAAACTGTATTTTTCTAATGTAATTTGGCTTTTTTGGTTTCATTGTGTTTGTTCTCCATGTTCTCAATGAGAAATTGGGTAGTAGGCACATGTTTTTTCTCATACATTGGCTGCAATCAGCAGTGCTCTCCTTAAGTGCTGTATAGTTTATTTGCTTTGCTGCTGTTGAAGCTGTGTGAAGTGCAAGTTGCTTTTGAGGGGTGTTGCTGTTAATTCAAGTGGATAACCACAACATTATAATTCATGGCAGTACAGCTGTGTCTTGTCTGTATTGGGCTTAAAAACTTGTGGAAGAAATGTTAAAAATATATTGCTCACTAGGTTGCAGGAAAAGTTTTACACTGCATTAGGGAAACTCCCATGTGATTTCTTGAAATTGTCAGTACTTGAAATTTCTTCCACCTATCTCCACCTAGTCTGTTCTTTGGGGTGTGTATTTGCTTTTCTTTTCTATAAGAAAACACCAAACACACATTAGCCAACCTGCAGAAGCAAAATTTCCTCTTTAGTAGTGGTGGGCCTGATAAATCTGCATTCTCTTAAGCATCGTATTTCCTTCCTTCTTTCGGAATTGAAAGAGGTCTCTCTGTATCATTATATTTCTTTTACAGATTACTAAGAGCTTTAATAAAATCCTCCCTTTTGCAGTCAGGGTACAGGGCATTTTGTACCCTACTTCCCTTTTCCCCTCTCTAGAGATTTGCTGTGGCAGCAGAGGCATGGTCCATTTTTGCACTGTGAGGCTCTTGCCCTCCCAAGGGAACAGTAGTCTCACCTTCCTGAGACCCAGTGCTCCACAGACTGCCTTTTTCTTGCCCCACATGGGTGCTGAGAATATCACAGGTGTTTGAAGGTGTAGGCTCACCTGTGTGTGGGTGTTCCACTCCTGATCACAACATCCAGGCAGGCACGAGCAGCCACAATGCCACTCACGCTGCCAAGTGTCACACGTTACAACCAGGACACTGCTCTGTAGCTTTCCTTTGAGCATCCAGAGATTTAAATGTTTACTTCTCTACAGTGACAGCATCATAACTCTGCGTTTTAGCACCTGCAGCTTCCAAATTTTTTATCATCAAGGAGTAAGTTGGATAAATTAATCCCTGCTGAACTAGATGGTGACACGTTGGTACCTTCCCTCCCGGTGAATGTTCCTTTCACTTCATTTTCTTCTAATGCAGGCAGCTTTGGTGCAAGAGAGGAAGGGGATTGTTTTCTTGCAAGAGTATTTTTTCAGACCTTTATCTTAAGGCAGAGTTAAAATTCTTGACTGCCTGCTAGTATACTTATTTTCTTCAACTCAGCTGAAGATTTTACCCTTACTGTTTTTTTTTTTTTTCAAGGCTTAGATTGCATCTGCCTGGTAAAGGCATGTTTTTATGGATGATATGTGAGATTTAGCATTTTAATTCACTCATTTTTTAGACGCATAAGTTCAGTAGCAACTTTCTTTTCCTGTGAGGAAGGTCACCCCCACCTAGTTTTTCATGTACATGGCTAAAGGCCAGACCCTCTGATCACTTCTTCCTCTTTATAGTTATCTTGAGGAATGTCAGATTTTATTTTTTTTTTTGCTTCCTGTAAGGTCTCATGTATAGAAATAGCCCCTGGTGTGCTGCTCCCACATCCACAGAGCCAATGATGTAGCTTTGTAACAAATGCTTCAGTTTTGCTTTCAGCCCATTTTCTCCATTACAGTTCAAATCCTTGACCTGCCTTTCCCTGGTGTACCTTTCCTGCAGAAATGCCATCTAGTGACTCATATGATTTTATTTTTAACACACACTTGTGTTATTTTTAACACACATGCAAATATGTATGACTGGGCAGTGTATGAAAAATATATCTGGAGAGAAACAAGGGGATTTTTTAAGCTTTCAGTGGTTTCTTCTTTTACACACGAGGCATTATTTTCTGCAGATTTCTGCATAAAATTGAGTTGTGAGTCTCTGGCAGTGAGGAGGCTGTGGTGAGAGGAAGTCTCATGAACACATAACTCCACAAACCTAATGAAAAATATTGTCAATAAAAATGAGGAGAGCAATATTCAAGGCATCTAGGGTTAAATCTGTGTTCCTCTATTTCATTTTTTTTATGACTGGAAGAATTTAACTCCTCTACCTTCTTAAATAAGAAGGATACAGTAATCTTTATTTAATCTATTTTTCAAGTAATCCCTTTAGCACAGAGACTGTCCCTAGCTCTGTATTTGTGCAGTGGCTATTAAAATCAAGAGTCCTAATTTTTAGATTTGTCTTGTGTGTTTCATAAAAGAAGCACCCTTTTTGCATAGTGGAGGAGGGAGCCAAATAAGGCTCCAAAACCAGTGAGCTCTTGTCTAAGAACAAAGCATGCACAGGGTGCCCAGGTGGCTTCACCTGGTATCTTGGCATCATAAGCAAAACCTACTTCCTTCTTCTTCCACACATGTATCCCCATTCAGAGCATGACTGCACCTACTACTAATAAACTCTTTGTTTTTGATACTCCAATGACAAGACAGATCAGACTTGCAGCTAAATAAACCATGCTCTGCTCATAAGGAAGGTGCAGATGGAGAAAAATGAGTTGTGATTATTTATTAATTTTTATTTCTTTATGAAAAAAATACTGCTTTTCTGTGTGGTCACTTCTCCATCTACAATTACTCATTTGACTTATCTGCAACCATATATTTTACATAAGAATCTACTTTGGGCACTTGCTAGACCATCTTACTAGCTGCAAGATTAGTTCTCATAGTCAATGTTCAGTAAAGTAATCAGGGTGGTGGTGATCACTGTTTATAGTAAATCTCTAGACCTTCAAGCCTCACAAAACCAATTTACTTTCAGCAAAATAGATGTGAAGAGACTGCTCATAATTCACATGACAAAAGAGTGTTATCTGAAGGGATATTAATTTCATTAATTGGGTATATAAGTGCTTCATGGTGTTATTAACTTTCTCACCTTGTCTGTCATGAAATCTAATCAGCTCCCTTTCTTTAGTGTTTATATTTTTTTCCTATAAATGGAAAGTTCTCATTAATGGGAACCCATTTTATTTTCCTGAGTTGTGGAAATGCACAGCAGTCAGGTCTTACTTTAACATCTTCTTTGCTAGGTTTGCACAGGTAGCTTATCTAGAGCATTAGGAGGAGAAGAACAGATCCTATTGACCAAAGGCAGAATGACTGGGGAGGAAAAAAAAGCCTCCAAGGATGTCTCAGAATATAGTTTTCCATTTTTATTAACACTTATTACAATCAACCAGACTTTTTGTACAATGGAAGGTGGTTTATCCAAGCAGTCATGCAGTTCTGTTACCTTCACCCACGTGCTTCCCTACTTGTAAATCCTTGGCCTGTTTGTTATCTCCTGCTCTGGCTGCTGTAGCAGCTCTGGCTCTGTGCAGGCAGATTCCCTGCCTAGCCCCCTCGGAAACCTTGAGCTTCTGAGAGTCTTTCTCATGACCAAGATTTCACATCAACTACAGTTTAACACTGGCCCTTCCAGCTGGAAACACTACTCTGATCATTGGAATGTGGTAGTCTGGAGCCAGGGACCTGATGCAAAGTTCCACATACACCTCTGGACTTCTCTAAGGGGTGGATGATGGTGATGTCAGGACACAATGACAAAGAAATTACTTTTCCTCATTTATTTTGGGTGTGTATTTTTATTTGTCTTCATAATCTGTATTAAAAATTCTTTGGGGCAAGAAGAGGGCAGCAGCAGACACACATCAGCAAGGAATTCAATGAGATGTTGTGGCAAATTAGTTCATTACACATGATTGAATCATTAAAATGGTAAAATACCAAGCTTGGCTGTAGAAAATAGAATTTAATCTGAATATATATGCAAGCCTGAGGTATTGGGTTCATTGTCTTTTAGGTTTAACTGTTGTTCATGTGAATTTTAGAAACAGCATAGTGAAATCTTTGTTCATATCTGAATGATTGTGATTTTTTGTTGTTTTGTATGGGAAAAAATTACAATATTATCAGTTCTATCACATATATATGGTCTTGAATAATGATTTTTTCCTTATTTTTTTACTACTGACATAATGTATTTTAAGCTTGTGTTATTTTTATATGTGATGGATCATGCAGAAATGGCCTGCTCATGAAATAAGCTCATGCTTCAATAGATAGGCACAATCAGTGAAAATTCAAAATATTTTCACCTGTCTCTTTTGTAACATTTGCAAAAAGTATACTATGACACAAATAGTTCAAGCTTCCCATTAAATATCATTATGCTTGCTCCAAATGAATGAATTCCTCTGATCTGATGAAACTGTGAGAAATATTTATTCTCATTGAGGAGTAAAGTTAATGGAAGAAGTGTTTGTTGAGACTATGTGATGAAAATATACTGCATTCAGAATTCATATTGGCAGCTATTCAGATTCTTCCTTTCTTCTTGCAGGAGAGTCCTGCCAGTTGTAATATTTTGCATATCAAAAGTAAATTCTATTACATTAAACAATGTGGACTGAATGTTGCAGTCCACTAGGCCAAAGAAAGAATGTGTAAATAATTTTATTTCCATATAATTCCTCTGGATTTATTCTAGCATTAATTAGATAGGATTTAGTCACTCGGGATACAGCCCAAATTTTGTTATGCATTAGCATTTTTTCCAAGCTGCCAGTTTTACTCTTATTTGACTAGTTAAAAAATAGAATCAAACCCTTAATTTATTAAAATATAACCAAATAATCTTATCCTAGTATGTCTGGGGATCCTGCTTGTTTACTTAAAATCAAAACAAGTTCAGTCAATACACCTACAGAGAACTAAAAGTTCATTTTCACTGCATAATTGTGAGAAAACAAGAGGAAGTGGCAGTGTTCTTTCATAGCCTCCTTTGCTGAACAGGATTTCTGATGGCATTGGATTGGGCTGTGGGATTCTAAGGAAGCCCCTCCTCAGCACTCAGGGTAACTTGTAAACTTACTCAAGAGAGTTAGTTCAGTTTGGATCAGGCTCTGAGCAACCTGGTCTAGTGGAAGGTGTCCCTGCCTGTGGCAGGGGCGTTGGAACAAGATGACATTTAAGGTCCTATCCAACACCAACCCCTTTATGATCTTTTGATTCATTACAAGTGTAAATGATAAAAGATTTTTTTATTTGAATTACAGGAAGAATCATTGGAATGGCTTACAAATTTATGAATATCTCTTCATACTTGTAGTACCTTGGAGTAGGTTAATACATCTAAGCATTCAAAGAGTTGTTCATCATAAATATTTGAGCTTTCAGTCTGTGTTACCAGACTCAGTGACACACTTGGTTAAATTCTGTCTCCTTGCAGGAGGCAGGATATCTGTCTGAGGATGAAAATCACTATGCTTAGACGTACAATGAAGGACTTCACCGCAAAAGAAGATGAAATTCTTTTCCTGTACCACAAGAATAGATGTTGTATATGCCAACCAAACACAGTCCTAGGTCACAGAGCTACCAATGCAAGTCTTGTAAGAGCAGAGATGATCGTGTTTAACCTTAGCTCTGCTTTGGGATGATGGCAGTTGTGTCCATGTTTCAATGACCACAGAAACCAGCCTGACCTGCTGCAGCATTCACAGGTTATAGGTATTTAGTAAGAAGATTTATTCAAAATCCACTGAATTATTGTAAAGACAATGCAGGAATACAAACAAAAAGGGAAAAGAGTACTGTGTAGAAACTAACCTTCCCAAAGTCTTTCTGAAACTAAACAAGACTCTTAACAGGCTTGTGAAAGAGACCCTGACAAACTTTGTCCCAGTTTTTATATACTGCAAGCTAGAATGTCCAATTCTGCTACAAATTCCTCCTGCATCTCCTTTGAATATAGTGCAAAATCTTTTGCTGTACATCATAGAAATTTGTATTGTTCTGAATGATGAATCCTTTATGATGTTTTTGTTATGATAGAACTCCTGATGCTGATTATTTTATAATTGAATGGTCTCTACATAGAAAAAGAAAAGGAAAATTGATTGCATCTTAATCCAGAATAAGATAAATACACAAGTGAAAATTTCTAAAGAAAAATTACACTGCAACAATATGTAATGCATAAAATTAAATATTTGTCCTTAATTCCCAGCCATTTACAGTTACCCTTACAAAGTAAGCCATAACAATGGTTAAGATTTTACAAGTAGATCACCCCCTCCACTTTTTTTTTTTGTTGTTTTAGGAAATCAGATGGCCAGAACTGTAACTGTAAGAACTCAAAAAATTCCTCCCCACCTTTTTTTTAGCTTTGTATGTTGAACAATACCAGTCTCCATTCAGTCTTTCTTTTTACTTTTTATGTCTTCTCAAATCCTTGTCCATCAATTCCATTGCAATTTGTTGTCTCATCTCATAATCAGTTCTTCCTATTCATTCACTCTTCCCAAGTCCCTTCATGTCTTATCTTTTTCTGATCTGTCCTGCTGTTCTGCTTCTTTGCGGTGTCTAATGGAACGAGCTGCAGAACATCCTTTGTCAGGTTTTAATTTGATTCTTATCTAATTATGGACTTTATTTTTAAATTTTACATAGAAACATGTTTGGTTGTCTTTACTTTATGAACTGACATGAATAAATTCCCTTTGCAGCATGCTGTGTGAGCAGAACAAAGGAACGGTTGCAAAGATAAAAGTACCAAAGGTTCCTCATAAGCGCCGCTTTAAAAGTCAGTTTCTCTGGTGGCCCAACAGGACGTCCAAACTCAATCAAAACATGTGTCAGGCTGCACAGTTGACATTTCAACACTAGAAAGAGCTTGCTCTGGTGCTAACACACAGAAAATGGATTATGTCATGTCACCAGTGGAACGTGCAGATGAGTGAGAGTTTGATTACATCCTGTAATAAATCTGGTAGTGAACTGACTTTCAAAGTCAATACTGATGTGCAAATTAGTAATTCTCAGCTGAAGGCATGGGGGCTGCTGCTATACAGAGTTTCTTAACTAGTTCTTTCTTACACATAAGACTCTCAGAAATAAGATGACTCCATTAGCTGAAATTACCCTGTTTTCTGTGGAAAGCTGTAAATACTCTTGTGAGTAAATCATGGGCTTATAACAATCCATCACATTGCGGGTAGGAGAAGAGAAGCTCTTTTGGGTGGAAGCCATTTGAAATGGGAATTCTGTTGAGTCTTTAACTGTAAAAGTTTTATAAGGCTATATCCTGGTTTTATCTCCTCACTGCTTTCTCCTCCATCTTCCCCTCTGTGCACACACACACACACATCAGCACTGGCAGTGGCATAAACACACAGCTGTTACTGGGCTGGGGCTGTTTAAACCAGTTGTTAACAAGGGATCAAGTCACAAATCAGGAAATAAATGTAGAGAGAAGAGATACATTCTTGTTCTGGAAAGCAAGAAACCCAAGCAAACAAAATTCTCCAGATGGGGACTTCACCTACACAGATTTCAAGTGTCTGTTTGGAAGGTCACCTTATAAATGTGAAAGACGTGTCAGCTGTTGTGACTCAGGAAAAGCATGGTTTTTGTCTAAATAAAATATTTGGAAAATATAAGCCCCTTTAAAGCCAGAATGTTCAAGATAACCTTTAGATTCCATTCAGCTTTGAATGAAAGATAAAGCCACCAGCACTTCTCCCAGTGCAGAATTAAAAAAGAAAAAAAAACCAAACAAAAAAAAAAAAAAAAAAAAAAAAAAAACAAAAACCAACCAACCAAAAAAAAAAAAAACAACAACCTCAGCACTGCATTGGAAGGTTCACTTAGAAAAAAAGTACTTTTTTTTTAATATCAATGCTTGTTTATGATTAGTCAAGTTGTGATTTATATTTACTTCAGTGACAGCTATTTGAATCATCCTATTATCCTAAAAAGAGGTTTAAAATTGTCTAATACAATATTTTGGAATTGTTTAAATGGTGTTTTATAGATGATGATTTCTGAGAGAATGTTTTCAGTGCACCTCCATTAACATTTAGATTTAAAATGTGCAGGATGCAAGATTTTATGCCATTTTAAGGAATATAAAATAAGTTTATTATCTAACTTATACAATTCTTTTTCCTTTTACAACCAGGCTTGAATTTGATCTTTCTAAAAAGCGTAAAGTGCAAAAATTTTAATTTTTGAGCAGCAGAGCAGTAAGCAGAGTTCTTTTGGAGCTCCTTTATGATGAGAAAGGACACTTCTTGTGCTTCACATGGTAGCAAAAACTTACTTCCTGTATATAATTTTGAAGAATATATTTATAGGTAGTAGATGTGGAAAATTTAGAACCAGCTGTAATTCTCATATCCCTAAATCTGTGTCCCCATTTAGACATTTGTGTTTGGACACTACTTGCTTGACCGTAGGAAAACCAAAAAGTATTAATTGATCCTATATATCTTAGCTCTTTCTTTATATTTGATCTGAATGTTCTGGAGTTTCATCTAGTCACTGACCTCTCCACTTTTGAACACAACCCAGGAAAAAAATGATTCATACATACAGAGCTCCATCTGATGACCATCAAAGACATGCTATATATTTAATAATTAGTACCTGCTTTGACATAGATATGCTTGAAACTCAAGCTTTCAGTAATATTTTTTTAAAGTTTAAATGAGTTGAAATGCTCTTCCACCCCCCAATATTTTTCACTTTAACTGTCTCTGTTTAGCTGTTGTATATGATGAAGAGGGAGAAGAGAGTCACTGGTATAGGCAATCCTTCACACCTCACTGATGTTTGTGTAACTCTTAGTGTGAGGACTCTGTTTTGACTGATACAATGAAATCAGCACTTTTGAACTGCTCTTGTCTGTCTACAGGGAGCAAATAAGTATGTACTGTAGGGCTGGCTCACAATTCCTATAACCACAAAATTATTTTGTCCTGGTACAGCTCAACATGATTGCTCAGTGTGGTTGAAATAACCGAGTCCTGCTTTGTTTTTTGGACTCTGGAGGGAAGAATGAATATACTGCATTTTGGAACTTCACTGTAGATGCAGTCATCCAACAAGCTCCAGATAAAAGTAGATTTTTTTTCCAAATAAATAAATTCTGAAGTGCATATGCATTTTCATTATTTTAATTATATTAATACTATTATTAATATTTAAAATATCATAATGAACTATATTACTTTTTAGTATAATAGAAGAACAGTGAATACAAATATCTGGGGTCTTGGAGAATATTAATAATTATTATCATGCAGCATAGGACACAACAAAGAGTTAATATTGATAGGGAGTCAAACCACACCAACCATGGAGCATGTTAGTGTGCTCCCCTCTGGATACAGCAGATGAGTGCACAGGATTCAGGGACACTGGGACATCCACAAAGGGCCACGGCAACAGAAACCTGAGCCTATGCGTGGAGCGGTGCTTAAATGCAAACAAATAGGAATGAAATTTCTGTGTTACTTCCTGCATGAGCTCACCTGTCTCAGGAGAAACCTGAGAAGACTTTTATGTCACTTGGAGTGTATTTATCCATACTAATTCAGAGAAAGAAGTCATAAGCATCTCCATAAGTTTCATACCAGTAACTCCCTAACCTATTCAAACTAAATAAAGTATTTCTTGGAGGCTTGTGTGAAATATGCTGGGAATTTAATGATTAGCCGGAGAAGAAACAATGAAGAACTGAATTCCAGTTTTAATTGAAAACCTTTTGATTTATTTTAAAATAAAAGCAGTTTCCATTTCTATTTACATTTTCTGTTTACAATTTGAGTAACGTGTTCTTTTCTGACACTGTAACAGTTTGAAGTCAGACAAAAGTAATTCAGACACTTCTATGTGAACCTGAAGTCAGTTGCATGTTGCATGCTTCCAAGAGAGAACTTAGCAACAGCACTTCCCAACATCTTCCTTTTTCATTTCACTCTGGGGCAGCAAAGAAGTGGCCTCTTCATCATATTCACAGGAAGAGTCAGGATCTCTGTGATATCTGTTTTCCTTCCTCAGTATGTCCAAGTCTTTATACAAAATACTTTCAGAGATCCACGGTGCCCTATTTTATCCCTCTTTAACATTTTTTTTTTAACCAAATTTCTCCACATATTTGTTTCTGTCTCTGGGGGATTTTATTGTGGGTTTTTTTTTTTTCCCCTTCACAATCTGGAAAGTGCTTTTAATATTAGGATTTAAACCCCCTCTTTTTCCAAAGAAAAACTGCCAGAAAAGGCATTCTGTGGAGACATCATCCACAG
Organism: Vidua chalybeata; assembly: GCF_026979565.1. Lineage (NCBI taxonomy): Eukaryota > Metazoa > Chordata > Aves > Passeriformes > Viduidae > Vidua > Vidua chalybeata. The sequence continues at coordinate 9,358,376 of NC_071531.1, forward strand.
TTTAATTTTGTCTTGAGCATATTAAGATTTGATGACTAGAGCCTTACAATTAACTGAAGTCAGGAATTAAGTGGACTAGAAACACTGCAGGCATCCTAAATATTCAGTGAACAGAAAGAAGGGAAATAGATGAGCATGATTTTCCCCTGTGGTGGGAGAATTAGGAATGGGGCTACTCTTCTATCTTCAGTGCTTCTTCAGTGCTTCACAGAAATTGCTAGAATCAGGTGTATTTAATCTGGTCCATTTAATCTGCTCCAATACTGCCAGAAATATTTTGTATTACTACCATGGATAACTGGTTTCACTGCTAGAAAATTATGAATTCTCTCTGCATTAAGCAGTCCGTTTCTATGAGAACTTATGATTTGCTGTGCTAGGCAAAATGGATGCTCTTTTCTTAAAAACTGAATATATTATGGGTAATTAAACCACTGAATGTTAATTTGCTATAACATGAAATGAACTTGATAATAAAAGAATCCATTTATTTCAAAGTCTGTGATTCTAAAGAAGGGATGAAATATGCTTTTAATATAAAAATATTTAAATTAAAGTGCTCAAATGCTATAGTTATGCACTTCTTAAAAATTCTAAGCATTTTAGTATGGATGGCGTTTGTACTCTATTTTCTACCTGTGTGGTCTTTTCTCACTCTTTCAGTGTCACTGGTGCCTTTTCCTGGATTCTGCTGTTCATAATGTCCATACCATGAATTCTGAATGAGCTTGGCTGACAAATGTCCTGTGGCCTCCCAGCATAACCTCTCTCCTTTCCTGAGCTCACACAGAGCAGAAACCACTGCAGCAGGGGAGGGAGAAGGAATGGAGGTCCTGGTCTTGCCAGCACAGTGGGATCAGCACTGCTGACCCATCCAAAGGATCTGCTCTGCAGGAGTAGAAATGGATGTAGGGACAGTTCAAAAGGTTTGTGCTGGGTTTGGATGCTAGCATGTTATGACCAGATATGAATTTGAGCAATACATGTTAAATTAGCTTATAGCCACTCTGTGGTTATAAGAGAAGGCTGGGAAGCATTTAAGTAGAGGGCATATGTGTGCAGGGTCACACTGCTGAAATATTTTCTCCCTATTTTACCTGTCATTATTCCCAATTAAGTAGCAAATTTTGTTCCAGGACTATTAAATAATTGTTTCTAACAAAAATGCATTTTGCGTGGTAATTATTTTTGAACTGTTGTAGGTGTAACTGTTAATGAAATTCAGTCTTTTGTATCTGCAGCCACCTTCTCCTTGCCTCCCCAAGAGGTTGCTATTTAAGAGCTTGCCAACTCAAACAAATTTAATTGCAGTGCCTTTTTCTTTCTTATTTCATGCTAAGCATGGGCTCACAAGACAGTACAGAGAGGTAACACAAGAATTCCTCTCTCTGTTTCCCTCAGTGACTCAAGGGAAATGAAACAAACCCTGAGTTCAACTTTGCACCCAGGCAATGACAACCTGTCCCACCTGCCCACCTTTCAGTGCCGTAATGTGAAGCAATTAGGTGTTGACAGCTTTTTTCAGTTTGGAAAATTTGGGTTTAATTCTATCCCCTTTACACCTCTTGATGCTCTCTCCCCTTTGCAGGTGCTCCAACTAAAATAACAGAGGGTACACATAAGAGCAGTTCTCCAAATCCTACTTGATTTATTAATAACTGCAACTACACTTCTTGGTTTTGCTAAAAGAAAGGAAATTGCATCTGCTTGCACTTGAACCTCTCTTTATAGTCTCCTTGTAATTTTGAACATGGTTCCTGAGAGAATCAGAAATTTTACATAGCAGATGGACTTTTGAAATACACAGATTATAAGAATCCAAAATGTCCAGTGTGAGCATTCCAAACCAAGAAGCTGAAACAGATAATTTTCATGGGTCCTTTTTCACTGGCATTGGAGAGCACTGCCAAATCTGCAGCCTCAGGCATCTTGTACTCTCGAGCAGTGACTGTGGGAGCTTCACCACTTGCATCTTCTGACTCTGAGTACTCAGTTGCAGTGGTGCTCTGGTGCAAATTTGCCATTGCAATGCAGCTTTGTCATCTTTTCCACTCATTCAGCCTACAGTGAACAAAAACGTCTGTGCTGCAATACGAGCACAAACCCTCCCAAAATATGTGCATTGTAACCTTTTTTTTCTCTTTGTATTGCTGTTCCATACACAGTGCTGTGGCAGCAGCCAGCATACAGTCTGTGTGTCCTGTGGCTTTGTTGGTCAGACAGAAAAAAGTACTTTGGTCTCATTCCCAGCTGCTGTATGAATTGGCTGCTCCTGGAACACAATGGGACTGGTTTATGTTTCGTATCATTTAATGTACTGGAATTACTACCAGAAATAACTATGTTAAATAAAACCTCACATTATTAATTCTTCCTTCTGTGGAAAAAAGGCACCACTATGGCGTTCACACAAGAGTTTAATTCCCTGGGTTTATGGCCACTGAATGTATCAAGTGCACAAAAACTTTGATTCCTAGCTACTCTCAGAGTAGGACTGAAGGCTTTGAACATGGATGTGCTCTGAGTCTTGGGGCACCTGCTACCTGAGTGTTTGGAGCTGTGATGAGACACAAAACTCCCTAAATGCTGTAACATTATATCCTTGCAAACCCTAATGAAAATGAAATCTAATAATCCTTAACCAACAAAACTTACATTTTAGTCATCAAGTTATACACATCATGGATAGCTACGCTCACAAAATGCCAAGAGACTCTCAGATTTCCTGATCAGCAATACAGAGTTAGAATTGAGCTAATAGAAAAATCCATTCAATTAATGCAATAAGGAAAATAAGATAAAATTCTGCCCCTCCCATTTTTTTCAGAAACTGCTGTTGAGTCTTCTGCACATGGATTTCTGTGCTGTTCACATCAAGTCCCCTGAAGTTCCCAACAGCTTTCAAGCTGTATTTCACCTGTTGTGGAATGACTCAGTTTGCCCTCACAGGCTCACTCTTGTGCCACAGACTGGCTGTTGAAATGACTGTGTTGCAGATCTGGTTCAGCACACCACAGCAGCTACCTGGGTGCACACACAGCAATCCAATTCCTTCTGGAATTTTCCCTTCTGCAGCTTCTGCTTTTCCCCTCAAATCCCACACACACTGAACAGCTCAAATCGTGGGGCTGCTCATTGAAAATACTGTTGTTTGTTCTGCCTGACTGAATGAGAATTACAGTAAAGGCAAACCTCCCCACCAAAATAGCAAACAACCATTTTTATCTAAAAGCATCACTGTGTCACTCTCAAATCAGCTAGTTTCTCTGATGTTTTCTGAAGTCATGGCTAAAGTTTTAACATTTTAGATTGTTTGAATGCATCTACTTTACAGCAGCCTCATGGCTCCTAAAGGGGGCCTACAAGAAAGCTGGGGAGGGACTTTTGACATGGGCATGTAGGGATAGCACTTTAAACTGAAAAGGGGTAGATTTGGCTTAGCTATCAGGAATAAACTCTTCACTGTGAAGGTGTTGAGGCGCTGGAATACATTTCTCAGAGAAGTTGTGGATGCATCGTCCCTGAAAGCTGAAGGTTGGTCTGGTGGGAGGTGTCTCTGCCCATGTCAAGGGGTTGGCACTAGATGATCTTTAAGGCCCTTGCAACCCAAGCCATTCTGTGGTTCTATGGTTCTGTAATCATCCCTTTTGACAAAGGGGAAATAACTGGCAATACTTTATTTAGGGCATCCAAGAACCTTCAACTGAGTTCCTTGAAACTCAGTTGCAACAGGAAATTAACCACAAGCAACAGAAAATTAAAACAAAATTTAAGAACCCTCCATCAAGAAATATAATTATTTCTATATTAATTTCTCTATTTAAAGTATGTGCTAATTTGGAAGAAGGGAATCAGATAGAACATTATGCATCTGATAAAATTATTCAGGTTGGCAAATAATTATGCTTAAGACATTTTATTGGTCTGCCCTTAAGAACCACCAGGTGAGAATTTACTTTTCTTTCTTGCCTGCATGAGAGAGACATGAATATTAAACTCTGACATTTTGAACTGTCCTTTAGGCATCTGAATTTTCTTTAAGCAGATGGGACAAATACCTTCCTTTGTTCTCAGCCTCTGAGGGATGGCACAAGAGAAACTTCAGCATTCCATGGGTAAAACTTAGGAGTTGATGAACACAAGATTATATGTAGATGACTAAACCAGGAATTAATAAAATTATCATAGAAAAGTAAGTTATACTGAGCCTTACTAAAGGGTTGTAGACACATAACTAATGAAATGAAGCATAGAATAGGAATATAAAAATGCACATATAGATGTTCATAATGCCTCTGAATTCAGAACAACACAGGCACCAAAGCAGGTCAGGAAGATAACTAGGGCTATGGAAAACTCTTCCTAAAAAGAGATTCAAAATGGGCGCTTTTTTAACTGTGAAAAGGAGGTGACAAATAATATAGACATCTGAAAAGCTCTCTGTGAATTACTGAGGAAAATAAAAGAAAGCAAGATTCCTGCGAACCTGGATTTTCCTGTACCACAGTGTAAAAAGAAGGCTTTTTACACGGGAAAATGTTGGAAAACATTGCAATAAAAAACCCAGCATTTTTCCACACAGCAAAAAACTTGGTGAAATACTGAGTTTGAGGCTGATTAGGCCAGGGACTAAGTTATCCAGTTCTTTATTTGCAGTTCTGTTGAGTAGAAACAGGAGAAATAAGATATAAAAGTGGTGAATTGCACCCATACCCATTTCTGTTCCTGGTGTTCTTAGAGCCTTTTCTGGAAAATACGGAACTACAGAGGGCTTCGTTCTGACTCCAAAATGCAGTTTTCAGCTCCTGGTTATGGAGCAGAAAGCCAGGCTGTGAACATAGGGAATAGAGCCTGTTCTCCTCAGTGTCCACCATCCTTGGGGACTTTTGGGAGAGGTGCCACTGCAGAAGGACAGGTAGGACACTGCTGCAGGAGGCCTAAAGCATTAACCCCTTCATTAGTAACCAGCTTATTTTCCATTGCCTTGGTATTGAGTGCATTTGGGGGTTGTGTCAAGAAGAACAAGAAGTAAAGCAACTCTGTGTCGTAGCACTCTCTTGGCAAACCTGCTGCCTCCAGCCTTCCAAATTGCTTCAACAAACCCAGTAGGTTAATCAGCCCTCCTTAGCAGCTGATTTAAACCCATATATCCATTCCACTGTTACAGTCTTAACTAGATCTATTACAGAAACAACCACAATAACCATGACAATTTGCCTGCATTTCTGAAAGAGAAATCACAAGAGGGTGATTCATTTGCTTTGAAATGCTTGAAGATAATTGTTAGTTGCTTATAACGATATTGTTTGCTAAAATTCTTGGCTATTTCTTTCTGAGCCTATTATTTTACATGAATAGTGTTCTGTCTGTGATGATCTTAACAACACTGGCTGGGCAGATCAGGCTACTCTCCTGTAAAGCACAGGTATGCCTGTGAGGAATTTCACAATTAGTGATCTCTGTGGAGAGACAAATCCTCAGAATCATGAGGTCTGGATTGGACTCATTCAATTTAAGTGTGTGATTTTGTTCTTGAGGTGAATCAACACATTAAATTAAAGGTTTTTTTCATTATTTCAAGAACAGCAGTGATTACACTGGCTTCTTAGTGAGTCATGGGTTTTCCTATAAAAAAGCCTCATTTGAAATGTCTTCGTTTTTTAATATTAAAATAAGTATGCTCACTAAGTGACCATAAGTAGATGCACTAAGTGTCATCTAAGTAGATCTAGAACTATATCCTGGTTTGCAAAAAGGAGCTATATTCAGTTCCTGTATCATTGGCATAGTTTTTAAACTGCTGTAAGTTGGCATTAGCCCACCGGATCAGACAGCTGAGATCTGTCATGGTAATTTGAGTTCTGTCAGCTATTTATGCTCGATTAAAAATATCTAAACTTCTATAGCCATGTCAAAAAGTAAGAGGCTTCCTGCTTCTCTAGCTACTTTTAAGGTGTTATTTAGATCATGTCAGTCACAGGAATAAAGAATTATCCATGGTAATTCTTCTGCATTGGCACAGATTTATTTTTTCTCTAGCAGGAAGCAGACAAAATGATATTGAAAATGCATTGTCAGTCACAGGGAACAGATGCTAGAGAATGACCAGCCACAAACATATTTCCCAAGATCTCTCATCTTGACCCTCAAGACTTACAGACTCAGGGTTCAGCTGAACATCTGAGTTTGTTTCCTCCTTTTAAGCTCAGGTGTATGTTTTCATTTGAGCAAACTGTAGTATTTTTTTTTTCCCAACTGATGATAAATTTCAGATATTTCAGGTAGAAATGCAAACAGATGGACCAGCCCCATGTCCTATCAGCAGTGTATCCTGCTACCCAAGTTCTCTCAGGGTGGAATTCAGTCTTGTGCAGAGGGATCAGGCTGGCCAGGTAGCCTGGAGCTTTCAGCTCAGCCAAGGACATGAGCCTTTCTCTGATTCACTGTGCAGCAAGCTACGTGTTACCTGGCTTCACCTCCTTATCCCAAACTAACTTGTATTTAAAAGAATGTTATCCTGAGGAGTCCCATCAAGGGCAGAGCATCAGACAGATGGCAGTCTGGCCCTCAGAGACTGGGGTATAGATGGAGAGAGAAAAAGCAAACAAATGAAGATAAGAATGCTACAGGGAGGAACTGGCTATTAAAAAAAACCTGTGTGGTACCTTGCACCATGGCCCCCTGATCCTTTCTCCAGTACCCATATTATAAGCATGTAACAATTTTCTAACATTCTGCACAAATCCTTTTTGATGTAGTTATTTTTGTTGTCAGAAGCATTGTTTCTTTCTTTAACCTTATTCCTACCTTGTACTTAATTTCTTTCTGTTTTGTGTTCCTTTTTATGTGCAAGTTTTGAAGAACACCTTGAGCTATAACTGAAGTTCATTTCAGATCTCTAGGGTCTGTCCACACTCTTAATGAAATAAAATTGCTATTGGTGGAACATGTGAAATGAATTGGAATAATTTAGTCTCCCCAGTGCCTGAGTGTATGTTTCAGCAGACATTTAAATTGTCCCCAAAAGGCAGAGTAGATGTTTATCTGTTTAGGTTGCACTGGGAGTTATGCACCCCATGCTCTGCTAGCAACTGCCTTTTGATGAACACATAATTCACATAAACTGTATTCCTATTTTTTTTAGCAAATCTGATGTACTAGACAATAAAACCCTGTTGTTTAGACAGCCTGTTTAACCTTGGCTCTTGGTTTCATGGGCTGTTAGGTTCCTAGGTAATGATTGCAATTCTTCATCTACTAGAGCTTGTGATGTTGTAAATACAGTTGAATTAATGAGTTACAATTTCCCCCTTTTTTTAATCCTTCCCAAATGCCAGGTAGAGACAAGAGTAATGGCTCTTTGCTGGGTCTGTATGTAGCATTGTGTCATACCTCTCTTGCATGTACTTTAGCACAGCACATGAGTAGAGAGGCACTGGACAGGCCATAAGTGTTTAATTGATGACTGACATAATCAGGCAGTTTAATTGTTTTAAAAATAATGATGGAAGAAATAAAAACTGTAAAAATGGGTTTAAATAATTTGGTTTTGCTGTGTGGCAAATTTATTTTCAGTACAAGTATGTGAAAGCTGCTTCACCTTTCTGATACGGAATCATGAGATAAAACTGAAACGAAGCACTGATATTTTTGAAGAAGGCAGCAATTTTGTTTAAGGCACAGGCCTGGGATTTGAAAAGTCCACTTTCAATTATCAGTTTTCCCGTAGTCTTTTGACTGAACAACTTATCTGCCTTTAGCTCTTCTTGTGCCAGACATGATGGACATTTCTTCAGCCCAATATTTTTCTTATTACTTAGATCCTGACCATCCTGCAGTCAAATACTGTATGTGGTTAGAGAAATGGGAATTAGCTCTTTACTGGAGACTTTATGAACTGTAGTTGTAATAGCCTGGAAAGGTGAATAAATTATTATTTAAAAAAATCATTAATGATTAGGAAGACATGACCACTTCTGCAATGAGATATGCTGGCCTTTTAAATTGAGTAAGAGAGGTTCTTGAGGGTATATTACCCCAGATCATTCATGTTCTGGAGAGAGCCTGAAAAAATGCTAAGCACAAGGAAGCTGTGCTACAGAAAAACTACAATTAAACAAATCCACATTGCTTGAAACTGAAACCCAAACATTATAGAGGGGCAAAGCAATGCCTGACAGAAAAGAATGATGGGGCAACTAAGACCTGTAGCTTATCCCAGGTGAAGCACACTGCTGAAAGAACATAGGCACCATATACTTTATATTTCCCTGTGGTAGAGGAATTCAAGCATGTTTATGTGCATTTCTAAAAAAATCTGAAATCTTCATTTGGCAAGCTGAAAGTCTAGGAGATTCTCTTTTTATTTTGGATCCCAGAACAACATTTTTCAGGCTTTTGATTTATACTGTAATTATGTTCTGAGGTGAGTTCAGTATTCCTATAGGAGAAGCTTGGGGTTGCACTGCTCTCTTTGCTTCAGCTACAAAGAATATTCAGATTCCTGTTTTTCCATCAATGGTCTAAATGCATGTACTTTCACCATACTTAGCACCATCTCACCTGTCACCATTGATAATTACATATTGTAGAGAAAATTTAATCTACTGTTTGCATATTTATTTTTTTCAAGTAATAATAACTTCTATCAGCCTAATGTGTCTCAGTTACTGACAGCCCTGATATAGCTTTTTTTAGTTAAGACAGGTGAAATGATAATATACTAGAATTACTATCATCCTCTCTTTTGTCATGAGTCTCTTCTAAGAAGAGCCACTTTATTTAGATATCTGAATATCAGTCCTGAAACAAGATGTTCAAACAGCTTGCTTGGTAATTCCTGTGTCTAAGAAATGGAGCCCCATGAGAATGTACAGTTGACAGCAGATACTCGTGCCTCTAGAAAAAGACACAAAATGTACCTGAGACAGGGAGCAGCCTTTTTGTGTGCTCATGTGGTCTCATCTCTGTTTTTGTCCAAACCATTGCATAATCTGAAATTTCAGCACAGCATGTCTGCCAAAAAAGTAAAACTTGCTTGTGTGCTGAGAAAGCTGGGCAATAGAAACAGAGACACTGAGTAGCTCTTTCTGCCCTAGATTAAAATGCACTTATTGGGTCTAAATTCCTGGGCCTCAATTCTCATCAGTCTGACAAATATGAACTAAATGACATGAAGTTATACTTCATGCAACCTTTTGAAAGGAAAACTCTGGTGCACACTAGGGCTTCTTGCAGTGAGATATTGCTTAAGCAACAGTCTTTTAAAAGCATATAATCAGATACTTGTTCATGTTAAGTGTCTTGAAGTGAGGCCAAAGGCACTCAATGTCTAAACAAGGTCAATTTTGGATAATATTCCCCATTAACCATCCAAGAGAGCTGCATAATGGCCCTGCCTATGAGCTGCCAGCAGAGTAAACACTCACCTGCCCCCTGTGCCTGCAGCCAAGGGAACAGCAGACTGGCAAGGATGGGAAATGGAGAGCTGGTTGTATCACTACTTATATAAAATAACCTTCTTGTAGAACTCCTATAAAAAATATACATTTGCACTTACAGAATATTTTTTCCTGGTTGAACAAAGGGACAGAGCTCACAACAGGATGAGTTGAAAGAAAATGACTCTGTTTTATCTAGGGAAATTTAGATACTGATGAATGCTTTTGTGCAGAGTATCAATATTATAGTTAGTGGGGAGAATAAAGAGAAGGATAAGTTGTCTTCTCTACGTTTAGAGCAAAAAGTAAGATGAAGGGGCTTTTCTGTCTTACAAGCTCACTGGGATTTATATAGTTACCCCTGTGTAGTGGCTTCCAATTCTACACCTGTGCCTGCACTTTTCCTGTCCAGTTTGGGATTTTTCACATTGCCATATATATGGATATATGCCCATATGCATGGACATATAAAGGTATACGTGTATATATATGTATACATGTAAATACATACAGAGATGTTAATTTTGTCCCCTGCTGCTACAATCAGTCAAAATAAAGAGGTGTTTCAGTACCATTATACAACAGAAACAATGAAATGAATATATGAATGAATGAATGAATGAATATAAAGAAGTGCTCATGGACAGAGTAAATGAAGCAAGATCTCACCCCAAAGCAATGTCTTTTTTGGTTTTGAAAAATATGCTCTTTTTTTATGAAGAGAGGCAGGGAGGCAAGGGATACAAGACGTTTGTTATTGTTTCAGCTTGGACATCATGGTAAACTTGTGAACACATCCATGACTCATCACCATGGGATAAATTATTCTCAAGAATGAGCCATCCTAGAATTGATCCTGTAACAAACACTTGTTCCTTTCCTTCAGAGCAAACCCAAAATATGGTCATGCTGATATGGAGTGCTATGTGTGTGAATACTGAATTATTAGTTGTAACAATGAGTAAGTGTTGATTGCATTTTTGAGTGTTTTCTCATGAAAGGAGTTGGTGATTTAACATATTGAGGATTTCAGCTATAAGTTATTAAAAACAGCTGCAGCCTATTACCCTGGGATGACAGCCACAGCCAACAAGTGGCAGGATACTTGTGACAGATGTACCACAAAGGAAAGATTTAATGTCTTAAGTAGTGAAAACAACTCACTGAGTCAAAAAAAGAAAAACAAAAGCAACCCAAAAAACCCAAAACACACTTCTCTGAGAAATATTTTTTCCATGGGATTTAGAAATTATAAGAAATCCTGAACTAGATCTGTAAAAGGATACATTTAATTTGCTTTCACTGTTATGCAAAGGTATGACCTTGTTGTGTTTTCAGAGCAGTTCATCAGTCTTTGGAGAAAGATTAAATAAAGAGGAAACTTACCTCTGGCAGCTAAATCAAGCAGTTTAGATTTTAGACCATCAGCTCCAGCACACTTAACAAGATTAATATGCAGGGGCTCCTCCCATGCCTATTCAGAGAGAAGGAAGAAAAGGGCAAACGAGGGAGTGAATTAAAATCATTAGGGCCTGCAAGAATGAAAGGCAAGCATTCCAATAAGCAAGTATTTATTAGCACATGAGGACAGTTTTAGAACTAGTGAAATGATGCATTCATCAGCAATGGCAGAAATATTTTTAAAAGACCACTTTCTGCATGCTTGTGTGCCACCCACCAGAGCAGCCTTCAGCTCCTGGCCTTCACATTTACCTGTCAAGCATTTAAGGACTCTCCTTCTCCCAGCAGTTGGAAATTATCTTGTATTTTAGTACATCTTACAACATATTTACTTTGATCTGAGGACAATCAATAATAAAAGAATATGATTGACAAAAGCCCTGTCTTTCCGTGCTTGGTCCCAGATGATGTTTTACGAACAACTTAGCAAGTTTCTGCAGCAACCACTGTATATTGATTTCTAAAGTACTTTCTGAGTAAATCAGTGGATTTGAGAAACATGGACATCAAACAGGACAAAGAGTAGGAATTTATAAAAAGAAAGGAAAAGAAATCTTTTAAAAACTAACTGCAGATGAGAACAGAACACACAGTACAAAGGCTAAGTGGATGGAAAACACACTCCCTTTCAGACTGCAGTAGAGCAGTAGCCTGGATATTGTACACATGGGATAAAAAGCAAAATATCCAGCTTACAGTGAAATTCTTGGGCTGAAGTTTAGCAAAGAAGGTGAGACAGTCTTGCTGTATTTAAAGCTAATACAGGCTTTCATTCTGAAAATTTTTGGGGCGAGGGGTCATAAGTCCAAAGTTCATGGTGTTTGTGTTCATGGTGAAAATGGAACTGGTGAAAGTAAACAGGTTCTATAAAAACTGAAAAAAAATGTCCTGTAGAGTCAGACCAACAGGAACTGGAATAATTCCTGTTAGAATTATTAACCCAGGAATTTATCTTCAACAAACAGCAAGAGAAGGCTTTTTGGTCCATCATTCTCTTCTAGAATCCATAACAATTATACTAGGGATATTTGAGAATGCAATGCTGCCTTTTTCATGTCATTTTTCATGTCTTTTTGCAGACCTAATGTCCATAAATTTGTCTAATCCTTCCTGAGTTTTTGATAAAAATATCTCTATCTGCAACCCCCATGGCAATATAGTCCAGGAAATGCCTATTTTCTCTGCAAAACAAAAGGACTTAATTTAATGGTTTAAACCAATCTTTTACTACTTCCAAGTTACCTCAAAAATACCTTAGTTGTAATATTGAAGGGTTCCATGTGCAAGAGCTCCATGTTCACTTCCAAGCCTAAAGTTGGGAATTCACTCTATGGCAAAAAGAGCAAAACCCCTTCTTCAATTTCATCATAGGTTAAGACAGCTGAGAAAATTACTGTGGGCACTCACAAGGAGTTAGTAAGATAAGCACTTTCAGGGTGCTCCAGGATTTATAACTAAAAAGTACCTAATGCAGCTAAAAAAATGATTGTCAGTATAATAGGAAAGTAAAACTTGTCACTTCTTGTCAGTTTGGGAGGTGAGCTAGACTGAACATGGATCATGAGCCCTTGGTAAAGTACAGCCTCAGCAAAAGGGGGGTATGGAGATCCAGATTTGGGTTTTCAGTTTGAAAAAGCAGCAAATACTACAATCACACAGATATCTGAGACATTTTAATACTGCAATGTAGAAATACCCCCTTGCGATACCTGAAGACACAGCAGCTGTATAGGGCCCAAATAACCACCATTGCTGTGTTGGAATGTTGCTGTGTCCTGAGACACCCATGTGTGAGAGGACAGACCCATCCTGAAGAAAAAAGCTGGGCACTTTGACACGTTGTGCCAAAGCACCTGTGATGTAATCATTTCAGTTATGCTTAATACAGGATTGCATCCACCCTCTCTCTGATCTCATTTTGAATAGATAACAAAGCTTTTGAGGTGATGACTGGTGACTTTCAGAAGGCTGGACTAGATTGGACTTCTGCTCAGCAGTACCAACTGATGTGATGAACATCCTCCCATGTGTGCAGATAAGACAGCAAACCCTCCCTTAACAAAAGGATTTGAACTGAATCCTACCCCAGGATTCTACTCGTGAGAGCAGAGAGTGGTGCAGATCGAATTCTGCTGGTGATCAGCACCTGTTGCTAAGGGAGAGCCAGAAGGATGGAGTGGATGAGATGAAGCAGGATATCACTTTTCAATTCAGTCATACAAAGTAGATCTCATCACAGAGACACAAAATGGGTGTTTATTTCATTGCAACTAGCTCAACTCAGCACTAAGTCTCCTCCTGATGCATTTTGTATCCTCACTTACTGAGGAAAGTGTTGATTTCCCCTCTTAAATTTGCTGCAAGGGCAAGGCCTTGCCTTCCAGTGTGAGAGAATGCCAGACAGAGTAGTACTTCTTCATATCTGTTGGGTTTGTTCAACTTTATAACAAAACTAGTTCTTTTTTAAAACAGGTCAGTGTGTGATTATGTAAGGGGCAATATACTTATGGTTTTGTTGTCAGGAAAGTTTAACATAATCATATCTGGGTTGTTGGTTTTTTTGTTGTTGTTATTGGGGTTTTTGTTTTGGTTTGGGTTTTTTTTAAATGATTAATTTCTTCAAAATATTCCCAATCCAGTTATGTAATTTCCTACAAACACTGTTTTGTAACCATAGGTCTGATTCACCACTGCATCACTCCACTTTTATACCGGCGCCAGTCTGGCTGATTGACTTTCAGAAGGGTTATATCAGCATAAAACTGTAGCAAAGGAGTTGTGAATCAGACTGAAACAGGGACAGCTACTCCAGGCAGAAAAATCCTTTGAAGAAACCTAACAGTCAGAAACCTTGACAAGGCCATAGCATACATAGATGGTCTTCTGTCATCTCTGGATGAGTGAAAGCACTCCCTGGGTCCTGCAGCTTTAGAGGTTCACCTAAGCTACAGCTGCAATTCCCAGCACATGAGTTCCTCCCACCCACATCTCCTCCAACTTGGCTCATTTTTAGCCTTTTGCCAGGAGGGGCTGAAAGAATGAATCTTAATGAGTATTTTTTTTTAATATTGTATATATTCAGAACAGCTGTGCTAAAAGGTGAGGGTCTGGCCTTTCCTAAAGGTTTTTAGAACTTCAGTGTCCAAAGCAGAATCATTTTGCTGTCTACTACTTGGGACTGGCATCTTTTTGGTCCATATCTCATATATAGAGCTGGTCTGGGATATTTGAGTTCAGTTATTATTTCTGTGTGTGCTGTGGTGGTTGGGGGTCAGGACTCTCCTGCCTGCTGTGCCTGTGGGGCTGAGAGTGACCCCCAACCTGTGGAATGCTGAGTTCTCCCCCTCTTCCCCCAGTTGGTTGCTTTGTGGTATGTGCTTGGAGAACATGAGATCATGTGTTAGATTAAAATCCTTCTCCTTCTGTTTCAAATCTCTGCTGTGGAGAGATGGATTTTAAATGTGTCAGTGTGATCAATCAGATGCTTTTTAATGAGTCTAAGACTACAAGAAGAGACAGAGGCAAAGAATCACTTATCTCTCAGGAATCAGACAGTGATTATAATTACATGTGTGGTTTTTTTCTGTGTATCAGATTTGTTGATAAATTTGCTTCACCTTTTTCTGTTTCTAACACAAAGGATTAGGGGAGGATTTCCTCATTAAAAAAAAAAAAATCAAAAGAAAAGACCAAAAAAAACCTTCTTTCTGGATTCTAAAACTTATAATACAAAAAAAAAAAATATTGGCCTCTCAGTCTATTTTTTGAAATGTTCTTATCTACTTCTTCACAAGAAATAATCCTGTATTTCTAAATTTTCTGAGCAATTTCAGCTGCTGAACATGTCAAGAGGAAACATTCTTTCCACCTTCACTCCAGTTTTGCCAACCAAGAGTTGATCCAGCAAATTACATGTTACCAGAGCACAACAATCAGTATTAGTCACTCGAAGGACAAGATACCTACTAAATAGTTTTCACTGTGAAAATATTTTTCTGCTTTTGATTTGCTCACAGTACACAGTTCATGCTTCCTGCATAGTCGTGGTTTGTTTCTTTGTAACTTCTTCTGCTGTTTAAAAGATTCAGTGAAAGGTTTCCTTTCCTCTTTAGGCTCCTCCAGCTACTCTGCTTGTCTTTTTCCACATAAAGAATGTATTCTTCAGTGGAGCTCTGACTTTCCAAGCTGGATTACCCTCTAGTTGATGATCTTTAGGAAAAGATTTCATCATCACCATTTGTGGCAGGTACATTCTTCTCTCTCTCAGGATTTTTTCATAGAGGACTACAGAGAGAAGAAAAAGAAAACAATTTCTATTTCTGCTCCTTGTTTTTCCCATGTGGAATGTGTTTGGAGAATTGTTTACCTGGGTGATTGCTTGATTGGATTCTGGTGAAGATTGAGCCTGATGAGGCCAATCCAATCCATCTGTGTCCAGACTCTCGAGAGGGTCACGAGTTGTGGGTTGGTTAGTTAGAAAAAGTAGGTTTGTAGTTTTAGTATCTCCTTTAAATAGTATATTAATGTATTATATTATAGTTATAATAAAGAAATCATTCAGCCTTCTGAACTGGAGTCAGACATCATCATTTCTTCCCACTTGGGTTCACCTGCATTTACAATAACCATTTCTCAGCCAGTCTGTCAGGGCCCACTCAGTAAGAACTGCAGGTGTGCAGAGACCACCATCCATCTTGTAGTCCCCCATATGTCCATCTCATTCTGCTGTAGCTCGTTCTATACACAGTTTGCAAGGTCTTTGCAGGGCTCCCATATTTCTTCTTTCTGTTTATAACTGAGAAAGACACGGTCTGGCATAGTGTAGGGCTTGTGAAAAGAGGCTGCTGCACCCTTGAGTCAGTGCTGCAGATTAATCTGGACCTGCTGAATGTGAAAAGGATCAGCTTTGAACCCTCTGGGTTCTACCTTTGTGGGTTCTGTTGTTCTATGGCTGGGAATTGCAGTACCTAAGAATCCAGTAAGTGACTAAGATTCTCTTGTAGCACTCAAAGTGGGGAAAAGAGGGCTTTCTGGAAGAAGTTCTAGTTTCATCCAGAGAGGCTTAATCGAACCCAGGGAAATAGATAGAAAACAATAAAATTAAATAAAAACTAAATTAAATTAAAATACATTATTGACCATTTATTTCAACGTGGGCTTAGAGATATGTGTTTCCTCAGTGATGTCTGAAACAGAAGCTGACAAAATTTAAAACTAACAAGTTGGCTTTGTTTACATTTTTAGAGTAACAGACACTGCAGAATTGTGGTATATTTCTGAAAAAAGACTCCCCTGAAATCATGTTTGAGAAATTTTTCAATTGGGAAGGCCCATATATTTATTCTGTGCAATAAAGAGGAAAAAAAGAATATGAAAAAAAAAATTGAGACATTCTGCCCTCAGTGATGATATATAACATTTTTAGAGAAATATCACTTTATTAAACTCACTTTTTATGTTGATTCATAAAAACAATTTTTATAAGAAAATAGAAGAATTCTGATATTTTACATTTATGCTCTCTCATATTCTTTGTAATCTCCTTGCACACCTGCTCTAAAATTTTTCTGTGTTATTATTTCAAGTACCTTGCTTGAAGCTTCACGGATTCACACCACTGCTCTTTGAACTTTTTCAGTGGGATGAGAAGGAAAAATGGAGGTGCACAGAGGAATTCACTAACTCAGGAGATGAACATACCTTCCACAAGGAAGAAACCCACCTGAGAAAAATGGCTGACAGTCAAAAAGGGACCTGAAAGGACTTGTGCAGCTTACATTATACTTTTGGACAGAGGGGTTTAATTGCCTGTAAAAATAAACTGTGAAACACTCCCAGCTGCCCCTCAATTAAGTCCTTCTTTGGTGTTAACTGAAGATAATCCAATTTGGTTTTCCCTGAGGGCTCTCCATGAGTTGAAGTAAAGCTCAGTAAGTGGAGACAATGCAGAGATTCAGCTCAATAAACTGCTGTGTAGAGTCATCCTTAGTCCAGATGGGATCAGAAGAATCGTAAAATCCTGGAGGGAACTAAATTAAAATTTAATTCTCAAAGCTTGCCTGAAAGATTCCAACAAAGTCTGGCTTGCAGAAACTGCAGTTACAGCCATTAATTCTTTAAGAGGAGCAAGGTTGTGACAATTCCCCACTCTCACTTCATAACCCAGCAGTTTAGCCCATGGCTCTCTCACTCACCTGCAGTGCTCATCTCTCATCTTCTGAAGGGACTGAATCCTGAAACCCTGCCTCTCCCCACAGCTGCCTGTCTCAAGTGCAGGGCTCACCTCATTTTTATTCACCTTATTCCCTTGAGGATGGTGTTATGATGCTCTCAGGCCTGAAATGGGAATAGACTCAGTTGACACCATGGTACTCTAGACAGCCATTCTGGCCGTACCCTGGCCAGCAAGGGAAGGCATCCACCACATCCCCTGGTCCACCAGGCCATGGAAGCATGCCTGACACCTGTGGTGTTCTGCTGTATTTGCAGTGAGGAAGCACAGGGGTGCCTGGCAGGTACCCTTGGATAACAACAATAACACCTTTTAAATATCTTGTCACCTTATTTTCCACTTGTTGTTTTCTTTCACCATCGTTGTCCCTCTCCAGATAAACAACCCAGCCTCATTTACTTTTTTACTATTGGTTCTGTTGTTACTACATCCATAGTCCTGTCAGTATTCCTGGCCCCATTAGTGCACATTTAATCTCAGCTTTATATCCTTTGGCTCATGAGGGCATCAAGCTGCTGTTGTCTTGGCCAAGGTCCCAAAGCTCCTTTTCAGGGAGATTTGTCCATCTCTCACATCACTCCCTCTGAACCACCTGTGAAACTGAGCCATTCTTCATGGTGCTGTCAGTAGCTCCTGTCATTGTTATCTGTCACATCCAGCAATTTCTCACATCCCAATTTCCCACATTAGTTCAGTCAGCTGGACCTGAGGCCAGGCCGGTCGCTGTCCTGGCTTCTTTCTCTGTTTGGGCTGATTTACCAGCTCCCATCTCAGACTGCAAGGCTTTAACCTTTGGTTGAAGGTTCACATAATACTCATCAGTCTGAAGCAGGAGCCTAAAGCCATCATCACTGTACCTCTAATGAAAAATCAGAATGCATGGAACTCTGGACTTAATGAGCTTAGGTGACCAGGGAGAAATAGAACGAACCTTGTTTTTTCCATGTTCATATATAATGGAGGAGTCATTGGGTATTGTCATTATAAGCATCTTTAGCATAACCCAAATACTCCATCAGATCCAACAACACAGCTGAGGTAAGGACTTGTGCTTCTGTCTTGAGATTCCTTTGCTCCTGCTGCCAGAGATGACATCTCCAGCAGGAGCTCACTGGTCATTGGGCTCAGATTGAAGTGCAAAGGGGTCGTGCCTCAGAGAAGGAGATGGAAAAGGTCTGGCTGTTTTCATGGTTCCTTATCAGTCAGCTGGGACTCATTGAAAAATCATGACACAACTCAGCCACAGCTGGTCTGACCTCATTCCTCCTAGGCCTTGTCATCTGACAAGCAGCCAAAACATTGAGAATGAAACAACAGTTTCTTCTGGGGCCAGAAATCCTCTGTATACAAGGGTCATTCCCTGGCTGTGACTCATTTCAGCAAGGAGAGTGTGAGCTGCCTTGCTGCCAGATATGAGAGAGGAGAAGCATTGAACCCGATGCCATCACACACTCTTCATCTTCCTCGGGGCTGGCTGCCTTGCAGGACTGCTGATCTCAGAGAGGATTGTCCAGCTCTTCCAAGCTCAACTTCTCCCCTGCCATGAGGGCACTATCAGCCAGGGATTTGCTTAGCACAGGTAATGTAATCATGGGGATGACATGGTTTATCCCAGGACTCATTCATCCAACAAGAACTGAGTCCAAAGCACTTCTTCAAACAATTTTCCCCTATGTCTTTTACTGAAATGAAAACTTGAAGTGTTATGTACTGAAAGGGTAAAATTCATTACATGACTGAATTAATAGCCAAAAATGTTGCCAATGTTCTGTACCTTTTAGCTGCCATCTGTATGTTTGGAAACTGAAGAGGAGGCCTTCACAAGGTGGAGACATCACACAGTGGAGGAAGTGTATCCAGATTCATGGAGAACAGATCACTGATGCAGTAAAACTATTTTAAGTGCCATATCCTGACAAGTACTAAAAAGACAGAGGCAGAAACACAGCTACAGCCAAAAATTTCCACAAGTCTAATTTCAGCTTGGATTGAGGGGTGATTAATGCAACCTTTGTCTGTTATTTTCTGTAACCACACAGCTCCATGAACACACATCCACAGCTAAACCACTTGGTAGCTGGGCTAAGGGAGAAGGGACCTTGAAATTCCTTTATTTTTATTTTTTATCTTTTCAGTTTTCACATTCCAGCAGCTAGAGGTTTTGGTTGCTGTCAGTTTCCTTAGATGCTTCTGGGTCAAAAGCCAGTATTAGAAATTATTTGAAAAGTCATTCTTTTTAAGCAAGAAGACATTTACTGCAGCTGTGATACAAAAAAATCTGTCTCAGAGCAGCTTACTGTGCAAATGCAGTTCTATCACAATGACTGCAGTAAGAGCATACTATATTGTCCATAATTACATCCATATTAAAGGAAAAAAAAAAATAGCTAAGCTGTTCAGTTACATGCCAAAACTATTTCCTGCAGGATATTTATTTTGACTAATGTTAGGGGCAAAAAATTAAACCAATCTCGCCTGGTTTAAAGTACTTGATTTTTCTTTTATGTTTGATGGAGAGATACAAAGAACAATTTATGTAAAGCCACTGCTAGGTTTTAGGGTGGGAAGAGGTTTTAGGGTGACAAGAGTTCCTCCCTCTTGGCTAAGAGAAGGAATTCATAAATGCAGAATGAGACAGAGTTACTGTTCTCAGGGAGAGGTATTTTTTCCCTATCTACCACAGCACTTTTCTGTGGTTTGACACAATGCCAGCCTTCACTGGGACAAAATCCTATCTCCTGAAGTACCAACTGCTATTTGGCTCCGGATACTTAGAAATATGCTCTTGTTGCTACAGTGATCTCAATATAAATCTGGTTTCTTGCCTGCTTTCTATTTCTTTAGTTGCTGTTGTTCGTAACTGCAGACTAAAATAACAGTTCATATCACTCCTAAATTAGATAAGTCATAGCTAGCTAGATATTCTTTGGGTAAAGGCACAAGGCTGCTACAAACTGTTGGCTGACTGTAATACTGGCTTGTCTTTAAACCTGTGTCGCCAGATTTTACTGTGAAATAGAGGGAGAGGTTTATATAAACTTAGAAGTGCCAGTAAAGAATCATTGGCTGGCAGACTACAGATTCAGTTTCCCTGCAAGTTTTACTTGCTCTGAGGCTTTTCTCCCTGAAATACTTCTTTCTAAAACCAAAACAAACTAAAAAAAAAAAAAAAAAAAAAAAAAAAAAAAAAAAAAAAATCAGTCTGACCACTGACCATTGTGAAATCTGAAATTTAGTCCTGTAAGCTATCACTGCACAATTTTTATGTATTTTGTAATTCTCCATTAAGTAGTTTAAAACTGTAAAGCACTAGGATGGTTTGTGATAGGATTGAGGATTTGGTAGCATGAAGAGTAGGGGGGATAGATCAAAATGTAGGAAGCATATTTCATTAAAAACAAGGCATTTGTATCCCCTTTCAAAAAACAGATATTGAAAAGTCTACATTCAAATTATTTTTCTCCTACATTCTGGTAATGAAGTCCAACACTCCACTAAAACATATCTCACTATGAGTACCACTTCCTTAATCAAAATGCAGCAGCATCATGGTCTTTCCTTTCTTTCATTAACCCCCTCTGGCAAACAATCTGAACAGGTATCAGTCTAAGGAAGCCTCTTCTTCTGCAGATTGAAACTGGTTTTTATTCAAAAGAGTTCATTCAGAATAAGATGAATCACCTTATTTGTAGTAGCTATATAGCAGGTGTAGACAATAATTCAGTATCTCCAAAACACCTGATTTGATGCCTGAAGGTCTGGCCCTTCATTCAGACTGGAGGCTTTGCCCCACCAAAAATAGAGTGTGCAGTAGTGGGATCAGTCCTAGAGGATGGTACATGAACTGACCAATAAAGCATCCTGTGCCTACAGGCCTGTCCATGGATGAAACCCAGTTACATGGAAAAGCAGGAGTCTGCCTATGTTTTCCCCACAAGAACAGCACAACAGAGGAAGGGGTATTGCTGTTTGAAGCAAAGAAATCATTTGGGGAGAATAAAAGCTTGATGATGGTGAGAGGGGAAAGCTCTAGCTTTGAAGAATTTGGAAAAGCCTTGGTGGTTTTTCAAACCTTTGATGTTTGATTTGAGCCAGATCCTGAAGAGGATCCCAGAAAAACAACTCCATCAGCAATTGCTTTGATTCAGCCTTTTGGGAGAGAAGAGTTCAGAGTCAAGGATGTGAGCCCATTTTCAGAAGAATAAGGGAAGTCTACTGGAAGGGTAATTATGGGACTACCAGAAGGCAGGCTCAGCCCTGGGCACAGCCTGTGACAAGTGCTCACTGCTGTCCCTCTTGCACTGCAGGAGCTCAGCCAGAATGTCACTGCACCTGGGCCAGTGCTTCCTGTTGGACAAAGTTGTTACACTGTCTGCCAAATCCACATCTCCCCCACTGGCTCCAGCACCTGTGAAGGAGCAAGGTAAGTTTGGAAAATTTTAACTCTAGGTGTTTCAGAAAAAGTTTGTTTGATTTAGGGATGTGCAGGCATTAACAAAACAATCTTCTAGAAATATGTGTCTTTGCAGTGCACTGGAGTGTGCAATGCTGTGACTGTTGTCCCCAAGCTGATGTGCTTCCCCCACAGTTGATTTTTTTGTTAAGAGCATTACATGAAACCCAGGAGACTGGGCCAGTTTCCAGCTTTGTCACAGGTGTCCTGGATGACCTATAACAAGCTGCTTAGCCTCACTGTGTGTTACTTTGGGGACTGAGGGTGATGCCTCCCTATCCCAAAGGGACATTGTCAATACACATTCATCATTCTTGTGCAAAATTGTTAATGAATACTGGAACTGGGGGTGAGAGTGAACATCTCTGCTTCGTTTCTCATGGCATGATTCCATGGAAAATTTTGGTTGTTCTTTCAGGCCAGCCTTCCTAAGAGCATATTAAGGCAGGGGATGCCATAAGACAGCTTCTCTTCTTTGCTCATATTTCTTCCCTCTTTTTCCTTCTTGATTTTTTTTTTGTTTTCTTGCTTTGTCATTCCTCTGTTTATCTATCTATCTATCTATCTATCTATCTATCTATCTATCTATCTACTTTAGGCATTACTTTTCATTACTCAGCTATTTTCTCCCTCTGCCATGTATTCCTTTCCAGTCTTTCTTTCTGCCTAATATAGATGTGCATTGGACTAGAAAATAAGGAGTTTTGCACACCCCTTGGGCTCTCTTGTGTGCCTGCAGAATAAATAGAAATACATGTTGAAGTACTTTTCCAATCTCCTGTTTAATGCACACTCACATTACAATAATTAGTTTGATACCAATTTTGCTGTGTTTCAGGGAGCTGTTACCTGAATGTTTATACAACAATAGTCTGTTTGGGTGACACTGCAGTGATGTGATTCAGAGTTATGGTGTGCATATATTCTGAAATGGGTTTGGGTACATGGTCAGTTCCATTGTTGGAAGACAGCCGTGTGAGAGAAAATATGTGTTTATGTTAGAAATTTGTCATGCTGAAATTCATGTCTTGGCAAAAAGCCTAACAGAAATACCAGAGGCAAGCCTTCTCCTCATGTGCATCTTCATCAGTACCTTCAGCATTCCTATCAAGGAAGGGGATTTTGCCTCTCTGTCATGTGGGGTATAAGGGGGCTGACAGGATAAATTACAGAATTTTAATGTCTGTGTTGTCTTAAGTGAAAATGAAACATGTCTTTAGCTACTTCAGCTGTTCTTTTCTTGGTTAGTGCATCTTTTAGGAGGTGTCAGTGTGAAACAGCCTGCCCAGATGGAATTCCACCTTCTCAATGCTTGACTGGTTGTTTAAAGGCACTGCTGAGTCTGCAGTGCTGTGCAGGGATGGTGTGTCTGCAAAGCACAGAGTGAGAGCGAAAACAGGAAAAAGATAAGTACAAAACTGGGGTGTACCCTTGCCTAGTGATATCTTGAATAGAAATAGGGAAAAATTATGTAAAAATTAGTGACTTACAATGGAATAGACAGGGCTATTTAGTTGACTATTATTGCTTCCTAGAAAAATAAATGTGGAGACTCTCTAAAGCAGTGTTCAAAGGAACATCAAAATGAAAGATGGTCCTTCCCAAAAGGGACTTGCTTTCCCTGTCTAATCTGAAGCATTCCTTATTGGGACAAAAAAAAAAAAAAAAAAAAAAAAAAAAAAAAAAAAAAAAAGCTGCAGGGTTTCTGCTACTACTGCTACTGTTACAGGTTACATGTATGTGTAAAAACCATGCTAGAAATTTTATTCCAGACCTTCACACCCTATTGGCAGCACTCTCAATTCAGTATAGTTTGTTCATTCTGCTCTGCCTCTGCTTTCTGTTTCAGGTAACTTATCTGAAGTCATGGGCCTTAAACATGAGGATGCTATTCCTGAAAGTAATCTCAAACACTCACCTCTCAGATACTGTATATGACTCTCTTCTGCCTGTAAAATTTGCCTGGAATAGAAAAAGTTGCAAGTTTATGCTACCCACAATGTGTCAGAATCAGTTAAGTAACACTGTGCCCCAATTCCTATTGAAAAACAGGAGGAGAAAAGCAAGAAAACCAAAAGGAACAGTATGTTTTTTGTTTTTGTTTTTGTTTTTTTTTTAACATAGCTTCTTATCTTCTGCAAAATTACAGTGCAAATTTCCTGTCCTCTGGCACCCTAAACAGATGTGACTTGTAACTGCTCTGAACATGACAATGTCCAATACTTTGTGTAATGGCTGAAAAGCCTGCAGTTTGTAAACATTCTAAATCAAAATAACATTCCTGCAAAATCTGTTTACAAAAGATTAAAGTGCCAGCTTTGGTTTTGAATTTTTTTTAATATAATAGGCTCCAAGCAAAAACCTTGAATCCCAACACAGTGACATTTTGTGCATATTAGTAATATCTACTAGAATTTTTCAAATAAACTGTATTAGTGTGTGTTATCAAGAATAGGATTTGTGGGTCCAGAGTCCTGAGAGTTTCAAGGCATGCAAAATTTACATCCTGCCTTTGTTTCTTAGTTAATGTCTTGTTTACAATGCTGACAAGATCAGTGTAAACTGTTTGACTTGCAGAATAAATTTAGTCAAATCAAAACCATATCTTTATGCCAGCAGTGATTTTCTTCAAATGTCTTGTCTGTAGCATCCACAGAAGCATTATGGAAGCTTAATATTTGTGAGGGGGTTGACTCAAGGAAGGCAGGGGTGATTTTCTCTTTCTCTATAAATTTTATCCCGCTTCAGCTTACAAATTGCATTTATGTTGACACTGAGATGCCACAGAAGGCAGATCTTATGGAAAGGGTCTTACCTACTGACCATGTCTGAATCATCTGTCCAGAAAAGGCAACAGCAAAAAGCAAAATGTTTTTTCTCTTGATTTTTGAAAGGAAAAAATACCTAAGTGTCCTCAGCTGTTTCTGTTTCTTAAAAAAGGAAATTAGGAGAGGGGAGAAAAAAAAAAGAAACATTAGTTGGTGGGCTATTGGTGGCCTTGAATATTTTTGTCATCCCAAGAGCTGGCCTTAGAGAGCTTCAACAAACTGTAATTGGGTCTGTGGGTTTCCAGGGAAACAAGACTAATTACAGTGTGACTGTGGTTGGGAAATATGGTCTAGCAGGTAGGGCTCTGACCAAGGAGTTATCCCACCTGAGGGCTGCTATCCCTAGCTCTCACCTGTCAGGGGTGTGACTTTGGAAGGTCAGGTACACCTCTGGAGCTGCAGGGCTTGCAGTGCTGGTCTCTGCCCTTCAGAGCCAGCAGCACTTGCACCAACACATCACCCTGCTCTGGCTGGTGCCTCTGGCTGCTGCTGTAACCCATGTCATCACATGACTCACTTCAGCACACAAATGCTGTTTGGATCATTTCTCTGACATGTCTTTATATACTTTTGCCAGGGATTTACAAACTAAGTCACCCAGTGACCTTTAAAACTTGTGAATCTCTGGCTAGAGATCCCACTAGGATTTTGCAGCTTCTCTCTTACAGCACGTCTTATCAGTATCAGTCTTTGGAAGACTTCTCAAGCTTCAAATCCCCTCTTCCTGGAGGCAATGGTTGTCTGATTCTCCTTTTATATACCAGCAGGCTCTCCTAACCTGGCCTTACAATCTCTGACCCAACATTCGGACTGCAGCCAGACACTGGGAGCCAGATACCTCTGCCTTTCCTTCTGCATTCTTGCAGCCTCAAGACATTTTTTTTCTTGCTTATAATACTTCAGAAAAATAGAGTGAGGCAGCAGTGCAGGCAGATCTCCCAAAAAGTCCACAGCCTATGGTAGATGGTGTCTCTCTCCACCCCACTGGTGTCTGCCTGCACTGATAACCAGGCTGGCTAATGAGAGTTTCAGCAATGACAGTAAAATTCGGTCTTCTTCCTCCCAGTGTGACCTGTACTGACGTGTGCTGGCATGGTGGCTGGAGCTGTCACTTGCATCACTGAAACCTGTCCCTGCAGGATCACCACAGTCATGGCAGCTGCCTGTCTGAGTTCCAGCTAAAGGAATCCCCCCCCCTCAACAACTTCAACTCCTCTGCGATCAGTGAAGAAGAAAATGAGAAATATCACAGCCCTGATCCTTCTCAGGCTTGCCAAGGTGGCATAGTCTCAAAAATAAGAAAGATTGTAGCTACTTGTGGCAAGACAGTGATGAAGGGGATAATTGGACAAAGAAAAATGAGCTACTAGAGAAGAGGTGGAGAAAAAGGGAATTAATAGCCAGGACAGAAATAAGATACTTCTTGGCAACAGGAGAAAGTGGAGGAGAACAAATGGAGAAATGGTTAAGTATAAAGAAAGAGAGAGGTCAGAGAGTAGTAGTAAGGTCAGTGGTGAGGAATGGAAAGTTAATATCCCGTGGCAGAAGATCAAGGGACACCTGACAGGAGACTGCAACAGGCACAATGCTAAAGTGGAGCACTCTCCTTTGTGCATCAGGCAGATTCCTACCCTATTTTATATGCACTTAATAATTTCTTTTCCATTGACTAATCTTTTAATACATATCAGTAAATAGTGTTTTGAATTGTTTGGCTTAGAATTTCTTATGCTTTAACCAGTTGCTCACTAATTACAGTTACTCACTACTAAAAGTTCACAGTGGGAATTAATTGGATTTTGTTTTCAAGTCCTTGTCATCTGCCGTGAGATGACAGCTGTCCAGGCCTGAGTAAAAGAACATAGGTGGCAACAGGCTCTACTTTCATAGCTGTAAGTACAAAACTAAACTGCAAAGTCACTGTAGTGTTGACAACAAAGAGAAGGAAACCTTACCAATGGTAAAAACATAAAAAGGAGATAAGGTTATTGACCTAACACATAGGCTTGCAGTTCATGACTCAGGGAAGGATTATTTTAGCCTCGGGACAGATTGGGCTTTATTGAGCTACACTCTCAGGACTACAGTTACTTGCTACAATATGAATCTAAAAATTTCTGAATGGTTTGACATGAGATTCAAACCTTTTCTGAATAACAGGTTAATAGTTTCTCCAAGCACTCTCTTTCCTCTTTAGCAAAAGTAAAACAAATGCAAAACTTGTTCTTTCTCAGATTTCATCTTGGTGTAATAGAGATCCTATTTTAATAAATATTTTACCTATAGGTGCTGCTTTACAGCTGGTGCTCTCTGAAAATAAGCACTTCTGTGCTTTTTCAGGGTATAATGATACTGTATGAAAATACAATGTCCTACAGATTCAAAATGCCATCTCACCCTCCTACTACAGATAATTTATTATAATATTATGGTATAACAAAATTTTAATGGAATTTTTATATCAATACATATGACAGTGACAGTAATATCACATGAATCCATTATGATCTGTATTATTATGATGAATATGAAAGAATTTCACTAGGCTAAGATATTCTTTCTAAAGATTAGTTAAATTACTGCTTAGCTGCAGTAGAAGTCTCCTGAGATTGTACATGACATCCACAAGGATACAACACAAATTAGTAGTGGTTAGTTCAGTGCCCGATTTGAGATGAATCAAAGAGATAAAGGCACCTAAACTGTTACTGCAGTGCATTGCAAGTCATTACTACTTTGTTGCAGAATCATTTATCATAGTCAATTTTTCATTCTGAACTAATGCTTTGGTCTACATTAATTCTTTCAGGATGATACAAAGCCTTTTGGGGAACCTGTGAAATAATGATTTGATAAATTTCTGCCAGGAAAACAGAACATAGATGCTTCTAGAAGTGATCAGAAACACCTGTCCTTGAGATAAATCTGTTGCTAAACTCCATGACAGTGTCTGTTGAGATCCTATTCAGAGCCACCTGCTTCTGCTGGTCCCTGACATAACTTGGGAATGCTTCAGTCCTTAGATTGCTGTCAGGATCCTTCACCAGGGTGCAAAAATGATACTGCGAGGTCTCATTGCTTTTGTTCCTTCTGGTACTCTGCAATGTTTGTCTCCTCATGTGTCATGGCAATACATCTTTCACCAAGGCTGCATGAATTCAAAATAAGTAACAAAAACAGCCTATTATTCAGACTTGTTTAGAAAAACTTAAAGCTGACATAAATTTTTCCCCTTTAGTACTAGGATTTATCTGCATAAATAAAAACTGTGATGGAAATATGGCATGAGAGTCTGTACCAGCTTCCCTGTAAAATAGGAACTAGTACCTACAGTGGATCAGAAAGGCAGGATAGTTGTTGCTAATGGACTTAAGATACAAGAGATGTACCTTTCCCTATTTCCCATAATTTAGATTCAAATTCCCAAGAATGTGTGCTCCTTCCAAGGCCTCCATAGGGCAGAACTTGTGGATAGTTTGAGAAATAAATCCACATTTCCTTTATTTTCCTCCAAGTTTCTTTTGCTTTGTTTGCCATCACATTGTGACTAAAACTAGGGATACTGAAAAAGTAGTGTATTCACCATTTCTCTGCTGAATATACAGGACTTTAGAGCAAACACTTTTAAGCCCTCATTTTAATATTGCTTGAAAGCATCCAGAGGTTGTAGCAAAAATATTCCTCATGATCTTAAACAGGCAGTGGGAAAATCATGGTGTGGAAAAAACTGATCATATGGGTTCTTCATTGGCTCACCAGTTTTGCAGTAATGATTAGAAAACAAACTGCACTCCAATGGCACAAGCATTAACTGTAAATATAAGGCGACACCAGCACTTTCTAAAGGATTTGTAAGTTTCAGTGTAGCGAGTGTTTATGAAAATTGCTATGAATATCCCAGCTTTATACAGGGGCATAGTGCAGTTTGCAGGAATATCAGCCTGAAGAAGATAAACAGACCAATTCCCTTTTTGGCTAAACAGGTATAAAACTGGAATAACATGATTGCATCGAGAGGAACTTGATTATGTCAATGGGAGCAATATTTGTTTATTGCAATGGAATTTCCTAGGTCATCTTCTGTAATGTGGAAATTTGGATGCTTCTCTTTACCATGTTTCTTCTGTAACGTGGAAACACACTTTAAAAATAGCAGCATATATTTGACAGCAGTGTGCTTAGGGAAGGCTGATCTTACTGAGATTGTTAGTCCTACAAGATATGCTACAGCACATTTCCTTTATAGTATTACATTGTGTAAATTGCTTAAACTCAGCTCATCTGTCAAGATAACTGGGAAAAAAGTAATCTGAATGGGTTCATTAAAAGGTTCTATTGATGCTCTTTAGGTATTGGCTTTAAATAGTTTATTAGTAGACTCTGGTCATTGGTGCAAAGCAAGACCCTATTGCAGTATAAACTTCTATAAACTCTTCTGCAGTGCAATGAATGAAAATCACATGAGGCCTGTATTTTCTTTAATTTAAACTGTGATAGTTTTTCCTCTAAATGGATTGGGAATGGAAAACAACTCACAAATATCCATAATTATTTATGCCAGAATAACAAATGATGGGAGACAGTTCTACATATTCTGTCCGAGAACAAATCTGGCAAGTACTTTCTACGAGGCTGTATTAATATTTGTCAATGTGCATAGATTTAAGTTTACAGCTGGATTTGCTTAGTAGCTTGCTCATCCCGTAAATGAAGAAAAATTTGGTAAATGACAAGCACCTGCTTTCTGACCAAGGGCTCCTTCCCCACAAAGCTGTGCAGCCACAGGAAGCTGCAGGAACAGTCTGTATCCATTGTCTTCAGCGTCAACACTGATTAAGGACAGCACTCTGTGCCTGATCTTTGAAAACCCTTAAATTACATAAATGGTACCTTAAAAACTATGTGTGAAAGAGAAACTTTTTCAAGTGAACAGGGCCAGGTGGTTTAGGGGAAGGATTTCTGACTTAGATGAGTTCTTGTTTAAATGTCGTTGCAGAAGAACATTTTGCTCTTCATTTTTTTTTTTTTTTTTTATATTACTGCCTGAAACAATTCTTGCTAAAAGACATTAGTTTCTAGTCAGGGAACATCTGGTTTCACACTTACAGGTCCTGGCAAAAAGAGAATCTATTGAGCCAAGAATAGTATCAGGAAACAGGGAGCTCAGATCTCATCTACCTCTCATCAAAAAGAGTGTGAATTCAGGCAAAAGAGATAAGCCTCCAGTGGTATTAAAGATATTAGCTGGTTTTCTAAAGCAGAACAGCAAAATCTGCATTTAAAGTGCATTTGATTGATAGTGACCAGATTGTTTCTGAGGTCCAATAGAATAACAAAGACAGCAGAGGAGTGCTCAGCAAGCAGCAGCAGCTTGGGTGACAGATATGCAGTTTGTGGGATGGATTTTTGGGCTTAGTTTGAATGCACAAAAGGGTTGAGTTCAGAATGTCATGGTTGCATACTTCTTGAAAAAATATAACTAAGCGTAGATTTCAAAATCAGACTTCAGAATAGCAGACAGAGTTAGGGATGGATGGAGGGAAGGAAATGGGGAAAGAGGGGCATGGAAGGCAGGGATGAGGAAACCTGGCATAAGCAGAGAACAGTGTAAGCCACAGAGCTGCTGATATGCAGCAGAAGCAGGTCTGGAGCCCTCTTTAATGAATATGCCTTGAGGAAAATGAGTGTCTGTCAGTCTGCCAAGGGGCAGAAAAAGGCACAAACCAACTCCTGACAGGAAAAGCAGGTGTTGACGTGTAAGAAGAGGAAGCAGCAGCAACTCCTCTCATCTGACAGAGTTGCTACAAACTTCCAGGGAAAGGTTCTGACCTGAAGGTATCTAGTGGGATGCAGAAGAGGAGTGCACATCATCTGTGGCTCGAGCTAAGCCCACAGAAAGGTCCTTGCTATTCCAGCATTTTAGAGCCACCTCAGCACTGGAAAGGAGAAACAAAATCTCTAATGGCAAAGGAACTCTTGCGGTGAGGAATACCAGAAACCCTTATCATGAGTCCCAGTATCTTTCTCTATAGAATTTTAAAGCCCAAGAGCAGCTTTGTACTCTTCACTAATCAAAAGAGAAGGAAGAGGAAGAGCTATGACAGTTTTTTCCTTTGGAATTTATTTATGTGGCTACAGAAAAAGTGGAAGATTATTTCTGGCCCAAGAGTATTTTCTCTTGGTTTCATTTTCAGGTTATGATGGCAATTTTTTATTTGCTTTACTCACTTTAAAAGACAAAAATTTAGTCTTGTAATTTTTATAATTTCGTGGAACTTCATTAGGGCTACAGAGTTGTATTGTCTTGTAGTTCTTGTGAAAAACCCTATTAAATTCTTGAGGCACCATTTTTCAAAATTAAAGCTGGAAACAGTCATCTTGAATTTCAAATTTCAGATTTAATTTGCAGAATTCATAATTAGGAAGGTAGAAGGCAAATATTCTTTTGCTTTCAAACTATGAAACTTTGATCCATAATGGAAATATGCATGGAGCCCTACAATACCTGCTGCAAATGTCTGCTCTCAAAATGATACCCTTTTGCTCTCTCTTTCTGAGTAAGTGGATACCATTACCACAGCATTTGCCAAGTGCTCAGGAAATATTGCTGCTACGTATAAGGAATGCTCTACTAATGTATACAGACATGTGAACTGTGTATTGAGATTATTTAGTTACATTAAATTTCCATGGTGACCAACAACTGTGCTTTAAGATAGTCACACAAGTCTAGTGAGCATTATCAGTATTGTCTGTGCAACCAATAAAACCCCAGAATGTGAATACTTTTTCCTGAGGTATGTAAATTACAGCAGGCGTGATATGAATAATACATCCTGTGCACATTAGCACAGTTTTTCAAATGCAAAAGAGATTCTATATGCACAGATAAAATGGGCTTCTCTGAATGTTGTATCAGTGGAAAATCTCATTTAGGCAGTGGAAAGAAAATGTGGAACCATCAATATGAGTTAAATAGATGTAGAGATCTGAAAGTCCTAAAAGAAGAAAAACCCCATTTCAGATATCTGAAACTAGTTCTTTATTTGGGACAGCATCCTGAGAATCCTGTTCTCTGAGGTTTTTCATGCTTTTACATCTATCAGAGCAAGGCTCCTATACAGGCAGAGAGACCCTTATTACAGCAATTGCTAATGTTGTGGCTGCAGAAAGCAAGTGTCAGTGTAATAGAACAATTGTTCCTCCTTCTTCCTCTTCTGTTTTCTCATTTATTTGTTCTTTTGGTTCACTTTTGTCATCATAAATATGCACGTGTTTATGCAAAATGAGAAAAAAATAACATCCTTCCTATTTTACATTTTCAAACTTAGGAAGGAATAAGAATGTTGCAAGTCATTAGTTTTAGATGGAAAAGGCATAAATTGAAAGAGATCTTCCCATTCCGGAAAAGAAGACAAAAGAAACAAAACATGGCAGGTGCTGGTGGTACTTGGTGTTCATTGGAGGGCTTTCAAATGGCAAGTGAGGGTGTGCAGTGGGTTTAGGGACAGAAGAGGAACAGAAGGAAGGATCAGAATGGTAGGAGAACCCAGCACTGTGTATTTAAATTTATATATTTTCCCTCACTATGTTTAAACCTGTAGGTCTTCAGCCAGTACCTTGGGAAACTATTTTGACTGTTTCTGGCAATTTTCCCCCCCTTATAATTTTCTACAATTCATCTAATTTCTGCTACTTGTAGAGCTGTGTTACAGCTCTTTCTTCCTGGGCTCAGCCCACCCCCTCCCATGCTCAGATTGAGCCCAGTAGTTCATGCAATAACCTGCAGGATTACCAGACAACTGTGTTAGACCTGGAGATAATTTGACCACTCCTGCGTGTTTCCCGGAGATTTGTCTCTCACCACCTCTGTCATCAGAGCTGTGTGGTTTCATCAGGGCACATATTCAGGATCCAGTTCTTAAGCAGGTAGAGGGGACAGAGAGAACAGCCCTCACAATTCCACACCATCCTTTTGTTAACCATTCGTAGAGTCATAGAAATTCTTAAATTAGAAGGGACC
Source organism: Vidua chalybeata (assembly GCF_026979565.1). Taxonomy (NCBI): domain Eukaryota; kingdom Metazoa; phylum Chordata; class Aves; order Passeriformes; family Viduidae; genus Vidua; species Vidua chalybeata. The sequence continues at coordinate 9,390,813 of NC_071531.1, forward strand.
CAAAGGGATCATTCAGTCCAGCTCCTTGCCCTGCACAGGATTTAACTCAGTTTTGTAACCCCTGATCCTTATGTCAAAAATCATTCTGACAACATGTAAAACTTCCTCCAGTTCTAAAATTCCTGTGTACACACTCATGCTTCTTTAAAATGCAATCCATCACCACTGGTTCTGCTATGTGAAGCCATTTTTTAAAGCAGTGTTAAGGGACCCATTCTTTCTTGTTGCTAGGTCATCAATAGTACTGTGTAAGACAGATTTTCATCTGTTTCTTAAGTCAGAGGTAGGATCTGACTTTGCAGTAGGATAAGAAATCTTGTAGTAAGGGTTAGGACCTTAAGAGAACTCAATGTTCATGGCTCCGTTCTGAAAGGGGATATCAAAGATGGCCAAGGCAGAACTTGACAGCTGAGATCCACATTGACGTGGAGTGACAGGAATGTGAGAAGAGAACTGAAATTAGCAGCTTCCAGAGAAGAATGGGAAGATGGAGCCCAGCAGTAACACAAGAGAGGCTGTCAGGAAGCACGGAGTTAATTTATGTTCAAATGCTACGTGAATCTGGCATGTGAACACCAGATAGAAAAGATGAAAGAGCAGATGAATGGAACCTATTTCTTGGTGCACACCTAGAGTGAGCTGCATTCATTTATCAAAGCAATATTTTAAAGACTAAAAATACTTCATGGAATTATTCATTAAATAGTCATTTCAGTTTTGACATACTACTCCTGCAGAGATCATAGACAGAACTCTTCTGCCTTTGCTTTAGTTCTTGATGTCTTCTTCCCAAATACGCTCTGCATATTCTATTACTATTTAAAATAGATGAATCAAGGGTAAATTATCACTATAAGCAAAGAACTTTTAATATATTTATAGGAAGGTCCAGGGTTATGTTATCTTTAAAGTACAAATATTATCTTTTACCTTTTGTGAAAATAAAGTTATTAGAAATCACACATTTGTGACCCAGTACTGCTATTCTAAAGGTAACCATTTTTTCTTGTTAGTATACAACTGCAAGTGTAGAATCTTAAGAAGGCATGATGATAATCTCTCAGATTTAAGGTTTGTAGATTTGCTCAGTCTAGGCATAAGGCACCTGGTTGTTCTTCAGCAATTTTAAATCATGTCAATACAGGAATAAATACCGAAGGCAACAAACCATAAGGAAAGACACTGTGACCATCTGATTGTATGATTGACTACCATCCAGGATTGACTACAATCCAGCAGAAGCAAAACAAGAAAAGGCAGAGATTTGGTTTGAATCAGATTGAATCTTCCAAATTACTTATATTTTAAAGCTGACACTTTCATGTGGCAAATAATTATTTTGGGAGGTGGGGGGCACAACTGAAAATAATTGTCCTCCTAAGGAGAATTTCTGCAATACTTCAGAAATTTATATTGCTAGTTACATGTATGAAGGTTAAATGTGTACTGGATTTTGAAGTCCTTGCCTTCTACAATTAGAATAAGGATATACCAATTTTAAAAGTGCAAGGTTTATATAAATTTTCCCATAATTTTAATATCTCAGACAAGTTAAAAACAGAAACCAACATTGAAATTGTAGAGAAGCCACATGAGAAATCTTTAAGGTAAGAAACATACAAGCAGAGTTAATCCACCTACAGGGATTTCTGAAAATTTAATACTAATCCTAAATAAACCACTTGCATACATGATTTTGTGATTCTAGTACACTTTATTTAATGTAAAATTGCAACTCCATGTTTTGATTTTAAAGCTGTCCCAAAATTTAAGGTCATCACAACGTTCAGATCATGCCTGCCAAAAATAGGACATTTTTATCTCTGCAGCATGAGGTGTGAAAATGATTGTGAAGGGGGTATATGGGTGGGGAACAGCCTCCTATTGTCATAGCAAAGCCGGAATCTTTCCATACAGAGGTTTGGTTAATGAGATTTTAAAAGCAATTTAAATCTGCAAACTAAAGGAACAATCTAAATGTGGTTTGTGGAATTGATTTCACTGCAACAAAATTAGATGTGGTGTATGCTTCTTTCTTTTTTTGGTACAGTAGAAATATATTTTTTTTTGGAAAATGAAATTAAAGGATGTTTCTAAATTTATTTTTATGGATTCGCTGGTTTTTACTGAAAAAAAAAATGAGAAGGATCTGTAATTATTAGAGCTTATGTATATTTACAAAGTATGTTTTTTTCCAACAAATACAGCTCAGTTCATCATACAATATAGAAAGCAAAATATAAAAATTACTAAGGCTTATTCACAGTTTCTTATAAAACTAATAACTCCAGGCAATAATGTCAACTCTTCATATACATTCAGTCTCTATGAAAAAAACCAAAGATAATCTCTTCACCCTTCCCTTCCTAAGCAACTGTTAGGGCTATGTGCTGCAGTATAGATTCCAGCACAGATTTTGGCTGGTGACTGTGGTGCTACGCCAGAAATTTCCTTGCTGTAACCAACATCCAGGAAGAGGTGAGCTCCTGAGCCCAAGTGCTGAGAGGCCAGCCAAGGATGGATATTGCTGCTAATGAGGCTTGGGTTGGGTGAGCTGTTCTCCCAACCTTTGCACACCTTGTGTAGGGCATTTCACCTGTGGTTAGCTCACCACAACTCTGAGAAATTATTTTCATCATCTTCCTTTACCTTCCAATTTTCCTCCCTTCCCACTGTAGCAGTCAGAGGCCCTGCAAGGCCTCCATGGCGGTCACTCGCCTAAGAGAAGAAATGCAGAGTCATGATGAGTGGACCAGAGCTGCCCCTCTTCCACACATCAGACCCCTGTTATCTCTCTGTAAGGCTATAGGTCGTATGCTCCTCAACCCCAGCCATTGGAGGATTTCCAATCCCCCAGTATCCTACTTAAACCCTCACCTCTGCCCAGTTCAGTGGAAGAGCTGCCACTGGAACCTTTTGCAGAAGCTGCCAATAAAGACATCTCCGCAGAACTCCACACAGCCTTCACCTCTCTCCTTCCCTGCGTCTGCCGAGGCACTTTGCGAGCAGAGAGCTGAAATCACTGAGAGCTGAACTCACTAGAGCTGAAATCACTCCACAAGTGCTCGCTAAAGTAGCCAGCGGCTCGGAGCTAGCCGGGGGGCCCAGGCAGGCTGCGCCTCACCAGCACAGCGCTATCCGGGACACCTACGGTGGCTGCTGCCCCGGGGGCTGGACGGACCCCCGGGACTCCAGGCCGCTATATCCCACCATACGTCAAGGGAAAATGAACTAAACTCCTAGTTTTATTTTCACACAAACTAGTTTTTTTTCCACATAAAGTGGGTACTCACACTACAAACTTTATTCTGTTTTTATGCTTTTAACTACAGGTGCCAAAGTTAGTTTGGGGCATCAGAGAAGTGGTCAATGAAGGGATGTCAGTGCCTGCATAAGATAATGAAGAGACCTAAGCTGAGCAATTAAGTTTTTTCTCACAGATGTACAATTTGTAACAATACCAGTGGCCTCGCTATCAAAGAAACCCCAAATGTTTAAATGAAGTCAAGGAGTCCAGACAACTCCTCCAGTCTTACTGAGCTTACTGGAATCCACATCTGAATTAAAAAAAAAAAAAATACAAATCACCTTTGATTTGAAAACTGTCTGAAACTGCCAGACTGAAATGGGGGAGTAGCAAAATATGCTTTTTATTCTCTTTCAGAAATCAGCATGTATATTGTTGGAAACAGAGCCAGGTGTGACCTCAGGTCTGATCCAGGGCAGATCTTCTGCATGACCCAGTACTATCAGCATTCTCTCACTGGAGATTTGCTAAAGCTGCAGAGAAAAAAAAAATGGTCATGTGAATTCTGCTTATCCTTGGATTTTCACAGTTTCAGTGTAGCTAAGGTGTCATGAAATCCTACAGTTCTCCATGGGTTTAGAGATTCCTCCAGTCCCGCAACTCACCAGAAAAGTATGTGTTAATCTTGTTTTGCCCAAATCCTCAATTATAGCCCAGAATGTTTGATTACGTCTTTCAGCTTTACTTGTTAGTGCTGTGCAATACTTGTGTTCTGCCTTGTTAGAGGAACACTAATCTCATAAAATGGTTCAAGATCTTATTATTTGTAGCATTTGTTTGCCATCTGTATTAACCTAAAACTATTTGTGTAACCATATCTGAAAATGAGGGATATTAGAATCTTTTTTATATGCAATTTAATGTCAGGAAAAGACTTCAGGACTCAGGGAAATTAAATTTTGATCAACCAGTCAAAATAATTTGATGAGTTTCCCTTATTTTACATTCAAAGCACAAAGCATCAGTGGTTTAGGGCTAAGGGAGAATTGATGGTTTCAGTAATAAAAACAATACATGAAAAGAGGAAGCTCTTAAGCACCTTGAAGCTGGAAAATACATGGGTTGGGCTCTGTTCTGCTTTACCTTCAAAGAATTAAAAGCGAGTCCTTTCCTACAATTATGAGACTGGAATTGAAAATGCACGTGTGTCACAAGCCCTGCTGTTATGTTCTACAGCCCAGCAGAGTGCTTTGAAGGAAGCTTAGTCTGCTCCTGCCTCTGAAGTGCAGAGTTCCTTGAATAGATACTTCTCTTGAACAAAACATCCCCACAAATTAATACTAGTCACACTCTGTAAGTCGGCTTAGAAAGAGCTTTCAGGGCATTTCCTCAAAAGGACCTCAGTGTGTGCTGCCATGATAAGCTCCAGTCCTCTGGGACATTGCTCTTCCTTTAAGAATACTAAAAATTGAGCCACCTTTTTTGTCATTTAAGGTTTTATAGGTAAGCAAGCTGGCAGATGTGATTAACTTTGGGATACGTTTGCTCTCCCCCAAAATACCCAGCTTGCTAATGGAAATGAGTGTTTGAGGATCAATAACCTAGCAAGTCCTCACTGCCTGCTCTGTTGGGAGTAAGAGCATGGCAAGTGCTGTGTGAGGCAGGTTCTCAGCCCACACCTGAGACAAAGGAAGAAAAAGGGGTGATTTTTTTTTTATTCCTTAAACCCTTGTAACTGCTGCAATGGCTTAATTCTTCCAACACTGGATGTTGTCTTTTATTAGTGCATTATTAGAACATTAAGAAGCATATTCAGAGAGACTCTCTGCAGCCTTCAAGTGCCTACAGGCAGCAGAGAGGGAGATTACTGCAGGGGGGTGGATTCAGCATTCCTAAAGTTAGTCTCTTGCTCCAAATCATCCTGTGGAGAAGCCTTCATTACTTCAGGTCTTAAAGAGAATACAGCAGACTTTCTTCCCAAGGCTAATGTTAACCTTTATGAATATCTTTCTTTGCTTCCCCAGAGAGACATCATTTTAGATCACTGTTTTAAATGGAAGCTGATTTTCTTTGTCTGTGAATGCAATGAATGAAAAAATAAAGCACCTTACTGCAGGTTTTTTTTTTTCCATACAGTGTAAATATTTGCTTCCAAGCTGTAGGTTTGTCAGTCAGATTTTAGTCTGAAGAAAATATTTGCAACCGAGATAGCAACCCCAAACATAAATAAGATTTATAATGGGAATATAAATAAGATTTATAATCTTACTCTAACATTATGATCACGTACCTATATAAAAAGGTGCAGCCCTCCTGTTGTATAATCTACTGTTGGTCCTGTTATATGACCTAATTAAAACTCTACCTCGAGGATGTCCTTGTCATGCCTGCCAAAATATTAGGGTAATTTAGGAATTCCCCAAGGAGGCACCTGTGAAACTACAGACAGCAATCAAATGCCAACTTTCACACAAGAGGACTCACTTAGAAGTTGTGAGAAGCTGATTTTCACAGAGCAGTGTAGGAATTACTCCTTTATCCATCATGGAAATCAGCTCCGATGCTCTGTCAAGGTTTAATCCCATCCAGCAGCTAAGTCCCACAGAGCCACCCATTCTCTCCCCTGACAGGATGAGTGAGGGAATTGGAAGGGTGAATGAGATAAAGTCAATTTAACAGGTAAAATAAAAGTCCTGTGTACCAGCAAAGAAAAACAGGTAGTTCATTCACCACTTCCCATGGGCAGGCAGGTGTTCAGCCACCCCAAGGAAAGCAGGCTCTGTCCCCTGTGACGGCGACTTGGAAAGGCAAATACCAATTCTCCAAACATTTCCTTATTCTTCTCCCAGCACTGTATGCTGAACATGATGCCATTTGGTGTGGAATATCCCTTTGGTCAGCTAGGTTCTGCTGTCTCAGCTGTGTCCCCTCCCAGCTTCTTGGCCCCCCTTCCACACTGTGCAAGGACGGATCAGCAGTAACAGAAACATCCCTGTGTTATTAGTGCTGGTTCCAGCACACCCAAAACACAGCCCCATACACACTGCCATGAAGAAAATTAACTCTACCCCAGCCCAAACCAGCCCATGCTCCTACAAGGAATTTTTGTTAGTAATTGATTCATATAATGAAGTTAGCCATAGAGTCTGTAATGACTGGAATCCCCAGGAACCTGGGCTCACACTTTTCAGAATGAAACAGGAGCTGACTTCTGCTCATGGTATCTCTGTGCCAGTGAACAGAGGCAGGACCTAGAGGGGAAAGATGATAGTGCATCCTGGGGATGCATCAGAAGTGAGAGTAAAGGAGTCAGGGATGGAGAGAGGCAGCAAGTGAGAAGAGGATAACAGAGAGAACCAGAGGAGGATGGGGACCAAAGTAGGAGAACAAGAAAAAAGTGACAGCATCCTCAACTCATGCAAGTTAAGTGCCATATAAATTCCATAGTGATGCAAACCACCCACTGACTCTGAAGCACCTGGAGTGCTCTGCTTTCCTCAGGTAATCCTCTGAGAAACCAGGGAAGCAATGTGTAAATACAAACTTCAGTGTGTAACTACTGTTTTAAAATATGTCAGACAAGCATTTCTGTGCTACCAATAACTTTGTCTTGTGCTCAAAAAAATGTTTTATTGGTTAGCCAGTTAAAGCTGCTACCTCACAAATCAAATAAATAATAATCAGAGGGTACCAGGAGATGTGCAGGTCTGTGGCCCCGTGCTAATCAGCTGTGTGCATACATTGGCTCAGATGAATAACTGGAAACTGGCCAACTGTCAAGCCTATAATCACTCAAACATCAAGGATGGTGATTTGTGAGTGGGTCCCTAACCCTTTAGTGAGAAAATCAAATTATAATTGTATGCATTCTACAAGAAATGACTGTACTGAGCAGCTGAAGAGCCCCCCACTTTCTGAAATACATTTGCAGAAGGTATTTATTGACTCCAGTTCAATCCCAATTGAGTTCAGAAATCTGAAGTTTGAAGTACAAGTAGTTAATACAAATGATAAATGGTAAATATTCTGGCTTGTTTTAAAATATACTCATTTCTCTCCCTTCAGAAAATCTGGAGAGGTGGGAAAAACAGGTTTGTTGTGGGTAACCACTGGATAGAATGGTGTCCTCAGTGCTCAATACAAAAAAGGCCAGACTACAGTGTGGACTTCTAGGGGAAAGAATTTCAGATTTCCCAGAGCTCAGTTGCTACTTCTTTTTGCCAAAAGGAGTTTAAAATCAGTTTCACACTCCCCCAGCATTCTTTCATGGAAGAGTAATGTAAAAATTAGGGTGGCAAAAGCAGCTGTACCTTCACTTTGGGAAAAAATAATCAAATTATTTGGCTTCCAATTCTTAAAAAGATACCATGGGAGTTCTAAATCCTTCAGCTGCTGCATCCTCAAAAGATGACTGAGTCAATAATTTTGGAAACTTTTTTTTGCATATTTACACTGGTAACATTATTGAAGTGCAAAACAGTGGTCAAGAAACCAAATTGTGAGATCAAATTCTCATCTAGGCTGCTGCCAGCTAACCTCTGGGATTGCAGCCTGCTGAGTTTCAGTGTGGGTTTTGTTCTTTATTATTTTGATGTGGCATTGCTAATGAGTTGTGAAATGTCTTGTGCTGAGCATTCAGTGCCTTGAGCACATTCCTGCCTTTGGCAGTTGTGGGAGAGGGTTAGGCAGAACTGCATTTTGCCATCTGGATGGTTTCCTTTCCAGAGGCCCTGCAGGGACAAGGAGATTGTAAATCTTTACTTGGCGCTTTCGAAGGGTTAACAAAGGAATTAAAAAGCTTCATTAGCATCGGAGAAGGATGACAGTCAGCCGCTGCGCTTACACTCATTGGAGTTTGAGACAATTTTGGCTCTAAGGAGTTGAGAGGCTGAGGACAAGTAAAACGTAGCAGGTTTTGCAGGCAAAGACAGTTACCTTAATGAGTACATGGACAGTGCTGAAGGATTGGAGCACAGTACCAGATTCTTGATAAAGCCATCTGGACACGGGGGCAGAGAGGACAGATCACTGGAGGAGGAGGAGGGGAAGGAACCGGTTTATAACCTTGTGCAGCAGTATTAGAACGTTGCTAATAAAGAATTCTGCAGCTCTGTTCAGTTTTTGGATTTGAATCCCATTATATAGTTTTTGAAGTGATAGATATTGAAATCCCAATTTTATTTTGGATACTTATAATTCCATGCTCAAGAGCCAGAGAAATTTAAACCATTACTGTGCACACAAACAACATTAAAAGGACTTTATTAACCTTGTGGAGATGAATAATGTTCTTTAATGCATTTCTGTGCATGTGTGCAATTTACTTGGTGTTTTGTTTCTCAAAACTATTTTCATCTCAGGGATTCATATTGATATTTGCATAGGTCAGCAGTAGACTGGGAATCATTAAAGCAGCAGAAAGTGTCACTTTAAGCTAATGAAGTATTTACCACTGCCAGCAGCAATATTGGTGTGAGCCTACAATAGCTTTGCCAGTGCTTTTCATAAGCATTTATTGGGCAGCAAAGAAACAGTGAGACTTGGGACTCTGAACCTGTGGTTCTGTCTGCACAAGGGGTGATACATTCCAGGGGACAGACATTTCTCTCATTGCTCCTTTCCCAACCCACACTTTCTAAGCCGTTGAGGTTGATCTTTCCCAGGTGTTAGTCCTGAACCATCTCCTTGGTGGTCCATAGACGTGGGGTTCATCTCAATCAATGACATTATATTGGGGTTTTTGTGGCCAGTGTTTTTGTAAAAGGGGAGGAAATGCAATGCAAATGTCTATGTCTATGTCTAAAAGCCTCTTATAATCCAGTATAGGACAGTATGTGTTTAACTTATTTAAAAAACATCTATTTTAGGCTGAGATGTATTGTGCTTTTGCTGGTGTCTTAAAGGACCTACATGGTTTAATTGAAATAACTACCAGCTACCCCAGTTCCAGAACAAGTGAGCTTCTTCTCTTTTTCTACTGCATCTTCTCCAAGCATCAGCTCTTCAATGTTTTCCTTTATTCAATTTCTGATCAGTGATAGCCTGGCATTCAACAAATCCATTTGATTGGTACCTGATCTTCCTCCTCTTACTGCCTTTCTTTCTCTGCCCTCATGTGGTTTTCTTTGCACAAGGATGGTAAAGACCCTTGAGGAGGAGTAGCCCTATGAGGAGAGGCTGAGGGCCCTTGGTCAGTTCAGCCTGGAGAAGAGGAGACTGAGGGGAGACCTCACTGCAGTCACAACTTCCTTGTGAGGGGAAGAGGAGCGGCAGGCACAGATCTCTGCTCTGTGGTGACAGTGACAGAATCTGAGAGAATGGCCTGAAGTTGTGCCAGGGCAGGTTTAGGTTGGATGTTAGGAAAAGTTTCTTCCCCCAGAGGGTGGTTGGGCACTGGAACAGGCTCCCCAGGGCAGTGGTCACAGTACTGCATAACACATGTTGACTTTGCCTACACTGCTGAATAAAAGCGGAACAGGGACTGATTTCTGGCTCCCAAGGTCCAAGTACCATGGGCAGGCTTGTGGCCACAAGACCAAATCCCACTAGAGCAGATAGTTTGAATCTCTGACCTGTCCTGAGGCTCCACATCTCATCTGAGACTCACGTGGTCCTAAAACAAAGGGATTATTTTGTGTGTGGCTCTTTGCAGACCAAAGGCTTGCAAGGAATTGGTCTCTACTACAGGTCTTTGGAGAGTTCTCTTTATAACATGTAAAGGAGGGTATGAATTGCATGCTGTAGGACATGACAAAAGGATATACAGGTGTATTTAAGGACACAAAGCCTGGAGACATGTTAGAAGACTTTTTTAGGTGAACAAAACCAAACAGTGTAATCATCTGCTCAACAGTATCTTTTTGAACCAGCTCTGGGAATGAACAGTCTACCAAATTTTATATCATGTTTTGGGAGGTCAATCTGGAGGATTGGAATGCAGTATTCAGCCTTCCTCCTCTTTCTTCTTTAATTTAGAAACATAGATATACCCACAGAAATCTCAAATTCTTTCTAAATGTGCTAGCTCAAGCATAAAAAACTGTGTAGTTATTTAAGCATAAAACTGGGAACTTACTAATTTGTTCTACTACTTGAATCAACATTAGCTTTCCAATCATGGAGTAGCAAAGCTGTAAGAGTTTCCATCAGTCATGTATGGGGAGTTGTATTTTTATATAGTTACATCTATATTAATATTTGCATTAAAATTTTCTATCTAAGCACATACCAGATGCACAAAGCAGCACCATCCGTCCTCTGCCAAGTGTGAAAACCAAAAGCATAGAAACACTATACAAGTCAGAATTTTCGGAAAAAAAAAATTAAGTGCAGACCAGCATTTTTCTGTAGCTTCAATTAAAAGAAGAATTAAAATAAAACAGCTTAGAAAGTGGGTCTGCTGGGCTAATCCCTGCCCAGTGCTCTCCAGCACTGCCCAGGATTCCTAGAGCAGCAGGTGCCTTTGGAGAAAACAGTAACTCAGTGCTCAGTAGGTGAGAGCACGGTACTGATAAACATAAATCTGCACCAGGTGTCTGGGGAAAAAATACACAGCTCTTGCTAAGTCAAAAAACACTTTGGTTGTTATTCTCCTAAAGAAGGAAAACACTGGAGGTGCTGGTATATTGAAAACAAACTGTGACCCACTTCCCTAAATTGAGCCCAGTAGCCTCTAATTGTCTCCGTTCAGTCAGATCCAGTACTGGAATGTCATTGCTTGTAACACTGGAATTGTGTGTCTGTCTCTAGAAGTTGCCAGTGCTTTGAAATGCAGAGTCTTTTTATGCAAAAAGAATAAAAGAGGAAAATTTTGCTGGAAAACTCTCTCAATATCTTCCCTAAGTTTTGAGCAAAAGTGTGGAAAAAAGTCTACTCTATGTTCCCAAGGATTATTTTTCAGTCAGAATTTTTTTTTCACATTTTTTTTCAGAGCTTTTGAAATTTATGTTTTAAAGTTTAGCACATTGCATTAATAAATCAGAACCCTGTGAAAACAAATTATGAGGCATAGTTATACGTAAAAAAGATAAATCAGAACTTAATGGCCAGGATAGAAGATATTTTCTAATCAGTCAACTAGAGAACTAATTAATGCTATAATTTGTAAACCAACCAAAGAAATACATCCATGTTCTTAGCTGGAATGCATAAATCTGATGGCAAAGTTAACGCTTATAATTTGGATCATTTTGTCTAATGTTTATAAATCAGTCTGTTAAATAAGATTTGAGCAAGATCTATAAATTAACACACTAAATTAAAAGTGTGTGGTTTCTGATGATAAATAAGGATTTACAAGTGTTGGAGGTAACCAAACAAACAAATTTACAACAAATTTACATTCCTCGATTAGATGATAGTTAACTATTATAAATCAAAGCTGTAAATAATGTTTTTCTCCTCAGATGTTCATGTTTCAGAAAGCCCATCCTAAAGAAAAAGAGAAAAGCATTGAAATTAAATTGTCTCCTCTTTAGCATACAAATAGAGTACATAGTAAAGACTGAGAGAAGCATGACTAGATTCTCCTATTTAAATGGCCACAATACCAGCTTTTGTTCTGCTTTCTCTGCAAGATTTGCAGCAAGAGATACACTGCTGTATGATTTGCTGTAAGACTGTGGTTCATACTATTAAGCATATCTGCAAGTAGGAGAATGTTTTTCTCCAAAAAATGAACATGACCTGACAAGACAGAAGAGTATCAGACTTCCCTCTGTGGATTTTCATCCTTCCCCTCCTGTGCTCTGTCTGTGCAAACAATGGAAAGCTGAATACGTCTCATGCCAGAAGGCAGCAGGTTACTAAAATACCCATGACATATTTATGCAAGAAACATGCTGTAGAACATATGGGCCTTGGGAGCCTTTCCCACCTTCTGTCTCTGTGTAATTTTTTCAGCTGTGAGAAGGCCTGATGAAGATATTCATTTAATTGGGAAAATGAATTTTAGGCCAGAATGAGAAAACAAAGCAATCAAAATAGGTGACTGTAGACATGAGCCTGAACTTCAAAGCACTTTAGTAGTTCTAGTAAAATAAATTTTGCAAACTCCAAGTCAAATGCCTAAACAAAATCCTGGGTTAACAGGTGGAGAAACCTCAGCCTTAAGGAGGCTGAAAACAAGTAATTCATCAGGAGCCACCAATTTTGAGTGCTTGACTGGACAAATACATGCTGGGCTCTAAGCTGAAAACAGGAACATAACAGCAACATAAATCAATGGTTTCTTTTGAAAACGAGGTCATGGATTGGGGAAGGCTGGAAATGCAGCTGTGTCAGCACTCGAGATCACTCTCTTCTCTCTTGCTACTGAAACCAATACTCCTTTCTGAAGGAAAACCTCCACTTAGCATGAGAGCTTTAAGATTGTAAAGAAATACAGAATGGGTCAGGTTGGAAAGGACCATGAGAGGTCATCTGATCCAGCCTCCCTGCTCAAGCAGGGTTACTCTAGAACAAATGGCACAGGATTGTGTCCAGACAGCTCTTGGATATCTCCAGTGAGGGAGGCTCCACACCCTCTCTGGTATCTGTCCCAGTGCTCGGTCATTGCACAGGAAAGAAATTCTTCCTCATGTTCAGGTGGAACTTCCTGGCCATCAGTTCCTGCCTGTTCCTCCTGTCCCATTGCTGGGCACCACGGAGCAGAGCCTGGTCCATCCCCTGACCCTCCCTGCAGATACTGGCAGACAGGGATGAGGGCCCCTCTCTGCCCTCTCTTCTCGAGGCTGGGCAGGCCCAGCTCCCTCAGCCTTTCCTCACTGAGATGCTCCAGTTCTTCCATCATCTCTGTCATCTTCCACTGGATCTGCTCCAGGAGCTCCATGTCTCTCCTGTCCTGAGGAGCCCAGAACTGGGCACAGCACTCCAGGTGATCCTCACCAGGGCTGAGCAGAGTGGCAGCATCACCTTCCTGACCTGCTGGCAGTGCTCTTCCTAATGCACCCCAGGATCCCATTGACCCTCTTGGCCACAGGGACACGGTGCTGGCTCAGGGACAGCTCATGGTCCACCAGGACCCCCAGGTCCTTCTCCCCAGAGCTGCTTCCCAGCAGGTCAGTCCCAGCCCGTCCTGGTGCCTGGGGTTGTTCTTCCCCAGTGCAGGAGCCTGCGTTTGCCCTTGCTGGATTTCAGGAGGTTCTCTGCCCATCTCTCCATCCTGTCGAGGTCCTTCCCAAGGGCTGCAGGGCTCTCTGGGGTTTTGGCCCCTCCTCCCAGCCCTGTGTCACCAGAGAACTCGCTGAGGAGGCATCTGCCCTCAGCCAGGTCATTGATGAATAAGTTAAATAGTGCTGGGCCCAGCGTGACATCTTGGGGAACACCACTGCTGGCAGGCCTCCAACTGGACCCTGTGTCACTGATTACCAGCCTCTGAGACCTGCAATGCAGTATTTTCATACTTCATAGTCCACACAATGAGGAAGAATTTTTCTGCAAATTATTCACCCTATAAAAATTTAGAAGCACCCGCTTATATACCCAGCCAGGGATCGGTTGCTGTTACACAGAGAACCAAATACCAGGTGAATATCTGACCAGAATTAGAAAGAAATGCAACAGTAGCAAAATGAAAGGTTCAATTTCTGTCAAAATTTTGCTTCTTTTACTCCTTTGCTGTATCCTAACCATCTCCAGGGTCTCCATCTCCTAAACTAGGATTTGCTATTTGTCTTTTATAGGGTAGAGTATAAAATGCCAACCCTGATTATTAACCAGGTTTCCTAGATGTCAGTCCTACAATATCACATTCATGTACCAGTCAGCTCATTTGAGGTTTGGATGAGCACAGTTAGCATATGACAAATTGCCCTAATCATTGAAAGTAGTTTCGGTAAGTTATTTTGAACACAAACTTCAACAGTTTGTTGGACTCTTGGGAACAGAGTCTTGGGGAGAAAAAAAAAAAAAAAAGGCTGTACATGCACAGAGAATTATCCACTAGAAACAGAAAATAGTTGAAAATATTTTATTTTTAATAATGCTATTTATTTTTATTTTATTATATATATGTTAATATTCTATGTTGTTACTATTATTTAAACTGTATTAAATCATATAAGATTATACATAGATGGATGTTTTTTCTTTCCTCTATGAAGCTGATTGTGTTACTTTCAGTTTCTGTATTTCACCTATGAAAATGGATAGTACCCTTAATATAAAGATTTCTGGGCAGCCATGGGTGAGGAACCACACTGGAATAGTTCCCATTTACATTTATGTAATCAGCACACATGGATAAGTGTCCCTGTTCAGGCAGCAGGAGATGTGCTGTCTACAAGTACACTGGCCTCACTTTACTGGGAGAGCCATGCATCCCTAATTTAGCTAATTACGGAGCAAAAGGATGGGAGCTTTATATTTCCTACTTCTCTCTTGTGAGGGGGGCAGCCAAGGTGACTGCTGGTGTATACTGGTGCTGTTAAGTCTGTAGTGATGTGTCAGCATCTGAACCTTACAAAACTTCCCCAGTTCTGGTAATCCAAATGAAAAGACAGGTTTTTGGAGGAATATGTGATCTCTCTCTTTCTGGATCCCCTGTGGAAGGGTCAAAAATGAAAAGGGAAGTGGAGAAAATTAACAACCCCATAGCTGACACTGCATAGTTCAACATTTCAAGCAAAATATAAAAAAATAAGAAGAAAAGAAAAAAAAATAAAGTAGGAGGATTGAGGAGAAGAAATTGAGGAGAGAAAGTGATTTTTTTTTCTATCAATCTGCAAATTGTTGCCAGATTTACATTTGGGTAAATGTTATCTGGCAAAACAGGTTATTTGATGCACTTGGGATGGACCTCTAGTTTAGCCCTTCTCCAGCAGAGATTGGTAAAATACTCCGATAGGTACTAGTCAAAAATGGGAGCTAATACTGCAATAGCAGCACAACTCAAATCCCTGGAGTCAGACCATCTTACAACATCATATGCAAATGCTAAAACTGTAATCATGACAGTTTTGATGCAAGTAAAGTGCTACTGCATCCAAGGTAGAACCTTCAGCTTCCTCTATAGGGTCACAGTACTGCTGCTTCAGCAAGCAGTGAAATGTTGTGCCCAGAATGTTTTGCTACAGAAGTGATGTAGTGATTTCCCTTTATTCTCTGGTTTCTGCAGTGGAGAAGATGATGTGGCCAAGCTCACGAGGAGCTCCATCACCAGCTGGAGGTAGTACCATTGACTTCCATCAGGACAATGTGACAGGAGTAGAGAAACCTGGTTAAAATCAGTGTCACATTTTAGGCACACATTGCCTCCAGACCCAGGGGTTCAAATTGCCCCAGGTGTGGCTGAGAGTCGCTCCCACTCCCTCCCCAGCTCTCAAGGCCAGGAGCAGTGCTGGTCTACACCGTGTCACATCCCATTAAGTCATTTCACGTATGACGTGATGCAACCTGACATAACATGTTTGGAGGGCTGAGAGAAGGTTATCTCTGTGTCCACAGGCGCTGAACACCAGCCACTAAGCCTAAGCACACAGGCAGCAATTTGGGGAATCAGTGAATAGGGCTTTTCTTTTCTTTTGGGGGATTACATTAAGGCATAGTCATGAATCATTTTTCACTTACTTTACATAAGTAATACTAGGAGTCTTAAAATTCAGATTTTATGCCTTTTGATATATATTTTTGCACCTCATAAGAATCAGCAATCATGCAGAGAACTTGAGCAAACCCCAGGACTCCAATGCCAGTACAGATGTCTGGGTTTGAAAAAACATTCCTTTCAGCTCTAGATTTATTTAATCTGGAAGTGGTGGATTTCTAATTTGTATTTTTTAATTTATGTTAGAAACTGGTTTAGGTTTATCTAGTAGAAACCCATGAACAGGCATAGACCTATTTGTACAATGAGTCAGGAGGATGCAAGGGGCTGAGCGGTGACCTACCAAAATTAATAAATGTATATTCTGTTTTCATCTTTACCTGTCACTGAGAATATGATACCTATTACCTGATTTTTCTCTCTGGGCTACAAATAGTGAAACAATATAATAAAACAAGATCAGTAGATGTCTACTGTTTTTAAATATAAGGATCTCTCAGTCATATTTTCTCGGCTTTGATTTAATTCTCAGTATAAATAAACTTAAAAATAAAAGATAATTTGATTTTCAATTAATCCAACTTTTTTCCAAAAATGACAAATCAATGTACTTTGACAGCTCTGACATTTTTACCAAATGTAAATTTGATTAAATCAACCCTGTCAACTGATGTATTCTGATCAAAAAGACATGAAAACCAAAAGCAAAGTTCCTGGTCAAGTTAACATGATAAATAGTTGGTGATTATTTATTTGTGTCCAATGAAGGCTTTTAGTGTTACTGACTGTTGAACATATGCTGCACTTGAAATTTAGTTGCTTAAATACATTTGCATTGAAACCCTACACGGAGACTGGAATAGGAATATCTGCATCACCTTCCCACCCTCATTCTCCCAGTTTTTTTCCCCTGGTAGACAGGCACATAAAGAGCACTTTCCACAATGGCAATCCCTATGTCTAATCCTGTTTGGGGTGGCTCTGGCTCTGGTCCAGCCAAATCCCACGTGGGACACAGGTGTCAGCTGGAGCTGGGGGCAGCACTGTCCAGGTATCCCTACCTGGAGCTCCTCCAGCAGCCCAGGGGAAGACAGGGAGATGGAGGAGAGGGGCTGGATGGGGCTCGGCCACCCTCACGCTCAGAGAGTCCCTCCTCGGTGCTCAGTGGCATCACAGAGCTGTTAGTAGGGATGTCCCTCCCACTCTGTTCACCCTGCACTGTCTGAGCCATCTGCCTCAGCGCTGGTCACAGGACCCTAATCCCTCCTGTAACCTCTCTTTGCAATAGATCTAGAGGCTTCTAAATCACCTGCAGACAAGCTGCGCAGGGTGAGAAGCGAGCAGGCAGCCTCCGAGCCGGGGGAGCCGCGGTGGGAACCGATCCCTTCTTTACCCCGAGAGAGCAGAGCTGTGGTTGCAGCGCTGTGAAACCATGGCGTGCAACCAGCAGCACGCCCAGCCTCCCAGAAGTTGCTCAGTCAGGTGTGAATTCAGAGGCTGTGAGAGCCAGGCAGAATCCCTGTTTGATTCCCATCTCTCCCTCCCTGTGTGGTACCCACGTCTTTTCTACTCCCAGCCGTGCGTACGTGCTGAGAGCATCCCTGACTGGGAGTGAGATGTCTCAGCCTGGAGCATCAGAACTCGCAGTATGTTCTGTTTGCTATTTGCCATTACCTGATGCCTGCCTCTTTGATCAGCCACTGTCACAGGCTCCCATGTGAATCTTCTTGAATGAGCAAGTGAGTGAATGTGCCTCAGAGACAGCAGGTTTTAGGGGAAGGTTGCAATTCCAGCTGACTCAGATCAATTTTACTGTCACCTTTTATCAAAGGCAGAAATCAAAACCTATGAAGAAAACATGAGTAAGCTATACTATGCTGGAAGTGTTATTTTAAAATACATAGGCATATTTACTAAATGTAGAAATACAGATACACCTACAATCTGCTTATCATAACACGTATGCAGGTAATGTTACTTTTCTAACGAGTCAGTTCAATTCACGATTTACAGACGCTTATATATTCATTAGGCCATTAATTTAACAGGTTAACTGGAAGAGAACAATTATTCTAATTTCATCTAACTGTGACTATTCATCTAGTGACAGGAAAGAAATTGCATTATTTTCTTTTAAAGATGAGGGATTCAATGTTCTCTGACAAAACATGGCTTGTATTGTCAC
This sequence comes from Vidua chalybeata, assembly GCF_026979565.1. Lineage (NCBI taxonomy): Eukaryota > Metazoa > Chordata > Aves > Passeriformes > Viduidae > Vidua > Vidua chalybeata. The sequence goes on from NC_071531.1 coordinate 9,408,789, forward strand.
ACTGAAACCATCATTACTAGATATTTTTCGAGCCTGCATCTCCACAACTGACAGCTCTGAGACAACTGTGTAAACAGCATCATAAATAATAGCCCCAGTAAGGGCATATACACTGTGCTATCACTGTCCCTCATTAGTGGAGTATTTGCATTTTATGAATCAATAACAAAAAATAATTTTAATTGTTGACTGAAGGCTTAGTAATTTTTAGAAGGGCCAAGATTTCATCATGTCCATGAGAGCCAGCTGCACGTGCTTTGCACTTCCCTAATGCCTCTTCTGTTTCTGAGTGGTTTAAAAGGCAGAGGGAAGAAACAAATTCCCCTGTACTGAGCTTCTCACATCTGCCTGGCTGAAAAACTACACTGATAGATGGTGAAATACAGTTCTCATAATTTTTTTAACACGGAAGGTAGGAGATGCAATCGCTTTTAGACAACACTTTAACCTAACTTAGAGGCAAAATGCTTCAGCACACAACTGAAGCAGTACAAGGGAAGAAAATGCAAATCCCACACCCCGCTGGATAATTAGTAACCTACCCAGCCCTGCACTCTTTCTAAATGTTGCATTAAATAAGTACATGGAGTTCTGATTAACCATTAGATTGCTGACAATGTTTTTCTGCTTTTGATTGGCATTGGACAGATTTTTCTCTTGGGGAAAAAAATCTTTCACATAGATTTTTGTAATTTGTCTCTGCTATTGTAATTTTCTGTTATTGTAATTTTCTGCAATTATTCTAAAGTCCATTACTTCAAACTGATTTTGCTACCTGAAAGAATATGACCTCACAGTGTGTCTAATGGTATTTTGATAGCAGGAAAACATAAAAATTAGAAATACAAGTAGTCAATGTTACATTGTAAAGGAAGTTAAACAAATACCACCTTTAGTGTCTGGGAAAACAATCAATTTGCCATGGGAGCTGCTCCAGACATATCACTGTTGGTTTTGGTTTGGTTTTTTTTTGGGAGTATTTTTAATATGCTATTGATTTTTTTTAACAGTTGAGTATGGTTTATAATAGCAATAATCTGCATGAAGCCAGCCATTTCACAGGATAACACCAAGTTCATAGAACATTAACTTTTGCCTTTAGAAGTTAACTGAGAAATTAACTTGAGAGGTGGTGGTTAGTTTTTGTTCATTTTGTTGTTAGTAATGAGTGACATTAAGGTGAACATTACTTGCATATTTCCAGGTGCTTTTGGAGTGGGAGGGAAAATATAAACAATCAGCTGTCACTTTATGGTTTTCTGAGGCATTAGCTGGCCAGTAGTTTTGCAACTGGTTCACATAAAGGCTGCCTTTCATTACTTATTTAGGTATGTGTTTGCTTCCTACTGGAGTTGCATTGACTGAAAATTAAACATGCATTTAAGGGCTTTGGCTGAATTAGTTTGTTTAAAAGAGCTTTGTTTCTGAAATGAGATGTGGCAAGGGCTTATTTGCATGTATCCTACCTCAAAAAATTGGAACCTGGTCTTCGTGTTGTCCCCTAAAGCAAGTAGAATACTGGCCAATTTATCATGTGCATTAGATGTGAAGAATCCTGGGTTGTATTCAATTCTGGTGTTATTAAGAAGCCTTAAGACAAGAATATTAAAACAATGAAATACACAAATTATTACAAAAGCATATTTCAAGTGTACCTCACTGCAGGGTGTAGCTGTCATCTTCTCATGCTCTGATATCTGCCTGGCAGCACTATTTACTAGCTCCATCTTTCTTTTGCTGCTTTTTATTTTTTTTACCTTTTTTTAATAAGCATATTGCTTTCTAACACACTTAGCAAGTTTGGTGAGAAGATCATGTTAATTATTGTTGGTTGTAGCTAATTTATTATTATTCATCTTGTTGTGGAGACTGAAGGTCAAGATTTTTTAATCCTGTAGCCACAAAACTATTTATGCCATGGTGTCGTCTCTTGTACTGTGTCCTAGTTCATTTCCACAGAGGTTTGAAGTGTTCCAGGATAATTTTGTTGGCCTATCTCCCTACTGGTTGTTTCATTTTAGTATATATGTACTAGAGTTAATATTTTTGGGAGAAAAAAAAAATCCAGTCATGATTATATAAAACATAGCAAAATCTCACCTTCTTTTTTTTTGTTTAAAATATGTTCAAGTTGACAGAGAGTTACTTACAGGTACAGACTGTGAAAATGTCCAGGCTAGGATATGCTCTGATCCATAAATATGAAATACTACAATAGTAATAAAGATAATTTGCAATAGTTGGTTTCTGTTCTTCAGTCTGAGGTGCTTAGTTCAGGTCTCTAAGCTCATTTGTCTTTAATCAGCACCTGTAAAACCTACAGTTTTAAAGGAGTCATTATTCATAGAGAAAGCTTTTCTTTCTTGTAGAAGCCTGAAAATTGAAACAGCAGCCATGCAGCTCTCAGCATGTAGAAAACTGAAATATGTTGTGTGTTTCTTGGTGAAGTACTGGGTTTGGGGGGTATTTTTTGGTTTTTGTTTTCACACAAATGCATGATATGCACAAAAGGTACCACTGTTGAAGGATATGATGCTAAAAGAACTCTGAAAGCCAAGGGGCAGTAAGCATTTATGCTCTGTCTATCAAGTCTGATATTTTGACCACTGTAAATTGTAGTCTTCTACTTTTGGCACTATTTTTGGTAATTTTCTAGAATTAATTCAGTGGATTTAGCATTCAAATAACATCTTCAATAGGTAAAATCTAAGTCTAAAGGATTACATACTGGTTGTTAAATAGTTTATTATGACATCTCAAAAGCTGTGTTTGGATGAACTTAGTGGAGCTATTAATTACTTTCTGTACTTATTACTATTAATATTATTTCTATAAGCCTTGGAATTAAAAATGTAAATAAGATATTAAGCTGTCTAAGTATTTAAAAGGTTTAAGGGAAAAAAAGGCTTATTAGGCTGTTTAGTGTTTAAGTGACCTCCAAAGGACAGATAACAGAGTAGACCAGCAAATTCAGACATTCCCTGCAAAATAAATTAACTTGTTATTATCACATATTAACACATTATATATCCCTCACGCTGCCAAATTGTGATTACATGTCTGGAAGCTGTAAAAATGTAATTAATTTCTCCATATTTTTATTAGAATGCAAATATTTCTACACAGAAGCAGGGTGATTTGTTGGTGGGTAGATACCTTGATTTCTTTTAGACTGCAGAGTAAAAGCACAATGAGAAAGACAGGAGAGAGCACAGCAGAAGCTATGTATTTAGAAAGAGCAGAATGCATTAAGAAAAGACAGCTAAATATATATAGGCAAGCTTTGGTTAAGTCAACATCACTTTAGATATTTTTGCCAGTATATTTTCCATACTGAATATATTTTTAAAATCTGTAATTTTATTCATAAATTAAAAGCTATCAGCTTCCATATAAACTGAAGCCATTCCTCTTGCAATGGCTGCTCTTCAGAAACGCCCCATCCCAAAACTGGAGGGAAGCATTGCACAGCCCAGCTGGGTTAAAGCAGATTAAAAGACACGCCTATCAAGCAGAAAAACATTTAGAAGTAAATTTCAGGGTAGTTCAGTAACAGCTGCAGGGATCTCTGCATGAAAGACCATTTATGAAATTCCAGCTAATGGCGTGACAGTGACCATCCAGTGAGGACACTGGCACTGGCTCGTGGTGCTCCTCTCAGGAATGTGCCACCTGCTCCCTGGCTGTGGGCACACCTTGTGTGTCCTCAGCAGGCTCCCAGCTCTCTGCAAAGGCACCATGCAGGTCCCTTGGCACAAACCTGCTGTGGGCTGTGGGCTACGTGGCCTTTTCAGCCGTCAAATGAAGGAATGGTCATGTGGAGAGGGTATTGTGCAAAAGCTCACAGCTCTGCAGGGACTAGAATTCCTTGTCAGATAGCCAGTTCTTTCCATTTCACAAGCACTGGAATCTGTCTACAGAAGTTGTTATAGTCCTGTGGATGAATGCTTTGCTCACTTTAACTGAAAATTCTAGTAAACCACTGATTTTGGAAACCTCTTGCCTTTGCTTTTTTAAGCACAAAGATGAGAGCCTAGCTTTGGATTCTTAATCTGAATGGAAAAGATTAAGAAATTTCAGATATTACTCAGCTTTTCAATTTGCAAATCTATTATTATTATATATGTTCAAATATACAATTATATTATAAATTATTAATTTTTGATTTTAAATAGCTCTTGAATGTTTATTCATTGTTTCACTTGCAGCATTTGAATTATTTTCATCTGTCAGTATATTAAGAGAGAAGGAAACAGTCAGAGGAAGAATGGAAAAATTTATCTGGGAATTATGTGAATTGTGTTGAGAAAATAGAATGCAATCTGAAAATAGAGAAGACCAGGGCTGAAGTAAATTCCCTGACAAAGACCTAAAGAACTCAGAGGCAATACGGTTATCTTTCATAAAGCAAAATATAGCCTCTTATTGAATCTGATGCATAGCATAAAACCTAGGAGATTCCTCTAGTGCCTGGATGATTGCTGTTCCCAGCAGCCATAAGACAGACAGGTCTTTGTCTCTTGATCTTGTTAAGGACACTCAGGTTTTGCTCAGCCCTTGAGAAAGGAAATGTTTTAGACTGCTCTGAAGTGATTGTGTTATTGCCTGCAAGGAAATTTGTTTACCTGGGATTATATTTTATGCAATCATATAAGGACGTGGCACAAGATACAAAGAATGTTGAAGACTTGGAGTTAAAATCTGATCATGCAAATAAATTGAGGCATGTGGAGAATTATGTCGAGAATGTTTCACATTTGGAAGACCCACGCTTAGCTATTAATTTCTTTCATCTCTTTTTTTTTTTTTTTTTTTTTTTTTGTCAAACAGGATTTTAAAACTCTTTTCATGTACTTCTTTGATGCATAAATAACAACAACAAGTCAACATCAACCATCTGTTGCACATTAAGAATTTTAATTTTAATGCAGCCAATGATGCCCTGTTTAATGGTCTTTTTTACTTAGTTGCCAATATCAGCAGGATGAGCTTGATAATTGACAAGGGCATGTAATTGATTGTCACAGGTGGAAATGTACCACTTAGTAAAGTGTACACTGAGAAAAGAGCCTCCAGAGATGGTGGGGTTTGATCTCTAAAAATATAAATAATTTTGGCTTTGAGGGCTGAAATTTGGACTTTGAGGCACAGTCAAGGGCTAGCTGAAGGAGGGAAAAAAGGGTCCATTGAAGAAAATGAAATCTGAGCTGCAATCTAGCTATAAATTTCTGGCAAAATACCTTTTCTGCAGACCCAGTTTTCAGCAGCAGCTTTGACAAAGGACAGTGAGCAGCAATGGAAACTCAAGAGCAGAGCAGGTGCTTCCAAGAAAGTGTCAGTGCTGTCATCCAAAAGCAGTAACCAGGATCTTGTGTCTGATGACAGTTGAAAAGGCAGTATGGGGGAAAAAAAAAGTCTTGTCACCACTGGAATTGCTTTTAAACATGATGTTTGCCTTGTTCCACAAGGACAAGGAGGAAATATGCATCATTGCTCATATCCAAAGCTGAACAGAAATGGGAAATTTTGCTACTTTTTGAAGGGAAAATGCAGGCTTTCAACTCCAGTACAGCAAAATAAAAGAGCAACTGCGCATTTTTTTCTCACCTTCACAAATAGAAACTTGAAAGACCAATACAGTAGTCTTAGAAAAAAGAAACTGGCACAATTTTTTGCACCCACCTATTAAAATAGCTCTTTAATCTAAGAGTTAGACACATGCTAAGCTCTTTCATGTTCAATATGCTTCAAAATGTTCAAATGGCTGAAGGGGACCATGATCTTCAAGATTTTCACCACAGATGGTTCACCTGTGGAAAATATTTCTCATCGCTACTTGAAATTTCCCCTCACATAGCAAGGTAGTATCTTCACAATGGAATTCAGGAGCTACAAATTACAAGGAGAGACAGGAAATGTTCAAAAATGCCAAGGCAGCATTTGTTCTGAAGCTGGGAATAAGATATATGACCTCCCTGTCATCTCTAGGAATGATAGATAAGTGAAGTGGGCTAATGGAGCAACACAAAAATGCAGTGTGAGCTATTCATCCAGAAAAATGTTATCTGCATTTTAATGTTATGGGTGGTAGCCACCTTTGAAGCTGGTTTAAGAATATAAGTTTTGGAAGTTTTGTTTCTTTGCTGTAATGGATGACTATGCAATAAAGTCAGACCTGTTACAGTATCAAAAGAGTACTACTACTACTACTACAACAAAAGAGTTGTGACACTTCCATGAAGTTGGGCCAATACAGCTTGCAGGTTTCTCTGAGCTTTTGCTTTTCCTAGAATTTTTGTGACATTCTCTGGGTAATTATATATGCACAGTAAGCTCCTTACTGGGAGCCTGCTTCCCAGTTAAGCAGGTTTTGCTTTGGGTAAATATGGCATTTTTACTCTTCTCCATCCCCCATTAATTTAACAATGGGGAAAAAGCTGCTCCAGAGAGAATCCTGCAGTACCTCCTGAATGTCATCATTAGTCTGGAAGTTCATTTATCAACTAAATATTTCAGCTGAAATAATACATATTCCTCTCTTGCATACTTTGAAACAGGCTCTTTAGCTTAACTTTTCCCACAAGATTGCAACCACCTTGACACATATAGTCAAAGACTTGTCTAGTTTGCTGAAGTTGTTGAAAGTGAACCTTAGGTTGGCATAAAAGTCTGCAGGAAGCTCACAGAGCAATCAACACAGCAGCTCTCCTGGATCATTAATAAGCCATGTATGACCTTCCTTCCATTCCCATCCCTGATGTGGTAAATGTCACCACCCAGACTGGAACTTCTTGTGCTGGGATATGGGCATGAATGGGGATCTGTGGGGCATTCCCAGGTGCCTGGGCCAAGAGACTTCTGTCTGTGCTAAGTGTAAGAGTGAGAGAGCCCCAGAACTGTGTCTGTCACCAGTCACAGAGGCACAATTCCTTCAGACCACTGCCCTGTTGCAACTCTTAGTGTTTCTGTCCTGCCCACATGAGGTTCTGCTCTGGTCTGCATAAGTTCTTACAATTCATTGGTGTCCTGTACTTTTAATGGCAATCCAACTAATTCTTTTCCTTAGGGCATCTTTTGTGGCTGAAGCCTGTGAATTTGTTTTTCTGAGTTTATCACCTCACTGATTTATTTATATATACTTATTAATCTTAATCTGTATAATAATTTAATGGCCATTTTTACCACTGTTAGCTCAATCAACACAAGAATTATATTTCTGAAGCTAAGACAACTTGGACACATTTTCCAAATTTCTTTCCAACATGTTGGAAGCAAAGCAAACTACTGTGTTTACTGAAGAGGACAGCTTTCCTGTGCAAGTTTATTTTTATTCCTCTTCTTACCCAGTTGCAGGGAAAGATCTTATAATTATTGACTATCTTTTAGTGGTTATTTACTTGGCAAAGATTGATTAGCACAATCAGTCACTCTAAAGCAATTTTCATCACCAAATATTAGATAGTTCCTTCTCCTGCTTGATTAGCAGGCCTGCTGCAGGTTACACTGTAGATGTAATTCTATAAACATGGCTTGCAAAGTGTTGTTATATGAAAAATCCTCATCTAAATATAGAAATTCTTAAATATTTATGGGTACTAATTGTGTGCATGCACATGTGTACACATGACTGTGTCTCTATCTATGCATATGAAGAAAATCTGAAAATGTTGATTCTATTTAAATACGGAGCTAAAGATTTGTATTCAGAGATTAATCTCCCATGTGTATATGAATAGTTTTTTTGTTTGATCTTATCATCCAGCCCCAGCATAATCTGGGTAAAAGAAATTTAAAAAATCCTTACATGTGTTTAGCAAAAAATAATTCAGATTTGCCCTTAGAAACACAGCTAGCTTAAAACATTTTGGCTCAACAAATGTGTTGGGCTGCTTTTGGTTGGAATAAAGTTCTCCACCCTTTATTCTGTACCATTTATGTCATGCTCACATTCTACACTATCCAACAATTTAAAGGCATATCCAATACACTCTCCACCCCTGATCATTTTGGGCCAGGCTATAGGGTTTAACATTACAATTAATTCCTCCCCTTGCTCCTAGCCTTCCTGCTATAGCAATTTCATAACACTCAAATAATGAATTATTTTTGCACAGGTTTCATGTAAAACCAGCCAATATTGTTCAGATTGATTTGGTTTCTTGTGGTTTTTGGTTTTGATTTTTATTTGGAATGCTTGCTTGTCAAGCTATTCTGTTTTAAGCCTTCGGCTTTAAAGGCTGCACAGTTTGTGTCTGTTTTCTAGGGCTGACTTGGGTGAACTGCTACTCCAGCTGAAGAAATCATATGTAATTCTTATCCTAAAATCTTCCTCAGATTGAAAAGAAAGCAGAAGCAACTGTGTTCAACTACAGATTCAGCAGAGCTGCTAAAGTCTGCAACACCAGGTATTGCAAGGCAGCGTGCATGGTATAGATCAAATAATGCAGCTCACTCTCAGGACCATGTAAATAATACATTTGTCTATAAAAATATTATATGTGCATTAACAAGCCACATTTTATGAGCAACTGAACAACATCGATTTGTGTTTTGGGGCAGTCTCCTCTGCTGTACAAACAGAATGGACTGCAGGTACTGCACAGGAGGCACAGAATATCTGATGGGGGATTCATTGCCTTGAGCAACTTCTTAACCTGGGGCTGATCTAGAAAAAGGAAAGAGACTTCTACTGCCAGACCAATGCCCAGGGCAGCAGCCTTCCCTCAGCAAGGAGCCATGGCTGTGCTGAGAAAGGAGAGGCTGAGTGGGAAGCCAGTGTAGGGGATGCAGGACTTGGGAGGAGGACGAGTTCCAGGGTAGCTGCAGCAGGGCTCTGTCTCCCACCTGTTCTGGCAGCCAGCATGAGGAGGTTCCAAGTCTCCTTCGGTTCCTGAGATCAAATTATTTCCTGATTTCCCCAGAATTGATTTTCCTGCTGAGTAAATCTAGTTTTTCACTTTGTTCTGACTTTCCTTTCAGTGCCTGACTTTCTGTTCAGTTCAGTGGGAACTGGCTACTCAGTTCCAGCAGTGGACACAGACCAACATTTTTTTAAGAAACAGAAATGAAAGCTTTCTGAAGCTTCAATGCACTTTCTCAGTTTTTAAATGGGACAAGTCTTCCAGTCCATAGTTAAGCAAAAGTGAGAATATCTGTATCTATATATCTCTTTCTCTATATTCTACTCTCCTATAATTCACAAAGGAAGACAAACTCAGGAAGACAATCTTTAATTTAAAAATCAGAACTGAGGAAGGCTGCTGTTTTTTCCTTGAGTTGCTAAATTTATAATCCTGTTTTCAGTGAAAACTTAGCTCTATTTATATCTCTTATTTTTCTGAGTACTCATGTTGTATCTAATGTAAGAGTTAATGGAGTTGTAGCTTACCACATACAATAAGTGAACGCGAGACGATTAGGTTGTCATGCAAAATGACATAATTAATGTCTTATAAAATGCTGAAAAAAGTTCATATTTTTGCAGATATATCTAGATTTATATAAACACCCAGTACCAGAGGAAAGTGTGTAAAAATTATTCCCTCTGATCCAAAGACAAAAACTGCGTGTTCACAGTTCCAAGTTGGAATTCTTGCTTACCAAGTAGCAAAAAATAATAAGTAATCAGGCTAGTACACACAATTTGTTTTTCTAAGCACTGTATCTGGCTGTAAAATTATAAATACAAAAGACTGAGGAAAGAAAAGCAGATATATAACATTTTAGAAATGTAACTCTGTTGTATTACTGTAACACAAAAAACCCCAGTGACAGAATTATCACAAAGAAATGTTGTTATTCTGTTTAATTCCATCACTCTTCCTGACAGACAGGCTTTAAGTCACTAGTGTAGAACACAAGTTCACAAAAAGATTAGAACTTCTTGAGTCTCCAATACTTCATTTTTTTTCAACTTCTAAATGCACAGGATATTAGGAAATATCACTTTTATAATGTACTTTTTACAATGCAGGAGATGTCAGTAACAGAAATTGTCAGCTGTCATGGCTTAAGCCCTGCTGGAAACTAAGCTACATTCAGCCACTTGCTCAACCATCTCTTCCCCTGAGCCCCCTGGAATGGGGAGGAGAATCAAAGTAAAACTTTTCCCTTGAGATAAGAAGAGTTTAATAATCAAAAACAAAACACAGTAATAATGGTAAATGATAATAAGAATGATGAAAAAGGGAAAAATAAGTGATGCACAATACAACTGCTCACGACCCGCTGCCCAGTGCCAGGCCCCCACTTCTGAACACGGATCAGGTCCCACCTTTTACACTGAGCAGGATGCCACACAGTCTGGAATATCCCTTTGGTCAGCTGGGTCACCTGTCCCAGCTGTGACTCCTCCCAAATTCCCAATCACCCTCAATTCCTCAGCAGTGTGACAGTGTGAAAAGCCACAAAGGCCTTGGCTCTGTGTAAGCACTGCTCAGCAATAATGAAAATATCTCTACACTATCAATGCTGTGTTCAGCACAAATCATAACCACTGCCCTACACCAGCCACTGGAAGAAAATTCACTTCACCCCAGCCAAAATCAGCACATTAGCATATTAATTTCCAACTGTAACCTCTTTGCAGATTTTTTTTTTTTTTTTGCAAACTCTCACCATTAGAAGTAGTGATGGCAGCAGGCAGCATACAGCAGGGTGATGGTTTTCATGTTAGGCCTTATTCCATTTCTGAATCAGCTAATCACCTCTGTGCCACAAGTACTATACACACACCACAGGTTATGACCCTAAATTTACATCAGGAACTTAGCTGAAAGAAGTGAATGCATATAGGACTGCAAAAGTTTTTAATTAGCCAAATGACAGATGCTGAGATTATTCCAAGTAGTATTTGTGGCAAATCACTATATTTCATTTGAACAAAAAATGTAGAAAACTCACTGATCTGTAATGATTCCTGTTTCTTGCAGAAGCTTTGATTATTGAGCTGGAGAAGATCCTTCAGATCACACGGTACCACCTCCTATGTGGAGCACAATGTTCCTGTACAGAAAGCCAAAAAGAAATGCACCTAACTTATTTCTGAACACCATTAGTGAAAGTGACTCAGGTTCATCAGTAGAAAGCATTTTTCCATCATCTAATTGCTTGTCTGCTAAGAAACGTGTGCTTTTTTCTAATTCTGACCTTTTATTTTTAAACAGTTAATTCCAATTTTATTTCTAAAAAAGAAAGCAAGCAGTTATTCCTTTAGCTTTCTCTTCAGATGTAAGGAACTGGTAAATAGCTTCAAAGACTATTAAGTAATGCCAACTTAGTGCTCTGGCTCCATGATATGTGATAATCACCTTTGCCATGGCTGAGATTTAATTGAGACCAAAAAAAAAAGGGCAATCTGGATAGGTATTTGATTTTAAAAAAATCTCCCAAGTAGTCAAAATGAAAGTATTAGACATAGGAACCAAACCCAACCTTTTATAAATAATGCATTTTCTGCTGAATTGAGGGATACATGTAGTTTTTGTTAGATCTGAATGGGCACTTTCAAAATACTCTGGCAGAACAAATATTGGAAATCTCAATTACGTATTTGTACTGAAGAACATACTACTAAAATACATTTATTAGCACAAAATCCTGTGATAAGCTGTCAAATTCATTTGAATTCTCCCTGTAACTATTATAATTCACAAAAGCAGGAATTAGAAAATGCATAACCAACCTCTAATTCAAGTCCTGAGCTGTGTCTTTGAAATGTGTGTTCTAAGTTGCAAATTAAAGACGATATCAAATCAGGAAACAATAAGTATCTTTTATTACTGGTTTTCATTGTGAAGCAACTTTTGCAGGAAACCTTTTAAATGACAGGCAGGAAATGAAGGTTTTCTGCTGTAGAACACTACAAATTCCCATCTCACTGAGTGATTATGAGCATTGCCTGATGTCAACTGCCAGTGTGGTTGATTATACCCTGCTCGGCTCTCCTTTCAGGTCCCAGGCTTATATCACAGTATTTTCTCTAAACTCATAATAGTTAGGACTAAAATGTGCCTATAAGTCACAACATTTTCCTAGAGACCATCTGGTGTCCAAAGTCATGGGAATGTTGTCTGCTCTGCCTGACCCAACAGGCCATTAATCTTAAGTGTATTACTCTTCATTTAGTGGAGGAGAAAATGAAGTCAAGAATGTCTCCTTTGGTTTCAAAGAAGAAAAGCTTAAAAAAAAAAAACAAATAAAGGAAACATTTGAACATAGATGTCAGAAAACTTAGTGATAATATCTAATCCTGTGGAGCTGAGGTTGAGAGCTTAAGAAGCTTGTTTCTAATTTTCAGATGAAGGATAATTATTACACAGCAAAAAAGATAAAAAACCCACAGTAAATGCTGCGACATGAGAACTGAGAAAACAGACAAGTGATTACAGAGAAACAGCCCTTTTGTTTTGGTCACAGTTGGATTTATAAAACAGATCTTCCTTTCCAAGGAGTGAAAGCCCTGCCTGCTGCTGTGAGGGGTTCAATCCTGCACCCCATGTGCCACTGGATGCATCCCCAGGAGTTGCCTTCCTGGAGCTGGGGGTGTTTGTCTGAGAGCCCTGGGCTGGAGCTTTAATCTGAGAGACACCTCTCTGAGGAGATGTGCTGTTGTATTCCTGCTGGGGCAAAATGCTCTGTCCCTCCAACACTTGTCACCAGCAAGTGCAAAGTGGATTTCTGCTTCCTTCCCACATGTGAGCCTCAGCAGGGGCTGCAGCCACAGCCACCAGCTCCATATCCAGCATCTGCATCTCCTCCTCTCTGCATGGCTCCTCTCTGTATGTCTTCACCCAGCAGTATTTTAGGGCCAGTTCTCTTCTTTCCCTTCAACACAAGCCTAACCCATAATTTTAAAGCTGCCCAGAGAGTTGGTTGAGAATTGCTTCTTGCACTCTTTAAGAAGAAGCCCAATGTGTAAATGATGCTTAGAGCAAATTCTTTTTATCCTCATTCTGTGGGGAACTAAATAGAGCACTTGCCTGCCAGTGTTAGTATTCACATAATCAGACATGGTTACTTTCTTTGTACTTATTTTATACAGTGAAAAAAAAATCCATTCTTTTTCCAGAAGAGATTAATTTTATTTTCATTTGTTGTTGTTGTTGTTTTGGTTTTGGTTTTTTTTGAGAGAAAGTATCATATCTCAAATTGGAAGATGTACACTTAAAGACATTGTAACACTGGAAATAATACAGCAACCACTAATCCAGCAAGAAGTCTGGGGATTGTCCTTAAAGACAAATAATAAAACCCTGATTTGCTGTTGATGATGTCCACTCTAGACAGACATTGACAGTTGAGCATCAGTGATGGATGAAGCAATTTCTCTGTGTGTATACATAAGCTGTAGTGAAGCCACCAGGACTTGGTATTCTTTCCAAGTTTAAAAAGGAGTTTAATTGGGTTTTTCCATGAAAATTAGCAGACTTAGACCCCTAATCATGATGAGTCTGATTCTAAACATCTACAAGAAAGCATTTAAATAAATAATATTCTTAAGCCTCTCTGACACCCAAACAAATGTTTTTAAAGTGAGATACCCAGAGACCTTCCAAGCCTCTGCTAAGTAGTTGTTTTTAATTAACTAGAAGATGTGTGAAGCTGTAAAAAGATTTAGAACATAAAAATATTGAAAAGAGATGCATTAATGAGCCTACCATTGCTGGTATGTATGACTACCACCGGTAAATAAGAATATATGTATTTTCTCTTATCTGTACAAAATTACTGCCACTACAAACAAAAAAAGTCCAGATGAACCAATGTTGTGACCCTCTTTACCTGTGCTCAAAGTACTTTTTTTTTATTTCTCTGGCATACTGGATTCCAGCATAGGGAAAAAACACTTAGAAAGGACTCTGATCTGAGAGTCACTATGCTTTTAGAGACTCATGCTTAGCAGAAATGATGATTAACTTTTGCCACGCCAAGTATCATAGCTAAGCACTGCAATCTATTTCTTCATTGTAACCATTTGATAGCAATCTATGCAAAATGTTCAGGTCTAAAATTATTAGTTCAACTATTATAAAAGAACTTTGGCTGACAGACAAAGTCTGATAGAAGATAACAATACCAGGATCCCTACTAATAGTTGTACTTCCTGTGGCTAAACTTATCTGAGTGGGACTAGAGCACCAAGGTGGTCACAAGAAGATATATTAATGATTCATTTAAGGGACTGAAGTTCCTCTCAGTTTGTCCTGTGGGATGTACTTTCCATCCCACACCTTTAAAATGAACAGGGATAGTAACTACTCAATGATAATCCCACTTTCAAGAAAACTGAAGTTCACTTTCATTCCAAGTGAGCTTTTTTAGAGAGCCTAAGATATCTGATCTTGTTTTAGGAGTTCCATAAAAATGCACAAAGTTACAAAGTTAATAGTCAATTGTGAAAATTTCTGCCATTTGTATACAGGCCCATATATCTTGATTTGTTTATCTTATTTATAAAGGTTAATAGAATTATAGCAAGTCTCATTGCCTATGAATATAATTACTAAAAAATTGACATGTAGTTAAACAGGGACTATTAGCAGGTCCTGCTGCTGGGTACACATTGCTCTATTAGAACCTCCCTGTTGAAGTGCAGACATTCATTTTTATCAGTGTTTAATGAAATGTTGGATTCTGAACCACAATGAAGTAAAATTGAAAGGAATAGTGGACATCAATGCTATTTAAATTATTTCTACATTATGCATACATCTGGGGCTTTAACCAAGAGAGGAGAACATGAATTTCTGACTCTTTTCTTCCTCCACTGAAAATGTGTGGTATACATATATATACACAGTTTATAAGTATATTACATATATGTTGTATTTTATATATATGTGCATACATACATTAAAAAGTAAAGTAAAACTATAAAATATGATTTTTTTTCATTTATTTACACTGTTTTCCACAACAATAAGTATGTGAAATGGTGATTTAAAAACTCACTGTAATTTAAAATAAATTATAAGGCAGTTCCGACATCTAAATGAATGCCCATGTTACTGGAAAAAAATAGATTGCCTTTTTAAAAGGATGAAGGTACCTTCTGCTGTGACTAATCTTATCCAACCATCTGAGAAAGGCATAGCAGGAAGGAATTTATTGAGTGTAATTATTCAGTATGCAGGTAGCAGTAAATAGCAAACAAAAGCTTCTTAGGGCATAGAGTCAATAGAAGAAATACTTATTTACTGAGGGCTTTTGCAAGTCTGTTTTCAAAGCAGAATTAACATTCAGCTCTTAGGAAGGACACATCATTATCTGCTGTGGAAAGACTTTGGACTAACAAATTAGCACTGGTTTTTGTCCCTATATTATCACTCTTTAAATACAGCAAAATATGCATAATATAGAGGTCTCATTTTATGAAATATAAGACACCAGAGTTCTTTAAACAAGTTGTTAATGCAATAAAAGCAATTCTAATTAAAAGCTCCTGCTGCATTATCCTCTTCTCTGCTGTATAGGATGTATATAATTTCAATTACAATGTTTTGGAATCTATCAATTCATCATCTTCTAGATGGCTATTGTCAGAAGCTTTATGACCTAGATATATAGGATGGCTGACAATGTCATTTAGACTTCATAGTCCCTCTGAAAGGAAATCAAGAATTCATTATATTGATCTCTTCACCATACAGAAAGGGAGCCTAAATGTGCCTCCCAGAAATTTGGCATATGCAGCTAATAGTAATTTTCCTCTCTTCCTATCATTCTGCTCCTTTTTCGTCTTCTTTGGCTGCCTCAAACAGAGAGGTGAGTCGTCTGGTAAGAGGTTAGTCCTTATTTCTTGGCCTCATTCTAGTAAGATAAGAAGTTACTGGAAATAGTCTGTAGCTCTTGTTCCCCTGAGAAAGAAACTTCCTATTTTTGTAAAAGGTTCCTTCCTGTCCCTTGCTCTATCTATGTCCATCAATCCTAAATTATCTTTCAAGGACTTGAAGACCCTTTAATTTTGTAATTTCATTTTAATTCTACAAACATTTTTTACCTTTTGTTTTAGTTCCTCAGTTATGCAAATGGAAAAAAATAATTTTCAATTTTTAATACAATATTTTAAAGGATATTTTCTTTCTTAGTACTAAAATTCTATTTTAATCACCTTTATTATAGAAATCAAGGAAGCTTAAAGTAAAGACAGTGCTGATAGTATCACCTTTCTTTTTTCACTTCTTTCAAACCCATGAAAGATTTGCACATACATCACTTAGATATTTTGCTTTATACTGTCTTGTAGATTCTTCAGGGGATATGTGAAGAATATGGGTAGTGATCTTACAGACAATGCCACATTGCCTAGTATTCTGAAACCTTGACAAAAAAAAATTAATTTGTTAATGCCCTAGTGAATAGTCACATATTTTCTTCCATGTGGTTTTACATTGTGTGCTGGTATTTTTGATAGTGGTTAACAGCTGTTCAGATTGCAATTTTATATTTTAAATCAAATTTAATGACCTTTACCTAAATGCAGACTCATTTTTTGTCATTCTTCTTTGTTGCTGGTACCACATAAAGAAATATAGAATAATCCCCCAGTAACAGCATTTAATTCACAGCAGTTCCATGGGTTTCTGGGTAACCTGGATGTGTTATTGCACAATATTTCATCTCCTTCATTCTGCCTCTTTTGCATGACATATCTATTATTTAAAATATAGGCTGGTGTCTTCCCATATATTTTTCAGTTTTCAATGTCTTTCCTCCCATAAATATTCTTTGCCCTCCCACTTTATGGCTTTTCATTGCCATGATATGAGCTTAGTCCCATTGCTTCTCTCAGTTCTGTCATCCTCATATTTTACAGCCTCACTGTTATCAGATGAGGTATCTCCTCTCATGGTCCCATTTACAATCCTGTGCTGCTTTTTTATGTTGTTTTGGTTTATTTTATACTTTCAATTGAATTACAGCTTTCACTAGTATTAGACTTTGACAACTTAGGATGCCTTTCGTTTATTATCTATCCTAGCCATGTTATTCTTAAAGCCTTATACTCACAGTTTGATTTCACTGTGAACTGCATTGAAAAAAATCCATGTGGTTTTTGCTCATTCCATCTCATTTGAACATTACATGTTTAATATGATATGCCTATTAAATGAGCACTAATTTTTGCATCTTTATGAGTAATCCATATTTTCCATGTCAGTGATAGAGAGAATACAGACTACCAGGTGTCCAAACCTTTGAATTCTATAACATCTGTGTGTATCTGAGTTTCCACAACTGACTACTCTTACCATTGTGATAGGGATTACAAATCCCATTGTACTGCAGTGACATTTCTGTAGTTTCATGTTAGCACTTCAACTTTGCTGCCACTTCTTGCACAGTCTGAATACCTCCTTGAACATAATAATTCTTTTCATCACTTTGAAGGTATTTCTGGTGTTCTATTTTTTTTTTTTCATTTTTACAGTTTCTAACAGTACCCTTGACATTCAGTCCCCACCCATCTTCAGCTTCTTAACTTTTCATTGCATTTCTCCCTGTTACCTCCCCAACATTTCATCAGCTTTCCTCACAGCTAGCAGTGCAAAGGGATTTGGAAGGTTGTTGTATTTTCTTTTAATTTCTCTGTAGACTCTTTCCAAAGAAAAACCACATAGTTCTGAAGCATGGAAAAAAGGCAGAGCTCCCAGACACCTGAGTAGGAAAGGTCAGCCTGATCCAGGAACGTTCATAAAATCTTATTAAACTCCTGCTACACATTAGGTTGTTTTTAAGGTTCCCAAATGCAAATATAACAGCTACCAAAGGCATGAACAAATCCATATGGCTCATTAGTACAAAAAATAAACCAATGCATAGAGTTAGAGTCATCATTTCAAAAAGGGATGTGAGATAGGAAGACTCTTGAATATTGGACAGAAATTATTGTCTCCAAATTGCATATCCATTTCTAATTTTCACAACAGTCCTTTGTGTCTTCCCCACACTGGGAAGTATTTTTCTTTTTCTTTTCTGGGAAGTATTTTATTAAAATTAATCCATTTTAATTAAGTAGTCAATTTGTAAAAACAACGCATTTTGCTACTACATTTTGAAATTCACATTCTTGCTTCTTTCTTGGAGTGGGAAGAAGAGAAAAATTCACTATGACAAACCCAAATTTGCATATTTTTGAAGTGAGGGACATGGAGTCACTCCAAGTCATTATGGAGGTGCTAGTTTATCATGTCCACATGCACTTGTTCATACACAGCACAATCTGATGCTTTTGTGTGAAACAGAAATATTGGCGTTGAGTTAAAGTTGACACAAAATTCAGCAAGTTTTGAAAATAATTATGGCACAGACAATTTGGATCTGATCCCAGCCTTCAAGGATGTCACAGAATTTCCATAAAGCTGAAACTTATTAAAAAAGAAAAAAAAAAAACAAACCAGAAAAAACAACCCCATAAATTTAAAACCTTGTGTGGTCATACACAACAAAACAGCGTAGCTTGCTTAAAATAGCAAGGAATGGAGACTTATGGGAAAATATTTTGAAATACATTTTTGTTTTCTTTGGTAATAGTGAGGCCCAAATCTGCAGCATTTAAAAGTTCCTGCTCTCTGCTAGCTTTCTTCTGGCAGCTTGTGAGACTGGTTCCAGCCCTGTTCTCCTGGCAGATGGAGCACAAGGAGGGAAACATCTGACTCTGTCTGCCGGGGGACTGAAGACACATCTAACCTAAAGTATGTGAGTACTCCTTCCAGAGTGGGAATTGGTGCTGTAAAGCACAGGAAGAGGCTAGATAGTATTTTCTTCTCTACCAAAACAAAGTGAATTGCTATCGATGAGAGGATGACCCAACACTGATGTAAAATCATTGGCATTCCCACAGAGAATTCCCTGTCAGGCACGCTGTTTCAGTGGGAGGGCAGTGGGATAGGTGGGATGTAGGCTGAAAAGAAGATCTAACTCTTCCAACCAACTCCCATCTCACATCCTTACTTCACAGTGGTGGGAATCAATTTGCTTTCAGTATCGTGCCACTGTTTCTAGTGGGTTTTTGGATCCCAAATGCCATTTTTAGAGAGCCAGACATGCAATGCAACAGGGTCATGGAACCTTTCCTTCTCAGCCCCCAGAGCTGCAGCTGCCTTCAGGCAGAGGCAGGCCCTCAGCACTTGGCTCCCTGGCTTCCTAATGCTCCTTGTACATTCAGGCTGCATCTGCTTGTGAATCAGTCCCTTCATTCTTTGCACCAGTGGGGCTCTTCAGATAGATGAATCCCACTCAAAACAGAGAGGCAATTTCCAACCCACATTTTGGAAGAGCAGTGTGAAAGGTCTATAATGGTTCATCTCCAAATGAGCAGCGTGCCACAGACATCTGTTCTGTGTGTGCCTGTGCAGGCTCTGCTCACAGCCAAGGCTCCAGCAGCAGGGCAACACCAGCCACGCCGCTGCCAGCAGCTGGCTGCCATCCCACTGTGGTCCCATAAGGACAGAAAGCTGGGGGATTATATAAAGTGTCTGTAAGTGATAAATGAAAAGGGAAAACTTCGCTGCAACCCTGCACTCCTGAAACCAAAAGGGAAGTTGATTTTTTAAAAATGTATCGATTTATAAAAAGCAACACCCAAACAAATGTTTGCCCCTATAACGGGATAAGAGGGGAGAAAGAGGAATGAACTGCTACTGCAGAAGGGTTATTTATTACCAGTGCTTGTTCCCAACTAGTGTGCATTCCTAATGTATTCATCTACTCAACTCAGTAAGAGATTGGGGTATGCAAAGAATCTGGGACTGGGTTGAATTTTTATGCTAGTCAAAGTGATTTTTCTTCAATCTATCATATACTGTATTTGACACATGGCTTTTCCCTTAATCAGTAATTGACTGGTACATGCTTTGTGCTCCAGTGAAGGTAGATTTGATACAGTGGACATCAGAATGAGCTATTTTTGTCTTTTGAATGACAAATTTAATTTTTGTAAGATGTATTGTACTATTTTTTCTACTAATTTCACATTCTTCACCAGCTCTTTGGCCCATCATTTCATAACTAATGTTTTCCTTCAAGTGAACAAGAATTCTGAAAACATCAAAGGTGCTGTAACATATCTCAATAGATCATGACAGCCTCTTTCATTCTCCATATT
Organism: Vidua chalybeata; assembly: GCF_026979565.1. Taxonomy (NCBI): domain Eukaryota; kingdom Metazoa; phylum Chordata; class Aves; order Passeriformes; family Viduidae; genus Vidua; species Vidua chalybeata. The sequence goes on from NC_071531.1 coordinate 9,428,896, forward strand.
TCTTAATGTGGAGACATCCAGAAAAGGAAGAAACACAGGACTGTGGTAAACAGACTTAGGAAAAGTGAGTCACTGTTTTTTCAGTGATTTCAAGAGTGGAATTTCACTGTCCAGATTAAGTGGACTAGGGGATTGAGCAATTTACCTGGCCAGCCAGTGGAGAGATACACATGTTAAAGGAAAATTTAAGCTGCCTTCCATGACAGAGTTTTAATTTATTTTCTTTGTCTAAAACTGATTTTTTGAGTCAAAGTATTTTTTCTGGTTTCATTCTGAATCTTGGTCTTGTGTTTTTTTTTTTTGTTGTTGTTTTTTTTTTGTTTTTTTTGTTTTTTTTTTTTTTTGTTGTTGTTGTTGTTTGTTTGTTTGTTTGTTTTTGTTTTCCTTGTGAAACAAAGCATTTTGGGAAAAAAAACACTTAAAATTGATCTAGAGAAAAGTCTTAGCAAATATCCATTATTTTCTCAATTGTCTAAAAATTTATTACCTTATTTGCTTTGCATTCAATTTTGTCAAGAAATGAAGTTTTGAGACTTCTCAATGCAAAACTTTCTTGTCTGTATTTCTGATTGCAAGCTTCCCTTCACTTTTATTTTCATTACTTCTTGTATGACTGACAGAAGCCAAATGAAACTCTTTTACTGGCAGTCTTAATATGAATAACAAAGCAATTGGAGCTGTGAAGCACCAATTCTTGGCTAAAAACAAGTGGTGAGTGTACAGTGTGGAGGAGGGAGAAAGAGGAAAGGGAACTGCCAGGTCTCAATTTTCTTTTTCTTAAATGTTAAACATGCATGAAGTTAGTCTGACAGAAGAGGAGATTACAAGAAATGGGTGTAAAACACTTTTTATAGATTCTCAGGGTATCCAAAAAATGCCAGAGTTTTAAAAAAACACAGCCAGGTGACTGTCCTTTCCCTCATTTAGGAGAAAGATCTGAACAATTTGATTTGAATGCAGCACAAAGACTATAACTGAAATTCTGACATATTATAATAATACAATAGCCTTGCTAGATTAGTAATAGGGTTGTCCTTAACAATCAACCTTCCCCTTCCTCATCTGCATTTCTACTAAGGGCAATGCAGAAAGAGAGGAAATGCAAGGGCACAGAAGGGCTGGAGTTTAGGGAGAGGGAACTGCAGGACTGCTGCTGGAGGACAGGCCTGGTGCCTTTGTCAAATGCCAAGTGGACAACAGGAGGGAAAAAAAAAAACAAAAACCTGAGGGAGCACAGCACTGGCATGGTCACACCTGGAATTGCAGCAAAACTTCCAGGCTTGGCTGTCCTTCCCACTAGCAGGAAACCTAGAACCACAGGATGGATGATGGGGGGAAATGGTTTTCTAGGTGACCTTCATGTTAACCAAAGTAATCAAAGAGCACAGCAATGCTGAGTTTTGTCATTAATTTTAATTAGATTAGCTCTAACATTGAAGAATTAGAAGCATTCTCTTAATACAGCAGAATGAAATGAACCAGCTTGCTCTCTTTAAATACTTTGTCATTTAAAGTGGAGTACTAGGAGAAAAAAAAAAAACAAAACAAAACACAAAACAAAACAAAAATGAATGTAACATTACAAATGCAGAAAAAACCAGCAACATCAATTCAGCCAATGAAAAATACATTTCTGTTGATGCTCGAGGGCATATGAAAAGTGTTAAAATATATGAGTGAGGAAATGCACTCAGTCAGATGTACAAATGACAACGATTTGGGGAAAGATTCAAAACATTGTGAAAGAAATTCCAACAGGCGTCAACAAGCAGAACAAATATACTTTCCCAGATATGATGTCTGGGAGGTTGCACAGTAGCTCATTTGGCCATATGAGGTGACAGTGTATCAGGAGATAATGTTCCTACAATGCCAGCCTCTGCAGAAAAGAAAAAATAAGAAAAAAGAAATGAAAAGGATATTAAAATTTGTAGCAATGATGCTCTTCTTCTTAGTTTTGGATGAATCAGTCACATTGAATTTTCTGTTTGTCACTAGCTTAACCATATATTTCCCCTTGGTATGAGTCTACCACCTGGTGCAAAGAGTAGTTTCTACTTACCTGTTTTATTTTCTTTGATATGTCATATTCCGTTTCATCACAGTTTTCAAAACACATTTTGTTTTCTTGCACGGACATAACACTATTTTCCATTCCTGCTAAGATAAAGTTTTCACATGCTTTTTCAGTATCTGCCGCATTTTTTTCATAGTGACTGTGCATTTTGTGTCACAGCCAGTACTAAACCACCCAAGGTTTTCTTCTGCCGCGTAGTGACAGGTTCACCATGGATAAGGGAAATGCAGCAGCTCTTAGGTGGTGCTGTACTTCCCAGTTTGGGTGCTATTTGGCTTTGGAGTCTAATTTAAAACCAAGCATGTCAGCAGCAGTGACCTCAGCCCATCCATAATTCAGACCCCATCCCACTTCAGAGAAAAAGAACTGAACTGCTGCCTCAGTGCTCCTGATATTAACACAGAGTCTGGTGCTAAGACACTATGCAGAACAGAAGTCCCACAGAAACCAACATCTTGCTTGCTTGGATCCTTGTTTAAAGGTTGCAAGGCTGGAACCATCTCAGGGGACCTCTGTCACACAGCTTTTCCTATTGAGTCTGCAAAAAACTGATAATAGAGGCAGCTGGAGGACTGGGCTTTGACTGCTTGCTACTGCTCTCCTGTAAGAGTCATGTTCATGATAGGAGAGGGAAAAGCTTAAATCCCTCACTTTTCCTTATGTAGTGCCCATCATATTCAGGCCAATTCCTTCAGCTCTTTGACTTGGAAGGACCCTTGACAAGGTGTGCGACTTAGGATGGCATGAAGAGCAACTCTCCACAAACTTGCAGGTGGCACTGAGCCAGAGGAGGAGCAGCCAATGCAATGGAGGGCAGGACTGGGATTCTGAAGGAGCTGCTCAGGATGCAGTAATGGTCTGGCAGGAACCTCACAAAGGTCAAGGATGCAAATGCAAACCTTGCACCTTAGAGAGTGTTATATCACACACCAGTACAGGCTGGGGTATGAACAGCTGGGATCAGCTCTGAATAAAAATGACCTGGTGATCAAGATGGGCAGCGAGGTCAACAAGCACCACCAATGTGCCCTTGGAACAAAGAAGGCCAACATCATCCTGGGTTGCCTTGGTAAAAATGCAACCTGTAGGTCCAGGAAGGTGATTCACCACTTCTATTCAGGATTTGTAAAACCATTTCTGGATAGCTCTGTCCAGAATTTTGGCTGCCCAGTGCAGGAAAGGTACAGTCATGCTGAATGAGTCCTGCTGATGGCAATGAGGATGGTCAGAGCACTCTATATAAGAGAAGCTGAGAGATGTGGGATTGTTGAGCCTGGAGAAGTAAAGGCTTAAGAACATCTCACTATTTCCTTACCTGAAGACACAAAAATGGTGGTGCCAGACACACGAACTAGTACCACAGTAATAGTAGTAGCAGCTCACTTTCATAACATCTTTATGTATCTTGGAAAAATAGTACTCATTGGAAATGCTTTAAATTAGAATTGTTCAATTTCAAGTTATATGCAGAATAACAGTCTGTACTTCAAAAGATATTGTTGCTCCAAAGTGTGGCACTTAGAAGTGTGGGAATGACAAGATTTAGATGGATTTAATTCAGCTGTTTCTACATGTGCTGTGCCTAACATAAATGGTGGCATACTAAGTAATACATGAGCATGAGCTATGTTTCCCGAGGATCCCTGCCTCTCCAAGGAAATGAAGCAGGCAGACAGTAGGTCTTAGAACCTTTACTATTAATTCATTGCATTTTATCTCTATACTGACTTTTTATTGAATCCAACGGTATTAATTCTCTTGAAATACTTTGATGTTTTTTCTGACTTTAGCATATGGCTTCTCATAAACAGCAATGAACAACTCTGTTAAGATTTAGAGATGGTGTATTTTTCCCTGTTTCCTGAGAAAGATTCCATGTACAGACTTACTGAGATTCATTGGAACTGCGCACTGATGGTAAGAGTGGGCAGTGCTTTGCACCTGGTATTTGGAAATATTCAACAAGCTTTTAATATCTTATATGTTAGAAACATCCTTGTAATTGATTTCATTTTCCAGTTTGAGCTTTGAAAATGAAACCAGGTGAGTCATTCAGATGTTTCAAAAAATTACTTATTTGTACAGATGAAAGGCACACTGTGTGAAATTGCACTGAACCACAACTTATGTCATCAGCAAAGGTCAGGTCTTCCTGGGGACACAGAGGAGATCCTTATCACTTGAACTAATGGCTTCAGTGGCTGTTCCTTCTCTGGACTGACCGCCCAGGGAGGCAGGGCAGACTTTTGCGGTTGATTTCACATCCATTGGCCGTAGGAAAAGAAAGAGTCAGAATACTTAAGTCAAAGAGAAATTTCTGAGGCAACAGTGCTTGTTCCTTTGTTATGAACTCTGCTACTTTAGCTCTCTCTCTGTCTTTTCCCATTTTGCCTCTATTCACTTAACCTTCCTTGTACATTTATACTGCTTCTGCCTTCTTTCTAGACCTCTTTGCCCTTTGTGAAGCCCAGGCTTTCCTAACCCTTGAACCCCCAGTGTTGCATGGTGCCTTAGGACAAGTGGTCCCACCACGTGGGCTGTTTTTAATAAACTCTGTGAACAGAGTGTGTTTGAGGTGGGCTGACACGTCCCTGTTCCTTTCCACTCCCGGGGTGGGCTCCAGCACTCTCTGAGGTACTTTGGGAACAGTGGGCGGCGAGAAGGTGGAGGCTGGAGCCTGCCCAAGCGTCCACTTGCTGATACGTCGTTCATTGACACAGAGAAGCTGTAAATGGATGCAAGACACTCACCTCAGATGAATTCTTTGGAGACTGTAAGATACCAAAGCATTTCTCTCGAGCCGCAGCACACTGTACTGAGGTACAGTGTTTGTACCTTTGGGTTTTGTTTTTGGGGGACGCTGTATATCAACCTTCTGCTTCTCACTGAGTAAAATGTTGAAGTCTTTGGGACGTTTTTTTTGGTAGATGGTGAAAATGTCTATTTTTCAGACTGCATATGACTGAATTTTAGCTGTAACTCTTAAACAAGAAAATCAACCTGAGGCAGGTATTTTTTAGAGGCAACTCCAGCCCAAACAGCAAAGGTTTAATTAAGTAAAAACTGAGTTTTTGCCACCAGAAAGTACTGGCAATATTAACTATAGGTGCCAGTGTTATTCTGTATATAATACCACAAGTTTTCACATATTCTAGCAAATGATGTACTTTTTTCCTATCTTTTTGAAATACTAGATCAGAACTATGATCCTGCACTTCATGTGGTTTTGAAGTCTTTAGCTTGGCATGTCTATGTTCTTTATCAATTACTGTTTAACTCCTTTCTCATTTTTTTAAATTATTTTTGCTATGTTCTTCCAATTCTTAACACTTTATGTTTGGGAGGCAATAGAAACATGACTCAAACAAACAAAGAGGTTAACATATTAGTGTTTGGTACATACCTAGTGAAGTAAGACCACACATTAAAAACAATTCAAAAAACAACAAACTACACAAAATTCCACCCCCAAATTTCTAATTTCTTTCCAAGTTCTAGCAGCAACAGGTCAAGGAAATGCATTTATTTTTCAGGATTAGTGACAGACTGGAGGTAATTGAATTTACAGATACCTATGGCCAAGAGCCCGTTAGAAATACATCAAACTTCTGCTAACATCATAGTCCTTATATGCACTGTGATCCACCTGCTGTGGAATCAGGGTACTGAGCTTTGGTGGTTGTGCTTCTAGCAGAAGAGACATCCAAATGAAAGGGAGAAATATGCTGTGTAAGTGTTCTCTAACATAACACCACTGAGAAACCAGGACTAGACCTCATATGCCAACTCCTACGAGCAGCTGTAAGAGCAAAGCTGTTTGTGCTCCGAGAAATTCATCATGTAAATAATATTTTTTCTTTCTGTTTCAGCCTTAAACTGTGAACAGAATGAAATTAAACTTGGAAGGAAGCTGTGCAAACCACTAGGTTTTAATCCTGCACCTTTTGAAATTAATGTGACCATTCCTATAGTTAGAAGGTAAAAAACCCTCTAAATACTATTAATAGGGATATAATAATTAGCACTTATGGACAAGATTTCCCCTGTTTCTTGACTAGATAATGGCTTTTCTGGCTTAACTTTTCTCTTCCCACTCTCTAATTCTCCCTCAAACATAAGTAGCAACATTCACTTTAAAATCCGCAGGTTGAATCTTCCTGCTCTTCTTTTTTTAATAATCCTTTATGGGCATTACACTCCACCTTCGTGCCTGGGTGTGTTTGTATCTTGAGGAAGAGCTGCTTCAGTGAATTACACTAGTACCTTGTTTAATAACTGATCTAAACATTTGCCCTTGACATTCTCAGCACCTCAGTGCTAATTAAACAAAATAAACAGAGACTCAATGGAAACCGGGCAAAGTACTTATCCTTCCTCAAAGATTTAATTTGGTATCAGCAACGCCGCTGACGGGAGACAGAAGCACGAATTGCAGGTAAGTCCACACACGAATAATGAACCGCTGAATTATTTTTTTTAAACCCTCCACTAATATCTTGTGATTTAAAGGTCACTCCAGAAGAAGAATCAAGGTCAGGCACGGCTAATCGTGCATCCGAGGCGGCCTTTCGCCCGCTTCCTGGCCGTAGCGATGCCGCGGCGGGGCCGGGGGAGCCGGCCGGGGCCCCCCTCACTGCCCGGCCGCACCCGGCGGCTGCGGCGCGATCGCGGGGCCGCCGGGCACAGCCGGCGTCTCTCCCGCTCCCGGCGCGGCCGAGGCCCCCGGGGCGGCCGGGGAGGCCGCTCGGGGGCAGCGGGAATCGACACGAGGCGATGCGAACGGCTCCGGGCGCCGCCTGCGGCGGCTCAAAGTTCCCCAAAGTCGCCCCCGGCGGGGCGGAGCGGGGCCGGCAGGGGCCGCGCCCCCGTCCCTTCCCCGCGGAGCGCGGCCCGGCCTCCCCGGCAGGGGCGGGCACGGGGCGGAGCGCGCCTCGCCGGGCCGGGCCGGGCGGCGCCGGAGGGCCGGGGAAGCTGCTGCACCTGATACACCGGGGCGGGAGCGCGGCGGAGGAGGGCGGGAGGGAGCGGCGCTGCCGCCGCCTGCGAACGCCTCTCGCCGCCGTTAGACAGCGCTGGTCTCGCCGCTTCTCCCTCCGCCCGCCCCTTCTGCGCGGAGCTGGGCTCTCGCTCCTGTTCCCCTCGGGGCCGGCGGCAGCGTGTCCTCCTCCTCGTCTCCCCTGGGCCCCATGGCTTCGGCCGGCAGCGGCATGGAGGAGGTGCGCGTCTCGGTGCTGACCCCGCTGAAGCTGGTGGGGCTGGTGTGCATCTTTCTGGCGCTGTGCCTGGACCTGGGAGCTGTGCTGAGCCCCGCTTGGGTGACGGCGGACCACCAGTACTACCTGTCCCTTTGGGAGTCCTGCCGGAAGCCCGGCAACTTGGACAGCTGGCTCTGCGAGTCGACGCTGCACAGCGGTGAGATTTGGCTGCCCCCGCTGCCCCGCTCCCCTCCGCCGCTTGCCCTTGCTGCTTCCCCCCTCCTCGTCCGCCTCCCGCTCCCTTGGCCGCAACCCGGGCAATGAGAATTCCTTCCCCTCGCCGTGCCCTGGCTGACCCACCAGCATCCCTCAAGTTGCCTCTCCTTCACCCTTGTCTCCTTCGGGACTGTATGCCAGTCCTTCCTGGGGCCAGTCCCCCCGGACCGGAGCAGTGCCCGGGGCTGTGCCCCGCTGCCGCCGCCGGTTCCCAGCCTCGCCCGCTGCCGCCCCTGGTCCCCGCCCGGCTCCCAGCGCCGGCCGCCGTTACCGCCGCGAAGAGTCCCTTGCACCTTTGTCCGCCCGCCAGTCCTCCGCGCCCCTTCCCTTCCCTTCCCTTCCCTTCCCTTCCCGAGTCTCTTCTCCCTACTCCTCCCCGTCCTCCCCCAGCCTCCCCGACCCGCATCTCGCCGGCGGTCGGGCTGGGGTGGAGGCGGCGGCGCTCCCAGCGAGCGGCGTGTGCGGGAGGGGCAGCGCCGAGCGCCCGTGCGGATCGTGTTCGGAGGGTGCGGGAGGTGTGAGGCTTCAGTGAGCGAAGCGAGTCACGTATGGTGACTGGTTCCGTATATGCCGTAGTGTTGTCATAAAAGATCCCGAGTTTGAATTAGTTTTGATTATTTTTTCCGTGTGGCGGCTTCCCCAAAGAGTGAGAAACTGTTTGGGATCGAGTATCTTATACTTCCCCTCCACCCCCATCTGAGAAGTCTCTGGTTCTGGAAAGTTGGGGCTTCCTAAACCAGAACCGGTTGCTACTTTGTCCAGAGTGGGGACGCCTGGGCTTGGACTCTCTCCATCACGCCGGGTGTGCGTGTGTGTGTCTTTCTCTAGCACGTACTGATCTCCCCATCGTCTTTCACGCTCCTTTGCCTTCATGCCATACTCCCCGTTGTGATTTCGTGATGCTCATTCGTTCTTCACCTTTTTAGGTCTTTGATCAGAGATTGTTTTTTTTTTTTTTTTTTAACGTCATTTCACTATTGCTTGGAGTACTTAAAAAACGGGTTGTGAATGATAAAAACAGGCTGCCTGTTGAATATTTTTCAGTAAATTCTTTTGTAGTGTGATAATTGTTTTGGTTTTCATGGGTGGTTTTATTTACTTTATGCCTGATAGCAACTTCTGGAGCCCCAACAGAAACACTGACAAATGCAGCCAGCCTCCCCCCCAACATCGTTTTCATCCCCGTTCCTGTCCACACACACACACACTTGCACTGATAAATCATCTGTTTGGATTGCTGTGCTCTTTGGTTGGGTAAATCGTGCAGGGACAAGATGTGTGATTTGGGAGGGAAAGCAAAGGACTGACTATATTCTTGGTGTGTTTTGTTTTCCTCTCTTCTCTGAAGTCCTTCTATAGGTTCTGGGAAATAACTGTTCTCAGTTTGACTTGGAATTACACATGTTCCTTTGCTACCGTGCTTATTTTGTTTTTTCTGCCATGTGCAGTAATATTTGAGGGTTAAAATGTTGTTTGGGATTTTGTTTTAAGTAACATAAAATGAATTGTAAAGAAATGCCGGTGTCAGTCAGTTACCAGGGTATCTGCACAAAGTTTGGAGTGCTTTCTTTTCCTTCCCTGGTATAAATGGAAATTTATGTAGGAATGTCAGCTTCTGCATGTCTCCTTAGCAACGTGAATCCTTTGCCCCTTCTCCCTGTCTCCTGAAATAGTATCCCCTTGATTACAGAAAGACTTTTCAGATGGCTTGAATGAGAACCTGCTTCCAATCCCCCCCAGCTCCACACACTTTACTGGGCTCCCCCCTCCATCCATCTCCCCGTCACGCATGCGTGTGTACACACACATGCACACAAAAGTGGGACGGGGAGAGAAGCAGGACAGCTTATGGAACAGCATAAAAGGACACTGATCTCTCTTGTTCCTCTATTCATCACCTCTCTGTCTGTGGGTATGTCAAAGGTGAATGGGTGAAGATAGAGAGGAATGAGATGTATTTTTCATCAGATGCTGTGTGTTGAAAATCTGATCTGTCCTCTGCTGGTGCCTTCTATCATGTGCACAAATTCCTGCCTATCCAGTTTTATTCAAGTTCCTTGAATGAGCTTTACCCATTTTCCTCAAATACTTTCCAGTCTAGTAGAGCCAAGTTTCACAAGCTACTGTGGAAGAGGTGAATGATTGTTTTACTTGAGGTAACAGGGATAAACCCTTCACTTTCCTTGTGTTCAGCACAGAGCACTGCATTCTGACCAGACCTGAAATATGAGAAACTGCACTGTTTTCCTCTTGCCTTCTGCTAGTGTGGTGCAATTGCCATTAAAGGCAATAGGAGGACTGCCACTAAGTTCACCAAGTAGGATTGGGCTCATATTTGAGACCATTTTGTGTGCTGGCATTAATATTTTAAGTGCACTTCCCGCCTACATTGTGAATCCAGCAAGCAGCATTTTGCAGATAGTGGAGAGCTCCCACAGGGAAAGCTCTTCTAGCTTGATACTGGTGCAGGCAGCTTTGCAGCTAGCTGTGAGAAGCAGCAGCACACACAGGAAAAAAGGCATCTTCACCCGTGGTTTTAAGAGATTTACTTCATCATCTCTTGAAGGAGAGCACCTCAAGTGGCACCATCAAGGGCAAGCTCATACTAGAAGCTGTTAAAGCATATTCGAGGTTTAATTAAAAACTTCTGTTGTAATTAGATGTAGGACCCCTGACTGCTGTCAGAAGGGCAACTTGGTAGTGGAGAGCGGAAGGAAGTGCACAGAGCCTGGTTGCATTGGCTGTTGTAGCAGGGAATAATCTCATTTTTCCTGGAGCATTGCTAGTACTTGGAGCATGTGTTCACATTTGTTCTTTCACTATTCCAATGGCTTTTTTGTAACTTGCAAATACTGTTTGGTCATATACTACTTTTAAACTTGTGTAAGTACTTCACCATAATTATGGTTCAAGTATGTAAAATAGTGAATCAAATTAATTTAATTAATTTTTTGACATATGAAAATTATAAACTATCTCATCTTAAATTGCATTTCTTTTTTTTTTTTTTTTTTTTGAGTCTTTCAGATCTGTATAAATCTCTTACTAGCAGCAACTTCAGGAGATGAATAACAAAGTTGCCAGTGTGGAAAGCCTCATTACAAAATCTTGAAATTCAGAAATGCAGTTGTAAAACTCTGAAGTTTCACCACCTGTCTTGGCATGTAGCTATTTTCTGTTGTCAAAGCCTATCTTGGCTAATGCACAAGTTGACTTTAGATCAACTGTATTTTAAACTTGTGTGTCTTTAAACAAATTTATTTTTTAGACCTTATTTGAAATGCATTATATCTAGTTTGTGATGGCTCATTTACAGATTTATCAAGAGTTATATATGGATATTTATTCCTGTCACAAAATTAAAATTAAATGCATCCTGTGTATAACTGCCTAGTGTATCTATACCTGCACAGGTACTTGTCTTCTTCCTGCAGATTAATAACGGTAAATTTGAATTTGTGCAATAGACTGCAGCAAATATGGCTCTTTAAATCAAAGATACACAAAAGTAATGTAGAAGAAATAAAGGGCTCCATAGAATCTGACCTGCAGGTGAACATTGTCTATTTTGACTTAACTATGTGTATATGCTATTCATAGAAAACAATTGTTCCTTTGCAGCCTTTCAATTTATTGTGAAAACAGCATATAAAAATACATTTGAATGGTTTTGATTAACTGTATTCATTTTGGTGAATGTGGGGTATATGGCTTTGTTACTTTACAACCTGTGGATTTCTTTATGCAACATTCAGTTTTTTTCAAGAATATTATGCTCTTTTAGAACTGCCCATGAGTACTTGAAAAACAAAGCATCTCCAGGAAATACATGCAGCAGAGTCTCTGAATGTGTATTAAACTTTGTGATGAGCAAACAATGAAGGTAAGCTTAGCCTATAGCATAGTGCAGAAAACAACTTGAGTCTAGTTTTATGCTTGTAATTTTGTTCTAATTTGTTCTTAAAATAAAAACAGCATCAGAGGCTGTTCATTCAGTAGCATTTCAAGGGGCTTAACCTTAATTACACACTGGATGCAGATATCTGAATTGATATGCCAGAATAGTCTTGGATGGTCTCTCCTTGTTCAGAATCTAAGGAGCTGTTCCAAGGGGAAATTGCTAGCTCAAAAGCAGCTTCCTCATTAGAAGATCTGGATCATTGCTCAGATTTGATGTTGACATGTGTTTGTGAAAAGCTCAGCAAAGCTGGTAGTTTGCTATAAAATAACAGAAAAATGAATGTGATTTTACTTACCTGAAAAAAGTGGCTCATACAATCTAAGGAAGAATTAATAAAACATTCCTTCTGGTTTTGAATACTGTAGTCTGTCTTTTTGTGTATTAACTCTAATAATCATCCCCAGCACTGTATCTGAAGATGGATATAAAATCAAAAGCCATACCACTTCACACTCAGTGTCTAAGACTCTGAGCAGGCTGATCTAATTTTGAATCTTCAACTTCAAACTTGAAGGTTAGCACTACTTTCCATGGGGAGCTGAACTAGGTGACTTCGAGATGCCCTTCCCAACATAAATTATTCTTGTGATTCTGTGATGACTGATACTCTGTTTATGCCTGATGTCTATCTGGCTTCTTCAAACTGAGAAGACAGAATGCCTTGAATTTGCTTAACTACCTCTCACAACAGCCCCTGATAGAGTATTTTAAGGAATGAATGCTCCTTGTCTTACAGATGGACCAGTTATTTTAGCCTCAGACTTCCCAAGGCCATGGGAGCAGCAGATCCTTTTTCAGCAGTCTGAACCTTTTAGTATGTTGGCGGCTACCATTGCAGCCACCCTTCTCCAAGCAGTAAGAGACATGGTTAGAGCACATCTGTGATGTTTGTGTGAGTTTATCTGATCAGGGCAAGAGCACCACACACCTTATCCGTGATAATACTCTTAAAAAAAAATAAAGACTTGTAGCTATAGTGGGTTATTGCTACTGCTGTTGTTCATTGCAATTTTAAAATCAATAATGTATCCTGTTGCTTTAAGTTTTGTCTGTTAAATATTATGTCCCTGGAGTTAGGCATAGTGCAAGAAGTTTTAATATTTGATGAGATTTTTATATTTAGAATTGCATAGAGAGTGGCCTTGCCTCTGCTACTGATTTGTGGCCCAAGATGACCACATAAGATTCAGGCTAACAGGAGGAGTGGTAAAAGTCCAACCAACTGTATTGCTTTATGTATTTCGCTTGTTCTCCTTAAAGTCATTGTTCTGATGGGAAGTACACCTCAAACTCTTTTAAATGCTACTTGTTTTTCTCAAGGAAGAATGGAATGTATTTTGAAAGTTGCAGAAGATTGCCAGTTTTCTGGAAGAACATTGATAACTGTGGAAAATAGTTACATTCCAGTTCCAATGCAAAGCATAGTATTTCAGATTGCTAAAAAGTAGTAGCTTTTATAGAAGAGGTCAGAAATAGTGAGCTTACTGTGAAAAGCTTGTATAACACATCTCCCACACTTCTTTCCTAATGGCAGAGTTCTAAGAGTTCCAGGTTTTTGTGAAGTTCTCAAAGTTGTGGGGGTGTGCAGTTGTTTGAGTTTTTTTAATTATTTTTATTGAATGAATGAATATCCAATAATTAAAATGACATAGTAGCAAGCTAATCTCAGTAGAATGCTGTGTATCCAATAGAGGAAATGCCCGAGTACATGCTGTACTATTCTGTGAATGAATTATAGATTACATGATTTTCTGTAATGCTGTGCTTGTCTTGAAGTCCTCTGTTGGCAAAAGCAGTGTGCAATGTGTGTTGTTTATAAATGGTAAAATAAAGATCTATTTAATGGCACCATTTATTTTTTTATTTGAAGTTCTGCTGTGTTTAAAGGACTTGGTGATTTTAGAAATAAAGGCAGGCCACAGAGCACACATACAACATACCTTACCCCAACCCACACCTCTGCAAAGTGTATATATTTCATATAAATAAGGAATACAAGCTTTATTCTTTAGGAGAGGTGTGTGTCCATGGGCAGATGAGCAAGCAGCTGCTGCGTTCCACGTTGCTCATGCATCTGCACTCCCCCCAAGCATTTAGACCATTTTGTTGTCTTGCTGTCTCTTTGACACAGCAGTAAAGTTGCTTACCATATTTTTACAGATCTAACCAAATTGTCCCCTGCACTCCCAATGGCATCTTTGGGTGGAAGGTGAGGGGCACTGCTTTCCATGGCGAGGTGAGCAGTCTGCATAGTGGCTGCCTAGTTTTTCTCCCAGACTTTCCAGGCTGAGGAGAGTAGCTGGGAGAGCATCATCTGCCTGGAGCACCCTGCCAGTGGGATGTTATCTTGCCTGGAATTGTCAACCTCTTCCTCTCTCATCTCAGTTACCTTGCTCTTGAGAAGAGGAAGGCCATAGGAGGAGCCCAGGTGAGAGGGTTGCAGCTCTGTAGGGGGCTGCTAAGGCCTTTTTCCCTCAAAGGTGAGAGAGCCCTGAGTCTGGGCCATCATCCAGTAATGGTCAGCATTCCTGTGCATCAGGGGAAAGGTGCATCAACAGCAACAGAAGGGACCAGTTAAATAAGAGGCTCTCTGGAGCAAGACTCAGATCTGGATTCCCTTGTACCTGTTTGTTCATGGACCTCATAAATCTTTTTGTGCCTTGGGTCTAGCAGATGGAGGAGGGCAGTTACAGTCTACCCTAGCAATCAAGAAATCCCACTGGGAAAAGGGAGCAGAGGTGTGAGTTTGGAGTCTGGAGCCAGAACTGGGAAGCAAAGGCCTTGCAGGTTTTGAGAAGCTCTCTAGCCCCTGGTGTATGGCAGCTAAGGAGTTCTCTGCCTTTCCTCCTGCACTGGTCAGCTACCCTTGTTCTCCATTAGCATTCTGCATCTCTGTAAGACATAGGCTCTGCACCAGAAAGCTGTTTTTTGGATATCTCTCTGCTTGTTCTCTTTTTCTTTGACTGATTCTAAGTGACTCTCCACTCAGCTTCAGGAGCACTAAATCATCCTACAAGCCTCTTGTACAGTAAATGCAGAATGACTTATGCCTTATGTGGAGCCTCTGAATTATCTTTAGGAGGCACTTAGGGATTTTGGCACCCAACATAAAATGCTTAAATTTCTCTTTGGGTGTTGTCAGTGTCCTGGTGAATTGGAGCTCTGGGAAAGTCTTCCTGTTAGTCCCACAGGTGTTGTGCAGCACTCGGGTTATCCAGGGCTTTGTCCCATGTGCTGCTATGTGTGGATAAAGACAGATTTCTTAGGGAAAATGTCCTGTCCTTCTTTTTAACATATCTGTGACTTAACATAGTTATTTCATTTGTTTAAATTTATGGGTTTTAAAATAAAGCCTTGGTGTAAAGTGAGTTCTCTTTTAAGGAAATTATGCTTTCAGCCAGAGCTGGCTGGTTCCTGTAGCTCTGGTAATGCTTTTCAAGTGTCTGAGTGACTTGAGAGTAGCCACATGCACAAGTAATTTTCCTACTTCAGAAAAATCTTATTCTCAACCCATAAAATAAAAAGAAAATATAAAAGCCAGCGTATGTCTGTGCAGCAGCCAGCACTAGTAAACATAGTATACTAATCAATGAGCAGAAAATATTTATTGTCATTTTAGTACAAGGCTCCACTGTGAAAAGCTGTGGCTAGAACAATTTATGGAGGTTTGGTGTGGATCTTGCCAGGAAGCACTTGTGCCTGCAGCGTGCAGAAATGTCCATTGTGGGATCCCAAAGGGCTGCACTTGCAGGCTGGCTGTACAGGAGCAGAGGAGTGTGGACCCAGGAACTTGCAGGCACTGGGCTTCCCAGCTTTAGCCAACATCCCCTTCACCCAGGGCAGAATTCTGAGCAGCTCTTGGAGAACTATCATTTTGCCTCAGGTTGAGGCTCCAGAGGAGACCTCTGTGGAGTAATTTGATTTGAGAACTTAATGGCCCCCGCTGTTCCTCAGCTTTTCCACAGAATTCAGTGGACCTTTGCCTTGCACAGAGGCCTGTGCTCATGATCCTGCTGAAGAAAGAAGAAATCTCATTGATCATGCAACCAAAGCACTTTTAGGAACTAGAGTTTGCCTTTATGTTTTTATATATACACTACACTTCTTAAACTTCGTTGGCTATTTGATATCTAAATTTGAATATGAAGCAATTAGGAATATCTCTAGCTATCATATTTATTTAAGTTGATTTTTATGATACTCAGTGGGTTACATTTAGTTTCTTATGTGTGGGTGCCTCACGTTTCTCTGCTTCACACATTCTTTCAAAATCATTATTCTTGATTTTAAATGCTATATTGCAATTTCTTAGAGTATTTTTTTTGTCTGAGGGCAGGTACTTTATAAATAGAAGCATTGCAATGACTCAAAACAACTTACTTGAGTGTTGTGGTTTTGTTTCTTACCAAGATTTTGTTTTGTTTAGAAGGTCAGGCATTGTCTTCATCATGTAATAGCTGCATGCATTTTGGTACTTCAGCCTTTATGAGAAAACTTGTTGAAGAGCTGTTGTATGGAAGAAAGGAATATTTGATTGCTTCTTAAGAAATTAATTCAGTTCACATGCACTGTCTGGAAGAGCCCTATACACAAATGCTTCACATATTCCATGGGTATGTTTCTATGCCCACCACTTCTTCTACTTCTTTTACTTGGTAGAATACCATGTTGAAAAAATTTAATTATGGGGTACCTTACTGAAGACATGACATCTATACTAGCCTTTTGCATTGATCTTTCTCGTATTAAAAAAAGGACCTAGTTATTAAAATACACATTTCAGGACTTTGATGTGATTTCTTCTTCTTTTATGGCTTTCCCTGATTTTTTCCTAGTAGTGAAGTATTATTTTATCCAAGAAGTTGAGGAAATAGTGCTGCTCTTAATTAAAAATTACAGCTTAAAGCCTTGGGTCATTTCTTTTGGGGAAAGAAGGGAGGAGAGTTAGAAATGTCAATGTACAGCTGGCACTGTGCCTCTGGGTCATTAAGAAACAGGCAGAATTTCCAAATAGCAAGGAGACCAAGCTGTCCCCCAGAAAGGCACTGACTGTTGTATGAGGAACTAACTGAAAAGAAACAGTATCATTATGATTTCGTAGCTTTTTTTTTTTTTTTTTTTAACTGAAGATGGTAATTTTAATAAATTTTTCACCAAACACATATTGAAAATATGTCTTAGGTGCCTAGCTTCATTATTATATATATTTCCAAATACTGAAGCCCACATCTCCAATCTAATGGGCAGATTGTTATAGTTAAAAATATGCAAACACTGTAATCGCTGTCAGAACTGCAGTGTATCTTTCTCATGGTTATAGACATTGGGATGCTTCTTGGGGGTTTTCAGACCTAAAAATAGGATACATTAAGTGAGCCTTAAGAAATCTCTCGAGTTACTTAAAAATTGTCAAAAATGTCTTAATTTTAGTTTGGATGGGATAGGTGGCACTATTAGTGTAGTTCTTAATGAATTGCTAAAATGCTGGAACACTGAAAAAATCTAAAGTTATCTAAGCCAATAAAGGGAATCTTACTTGGGCATGACATTAGGTCACAGTACTTTTTAAAGTCTAAAAGTTTATTAACATTTCTGTGAGCTTTACTAGTTTTTTTTTTACTAGTTACTAATATTTTTCTTGGATGTGTAGTTCAAAAAACTGTAATGGTGTAAAGCAAAAAAGACTGCTATGTACTCTTCAAGTGTAACCAATTGTGTTTTGAATGCAGAAAACTAATAATTATCATTATAAGGCCCCATTTTATTTGTGTTTTTGAATATTTCTATCTCCATGAGAACAAGCAGTTCTCACTGAACTGCTGAGGCTCCTGAACTTACAGTTCTTATTAGTAACTTATTTGCAAGATTGGTGCATGCCTAGAAGAGGTACAAGCATATTTTGGATGCTCTGAAGTAGGTTTATGATGTTTATGTTCTGTGAACCAGTAGCACTGTGTAACAGAACAATCTCCTGATCCCATTCTGGTGCTGTGTCCTGTAAATCACTCTTGGGTAGTCTGAGAAGCACTACAGATCTTTATTGCTGAAAAACTCTGTTTGCTGTATGTGTTTATATTGTAGCTCTCTGATTTACAGGGTGCTCTGCCTCCAGAGGTAGTGGTTCTATTTTCTTTGGATCTTTCTTTTATTTTGTGTGAAGTCCAATGGCATGGATTTAAAAAAAAAATGCTTTTAAGTAGAAGACCGAGAAGATTTTGCTTTCTTAGTCCACCATAAGCTTTATTTTGTCACCAGATCAAATGGCTTTTGGAATTGAAAGTTAACATTTTTTCCAAGATGACAAGGAGATTTAAACATGTAGTTACTGTGGTAGCCACTATAGGAAAGTTTAGTCCTGTATTCTTTGAGCACTAATGTCTGACCTTCATGATGTTCTTCAACCAAAGTCCCTGCAGCTCAAGGCAAAGGCTGGTAGCATTCTATGCTCCCGTGAAAGGGACTAAAATAAATAGGCAATTCCAGATGTGGCCCAGAGCACAGCATTCAGTACCTGCTCCCCAGCTGGTAGTGAGGAGCAGTAAGAGCCCTGATTTTGTCCTGCTGTCAGCATCACTGAGTAGGTTGTCTTACTCAAGAAATTAATTTTGTTTATCCAAGGCAGTTCTTTTTTAGTTGGGAGTGTAGGTGTCTCCCAACACTCATTTGTCCTTCTACCTCCTACATCAGTACTATAGTAAGGTAGTTTGTTTATTTTTTAACCTTTCCAAAATCTGTATATTTGTCCTGGAAGTTTAACTATATTCTATCCCCACATTTATATCATCTTTGCCTAATTTATTGTCAGTTGTTTGGTGATTTTTCCAGTGTGGTTTTGGAAAGCACTAGGATGCTTAACCTTTTTTTTTCATTTAGCTGCTACTCCAGTGTTGAACACATTCCCTTTGCATTACAGTTTGGCACCTGATCAATGCAAAGATAACATTAAATATTTAATTATTTGTGGTGACTTTCAAAAAATCTTAGTTTCTGAGTTTTCCTGTCTGGCCCTTTGATTTATTTCATCAATTTTATGTGCCTTTTAGCTTTGGTGTGCTATGGATTTTTGTGGCTGGTTTTTGTATCTGTGTAGTTTTCTACTGCAAGGATTCCTTTCATATTGTTCCAAAGTGGTTCATTCTGTGTATTTATTTCTCAGTTTTATATCTGTAATGCACTCTGATATTGGAAAAATCCTTTCTAAATCATCAGTACACTAACCTCTTGGTGTTTCTGAAGGCTCATGTTAATATTAAAAACCACTCACTGAAACATCTCTGTCTAGTACTAAAATCATATTCCCATGCCAATAATGGTAGTGTAGCAGTGGGACACACAGCAAACTGGCATTAGAGATTGCATGCTGATGATAGAATGAAAGATTGTTCCCAGCCTTGGGGTTTAGTCCAGTAAGAAAACAAGGAGTAAAATATCTTGGAAGGTTGAGTACTTAGTAATCAAATTATTAGTAAAAAACATGCCTGGATTTCTGAAAAGAATGAAAATAAATGTGTGTACTTGCACAAACACACCTTTAAAATCACTTTCTTTTCAAGCAATGCTTTTATAGCTCTTCTACCCACTTTCTTCTTTTAATCTCCTTCATCCTTTTTCATGTAATATGTGAAGGCTTTTTGGTAATAACAGCTGCCAGCATTGCATTCCCAAACTCCACAGCTGCACTGTCTGTATCTTCAGCTGATTAGAATCCTCTTGAAACTGCATCCATTGTTTATTTAAAACAGTGCTTTTTACTCATTCCCAAAAGAAGATGTTCATTGTTGTTGTTGTTTTAGTAAACTTAAGATATCTAAATTGAATTTGGAAATAATAATCTTATTTTCTTTGAACTTGGACATTTTATTCTGAGTTTCACGTGACTGGTAGTATTTTCAAAGTAGTGAGATGCAAAGGATTCATAGGTCCTTTTCCCATATGCTGAATTTATATCATCTTCCTTGACCTAGTAAATAGTAGTGACAAGCAGTAAATAGTGATCTGATTCTTTTTCTTGATGCCTGCTACTGGAGAGATGAAAGGTCTTAAATATTCTTTTGGGAAAAGAGACAACCCAAAGCCTGTGCCTTTCTAAAGTCCCACAGAAGCTCTTAAGTTAGATTTTGGATGTTGTATACATGCATCATGGCCATCAGCTTACAAATGGATTCTGATTTATGTGATTTAAGACTGCAAATATGTTGTTTATAACTGCATCCATTATATATGAGAATAGCTAGAAAATACGCTGGGCCAAGTGCAGAGGTTGCTTTTGGGAGAAGAAAACCTGACGCTTGAGGATAACTGACATTTTAAAATGGGCTTGAGAGTTGACTGGGTCTGAGGCTAATGATTGTTACTGCCTTTAGAAATTCATGATTTCCAGCTGTCTTTTAGTGTTGAAAAAAAAACATTTTGAACCTTTGAGTATCTCCTCAGTTTTGTTACTCATACTGTGTGGCCTTGGTACTTCCCAAGGGACAGGTGAGTGATGAGGCTCTGTGCATTTCCCTTGCTGTGTCATCCCAATCAGCTCAAGCAGAGGTTTGAGTTTCACTCTCTTTTGTGAGAAAGTTACAGCAGACTGAGGGGCAGCTAACACAACACCAGCTAATCCTGAGCCAGCCTCAATTTCTCATTGTGAATTGGATAAAAACCAGGGGACCAAATGACTCAGTTTTACTTGAGACAAAATCCCAACGAAGCCAGCTGAGGCTTGAGTAAGCGTGGGAGGTTGTGGCACTTTGCTTCTGAGTTACATCTGTTTTATGAAGGTGATTCACTAATTAGGGGAAAAAGAAATTCAAGGCACAGCTCTTTATTTACTCAAGCCTTCATGCAGCCTCTGTGTTCCTCATATTCTCTTGTTTCTGTCAGGCCTGTGGGGTTGTTTTACTGAAATCGTATTATTATTTTTTTTCCCCTCTTTGTTTTTTTTCCCTTTAGACTGGCAGATAGCTACTCTGGCTCTGCTACTGGGTGGTGCTGCCATTATTCTCATAGCTTTCCTGGTTGGGCTGATCTCCATCTGCGTGGGATCTCGGAGGCGGTTCTACAGACCAGTTGCAGTCATGCTCTTTGCTGCAGGTAAGCTCTGGCATCATTAAAAAGGTTTCCTGAGAGCAGCTGAACTTTCATGGAGGGAGATATGCCTCGTTCTGCATACTAATTCAGAGGTGTTTGGTTACTTCTGTCTTAACTCCAGTGAGGTTTCTCAGGCTGTAAGTTCTGCACAGCATTAATCATTTTTGCAGTTGCATTATTAGTTCATAAGCAATTATTTATTTGCATTATATTTATGAAGTACATGCAGCAGGGGAAACTAAAGAGGATAAATCTCAAAATACCATTTTTAATCTGTGACTTTGTGATGCTTGATGTCCCCATTTTTATTCTTCATGCAAAGCCATTTTTATTTTAATGTTCTCTCTTTTGCAATTTTAAAACAGGGAAATTAATACCCAAAGGTGAACCCTGGAAGCTCTACATGTGAAAATAAATAGGATTATCTTTCAAGGTGTTTATATGTGCCCCTGTGCCATAAGGAATTAATTTTGTTGTGTCATCTCGCTTGGTTATTAATTTAACAAGCTGTCACATTGTAGTCCCTATTTGGTTTTAAAACCACAAAAATGGAACAGTTTATATAAACTATCACAAAATCTTAAGGGAGACCTAAGAATCTGAGTTGTCTGTAAGACTGGTCCAGTGAGGTACAATTACAATATCAAATCATCTCCTTTTATATATTCTGGTGCCCTGGGGCTTCGTCAGCATGGATGTTTCAGATTCTCCTGGGACTCACCAACCATGGTTTGCCTTCGTCCTGTCACTCACATCTGCATTGGAGCCAGCAGCTTAAGCCCCTTCTGATAGCCCATAATGAAGAGGATGACAGAACCTTTGGGATGTATTAAAAAAAGCCACTTAGGAGGATATGAGAGGATGAGAGCGTGGAATTGGAGGGAGTTTGGGATGAAGCAGTTTGGGATGAAGCAGAACTCCAGGAAGGCTCCTGCTGCCCCCTGCTGATAACATTGCCTTGATGGAACCAAGCCCTTCAAGATGCACTTTTATGTGCTCAAGACATATTCCTAGATTACATTTCATTTGCTTTTAGGAAATTAAAGCAACCTAGGATCAGGTTCCCTGAGTGGAAATCGTCTGGTTTTGTTGTCATTGCTTGCTTGGTTAAATGAATAAAGGTACTGGTGCCATTGTTTTAAAATTTAGTGTTAATTCTGAGGTTTATAAGGTATGCTGGGCAGTTAACTTTGAAGGAAATGGAGTTATTTAATTTTTGTAGTGGTTTCTTGTTTGGCTTTTGGCTTCATTTCTCAAAACGTCGTGTAGTAACTTGATAATTATTCAGCCATACATGCCTGTCTTGCTGTGTCGCTCATTTAGTAGTTAAGTTTGTACTAAAAAAAGAAATGGCTTTCCACAAGAAAAGATTTCCTCAAATCCTACTGTTTGTCTTCATGTGCTCTTCTCTGCATAAGATTGCTTCTAGTCTTTACTACAAAAGGTTGATGTTGAAGGGGTTTAATGCTTACTTAAATCTAAGAGGAAATTAAATTGGTTCTTTAGCTTATGGTGGTGTTTACATCTTCCCTTTGCCTCTGTGTGTATGCATGTGCATTTTGAACAGCCATAACCTGAAGCATATGAGAGGAGAGATGATGAGGCCAAGAAAACCTGCCCCATTCTTCTTGATTATCTAGCAAATCTGAGGAGAATCCTTTCAGGATTTGACACTTACGTTGTTAAAAGACATTTCTTTCCTACAGATTTTATCTTTGATGTCAGCAATTTGTAGAGATGAATATGGATGGCATATCTTGAAAGAATTATGGAAAGAATCCCCCACTGAAGAGGGGAAAGTTAAGACTGTAGCAGTTTGTGCCTTATGCAGCTTTCTGTGGATTCAAGCTTTCATCTATGGATTTCACAAATCTGTCAGGATAAACACCACCCTGACCTGTGAATGTGCTGGCAAGACCAAGTATTCTGTGTAACTCTGGCTGGGAGTCTATCAGCTGCCTCTGGAAAAAGGGCAAAGTATGAATTGCCCAGAGACATTTAATGATGTGTGGGTGTTGGGTAGAAAAGGTCTCTGTGTGGAAGAAAGGACAAAATGGAAAAGTTATTTCCAGGTGCTTTATAAGAGTCTAAACAGTTGGCTCCAGGCTATTTTTTTTTTCCTTCAAGTTTTGTTTTTTTTTTTTCCTCAGCTTCAGGTTTCAGTTAGCAACTCTGTAGGTGAGGGAGAAGATTGACTGACTAGGACTGGAGGAGATGAGAAAGAAAAGGACCAAAAAAACCAAAATTCAACCTAGATGCTGAGAATAAGCCAGCAAGTAATGAAAAGATGTGAATGTGTTTTCATTGAGCTGACAGTATGTACTTTAATGTTGAGAGGTAGAAGAGTGCCTCACGTCATGGAAAAATATGGAGCAGACAGGGAGGCAGTTGCAGGAAATCTTGCATGGAGCCACCTTGGCTCGTGTGGCTCTTTGGTCTAGTGGAGGTCTCCAGCTCATGGACCTGCTGGAATGTCTTAGAGCTCATGGGCAAAACTGGCCCTGGAAACTGCATCCTCAAAGTGCAGGCTCACAAACTTGTGAGTGCAGGAGTTTCATGATACACTTACTGTTCAACAAAGTGCTAACCAAGTCTAATTTAGGGGCAGAAAGAGAAAGTGTGCTTGCTGAAAGTCCATAAAAGAAACAAAAGAAAAATTAAAGCTGCTTGCCTTTTGGTGCTGTTTTAACAATTGTGACAGTGTTTGGAAGAATAACCTGTTGACATTAGTGAGCTTTTAGTGCATTTCACAAGATGCTTTTACATGCTAGATAAGGTAAGAGAGTAATATAAAATGGTGGCAGGTAATAATTGGAGAATACTTAGGGAGGTATCTTTTAATTCTGATAGAGCGAGCACAATCCAGCTGGACTGCATCCTCAGTTCTGTGTTATTGCCTATTTTCATAATGATGTGGAAGATAGAAATGAAAGTTTACTTGTCAAATTTTACAGTGGAAGTAGAAAAAATTGTGGAAACATTGAAAGCCAGGATTTGATTTTGTGAAGTTGATGGAATGGTCTGAAAAAGTAGGACTGACTTCAGTAGAATGTAGTGCAGGTTGCTACAGGGCAGCAAAAAGAGTCATCATATCAAAGAAATACTACTGGGGAAAATACTCTGTAGGTTATGTGCTCCAATCTCCTTGTTGAGGCAGGATGATCACTAACAGTGACAGCTTTGTCTAGTCCAGTTTTGAAGAAATTCAAAGATGAAGATGTTGCAGCCTTTCCAAGCATGTTGTCCTGGGCCCATACTACCCTCCTTATGATACTTTTTTCTTTGTTGATGTCCATCCTGAATCTCTGAGATTAGTGTCCACTCTCATTACTACCAGCTTGCTTGGCACTGCAAAGAGGAATTTTTTTTTCTATCATTGTTGCAGCTACATTTTCAGGTAATCTTTGGAACTTATTAATGAAGTGCTTTACTCATCTGAAATGAGCAGGAGGTAGAGAACAGAAGTGCAGAACTTACTAGCCAGCACCAGCATTTTCATAATTACAGATAAATTAGAAAGCCACATCATAAGTGGAGTTTTTTTTGATGTCAAAACTTATAGTCAAACATTTGTACAAAGAAAAAAAAGATGACTGAAATTATATTTTCCTACTTTTAAAGCATTTCTTACAATTTCTGCATGTTTGATATTGATGAGTATGTATAATTGCTTATATTTCATGTGAATGGCGTAAAACTAGTATTCCTGTTCCCATACTGCAGGCATCATAGTGCTTCATAAAAACATGTCTACATTTGAAGTGAACAATGAAGTTTGAGATGATTAGTCTTTTCTGAACAGCATTTGAGTAGCAGATTTTTTAAGATTTCCTTTGCAGCCTGTTTTTTCTACAGGAAAAGATTTGTGCTTCTGAAGAAAGATAGTACACACTTCCCTTAAGCAGATCAGCATAGCATGGAGTTCCTTTAAATTCATTAGA
Organism: Vidua chalybeata; assembly: GCF_026979565.1. Lineage (NCBI taxonomy): Eukaryota > Metazoa > Chordata > Aves > Passeriformes > Viduidae > Vidua > Vidua chalybeata. The sequence goes on from NC_071531.1 coordinate 9,453,424, forward strand.
AATAGTAGCTGCAGGCATTGCTTTCAACATCTTTTGGGGTCATGCTGGTCATTTCTCATAACTTTGCTGACTGCTGCCTCAAGCTTACACAGCTCCCTTCCTGCTCTACAGGGAAAAACAATGACAGAAGGCAAAATCAATGCAAAATGATGACAGTGCTATGTAGGGTGGCTGCTCCCACCAGCCAATTGCTGCCAGCACTTCCTCTGAGTTCTACAATAGTGTATCTGGATCAATAGTAGGAAAAGCTGGAACCCTCACTATGGAAATGTCAAAAACCCTCTTGTGTGTGTTGCTGCTTTAGCAACATGTTCCTCTTCCAAGAGAATCACTTTTTTTTTGGTTGTGTTTTGACAAGTCCAATCTGTAGATTGAAATTAAGCATACTTCATATGTTACACTGGGGAAGGTGGAGACTTCCTTGGTTTGCACTTGACACAGGCACACATGAAGCAGTTTCTGCACTGACTCAGCAGAGATGCTGCATTCCCAGTGCAGGAAGGCACTAAAGAAAAACTCATACATTTCCATACATTTTCTTTCCTTTTTGACCTTGAATGGTCTTAAAGATGTTTCTGAAAGCTGAGCATATGTTGAGGTGCTTTTGGATGTAAAGATGGTCTAATTGTACAGAACTGGAATACATAATCTTTTCATAAGAGTAGGTGCTTTTCCCAGTGTACCCTGCCAGAGTTTCTCAAATGTTGCACAGTATTTTGTGAGCTGACAGACAAAAAATTATATTCAAATGGAATAACATTAAGTAACACTTCAATAACTGTAGAATTAAAAACAAAAGTCCTGTGGATTTTGATACCCACATCAGAAAATGTGCAAACATTATTCAGATTGTCAGTCTCAAGTAAGGGTCCAAAGACTTACTCTGTAGGCTCAGGTGGATGAGCTGAAATTTCCATTGGGGGTCTTACCTAAGAGTTTTATCACTGAGGTTCTGATGAACATGGGATATGATCTCCCCATATCAGTCATGTCCTCAGGACAGGTGAGCGTTTCTCTCCAGGGCTAATGAAAGGGGCCAGTTGGACAAGGGTGTGTGTGGGAGTGAAATGGCCAATGTATGTCTGTGGATTTCAGAGACAGTGCTATAGGAAGTAATGATTTTGAAGCTTTTTAATGTCTTGGATTTGACCTATTTTATTATCTTCTTTCATCACACAGTATTTCTGACCCACTCCCTAAATTCATACTAGTTTGCCAGTTTGAAGTTTAGTAACTGATCAAATTTTATAGACTCCTTGGTATTCTGTGCGAGAATGTCATTAATTCTGCTTACAGAACACAGTAATGAATATGAAATATGTGATTCACTGAGTCTCTACTGAGCACAAGTATACATCACCTATGACAATGAATTATTTCTAGGCTAAGTAAATTATTTGATTCTCAGCAACATTTCTTAATATGTATTCTCGCTTCTTGTTTTGACTTATTTATAATGGCAATAGAACAAATTTTGCTGTTATGGAAGGAGTAATGACTGCAAACTAAAATATAAAGGAGAAACAGAAAATAATTTGGGAAACACTAACTGTTTATATTGTAGACATTTGAAGGGTCATCATTATATCACAGCAATAATATTTGTTCATCAGTGAGGGAATATGGAAGAGCTGCTCTGTTCTCTGTGAATGAAATGAAGGTGATTTAAAAAGAGCAGCACTTACAAACTAAAAATCACCAAAAGCATTTTGAATGTTAATTTCAGTTATTTGATATTTTCTTTGTTCTAGGGAAACAAACTAAAGCTTTTTCTGACATTTGTATTTTTTTTTCTCTTTCAGTTGTTCTCCAGGTCTGCAGCTTAGTCCTTTACCCAATCAAGTTCATTGAAACGGTCAGCTTGAAAATATACCATGAATTCAACTGGGGCTATGGCCTGGCGTGGGGTGCAACTATATTTTCATTTGGGGGTGCCATTCTTTATTGCCTGAACCCTAAGAACTATGAAGACTATTACTAGAATCATTTAATGAAAAGAAAAAAAAAAAAAAAAAGGATTACCCCATCTTTTCTAGCTCACAGTTTTTTTAGAACACTTGTGGAGCACCAAACAGTCTGCTCTGTTGATAAAATAGCCTTTGCCTTTTGGGTGTGAACACTGTAACCAGCTTTTACAACCATTTAGAAGGACTGCAAACACTAGGATTGCTGATCTTACATAGGCAGATGCTGCAAGCTGCTGATACATAAACTTCATTTTTCCTGACAACAAGCAAAAGGATCTACGTGACAGCGATCATTGTAAGAAAAGTAGTTGGAATGAGAATGCAATGCCAGCATCTGCTATTGCCTTCAGGGGAGCAGCTGGTATGGGCTCCATTTAGAAGTTTCCCTGTATCATAGAGGATTCAGATGTCTGATAAGCAGGCAATGGCATCTTGTACAAAAGGCTGACTTGGGCCCTTGTTACTTGCTCAAAAGCACTCTTAAGGAATTAGTTGCAAGGGACTGTGTTGAGGGCAGTGAATGTAGCTGGTTAATGACTTGTCTAATATCTGCATTCAACAGTGTGCTGGTAGAATAATTAAAAAAAAGAAAAACCCAAACAAGCCACCAACCCACACAGGATTTCATGAATTAGTAATCCACATCACCATGCCAGCTGTAGCAGATTGTTGAAGGAAGTCCAAACCCAGAGACATGTGCTTCTGACTGTGTAGTTGGAAGTTGTCTCAGCTCTCAGTGTTTTGCTGGAGGGGTGAAGATAAAGGGGAATAGAAAAAGACCTGTTCTGTCCCTGAGACATCTAAAATGTGTGAATGAATTGCAGTTGTCCTGAGTAACCATTTAGCTTGCAAACATTGTCATGAAAAGAATGCATATGGAACAAGTTCAGTTATATTTTTGAAAGGTATTTGTTAGTATAAATGAATATATATAATGCAAATATATATGCAGAGGGAGAGAAATGATTCATCCTAAAATTGTAATATGAGCTGTGATGCAGTGGTTAAAATACTAACTTTGTATACATTCTTGAAAGTCTTGGATTGGTACCCCCAATTTTGATTGGTGTTACAAAATAAACACACAATGGTTTGTCTTCTGTATATGCCCTTGTACAGACTCCGTGTTATGGGAAATGCTTAAAAGCTCGCATCAAGTTAAGGTAGAACTGGACAAAAATAACTTCTTGCTATTCCATGTGTAATATTATACTTGCTAAAAATTCTTTTCTAAGGGTGTTGCAAATTAAAAAACTGCCATTTTTTAAAAATCTGGTTAGGTTGTGAGTGTCTCTGATCATCAAGAATGCAGCTGAGACCCCATCATGTCCATATTAAAACATTAGCACTTCAGGAGGTAATCTCTTGTTTTTAAAAACTGAGTTTCTAATGGACTTTTTGCTGATTACTCCTTGCTTGGTATGTTTCCCATTAAAACATCCAGAGACTGTACTCATGAAATGAAACCCAAGATAAAATAGGGAGAACCTTCACATGAATTAAATCCGCATCACTTTTATTTTTGTTTACAATTTGCTTATTTGGATATTTTCAATTAATTATAAGCATATTTTTATACAATAGTAATCTTTAGAAATAACTATTTTTTTTAATGGAGAAGTTTAAAATATATTCTATGTGGACCTCTGCACAAGCTGATATGCTGGGGTTGCACATCCACCTCTACACAAATGGTTTTGCTGGTTCCACAGAGAAGGTTCCTGAATTACTGGGTGTTAAGGTGGCATCTCTTGTGTTTCTACTGGGCCACCATCTCCAGGGTGCTGAGGGTCTGCAATGACCACAGGGCTGCCTTTAGGAGGTCACTGTGCAAATATTGCTGGCTTGTGGAGGTGGTTTATAAAACTCTGGCACTCTGGAGTTCAGTCTTTACTACTGTGGCAGAATAGAACTTGCAGAACTAGCAGTGATTAATTAGATTAGATGGAGCAAAATGACAGCTTGACATGGAAGGGACTGCATGGCAATGCCTGGAGAACAAAAAAGATGGGAGGAAAACTTGGATCCAGTTATTTCACAGGCACCAAGAGAGCATTTGTAACTCTGCTTTATTTCCTGACTTAAGGCGGATATTCAGTATATAGTTCACCCAGTATCTTTTTGAACAGCTGTGTAGTTCTGCTTTTATTTAGCAGCATGGAGAACATTGTAGTTTGGCATGGGAATTAGATTAGTGCAGAGAAGCCCACTGTGAGAAGATGTCTGTACCTTTCTAAGATGGTGTTTTGGGGCTGGCATTGTGGCACTTCGTCTGTGCTGACAAGAAGGTACAATGCTGAACCCACACTGTAGCCACTAATTTATCAAATTGTTTTTCTTGATGTAGAGTTTGAGTGAAAGCAGCTGCCAGGCCTAAGGCAGATGCAAATGAATGGTGTGTGCTCTGCAAGTCACTGGCTGTTAATGTGAAAAGTGTTCAGGCACAACAATTTACAAACGTGAATGCCTAAAGACAAAGTTCTTGATTCACAGTTGAGTCAGAGATCTGATTTTCAGTCCCAACATCTGATTTTTCTCTTGAAGGTGATGCATTCTACTAGGACCCACCTCAGACTCCTCAGGACCTTTGTGTTTGGGCATTTAGTATGTGGATTTAGGTACCTACCTTTAGCTTAGGTTGCTACTGCAGTGTCTTTTTTTATCTCTTTACCATTGCAAATGTTGGCAAGCATTCTGTTTCTCAGAACAGAACTAAAGGGAAATGCAACTTTGTGCTGATTCTTGGGGTTTTTTAGCCACAAAAAAGATGCAAGTCTGTGTCCTGAGTGTATGTACGACAAATTAATAATTTTGTATGTTGTACTTGTGTCATGTCACCATTATTTCAGTTATTTGACTTTATCTCACTGGCAGAATGATTCTCTCCCACAACAAATCCATTTTTTCTTCCAAATATATATGAATAAATATATATATATAGGAAACTTGCAAGCAGGGCTAGTTATTTGTATTTTTTAAGCTTAAAGTATACCGTCCGGTGCTGACAAATACCCAGCACCTCTTCTGGATTTCTTGCACAACCTTCGTTTAGCTTTTGTAAATTTTAAAAACAAATATAGAGAGACCTATGTGTTTGAAATATAAATGATATCTATGGATTAGCATGTAACTGTATATTATTAAACATGCAATGAACTGACTGGTAAGTGAAGTCTAATCTTATGGCTAGCAATGTAATTTATTCAGACTGTATTTTTGTACAGCGCAGTGCACACTAACCTATTGCCTCTGTGTCCTCTATAATGCCTAAAACTGTGCCTAGAAATTTCATTTATGTCTTTCAAAGAAAAGAAAAAAGATGATTAAATGCTTCATGTTGTTGATAGTATTGGTTTTTCTGATGTTGTTCTTTATTTATTTTTGAGAAGTGTATGGTATGTTTATTAAATGAATCCATCAAAATATGGTTTGTTTTAAATGGTCATTGTTAGCAGGGAAAGACTGATTTTTTTTTTATCTAAACTTTTAAGTTTGCAGTTTTAATACATTTCTGCATTTCACAATTTTTGTAGCTTACATAAAGTTTTATGTGAAAAAGTAACTGAAATAAAAAAAAATTGTTACACTAAGAAAATGTGCCTGTTTTGCTCTGGGTAGAAGATGTATGCAGCTCAGGTGGTGTGGTTTTCTGAGGCGGAACAGGCTCCTTAGGTTAATGAATCTTCCTGATATTCATTTAATTCCATGTTAAAGGAGTCTTATCAAAATACACTAAGGGAATTCTGAGAGGGAGAGATGTAGGGGTGTCATTGGCAGGTTCCTGTATCTCACTTGGCCATAAAGCAGTAGCACAGGGTGAGTTTCTGAGTGTCACAGAGCCCACACTGCCTTTATAAAGATGAAAGTATTGTAACGTCAGAAAACCAAATGCTTTAAATGTAAATAACAAGGCCATGTGTTGAAATGGGAATCTGTACCGAGCACCTTGTTCCAGTGGGAGAATTTATTCATTATATACAGGTTTCATTTTTGATTTTCCAATAACTAATACTTTTGTCTATTTTGATTCTGAAAGCTCTGCTGCTCTTCATTGTGAAAAAACACAGATGCTTTGAACCTGAAAGGTGGTGTTGCAAAAAAGGAAAAGCTGTTTAAAGCACTAAAGACATGATACTGTGTTTTTAATACTATTGGGTAATGTATCCACTGCATCGCTGGATATCCCCCAAGTGGGTGGGCAGCAACCTGAGGCTGCCAGCAGAAACCAGGAGGAGAATGGGACACAAAGCCTTGCTTGACTGCAGCAGATGAGTGCTGAGTGAGTACAGGCACAAGGATGGGTGCCCAGAATGGAAATCAACTCAGGAAAGGAACTCGGAGCAGGGAACAAGCATGATGGGAGGGAACAAGGGTGGGAGGTGTCTGAAGCTTTGTTTTCTTCTGAAATTCATTGAGAGAGGATGTTCATAGGGAACTGTGAATCCACTGGGATTGAGGGATCAAGTCATTAAAATTCTTGTAGTTGTGGCTTTAGTGGATATATTACCCAAGGGTTTGACCTTGTTTTAATGCCCAAATTTTAGGTAATTTGTGTTCCTACATGTTGGCACAAGATCTTGCAGCCTCCTCCCTCTCTCCAATGAGAAGGGAGGTAATAATTCAGCACGTCTCTATCAAAGCTGCTGAATAGTGGTATAACTTAAAACACCTGGAGTGGCAGTATTGGGACAGGCAGCTGAACTGTTTTGGGTACCTGACTGTGATTACTTTGTGGTACCATGTATGTTATATCACACTAAAGGGTCTGTAAAATAGGATAGCAGGGAGAGAAGTTTTTACCTTCTGCACTCTGGAAGGGATCTAATCCTCGGCTGAAAGGACACTGCCCTTCCCTGCAGTCAGCCAGACATGGATAAGGTTTTGGAGTTGGGGTACAGTGAACAGCAGGAGCACAAGTGAGTGTTAAACAGGGAGCCCACTGGCTCAGATCAAGGTGACAGACACCTGAAAGAAGTAAGTGACCTTCCTGCCTGTGGAGCTGAGCCTCAAGGCTGACAAAGACACGCCAAAGATCTTAGTTTCAATCCCCTGAGAGGAACTGGACGACAAAGCAGCTTTGGAGGCTTTTGTGAGCTCAAACCCTTGATGCATTCCCACTGAATGTGAGCTTCCTGTGGTGCTTTTGCCCTTGTGGGTGCCATTGGTCACTGTGGACCTTGTGAGCAGCTCTCTGCCCTGCACTGTGCACCACTGATAGAACCCTGTCCTGAGGGGAGATGTGCCCACTGTGCTGGGACACTGAAGCTGGCAGGACATGGAGGGGTCTGGGATGCTCCTCAGTCCTGCCACAGATCAAGATCCCAGAGATGAAGATTAAATGCAGACAGCTGTGACTCTTGGTGAATGTGAAACCAGCTGTAACTGAGATAAATTGTAAGGGTACGTGAGGTACACAGGAATTTCTTCAGCAAGACAAGCCTTGGTATATAACAATGATGAATGGATTCATAAATGCCCTCTTCAATATGAGTACTTTCTGACTCAGAGCTGCTGTGGGCTTAAAATACCTTTGTCTTCAGGTTGGTGTCACAGGAGGCAGAATCTGAGCCATTTTCTTGAAGTTTTTTCATTGAGAGCAAGTAAAATTTTTTTCCTCAGGAAATTTAATAACATTGGAATTATTTAAAATACTTAAATGTATTCAGGTTGTGAAACTTCATCTCTTCTAAAATAATTTCTTGGCTGGTACATCTGTTTTAGGTTTTGGTTTCTCTTTTCCCTTTCTACTACTTATCTATTTTTCACATCAGTCAGAAAAATAAAGCTGAAACATTTTAGCCACTCGGAAGTTAAGAGAATAGGAGGGCAAGGCTGAACAGTATACTTATCTTGGAATAACAGGAGTGTGGGGGGACTAATTTCAGCTGTATCAGCAGATAGCTCAGTAATATAAATCTAATATAAAGTCTGAAAAAGAGGTGAAATGAATAGCAGCTGAGAAAAAAAGGCCTCTCTTTCCTAAGCACACACACTTTGTTTCTATCTGTTCCTATTTCTTCCCTTGATGCTACAAGAAGAGAAGAATTTATTTCAGGATTTGTCCTGGTTATCTTTTGAAGTAAGTGTGCTTGCTGCAAAGCTGTATAACAAAGTAGTTGTTAAACTAATATCAAGAATTTCTAATGAAAATGTTTAGAATACCTAATTTCCGAGGCCTAATTGGAAACAACTTAAATTATTACATCAATAAAATTTGCTTGAGGGAAAGCCAAAAGGGATTCATGTAATGAAATAGAAAGAGAAAATTATTTTCACTGTAGAACATCTGAAAAGCTTTGCAGATGTTGGATTAAAAGAAACACTGCTGAATTTTTCTGAATCTTTTAACACAGGGGCATTTTAACATAAAATATCATGCAGCTCACAAAAGGAACAGGCAAAGATATTCTGAGAAGCGTAAGAGTGAACAGATTGTGCTCCATTTGTGTGAAAACAACCCTCACCTGAAGTGCAGTGCTATTATACTCCCTTCCAAACATCTTGTAATTCTAACACAGCTTATTTTTATGGCTGTTTTTAAAGCTGTAAGAATGAGACAACGTGGAGGTTTAGGCCTCAGGTTTCAAAATGCCATTTCTCTTGGGAACCGAACTTCCCTCAGCTCCTGCCTTCATCCTGGCAAAGTAGATTTGATGCTCTTTGCACCTTCTGGTTCTCGAGCCTCATGGACTGAAGCTAAACCCCCAGGAGTTTGGCTGTTGTGGGTCTGCACAAAAGCAGCCATTGCAGCAGTGGGAGGGGGCTTGGGGGGAACCATTCCAACCTTCTCACTGTGATAGATGAGTAATGCGATGATTGACTCTCACAATTAAAAGGCAAATATCGTGTATGTATGTTAAAAAAAAAGTTTTATCGATTTATGGTTATGTTTTATCAGGGGACAGCCTGGGTTTGGGAGACCTGGGAGGGTCAGCTTGCTACTATGGCAACAGCTGGCCTCCAATGAAGATTTAAGGAAGTGATCTCCACCACTGGACAGCAGAGAAGGGGTCAATGGACAGAACTTTGGGAGGGACTAAAGGGTTAAAAGGTGAAACCTCCATTGTGTGGGCGAGCACATGGTGGGGAAAATCCTTTGTTCCCGGCACCGTATGATTTTATACATTCAGTCTTCTGCTGTATTTTTGAAAAGGTTTTAATAAACCTTTCTAAATTTTTGGAAGTGAGCAGCATTTCTCACATCACAAATTCCCACTGTGGCCCTGCAGTGATTTGCAGAGCTGTGCATGTCTGTGGACCTCTGCTCCTGGAGAGCTTTGGCCAGCAGCTCTCACAGATTGTCAGATTTTCACCTGCATGGCTCAGTGAAGATTTGTGCACATTAACTGTGAATTGGTAAAGATGTAACCAGCTCTTCTGGTGGTGACTGACCAAGTTCAAACCCCATCAAAAAATGATGAAATTGTCACTTGGCTATTCTCGGGGCATATGTGTCTGTATGAAATAACCTACACTCACACACTTCAGTTGGTGAAGCTTTATATGCATGAAAAATCTTCCGAGGAAATAAAATATTTTATAATGTTGGCAGAGAAGGATATGGAACTCTCATGTCTTAGACTTATTCTACATACAGAGAAATGGAATAGCATTGAACACATATACATGCTTTCAAATGTATAAACTTTAAAAAATTAGAATATATATCAGCAGAGCGTACAGAAATGCCATTATATAATGTTGTTCACACTATTAGTTTTTAGCAGAGCTTAACAGAACATAAAGTGGGTGATCATCTTAATAAGAAATTAACAACAGGAAGAAAAAAAATGAGAACTTCACAAACAACTAGAAAACGTAAAAGTTTAATTGTACATGAGCTACACACCTTTTCCCACATAGAGACATTTGGAGAATAATGTTTCCTCAGATTTGGGTTTTAATGAGGAATTTTACTTGCTCTTTGGACGAAGATTAAAACTAATGCTGCTTGACAAACCTTATTTTCTGAGAAATCGGGATACAGTTTAATTATTTGCTTACAGTTAAGCTTTTCACACCTCTGGTTCGGTTTTGTGGGTCTCATGCAGCTGAAGCTCCTGAGAATAGTTACACTAGTTCTGTCAAAGATCTCGTTTTTAGCGCTGCAGCGAAAGTTTACAAAAAAGTCAGATCAGCAGCCTGTGCCTCCCAACAGTCACATATCTGGGGAATTGAAAGCAGGGCTCTCTAGAAGCTGCTAATTGCCTGCCAATCATCTGCTACACCAGCCGTTCACACGTTTTTGCTATCGACCTAGCAGATTAATAGGATAACCCAAACAAAGGAACAAAGGCTAAACTGTTCAGTTGGGAAGGGTACTGTGTGGTCTTTTCAGGCCAAGATTAACAGAGAAACAGAGAAATGGTGTTCTTTGTAAAACTAAAGCTGCAGTGACCTTAACTCTGGCAAACATACTGAATGAGTTCAGCACTATTTGCCAGCAAAACCTGAAACAGCAGTGCTTTAGAAAAAAAGAAAACAAAAAAACAAACAAACAAAAAAAACAAAAACAAAAACAAAAACCAAAGAAAAAAAAACCCACCAAAACCAAAAAAAGAAAACTCCAAATCCTATGTTGAAAAATCTTTCCAAGCAAAATGAAGTAAAATTACAATTAAATTGGTTTCAATTTTAGGAGTCAGCAGCATAGCTAAAAGGATTCACAGAGCAGTGCTAGAAACTGTTGACCATTATGCTGAATGTATTTATAGCATCTGTAAGAGTCTATTTTCAGGACAAAAAACAGCACTGTTTAAAAAAAGAGTGTTTAAATTTTCCTCTGGTATCTTTGGGACTTGTATTCTTGGATTGAGGTCAATCAGAATAAGGGTCCTATTATTACTGAAATTAATATTTTTTTAGTTACTGGTAAATTCATCATAGCTAGGCATTCCATCTGAGACTAAGACTCTGTTGTGCTAGAATCAAACTAACACCAAAGGAGAGCCCCTGAAAATGTCCAGTCCCGCTATACTGTGGAGTTTCCAGTCAAATTCATAATTCAGATGACAGTGAGATTTGTTCTCTAAGTAGGGCAGTGCTGGTCAAAGAGAAAAGGGTGACTTGTGTGATGGCTGCTCCAAAAAGTGTTTTAGCCACCTTCATTGACATTTACTTGGGATTAATTAGTTACCATCTGGAGGCAAAAATTCATTTCAAGCTAAAAGAGAGAATATAGAAAAGGGGCCTCTGGTCTGATTTCCTGATTTCTTAAGGCAGATTTTGTTTTCAAGGCTGAAATGCCATATTTTCCTCTGGCTTCTTGTTCCTGCCTACCATCCCATGTCCACAACCTCTGTTGTTCTAATACAATATTTTTCCAGGACTGCATGGTAAATTCGAATAATTTCAGTGATCCGCTGCACAGTGAAGTGGTTGGGAGGTGTCCTCAGCTCTGACCATTGCAGCACACCAGGAGGGGTGGGCAGCAGCAAGGGGCAGGGGAGAACTGGCCCCAGCTGCACTGCTGGGCAGGGGGCCCTGTCCCTGCACCACCTTGTCACACCCCCAGCCTCGGCTGTGACCCCTCACTGCAGACATCAGTATCCTTCACTGCTGCTCTTGCAAGTCCCAGATTGTCCCTGTTTCCCAGGGTGGAAAATGTTAAAAAAGCAAAAATCAGAGAGTCTGAAACAAGAATCAGATATTCTGACACAGTCTGACCCAACAGGCCACTAGAAACTCTCCCCAAAGGTTCACTTTTTATGGAAACCTGTCATTTTTTTACTGATATGCTATTGCATCAGTGGCCTCAACAAACTGTACCATGGATGAAAATGTGGAAGCTAGCTTATATTTAAAAATACTTAGTTAATAATTCTTGCAACTTTTGGTCTGAAAAATGCAAGTCAGATAGCCATCCTGAATGTTTGGCTTTGAAATTTTAAGGTAATTTAAATTATCTGTGTGACTCACAGTGCCACCATTTTTGTTCCCTGATTCAATGCACAAGATTAATAAAAAAGGATTTCTCAATTTCAACCCTATGGGTGGATGTAATTTTTTGTTTTCTGTGAATATTCTGTAATAGTAATTTGAATTTTTTTTGCTGGGAGAGATATTCTGTTCAGTAAGCTCATTCATTTGCCTATAAAATGGGCATTGTTGATGAGTTACAAGGTATCCACTCTTCTTTAGTGAAGGATGCAATTAGTTCTATTTCATCTTGTAGTCATAAAAAAAATAGGGAACTTTCAGCCTGGAATCAGAGCCAAGAGACTTTCAACTGCAGTCAAAAAAACTAAAGCAAGGGCATGTCTTAAATGCAGGTAGAATAATATCTCAGACCTTAGAAAATCAATTGAGAAGTAATGATCATTGATGAACATATAAAATTTGCAGAAAGTCTCATTTATTCATTGTGAGCTTCAATAAAGGACATCTCATTTGTCTGCTACAGAGCTGGAACAGGATGGATTACACGACATAGTGAATATTTTGCTTTGTGTTTTATTGATCTGAGTGGGAAATACAGATTGTACTGTAGAGTATGAACTGGATACAAAACCACTGAAGTCAATGAAAAGATTTCTTTTGGTTTTAGGGGCTTTAGAGCAGCAAACATCTGTGAAGTGAAAGTTGCCCAGTCCATGTAAACTGGTTACACAATCCTGCAACAAAGTGAAGAATAGTCTCTCTCTGGCCCAAATGACCTGTAGCAATTTCCTACCCTTTTCTTCTATGAACCTAATCACATAGAACAAAACTACAGTCTTTAATTTCAGAGATGCATGCATGTATTGTCTTACCTTGACTTCCATGGCTGCCTGTAGAACATGGGCTTAAAAAAAAAAAATCTGTGGCAGAAAGAGAGGCTAGAGGAAAATTTTATCTATTATCTTAGAATGAGACTTCCCAGATATTGGTGTAACCCTAAAATGAACCTCAAATGCTAATCTCAATTATACCAAATGGGTTGTGACTGGACTAACAGCATTCAGGATACAGTTGAAGAAAAAAACATGGTATTTGGGAGACCAGTCACTGGATGCTGGAAAAGACATGAGGGTCATCAGAAGAGGTATCCTTTGCCCCTGTGACTGAGTCTGGTTAGAACATCTCCAAGAGGCAGAAGTTTATTTTCTCAGCCATCTTCCCCAGTGTTTGAAGAATCTGAAAGTAAGCCTAACACTGAGGAAAACAGAGACTTCCCAAGCCAAAGTGCAGACAATGGGTAATGGATGCTGTCTGCAGAGACATTGATTTTAAATATTTGTGTTCTATTACATTTTTATTACACTGATATTTTGAGGTAGATGTTTTTTCCAGAGCAAATGCACATTAGTTAATATTTGGAAGAGCTGCTGAACTTCACTTCCAGTTGCATCTGATACTAACAGCAATTTGAATCAAAATTACAGATTCTTCTTTGTAATACATACACAAAGACCATGAGATAGCTCTTTTCCTCTTTCGCCTGCTGGGTTTTTGTTTTCCATTTTTATTTCAAGGTATTGGAAAATTCTTTGTACCCCAAATTTGTCTTGATACTTGAAGGGTCACAAAGAATGTGGAATTCAGCTCCTATATGGTACAATAATGTCCTCTGAAATACCAGTAAGATAAGATAGATATGGTGTTCTGTGTGCAATTGATAAATTTATCACAAAACAATAAAAATCACAATGGTGTTTTTTGTCCTCTGATTTTGAGAGCTGCAGTTTGTCTCTAGATACTCATGATGATGAAATGTTCTAGCTAAAGGTATCCATATGCATATTTTAAAAAAGCCCTTTAAACAGGCATTAGAAATCTCTCACCACGCTATTTAGTCTTTGCTGAGAATTAATAAGTCCTGATGATCTTTGCTTCAGTTTTGATATAAGTCATAAGTGATGTATAATTTGTTTTAGAAACTGATGAGCTCTCAGATATGTGCTGGTTTTGGAAGGAGTGTAAATTAAGGTGTCTGATGGACATGTGGCTACTTGTACCTCTTCTGCTGTATAAGTCAGTAGCAGAAATGCTCTTCTGGCAACAATAGAAAGTGCTGAATGGGTTTGTAATGTTTGCTTAATGACACGGGGAGAGAGAAGGAAGGTTTGGACTCCTGCAGGGAAGAGGATGCTTTTGGCAAGATGAGTGATTGCATTTCAGAGCTGGTTTTCAGCAGGACTGTGGGTGGCACAGGCAAAGCTTTTCACAGGAGACTGGGCAATATCCTCTCTTCAGACTCTGATGCCACTCCCCTTGCCAGGGCTGCTAAGGAATTAGAGATATGGTCAGATTTATACAGTCTGTCAGAGAATCACATTTTGTCTCTTTCTTTTCTCCACACCAAAGCCCTTTGTCTCTGCTGGTTTGTACCTTTCTCACAGTGCACTGCCATCAGGCATGAGTGGGGGAAGCTGAGCTGTGGGTGTGTTGGATGCTGGGCAGCCTCATCAGACAAGAGAGTCGATGAAAGCTCCTTACCTCAAGACTTAATTTGGGCTTCAAACATGAGCACTTGCAAACGATATAAAATCAATCACCTTAATTCCCAGTGTAAGCTACAGTCTGACCCTAAATTTCCTTTCTCTTTGATGTAACTTCAGCAATGACACAGAGAATAGACCAAACCTTTAATTCCCTTTTTTGCTTTTCAATACTTCTTGAGTATTCCAATGTGCCATAGGCTGCATCTTTTGATCTCTATCTACTTTTAAAATTTCCCACTACTATGGCATATAATGAATGTCTTGCACTTCAAGTCTTGAAACAAGCCAAATCCTGCTTCTGCTTAGCATGTGAGATAAGGCAGCGATTATAGCTTAACCCCTTTTTAGTTATGGATCCAATAGTAACAGTCAAGAGAAGTGAGAAAGATTATATTTGACCCCATATGTTGTGAAAATCTGTAATAAGCTCAAATACCAAGATAATAGCAGCTTCTCAGAGTATCTATTTCTGGTGTAGTCTGCACATTAATTTTCTGGGAAAGGTAAAGAAAATTGTTTTCTCCATAGAATTTTCTGGGGCTAGAGTGAATTTTCTTTCAAGTGGCTGGAAGTTTGTGAGGATGGTCTTCAACCACCCTCGAAAGACCAACGAACAATGTGAGCAATGGAGAACAAGAAAAAGAATGAACAAGGAAAGAAGAGAAAACAAAGGAAATCATTATTATTATTACCTTTTATTAAAACTATTACCTCTTATTACTTTTTATAAAAGTGATGAAGACTGCCAGAGTTAATTACAGACCTTTAGTACAGAACCTCTCCACACACTTCACTGAAATTTTTTATATCCTAAATGTGGAGAATCTTTATATCTGCATCTTTTCCCAGCATAGAGCAACAGTATCTTTCAGACAACAGGGACACCACAGGGATACTTGATTTCATCCCGTACATTCACATCCTAGGAGCAAGATTAAATGGACTAGGTAAAATATTAATTTCCATGAGTTTGTTACTTAATTATTATCCCAAACTGCTGCAAGATCATCAAGCATGACGAGGAATAAGAAGAAAAAAAGTTGTCTTCTGTATTTTACATTCAGCAGCAGCCACACTGTGTTTATCTACAGTAAAAATGCTTGTGCATCTGCTTTCTTCCCAAGGCTTCAATGCATACTAATTATTTTTTCATGTATATTAACTAGGATTTTATAGCTTTGGCGCTTTGTGCACTGTTTCAAATCTTTATCCCATAGCGTTTCTCCTATCTTGCTTGCTTAGAGCTGGGAATATTTTTTTTCATAAAAGTCTGGTGCAAATTCATTTTTGTGCACAGGCAGAGTCTTATAAGTTTTCTCCTACAGCACAATACAAAGGCTACAGTGTTTAGAGGAGCCTGATGTTTCCTGGGTGAAGTGAAACACCAGAGTACAGCACACTGAGGTGAATTGCCTTCGTTTAGGATGTTTCCTCTGTCTCCAACCACAGGCTGGACAGGTCCCTCTGTGAGTGTCAAGGGATTCATTACAAGCCCCCACACTGATAATTAACCTTAATGTCACATATATTTAGTACATAGAACAGATACTACAGGTACTTGACTGATAATACAGTTCTAAGCTTTGTCCTCTTTGTCCTGATTCCACTTCCCACCATTCTTTGTCTCTGCCTTGCTCTAACTGAATTCCTAGTAGTACATCATCTTTTTTGAAACAATTCAGCAGTCTTTCATGTATCACCCTGATATTATTGGCCTTTCTTTTTTGTATGAATAAGTTTAAGTGAGAAATGTATATTTTTTCCTGTTGTTCATAAACAGAGAAACCAAGCATACCAAGTAATGATTGAAGTCAGCAGTTTCCTCTTCTCTCTCCTCATTTAGCCAGCACTGGCAATATCCTTTTTTATATCACTACTTGGCCTAAATAATATGTAATTCACAATTGGTATTAATACTGCATCTGGCCATTACACCTTGCTTTGCTTCAGTAGTTCTTCCATGGTCCAAGGGCTGCCTTTATTAGCAGATCAGCCTGAGGGCTGAGCCTGCTGGAGAACTGCAAATAGGATTCCCAATCCCCTCCTCACTGTTCTGACATATTATCCAATCTTTGCAAGCCCATAAAACTTTAAATGAGAACTACCTACAAATTTAACTTTACAATACAGTCACAGTTTGCTGATTTTGGACTTTCTCCCCACATGCATACAATTTGAACAGATCCAGTTTTTAATTTATTGTGGGAATCAGAGGGTGAGGATAATATATTCATGCTAATGCACTCAAAGCATTTATCATTGCTAGCTAACAGCTGCAAGCTTACCTTAAAGAGCTTTTCACATTACCTGGTGTAGTGAAAGGGATGAGGCTACACAGGCATTTGGCTGGGCCAGTCACCCCTTTGAAAGGCAGAGCCAAAACCCATGGGTTCTGTTTTGAAACAGATGCACTCAGTCTAGGGGCATCCTTGACTGGTTGGCTGATTCAACATACAGAGCTTAAAATGAGACTGGACTCTGGAAATGCTATAAAAGTATATGATGGGGACTTGCCATATGTGCAATGTCCTGTGGTGTTTTTTCCACTTTGCTTTTGCATTTCTTCCATTCCTACCTTCATTTTCTAGTCCTACATCCTGGCCATGGTAGTCACACAATGTCACCTACAATAATCTGCCACTAAATTGCCTGCTTTTTGAGACACCTGTGGATTTTCAGAAGTTGCTTTACCTTTGCAAAATTATGTCCACCTCCTGAAGAAGAAAGAACACCTGTAAGTTTAGGGTTACACTAAAGATTCAGGGAGCATATGTGGAATTCCAAGATTTCCCAAAAATTTCTTCCGTGGTTCTGTGAGCATCTCTGGCTCTTTTTACATTTGTCTTCCTCATTATTGTGATGGGGTGATGGTTTGGTACCTTTTTAATTAATTATTTTAGGAGGCAGCAGTAAGATCATATACGCCACATGACCATAAGCAAAGTAAAAAGGCTCAATGATAATTTCAGCAGACAGAGCCCATTTCTAAGGGTAACACAAACCAGAATTTTAGAAAACAATTCTGTAGACAGTTTAGGTAGAAACACCAAGGTGCTGATATGCTGAGAAATACCTCATTTACTTCTTTTGTTTGCAGAATCCACAGCTAGAATCAGAGAATCATGGTCATAATGGGGTTTGGAGGATCTTCTGGAAGGCTACTGGTCCAGTCCTTACTCATAAAAGAGTCAGCTAGACAAGGCTGCCCTGATGAAATTTGAATAACTTCAAGGATGGAGTTCTGGATCTCTGTTCCAGTGTCTGACCACTCATTTAACTTGTGTCTAATTTCCTGTATTCCAGTGTGTCCATGGTGTCTTGCATCTTTCCAGTGTTCATCTTTGAGAACATTCTGTCTTCATATCCTGCAATAAATTAGCTTTAGACTGCAGTAGGTCCCTTCACCTGTCTTCTGTCTGGGTTTAACAAACCCACATCTCTCAGCTCGTCCCCTCTGCCACGTGCTCCATCCCCTGGACCACCCTGGCTGGCCTGTGCTGGATTTGCTCTGGGATTTCCCTGTCCTCTACTGGGGAGCCCAAAACTACACAGAGCTCCAGTTGTGCTCTCACAAGTGTTGAGCAGAGGTGAAGGATCACCCTCCTTGACCTCCTGGTTACATTTCTACTAGCCCAGGGTGCTGTTAGTCTTCAAGGACC
Source organism: Vidua chalybeata (assembly GCF_026979565.1). Classification (NCBI taxonomy): domain Eukaryota; kingdom Metazoa; phylum Chordata; class Aves; order Passeriformes; family Viduidae; genus Vidua; species Vidua chalybeata. The sequence continues at coordinate 9,471,472 of NC_071531.1, forward strand.
CATTTCAGGGTCATGTTGAATTTGTCCACCAGGACTCAAAGGTTTTTTTTTAGCAAAGCTACTCCCTGATGAGTCATTCCTATCCTGAATCTTCTGTATTGGGCTGTCCCATCCCAGGTGCACGGATTTGCTTTTGATTTTGTTGAACTTAATGAGATTCTCTACCTTATTGAGGTCCTTCTGAATGAAAGCCCTGCTCCCCACTGTATTTTACTGTTCTCCCCAGTTTTGTGTCAATTGAATACTTGCTGAGAGCGCCTTCTGTCCTATAATCCAGGTAATTTATAAAACTAATGGACATTATTGGTTCCAGTTCTGGCTCCTGAAGAATTAGTTTGACTGGTTAATGGCCACTAGGTGGACTTTGAAGTCTGGAGATGAACCTTTGAGCTGTGCTGTCCAGCCAATTTTCAAGCCTATTTACTGTCTGGTTTTCAAACCTATGTCTCTCTAATTTTGCTCTAGGGCTGCTGGAGAATACCCCACCTTAATAAATCCATGATAAACAAAATCCACAGCTCTCCCATCATCCATGCTACCAGTCATCCCAGGGGATAGATGACTGGTAGAAGACAATCAGGTTGGTAAAGTATGATTCATTTCCAATAAATCTGTCTGGTTGTTCCCAGATACCTTCTTGATATGACTGGAAGGAACCAAAAATTTAAGCTTTATTTTTAAGCCTTAGTTTTAGTGAAGTCTAATAATAACTTTGGTACCAAAGTTACAAAATCTGGTTAAACATTGACAGAGCAAATCCTCTGAGCTATTTCTGAGTAGAACCATATTTTGCTTTATGGTAGAAAGAGTCACGTAACTACAGAGGTAACTGAAGGATTTGGCAACAATTCCAGCAGGAATAATTTTAGGCTTCTTATACACACGGAGCCAAAGATATGCTATCAACTGATCTGAACAGATTGCATTAGCTGAGATCTGATACCTTGTATTCAAAGCTTATAATATTCGTACGGCTATTGAATTTTCTGAAGTGTAAGGATTGCAGATAATTTAACTTGTAATTGTAGTCCATTCTTAATCTTAACTGCTTTCTTAGGCAGTTATATTTAAATTCATATTCAAGAACTTCATGTTCCTTATATGAATGTTTCTTTTAATTAAACAGGATAAGTGTTTATTACTGTGAGTTAAATTCTGAACCAAACAGAAATTGGATTGTGTTATCTCTGGGTGAATGTCTTTTGATATAGTTCCTGTGTGTGCTGCCTCATTAAAGTTGTCTAGTACATATTTAGCTGTTAAAAAAAAAAAAAAGAGACCTTATAAGTATTCCACTTAAACCCGTTTGATAGGGTTTTCTCACCTTGTTTATAATTATCTGTACTTTTAAAATGCCAGTGTTATAAGGTTAACAAATCCCCATTTCTGCAGCAAGTATACTTGAAGGAGACTGAGGGGAATAAAAATCCTTCCTTTCCCTCTAAGTTGCTAAGTGGCACAGGCTGCTGCTGTACCTTATCAAAAGTACGGAGAACACCTTATTAATTCCTTCAGCTTTTGCATGGCATGACTTATGCTATGGATTGTATTTATGTGTAATCTATTTTTTAAGTCTAACTCACAAGAATTCAATGGGTTTTATTTCTGTATATATGATTGTTACCTAGGAAATAGCAGCGAATGGTTTCACTATTCTTTCAAGAGAACAGTGTGTGCAGTTAGGGAGCAATTGTTTAGTTTTACTATTGGAAAATGACTCTTTTTTTTAGATTGTTGTTTCTTTTTTGTTTTTTTTTTAATATATTTCTAGAATGTCTCCGAAGTAAAAATAACTCTGCTGCTACTTCTCTAAGCACCTCCAGGTAGAAAATGTTAGAAAAAGGAAATGCAGGCAGGAGGCATCTATATGTTTCAAAGGTGTGTTCATTCAGTAAAGTGGAGTCATTCTGTTCTAGGCCAGCTGATTATACCACACTCAAGTCAGAAGTGCTAAAAAATCTTTCTGTTCAGATGGCCATGCAGCAGCCTCAATAAAACAAATCCATCTACTGTGTAATTTCCAGTGAACAGGTGTTAAATTAATCACATCTTGCCATGAGTACAAATCCTTACTTTTCCCTCCCTTTCTTTAAGTGCAAGAAGAGGTATTTAAGAAGGAGAGTAATCCAGAACTGTGGGCCATGAACCTTACTATCAGAAGTGCAGGTGGTGTTTCTTGAAGTTTCTTGTTTCTTGGAGTTTCTGTTAAGCCATGTTAGCTGATGTGATGGTCTGCTCCTGTAGGAGGGTCAATTTTCCTCATGTCCAAGGAACTAACAACATAGTTCCTAGATCTGCTCAAGCAGGTCTGTTATTATGGGGACATTCTCTCTGTAGGTACCCATTATTAAAAATTTGGGATTACAGTTTTTCATAAGTGGCTCCAGGTATAAAAGCTTATAATTCCACCTGAAGAGATCTGAAGAAACGCCATTCTTTAGAAAGTGACATATGGCTTTCCACAAAAACCTCTGACTGACCTTAAGCTGAGTACCAAATATAGCTCAAGAGTATTAGGACCAGTCACTGTGAAAACTCTTTGTTGTGATGTAAAGGATTTTATGGAAGTGGTGATACACAGAAGGGCTGCTGTTGATGTAATATCCAGGAATAGCACTCTGGCTTGACAAACCATTAGCAAAGCTCTAGTGTGGACAGCTCCTCTAAGGAGCTGAAAATGAAAACACCTGGCCATGATTCATTAAGAGTTTCTCAATACATCAAGTAAAGTTTTACTCAGATGCCTCACTAATTGAAAGCTTTCTTTATATTTACTAGTGGTGGCAGTGGTCTTGTGATCATTCTGCAGTCAGAAACATCACAGCTATGTAAGGCACACTTCCAGGTACTGCTAGAAGTATGGGGGTGGGCTGGACAATCAGATTAAAACCACAAACAAAACTGGGTAGCTGCTAATGAAGCAACTTGATGAAATACTCTATGTAAATTTAATTAAATGCTTAATCTCTACCTTTGTTTTGTTTTAAGGTGAACACAGTGTCATAGAGGTAGAGGAACCTTTGCTAGCTACTATAAATACCCATTGTGAACATCTTTATGTGTGACTTGTATTTATACTCTTCTCTATTACATATCCTCCCTGTGCTTTTCTCCACTGCAGTCCTTACAATGCCTCCAGCATGCTCTGTGTCACCTCTGTTGAAGGAAATGTGTTGATTGTGGCCTTCCAGTGAGTTCTCAGACTACAGACCTGCTTTCCTGACACAGGGCACACATGCTCCTGGCTTCCCTAAAAGCACCAATGGGGCCCTCCCCACTCAGAAAGTTCTGTGGTTCTGGATTCTGATAAAGCTTTCATTGTTTCAAACAATATCCCCAGGCAGATATGTTTTTTAAGGGCACATTTTCTTTTCAACAGCTTTTTTTTTTTTTTTGCTTTTGCCATGCAGTTGCTGGGATAAAATTTCATTCTTAAGTCACTTATTTGGATCTATAGAAGATAGATGCAATCTTATGCACTTTCAAAATGCTGAACAAACACCACTGCCTGAGGGAAATGCACTTGTTTGCTTTTTCCTCCTTGTAATTCCCAAATGGGGGAGATGATGTTAAAGGACTGCAGCCACTGACTGTGAACACAATAAAGTAAACTCAGCTTTGTCCAGCTTCCTTTTCCCTTAACTCTTCTTTTAAAATAGAAGCTTTTTCTGCCTCCCTCTGTTAAAAACTAATTATTTTCTTGCATGCCCTTGAATATTTGGTTATTACAGTTATCCTGTAAAATGTATACACTTAATGGGACTTAAGGGAGGATAAGGAAATGTATTATGGAATTATGGGGTTTTGTGTCTTGTCTGATAAGGTGAGTTGTTTGTCCGTAATGAATGTTTGTTCATTCATTGTGTTAGAATTATGACTTATTATAAATTAATGCATCATAGCAAATTATCTTGAGCTTTACTATCTAAGATTTTCTTTTTTTGTTTATGGGTGATTTATGATGACTTCTCAGGGTTTTCTATGCAGTACAGTTCACTTAACTGGGAGGGTTACAAATCTCTCAGTCTGCTACAGTGCAGTGTGGTGCCCTTAGAAGTTAAGTTACATTTCAGCATACAAAAATCAATTGATAGCTAGCACTGGCTTTGCCTGCAAGTTGGAGTACTCTGCAGCTACAGAGTGGTATTATAAAATATAATTCTGGTTGTGTGGACCCCCCTTTGTCTGAGTCATTCTCTTTCTCTTGCTCTGCTGTTGCCATTAAAGAAATCAATCCTAATTCAGGGTAGATCCTAAAGCATCTTGTGTAAAGATTTTTTAAACTGGCTCTTAAAACAGAAAGTGATATGCAGTACACCAATACAAAGGTATCCTCCAAGCCAGTGGCACTTGTTATGATCACCTAATAGGCATTTTTTCCTTCCATTATTGTGTGTTGGTTTTTCTGCACTTAAGACACAACAATAATGAAAAAAATGATCCCCCCCAAAACACATTTTCTTTGTGAATCTCTTTCAACACTGATTGCCTTTGATTTTTATCCAGAAATTCTTACAAAATTCACTGTGTTAGATTATCAGTCTTTCTTTCACAAGGCTTAATGGGCAATTACTTAAAGAACTTGCCTAATTATGGATACCTGCCTCAGATCCCAAATATTGCTTTAAAATTAGAAATTTCCCCATTTTGTTCTAATTTTTCTTTATCCTGTGCAAAGTAACCCATTAAGTTTTTGATTAATTGGTTTAAGCCTTGACTTTTCTGTAGTGAGTCATAGTTTCTGTCTGGATGGTTCAACTCTCCTGAAACTTTCAGTTTATTGTTGTCCTGCATGACAGTTTTGGGGGTTGATGCTGTTTCACTTTAAACAAATTCCATAAAATCCAAGTAGGAATTTCATTGGCGTCCTTACTTGTTTAGGTTTGGGTTTTGTTGGTTTTTTTTTTTTTTTATGCAGCACACCAGGCATTCGAGAGCTGATTTGGAGCTCCTTGAAGGTTTCTGACAAGGTGCAGGACCACCCTGTGCTACAGCAAGAAAACCCGGGCTGCAAACAGATGTAATCCCTGCCTGCTTTGAGCGTGTCATACTCATTTATTTGTCTCTCACGTGAGAGCTTAGCTCTGCTTTCTCTTCTGTCCTTCCATTTTGGGTTGCTTTAGGGATACAATTCACTACAATTCAGACACTAACAGTTGTTAACAGCCTTCACCCCCACACCCAGAGTCCCCTGAAAGGTTAGTTGGAAAAAGAGGTCCAAACAATAGTATGAATTCATCCCCCAGAAATATCTGTCCAGAGTCTTAAAAGACACACCATTAATATGGGAAGATATGGATACAGTGTTAGAATGTATCCCAAAAATGTTTTTGATCCCTTCCTGACATTACTGGATTGTTTAAGCTAATTGGTTAGTGCAAAATGTGTATGGAAAAGTCTGCATACATGTACAAAATCAGATTTTATTAAACCAGAAAAGAGACAACTCTGAGAATGAAAGGGTTTCCTTGGGTCAAAAACAAAACCAGCAAGCTTGAAATATGGTGGGAACAACAGTATTGCTAATTCCTTGTGTAAATAATTTATCCTCTATCTTTTATTCTTCCTGTCTTTGTCTTGACTTTTTAGATTATGAGTTTATCATGAAAAATATGTGTTTTTTTGGATAGGTTTACATAACCCATCCCAAGGAAATGGTGCTCTGGAAGGGTGATGGAGGATGTGGGCACTTCCCAACTCTACATTTTCCTCTTTGCCCTTTTGTTCCCATGAACAGGAGCTTATTCTGTATGTCTGCATCTAGGGCCAGGTGGGAATATAAAATATCTGCTCTTCCTATAATCTGGCTCTTTTCAACAACTTTGGGAACCCTTCAGCAAACATTCCTAATATGTTCCACTTCTTTTTGCACCCCCATGTGAATTCATCTGAATGCCCTCTGAGGTAAGAGCAGAAATAAGCTCTCATACTTAGCCACACCCTGCTGACCACCTGATCCATGGAAAGAAACTACCACAGTGCAAAATGTGTGAGCTCAGGCAAGTTCCTTACTTGCCATTCTGTAGCAGGAAAGTCTCTTGAACTTCTCATTTTACTGTCCTGTACCTGTGTTACACGATTAAAAAAATGCAAAGCCAGTGTTTTGAGGTTTTTGCTTTTGTCTTGAAGCAAATGATAGAACAGAAGCAGCTTTGTCCATTTTTAAGGATTTTAAAATCTCATATAAATTCGAGGCATGGAAGGCCAAGTGCTATATCTGAGTACATAGGGAATAATTGCTCATACAAGAAACCATGTGTCAAAACCCTCCATAATTCTTAATGATATAAAATTCTTCCAATTTAACTTAGAAAAGGAATGACTTGTATTGGAGAATCTGTATCCTTTTTTGCTACTCTATCTTCATCCAGAGCATTATAAGGGAAAGCAATAAAAAATTCAAATCAACTTTTGTTCTGAGATTATCCATTATTTTTCTACAACATGTTAAGTGTGATATCCCTACTCAGTCTTACTCGTACCCAGAAATAGAAATATGACATGAGGAAACAAAGAAAGATACTGCTATTAACCCTTTTGTATTCTTGACTGCAGTAGAATGCATTTCATTTTGAATAAGAGAGTAAAAGCCATCTAAAAGTATCTTCAAGGGATATTGTCAGTAGATGTTAATTCGCAGATTTATTCACAGCTTTGGAAGTAGGCAGTAACTTTGTTTCTTACTTGTTTATCTGTTGTGAAAACAAGCCTGTGTTATCATTGTTTGCAGCACAAATCCAAAACACAGCCCCATACTGGCTACTGTAAAGAAAATTAACTCCATCCCAGCCAAAACCAGAATATTATCTTAATCAGGAATTAAAAAAAAAAAAAAAAAAAAAAAAAAAAAAAAAAAAAAAAAAAAAAAAAAAGCCAGTATCCATTGTAATTGTTATACTATTCTTTCTCGGGGAAGAGATGTGTTGAGTCACTGTTAAATAATTCTCTTAGGCCTAAAACCATCCAAGCCAACTTTTAGCTGTTGCATATACTTCACTTTTATTTACCCGCCCTGCTTATGTCATTAGGGGTCCAAAACAAGAGCAAGACTGGCAATTCAGTCTAGTGAGGGTGAAGGAAAAGAGAGAATTTCCCCCCATCTTTATATCAGACTTCTGTTACAGCACTGAACTATTGAAATTATAACATGCAAAATTCCATTATTTAGTAACAAGAGACATTTCAGCTTTACCCTTCCCCAGTCACTGCATTTTTCAAACAATTACTATTGGCTGTTGTTGGTACAGAGCTTGGATTTATAACAAATCTTGAAAAATCACTAGTGAATTTTGGAAGTTTGCCTAACATGATTTAGATGTTGACATGGATTTGATGTGAGACATATTACACCCATTATTCCAAAAGTGACACCTTATTCCAAAGCTAGGAGTCTGCTTTGTGGTTTGGGATCTGACTTGGCACAAGATTTGTTCTCACCTGCTAAGCACACAGCCTTCTTGTAGCCAGGCCAACATAATAGCAGCAGTAATGCTGGCTGGATCTGGGGTGACCAAATATTGTGAAGAAAGACAAAAGGAGCAGCAGGTGACACTGTGTGACAGGCCTGAGACTGCCAACTGCTGCAGGACCCTGACAAGCATCACTGTGATGTGCTGTCACCTGGGACCTGCTGTTGCTGTGTCCCAGGATGTCTCCCTGATTTGCTGCCTCTTGTCTGCCTGAGCTTGTCTGGAGGCAAAAATGTCAAACTTGTTGCCCTTGATCTCCCCCCTGTTTTGGCACATCACCTGCTCCCCATGGGAGTGTGGTTATTTTGACTTTATGCAAATGGAGAAAAAATGATCTTGTTTGGCTGCTGCAGCAGTGCTGCTTCTCACCCTAAAATGTGCAGTGTAAGTGCCATGAAGTGATGCCAATTCCCACCATAATTTCTTTGCCTTATCTATCATTTGCATGTCTTTGCATGTCTGCAAGGGTCACTGACTGATGCCAGGTTTTGGATAACAGATGTCCTTGTGTTCAGCTTTCTGTTGAACAAAATACCTGCCAGTGACAACCCAGACATTTTTGCTTCTGTAATTTAAATGCACTAAATATGGCATGGAGTCTACCTTAGTGCAGACAATTTGATGTTTTCTTTATGAGACTATTAAAAAGGTGATTAACACATGCACTTTGTTAGGAAAACCAGCAGAAAATCAGACTGCATTTTGAATTTTCCCCTTCTCCGTATCAGTTACAGAATGGTTTTTTTTGCAACTAATGGTTGGTGGTAGAGATGTTGCTGGGGTCCATAATTCATATAGTAGTTGCTCTTTAATTTGTTAGCTGTTCAGGGGGGCCTCCCTGATGACATTTTTTCTGTGGTCTGTTTTTGAGAGGCTCAGAACCAACATCACCATGTTGATATGAAGGATAATGATGAGGAGGAATACTTCCTCCCCTGTCCCTTTTGAATGGAGTTTGTTTTAATATGCTTCAAATTTGCTACACCTCCATTTATAATGCAGTGTTTTGGGAAATGAGCATGGTCCAGTTTTTTTGCAATAGAAATCATCAGGCCTTTGATCTGGAAAGTTGTTACGTCATCAAAAGACACTACTTTTAAAATTGCCAGGCTTTGGTACAAATCAGCTACCTTTTTGAAACAAGAAATATATATGGAGCTCATGTTTAGGAAAGAAAATTAGCCTTGATGATTACTTATTGACTAATCTTCTTCAGAATTATGTTTTTCTCATAGCACTTAGCATGCTGTTTTTCATGTTTATTGAAAATATCCCTTTGTTAGAAAAATAAACTATAATTTATCATTGTATTGACAAAGGTGTAAGTACTTAATTGCCAACTTGTTGATTCCAGTGCTAGTTGTGCTTTTGAAATAAATGCCATATTTTAAGAAATTAATTGAGCTTTTAATGAACAAAAGTTCTCCTGAGCTTCATTTAAAAGTGAAGTAATGTTTCTCAAGGGGCCATCCTCAAGCAATACCTACTAAAGTTGAATTTGTTATACTCTATGAAGATTTCTAGTTCTGCAATATTTTCATAAAGAAATCTCAGGAAATAAAAAATGTTGTATGGGAATTGCTCCAATTAACTGACTAAAATCCATTGACTGGCTCCAGGGTGCCTATTTTTCCATATTGAAAACAAGATCTTATTTTCTCAGCTTGGCCTATAATTTGGCATAGGTGAAAAGCTTTAATTGCTCCATCAATTTTACTGTTTGCTTTAGGTATTTCTTGCCTCTTTTCTTAGGTTTTGTAATTTTTAAATTTCTAATTCTTGTAATGGTTTAGGAATCTCTGTCCCAGTGACTTTTAAGTAAGACATGTTTGAAAATAATGCAGCTGAAAAGCACTTTTTTTGTTCTATACAACAAGGCTCACTTAGCACATTCGTGTATTGCTGAAAGTTTCCCTGACTTCTGTGGATATTTTTATTTTATTTTATCCTTTTTACACACTGGAACTGTGAAGTTCCAGCGTCTTTTAGAAAAGTATCATCATAGCAGTCATCTACAAACAATTTCTGCAGAATTTTTTTGCCAGTTGTAGCTCTGAAATAAGACATTGTTTGAGGTGGTGGAAGCAGGAGTTATGGTAACCAGTGCTGGATAAATGAAGACATAAGATTGTGCCTTAAGTTATCAAATTCCCACAACTATTTCTCACCAAATAAAAATGTAATATAATTACTGTTTCATATTCCATGGTGTTGGAATGTATATTTTCTTGAATACTAGGTTCATCTGAAAAACCAGATTCCAAGCATTAGGGAGGCCTCTGAGTCAGAATGTGTGAAGCTTTACTGATGTCCAAGATAAAAGAGAGTAGCTCCACAAGCAAACTTCATAGTGTGAGCTAGTGTGCTGTTGGGCTTTCATTTAACCAGCAGTGGTGAACAGATCCTGCTCCCCTCCCTCACCTCTGACAGAAATTTCACAGCTACCAAAACCCATCTCGTAGACTGGGGGAAAGATGCTTGACCATTGGCTCCCTAACCACAGATTAAAAAGAAATTCCTGTGAATACATGAGTGAGTCTTTCTTTCTATTCTGCTGCAATACAGTCATGCAGCAGAAGTGAACCCTGGGCAGAATATTCCTAGCAATATTCCTCCTTTTTATGTGTCTTGCCCTGCTGTGAACTCCCTCCTGGTGTCAGTGCAGGGATGCTGGTATTCTACTTGAGATGTTATGGGACAAACTTTTCTCCTTGTGACAGTGGTATGCTGTGAGATTTATGCATTCCCTCTGGGTAAAGGATTAACTCCTACAACAGATTTGATTACACAATCCAACATTAATTTAGAAGCGAGGCTCCACTCCACTGCTAAGGGAAAAAAAAAAAAAAAAGAAGGAGGTTTGGTAGATCCTACCCATTTATTCCAGCTGAGAATTTCAGCAGAAGACTGCTGAAGTGACCTGGGTTGATTTGAGAAGATCATGGTGTTTCTTTGTTAGATCTGACACTTGCCCACTTCTGATGGGAAGGACATCCTCTACTGTTGTGCTGCATTATTGCATGCCAACAGTTTCTCAAACTCTTTTCCACTTCAAGTTAACCCTATACAAATATATTAAGGAATACCTAGAATGCTCTTCATGCTAAGTGCACATCCACCATGATACTAAAAGGGTTGGAAATTATATTCCTTCCATAATGCTGCTGAGAACAGGTACTGAGGCTGTGAAATAACTGTGGTAATTCATAAGTGTCTGTGAAATGAAAAATCACAGAGTAGAGAGAGAATATCTCAAGTACTTAGCATTTGCTGTAGTGTTTTTTATTATCCTCAAAGGCAGGCTAAGGATAATTTCAACTATCATAATTTTCACACACAAAACATTAATAAAAATTGGCTCCTTGTTTTGTGTTTTACTAAAAGCAGCTACTACTTCCCCTTATCCCTTATAGTAATTATATTAAGAAAGTTAATATTTTACTCTAGCAGTAACCAGAAGGATTTAAAATGGCTTCAAGACCACATTTATGAAATTCTTAGTTGCCTGGGAGATTCTGAAACAGCCACTGAAACTGCTGACCTGAAGGCTATGTTTGTAGTTTATGTTTTTGAATCACCTGGGCTGATTATCTCTGGAAGAGGACAAGGCTAATGAAGATGCTCTGTCTCCAGTACTCAATCAATGGTATCCAGAGGCAGCTAAACATCACACCCAGAACATCTGTAAAGACAAGTGTCTTACCTATCTAAAGATAGGTTCTTCCAAGCCCCTTTCCCCACCCCCCCCCCCCATATATTACTGCAATCACTCAGGGTTTATTTGAGAGCTTTACAAAATAGATCAACTTTCTAGTGAAAGGAAATAAATGACAATTTTGGCGACCAATTGCTGTCATTTACTTCAGGTTCTTACTTGAGAACTCATGCCCTAAAAGCTCAGCTGTAAAGCTCTACATTTAATTTGATGCATCCCACCTGTGAACACCTAAATACTGAGTGAGTCACCTGTCACTGCACAGCTTCTGAGGCAGCTCATTAATCCTGAATGTAGCCCTGCTCACATCTGTCCTACGTGTTGCTGCTCCAAGCCCAGTGAATATCTGTCAGGACACAGACAGCTTTCACTTTCACACAATAGATTTTCTGGAAACCCATATAAAAAGGTTTAACTGAGTAACTACCACTAAGTGATGCTTTGTGTTGCCTGTTTGTGGATGTGCACACAGTCACTTTACAAGATTTATCATGTCACTGTCACTGGACAGAAGCTTTTGGAAGATGACAGCACAGAAAAGGTCTTTTACATGTGCAAATATATTGAAATGAGTTGAATATATTGAAATCCTCTCTCTAGACAGCAGGAAGAACACAGTTTCTCCTGTAACTGGGCTAAAAGATTTTGTGAGGTGCTCTGCACTATGTAGGGAACAGCTGTGTGAGTCACTGGTGCCTCTACAGATGTGAATGGGTAGATGGAGCAGGGGAGGTGAGCTTTTCTCTGTAGAATCCCAGCTATTTTTTCTTCAAATTACATAAAAAAGTGAACGTTTACTTAGCTCTCCAGGGCTGTCTGAGACAGGAGTCTGCAGCACAGAGTCTTCTTTTTGTTCCTTGAGTGCCTACTCGTGTTCAGAAGAAACCATTCAGAGTTATTCCCTTTGAAAAAGTGGCTGTATTTAATGTGCATGCCTGAATCATAGAATCATAGAATGTCCTGAGTTGGAAGGGACTCACAAGGATTATTGAGTCCAAGTCCTGGCCCTGAACAAGACCATCCCCAAGATTCCAAGCATTTTCTGAACTCTCAGGTTTGTTTCTATGACCACTGCCCTGGGGAGCCTGTTCCATGCCCAGCCACCTTCTGCGGGAAGAACCTTTTCCTAATACCCAACCTAAACCTCCCCTGACACAACTTCAGGCCATTCCCTCAGATTCTGTCACAGTCACCACAGAGCAGAGATCAGTGCCTGCCCCTCCTCTTCCCCTCATGAGGAAGTTGTGACTGCAGTGAGGTCTCCCCTCAGTCTCCTCCATCCTGAACAGACCAAGTGCCCCCAGCTGCCCCTCACATGCCTTCCCCTCAAGGCCCTTCACCATCCTCACTGCTCTCCTCTGGATGCTCTCTAAGGGCTAAATATCTTTCTTATATTGTGGAGGCCAAAACTGCACACAGTGCTGGAGGTGAGGCTGCCCCATCCTGCTCTATCTCCCTAAGGCTGCCTGAACCCCCACAAGGAGCATGGCAGACGCCCTTACCCTGCAGTTCTTTCAGCTGGCTGTAAGGAAAACAGTAAATAGGTTCATACCTCAGAATATGAAGTTGTTTGAACTATTTCACTTCCTCACATCCAGATTATTTTGGATTATGGAATTGGCTGGTTTTCTTAAAGAGGAAAGCATGATTTCCATAATTTACTGTCAAAGATGACTATTTACTACTCTCCTAAACAAAAACGACCATTTAATAAGTTATTCCATGAATAATTGCACTGCATTTACACATCCTTAGGTGGGATGCAAAGGAGTAACTATATAGCTCACCTTTGAGGCCGTGAGCGGTACTAAAATAATTATAGTCAGCTATTGTGATAGTAGTTGTGGGTCAAAATTCTGTGCCATCAGAAAGCTCTGGTCTTGCATCTGAGCATGATCATCTTTCATGTGTATTGCTACTTCCTTGCTGAGTTTTGGTGAGAACAAAATCTTACTGACCAAGTGTCGTGGTTTGACATGGAAGTGAATTTTTTCCAGGAAGTTGGGTCAAACCAATCAGTGGTCAGGTTTGGATATTGGCACCTGGAGTGACCACTGAAAGTATGGACACGCCTCTGAGAACACAGGGGGTTAAAAGCAAGAACTCCCAGGAGAACTGTCTCTTTGGTTCTGGTCGTCAGAGAGTGCAGACTCCCCCCCCTGCCCAGCCTTAGGCTGGGTGGGGGAGGGGAAGCCACGCGGCCTTGTCCAGGTAGGCCGAGGGGGCTGAGGGTCTGGAACCCAGCCAGCTCCTGTGGACGGAAGGGTGGAGAGAAGTGGAGATGCCTTTGCCCGCCCCCCCCCCCAAGAGGGAAAGAGACAGAGAGCCTGGCGGCACCTGGAAATCTGCCGGCAGAGGAGAAGGAGAAGGGGGGGGGAATGCCCAGTGTGGGAGGCGGAACGCTGGACTGAGATATCGGCCGTCCAGGGAGTCTGAACTTTTAACCCTTTCCAGGAAATGAGGGCTTTTTTAAAGTATTACTCCTCCTTGATTTGTAGTGGAAGAGAGATAGTCCGGGACCTGAGATGTTAGAAGAAGAAATATTTAGGTGGGAGGAGATGATGAAGTAGCTTTTGGCTGGACTTTTCTTGTTAGCCATGGACTGAACCAAAATCTCCTGCAATAGAGACTGCATTTTAGGGGGATGCAGTGGTGACCCAGGGAGACCTGTTTCAGCTTCGAACAGCACAAGAATGGCGAGAAACGAAGAGAGCTGAAGAGGGAATGGTGATACCCTCTGTCTTCGGGAAGAAGATGAGTCCTGTTTTTGGACCCCTCGGCCCCAGGGGAAAATGGGGGGGACTGTAGTCCCAGGATGAAAAACTGAACTGTTGTATTTTTGGGTCCGTGGCAAAGCATCCTTAAAGCAGCCCTATGAGCAGTCTGTCCATGCATGGTGGTGAGAGCACTGTGACATGGAATGGAGAGTGTCACACTGGCAGATTTTTCTTCCGGGCGGTTGCCATGTGTGACAGGGAAACACAGGGGGGCAGCTGTGTTTCCTGGGGGGCCTGTGGTGCAAGAGAGACTTCTCTCTCCCTTGATAGTTTAAGCATAGATTACCTGAAGGGTGGTAATTTGATCAAGAATCCCGGGTGATGTTTCATGGCTGGGTGTGTTTGGAATTGGGAGGAGGAGGGGTGGTTTTAAAAGGTCTTCATCCTGGATTTAGTTTATGTGTTTTCTGTATTAGTAGTAGTTTAATAAAGTTTTTTTCCTTTGTTATTAAGCTTGGGCCTGCTCTGCTCTGTCCCTGATAACATCTCACAGCATTTATTTAGGGAAGGTGCATTTTCATGGGGGTGCTGGCATTGCGCCAGTGTCAAACCATGACACCAAGTCAAGGCTTCTGGCTGAGATCAGTGGTCGTCAAGCTGGGGCTTTCTATTTTGGCACTGGCTTATTTACTTTTCTCTAACAGTAGACTTAATTTTATTTTAATATGGAAAAATTAAGTTGTCTCTGCCTGAAGAAGAAACACAAAAAATAGCAAGGAATTGTGGTTTTATATTTTGCCTTTATTTGCCCAGTTCACCATTGAAAGTTCTTTCCCAGCCACAAGAAGAGACACATTTTGGTGAAGGATAAGGCAAACGATAACTTTCCTTTACAATTTTCCTTGTAATTTTCTGGCAGAATTTCCCTTCAGAAAAAAAAAAATTAAAAAAGGAATAAAAAGTAAACATTAAGAGGTTTCATTAATGTTATCTATACTGCACCATGTGACCATTTCCCTTCCGTTTTTGACACACATTTGAATTATGCTCAAGAATATGAAAGCAACATATTCAGGATTTTCTTAATGCAACAAAATGGCTTTGGAGCTATCCTGGTTGCATAAAAACTGAATTTATGGGTCACACTTCAGCTGAGGCTTTTTGTTGCTTGCTTGTTTGTTGTTATGTGGTTTGGGGAGGGAAAGGGGTTGGTGGTTTTTTGGTAGGTTGGTTGTTGGGGGGGGTTGTCTTTTTTTTTTTTTTTTAATTTTTTTTGGTTGGTTCTTTTTTTTTTTTCTTTTGCTTGAATTGATGTAAGTGTGTTTCAGGCTGGATCCATTGAACAAACTGAAACCTGTGGAGTTTGATTTTTCCTGAAACTATTTTTACACATGAGCTCTTTCTATTTATCTATATAGTTTTCTTTTCTTCCCTTGGCATTTCCTCTATCATCTAAGAAACCAGCTTACAAGGAGAAAGGAAACTGGGTTTTCCTGTCACAGAACAGATCAGATATATGAATTAATAGATAGTGCTGATAATATTTCCATTGAACAGGTCGAAATGAGATGCAGCAGTATTTTTAAGTTGCAAGCGCTCATCTGTAAGCCACAAATTTATATTTTTTTTCAGTTTTTAAGGTGTTTTTAATTGCAACTGAAATGCAGGGTGGCAATACTCTGATTGCAGTAATTCTCTCAAGGTCCTTCTGTAATCTTTGAGCATCATTTTCTTTCAGGTTTTATGAAGCCTTGGGAAATACAGTTATTCATTTGCTGAGGGAAACAGGGAGGATGTTGTTTAATATTTTGCTTTGTTTATACAGTGTCATTTGAAACATTTCAGGGCTCTGATTAAACTAGAGGAAATGACTTTATAACTAGAGTTTCTGAAGGCAATATGTTCTGGGACATGTACTCGAGACTTTCTCTGCCTCCAACAATTTTGTAAATAACTTTAATATGGTTGTGAATGCCATGGCTGTGTATCAGCAATGTCTAGAGCATTGTTTGGGGGAAGGAAACGGAAGGAATGTGAGAACATTGTGTTCAAGCTCCTGACAAAAAATATGAATTTATCCTTTTAATGGATAGCTTTTGTTTCTTCAAAGTAAAGAAACAATAAACCAGAAGTCTTCTCTTGTAAAATTCCTTTTTAGGTAAAAATCTGTGTTGATGCACGAATCTTGGATCACTCACTGAATCTTGTTTAAATGAAAGCCATATCTGAAGTTCCTGAATTAATTCCACTTACACTGAAATGTTAGCACAGCTTAGATTAAGACATATTAAAAACCTTGCACTTCATTAAGTTGTTATTAATAGAATTGCCATAGCAGGTCATCTTGAAGAAACACATTGTATTATTTTTATCAGCAGAATGTGACCATTTTAAAAATAACACTCAATCTGAAACAAAAGGTACTTGGAATAAGTATGATTAAAAATTTAATACAAAGATTGGCAAATTAATTAAGATGGGTGGGATGATTTTTCCTAAAGATTGTCTCATTGACAAAGAATTAATGGCACTGATGCTGCTCAGGGGGACACAGCATGGAATGCTATTGGCTCTCCCTCTGCCCAGGTGTTACCAACACCAGTCGTGGCAGAGCTGTGCTGGCAGAGGGGTCCCAGGAGCTCACAGATGGAGCTGGCCTGGCTCTCAGGATGCTGCAGGCGCTGCCTCCTCGCTGCTGCCTGGGTGCCAAACCCTTGCTGGCCCTGCAACGCTCCCAGGAGCTGCAGCAGCTGCAGAACTGGCTTTGTTGGCCTGAACTGGTGCTTTCCTGGCAGCCAGAGAGGGGAGAGGGGAGAGGGAAGGGAATGGAATGGAATGGAAAGAGAGAGTGGGAACAGATAATGTAGAGAGGATGATGGGTTATAACCCAATCCTGCTGGCACACCATGGACTGCCTGTGCCAGCCTTTACTTGGAAAGTTTCAGGGAGTTGCTGCAGTTCTCTTCACCAGGATTTTGATAGTTTTAAATGCCACTAAACTCTACTAAATGCTGCAATTCCCAGTTAGCCACCCTAGACAAACTGTTTGATTTAGCAGCTGGAAACCAAGGACAGTTGTTTGAGTTCAAGTGATTTGGGAGGGAAAGGGGAACCACATGAGTGCAAATAATACCAAGAGATTGTCAAGCAGCAAAAGCACTGAATTATGATGCAGAGATAATCAACAGTGCCTGAAGTCCAAGCAGTAGCTGCCTATCTGATTTTCTCAGAGGCCTCTGAAACAGCTAGAACACTAAAGTCAGAAGAAAAAATTGGTTCAGAATTGTTTGGTTCTTCTTTTTCAAAGTTTTCCAAGCCTTTTGCTTGAATTGAGGCCTATAAAACAACCTGAGCTTAAATTTTGGACTCTGCATGGAACATTGTATCAAAATACATAACACAAATGAGGTTGGTATGCACAGGCGAGGGGTGTATTGCATTGTGTTCAAAACAAAGCACAGAATTCAGGGATGCGTGGGTGGATGCTGTGCAAATGACCAAAATTAAATCAGTTGACTTGGCATATCCCAAGTCAGTTGACGTGGCATGATGAGCTGGTTATTGGCTATGACTGTTGTAGGTTGGGTTGGTTCAGTTAGGGCTTTTATTAATGTTAGTTAAGTTGGTTCTCTGTACCCCTATTTTCCCCTCACAATGGTTTGCTCCAAGTTGTTTACCACAGGAGCTCTTGTCACTCAGACATGTCAATCTCCTCACCTCACACAGTTTTCTCCTTATGTGGTTCTGTTAGTCAAGGTTTGTCACTCCTTGTTGGGGTGTCAATATTGTAACCACTCCCTGCTTCTTCATGAAAATTCTGCATCAATCACCCCACCTTTGCAATGCTATTTGTCCCAGAACACTGTACCCACCTCTGTTATGTTCCCACAGGATGTTATAATCTATGCCACTCCCCTGTTGTCTGTCCCTATTGGGCGAGCGGGTTTTCCACCCCTGTCCACCCATCCCCTACTTAACCCAATGCTTTCTTTGTCCCGTTGCCATTTTGCCTTGCACCGCGCCGGGAACGGTCGCTCCGACCATCGCTGCGACCATGCATGGAATAAAAGTTCTCACTTTCACAGGCAAAGCGTCCTTCTCTTGTCCCTTTGCTTCCTCTCAGCATGAAGCTACCGAAGCTGTGCTGCCCACGCTGGGACACTCAGAACCCTGGAGTGCCCGTTCACGTGGCGGCTACGATCTCGCAAAGGCAGCTCTAGTCGGGGCTTTTCAACTGCTTGAGGTTGTAGCAGGTAAAAGCCACATATGACCAGAAAAAGAAAAGGGAGTCTGTAATGAAACTAACATTTCTGTTTTAAAGTATAGTTGTTGCCATGGTGACCTCTGTAATGGACACATTTAATCCTAAAATTCAGCACTGCATCTGAACTGACTTGAACAGTAAACAGGATGTCAGTGCTTGCAAACCATTTGAATAACTGAAAAGTTCATCCTTCCCAGCTTAGATGGAAGGGCTGCATGTACATAAACTGATGATGAAGGATATTTCATATACCTAAAAGAGATAAGAATAGCACAACTTATAAGGAAAATAAAAGGCTGAAACAGAAATCTTTGAAAACAGTTTTTGCAAGCCCAAGGTTTGTGCACTAAACAGTGATTTAACATGCTTCTGTTTACCAGGCTTTTTGAGCATGGAGTCACAAGATAACTGATCTGTCTCTGGTTTAAGTCCTGAGCCATATCTGTTTTACTTAAGATTGGCTTTTGCCTTGTTTTAATCCTCTGTCTTGTACCAGAATGGAAAAATTAGATGACACCCTGCCAGTTTCTAGGACAAGTAAGAATAATACTATTTCTGGAGATGGTGTGTCTCATTGTAGGTTCATTATTCTTTCTAAATTATTATGACTTAAAGCATAAATCTGATAAGTTTTCATTTTACAGAGTCTGAATTTCATTTTACAGAGTCTGAAACATTGGGTTTTTTTTTTTTTTTTTTTTTTTTTTATCCTGCTATGCTTTGGAAGGAGCAGAGAAGTTTTATAATGTTGTGACTAAGTTATTTTATTTGCATTAGGTACCTCAGATTTCTACTTTATTGTTTATGCTTCAGATAAAACAGAGGCAAGATGACTTAACCCTTAAATTTCCTGCAAAGTTCCTCCTGTCAAAGAGAGCTCAACACACTACAGATGTTTAAGATCCTCCCTTTGGAGATCACAGAGTGTAAAAGGAATTAAAACAATACAGGCATTGATTTACACTGCTTTTAAATTTGATAAATTAATCTTTTTTCCATTCTGCAGACTGATGCTGTGAACATACCACATGCCAGTGGGGTTCATTGAGGGAGAGTACTAAAAGTTCATTTTGCTGCTCGATCTCAGTGTAAAACAAGGGCTACTCTGGAAAGCTGTGCTACCCTGAGAGCTTGATCCCAGCTCAACTCCATGCCTCTAGTGCTGGAAATTCAGAGCAACCTCTCTGTTCTCAGCGCTAAGCCTCCTAATCCTGAGGGACCTGCACAGGCTGGAAGGTGGGCCAGGAATAACAGCATCAGGTTTAACAAAGGCAAGTAGCAGCTCCTGCACTGGATGACACAACCAAAGAGCCCAGCACAGGCCCCGTGTGCCTGGGGAGCCTTGCTGAGAGGGACCTGGGGACCCTGGTGCACAACAAGGGGTCCCTGAGCCAGCAGAGCAGGGCTACAGCAATGAGGAAAATCAGATTCTGGGTTTCACCCACGGGGGCACAGCTGGCTGGGATAGAGATGGGAGCATCCCTCTCTGCTCAGCACCTGTCAGGCTGCCCCTGAAGTGCTGTGTCCAGTTCTGGTCCCCACAATTCAGAAAGAGGTGGACAGACTGGACAGGGTCCAAAGGCAGGCTGGAGGACCTGCCCTGTGAGTAATGAGTGAAGGCAAAAGGTCTTTTCCTTCTGGAGAAATGAAGATAAGGGGACCTTATCACAGTTTCCCAGTACTTTAAGGTCATCTACAAGGATGACTGAGGCTCTCCCTTCACCATAAATCACATGGAGAAGACAAGGGGGTGTGGGTGCAAGTTGAACTGGGAGAGGTTTCATCTCGACACAAGAGAATTTTTTACAGTGACAACAGTCATTCAGAATAACCCCATGGGACATGGTGGAGTTTTTTAAGGGACAAATGAACAAGGTGCTAGATAATCTCAGCTAGGCAGACTTTTCCACAAAAGGTTGGATGAGATATCTTTTGAGGTCACTTTCAATCCATGTTATTCTACGATTCTTTAATTCAATCCTTTCAAAAACAAGCATACTCACATTTTCAGGGTGTCTGGACTGTTGTAGTTAATCATATTTGATTGCAATGAACCACTTCATTATGCCTCAGTGTGCTAGGAAATACCTGCAAAGTGGAGTTATGTTAACTAAAGAATCAATGAGGTAAGAAATAAACTAAGCTGTGCTTGAGATGTGAGAAAGGTAAAGGAATCATCTAAAATTGAGCTAAGCAATGAACTAATCACTCATGTGGACATTAGAGCTACTGTTCCTATTTATTTCCTATTTTTTTTTAGTATGGTGGAATTCACCCTTTTCATGAATTAAATTGCCTGTGGAAGCAGAGTGAGCCTGGAGCTGCTCCTGGCTCAGAGAGGGCTGGAGGGCACGTGAGAGCTGAGGCTGGCACTGCAGGTGGCTCAGTAAGGAAATCCATTTAGTGCACTGGCAGTGCAGGAGAAAGAGCAGGGCAGCAGTGCCTGTGGCAGGCCAGGGAGCCTTTCAGCCACCTTAGCCCCAGAATCTGGGTTTTGCCAGGAGCCTGTGTGCCTGCACCCCTGGTGCTGGGCTGTGCTGGGAGCTGCTGGCTGACCGGGGGCCAGTGCAAGGAGGGCAGCTCTAAGGGACAGGGCTGCAGCCACTGTCACAGGAGTGGCCAGGGGACACTGCAAGAGCTGGGGCAGGGGGTGAGGTGTGCCTAAAGCAGCCACTGCAGCCCAAACTCACAGCTCCCAGCTGAACCGAGGTGGCCTGGCTGGAAGCAGAGGGGAGCTGTGAGGTGTGCTGGCATGTTCCCTTCATGCTTGTGGAAGAGAAGAGGGTCTGTGTGGGGAAAGGCAGTGAGCAAAGTCCTGCCTTGGAAACACAAGAAGATGTGTTCCTTGCCAAAGATAAATATACTGGGGTTTTCCCTTTGATTACACAACGTTCAATTATCATGGAATTAATATTTTTTCCCTTTTCCACATGTGGCTTCCTCTTGGTATTCTTACATGTCTCTCCCTTGTGGTGTCCCTACCCTTGTGAATAGCCTTTCAGAAGAAAATTTAGGTCAGAAGTTAGAACCAAAGTTTTCTATTCAATATAAATATTTAGGTTATAGCTCCGTCTTCTCTCCAGCTCTTTGTCTAAACACTGTTCAACTCATGCATGACTTTTTTTTTACTGATAAAATTTCTCATAGACCCTTTTTTGTTGAATTCTATCTTCTATGTGTTGGAAGCAATGCCATTGTTTAGGCTACTTCAAAACTGACATTTACTAATTTTAGGACATGATAGATAAGCTCAAGTTGAAGTTTTTACATCAATGTACTTGCAAAGAAGCTGTGGAAGGTGGGGCTGATTTGCTTCCACATTGAGAAAAGATGCAGTAATAAAAACTGACTGCCAGGCACTGAGAATGTTCACATGTTGTGCTTTGGGAGGTTGGATTTAAGATGAATCTTAGTTATTGCAAACTTGCCGAATAACAAATGGACGGAGATAGCAGTGGAATTTTTCAGTTATAATCAGGATAATTTATCCATTACATTTTCTTAAAATGAATATAAAAGTGGGGACCTAAAGTATATGTAAAAATATAACCATAAAAATGCCTTTATTCTTTAACAGTCTGAACATTAGATGTCCCCATAAAGCATTCCATTCTATCTAACAATGTCCTGTCTTTTTGAAACAAAAAAAACCTATAAAATTAAGTATCTACCAGTAATATCTTCTAGATATTGAACTTAAAACAGACAATAGTTTATCTAAGCACTATTGTTTATCAAAACAATGTCTTACAGTGAAGTCTGGGAATTGCAGACACCATATTTTATTATTTGTCTTGTTTTTGAATGTTCTTTGCCAAGTGAATTTACTAAATGCCCACTATCCCCGGTGCATACCGAAATCCCCTAATAAGATGAAATTATTTTTGCATTACTTACTTCATGTCCATTGAGCACTTTAAAAATTATCAAGAGACTGCTTTTAAATTTGCAAGCTATTTAAATATCAAGTATGTAGGGCAATATCCTTTCAACTGAATCAGTTCCATTATTTTGCTTAGGCAGCATAAAGGAGTCAGCCTTTGGCAGCATCTGTCCAGCTGGGAGTATTCCTAATGAAAGGGAAATTTCAGCTGGAATGCAGTTTGTTTACCCACCTTCTTTACCAATCAGTCACACCAAGGTAGACATGAAGTGAGGAGAGACAGAAGAGTGCAGCTCATTTGCACTTGGTGTTGGGTGATGTGAGGGGAGATTTGCCAGCAGAAATGGGGAAAAGTGATGATCATCAGGCCTTAAAAATATCACTATAAGAGTTTCTTGGGTTTTGAGTTTAAAAAGGTACCCTTTGAGGGTATAAGTCCTTCTGGGCTAGTCTGCAGCCCTGTGACTCCAGCTCTGCCCCTGACTAGAGTGGAGAGTGGAGAAGGCAGCATCCCCAGCCGTGAGCCACACCACAACCCGCACAACCATGGCAGCCCAGCCTGGGCTGGTGGCCAGTGCTCCTGACCTGCTTTCTGGGATTTGGTGGAAAAGTCAGAGGCAGGACTGGTGGGTGCTTTTCTGAAAAAAAAAAATAAAATTAAAAAGTAAAAAACCCCTCTTTTTTTTAGAAGCTTCTTGTGGAGAAACAGTGATAGCTATTCCAGCAGAGCAGCCAGCCTTTTCCAGCTTTGCAGGATGCTCTGTTGAGAAGACAACCTGCAGCTCCACCACTGATGCTGCTCCCTCTCATTCACAGGTGCCAGCACATGGAGCTGCTACCCCTTCCTCCTTTGTGATCTCTGTGCTGTCTAGCACGAGACACCATCTGGAACTGCATGTGGTCCATCAGATCCACAGCCATCTATTCAAATTAGCAGGTGGTGTTATCATTTGGAAGGCATAAAGTTGTGGCCACCTTATACAGAGTAGATTGCTTCTCACTTCTTACAATGCCATAAGATTCCAGCAAGAGCATTTGCTATATGGAATTACAGTGTTAAAATACCTTATCTATTTTTGTCCCAGAAACTGAAGTCTTAAGTCTTAATCTGAAAGATACCCAAAAATCTTTTCTGCATCTGTAGGAGCCAAGAATAGCAGCAGCGGCAAGAAAAAAAGCTTTCTGTTCTGCTGAACTCTGAAAGTTTAGAAAAATGTTCTTCATTTACAGCACTAGAAAAGGAAGAGCTGATAGTTGACTCCTTGCCCCAAGCCCTAGCACTGGGGTTTGCACTTGGCAGGAGCTGTTTCTGAGGATATCTGAACCCACATTTCCCCCATATCAGCCCAATGTGCCAATTTCTGACTGCACAGCCTCGTCTTCTCTAGGCTGTCAAGCCTTAATAGGAGAGAAAGTTGATATGTGGTTAGTGGAATTATGTGAGTCTCCAAAACCAGTGCCATCCTTCTAACTCAAAGCATCTTTTGAGTGCTCTTTTATTTTAAAATCCAGCTTCCGTTGCTCTCAAGAGACTTGGACACCAGTTGCCTCAATTGCAGTTCTTTCAGCAATTACTGCTGGCAGTACTTGCTCTTAAATGGTGATTAATTGTTTTCTTCCTGTGATTTTTCACATTTTAAGTATATTGAAGGTAATTTGTTTGTATGATCACAGATGTTGCGTATCTTCTCAAGCTCACTGCCTTCTACCAGAGTGTGTTTACTATATATTGTAAGTCCTAGAAATTACTTTCAAGAAAAGCAAAATCTAAGGAGAAAAAATATCATTATTGCTGGAAAACTAATGATACCTGGAGAACATGACTAGGTTAATGGTTAGACTTGATGATCCTGGAGTTCTTTTTCAACCTTAATTATTCTATGATATGTTACAGTGACTGTTAGCATCTGAACTAAGAAGTCATAAATAAATATTCAAAGTTGCTCTACCATTGTTTTCTTCTCAAACTTGTTGGTAATGGGTTGGTTTTATTACTTTGCCCAAATAAATTTTGCCTGATGTCTGTACCTCCATCTGTGAAACTTCATTGACATTATCTGAGGAAAGTAGGAGCAGATGGAAAACATTTTAGCTCCATACTCACTGAGCACAAGATTAAAAGAAAGGCCATGGTGCATTTTTAGTAAAGGAGGTGATTACACACGGAGCACTCCTTTGCTGTCTGAGAAGCAAGCCATGTAATTTACAGAGCAATCTGGACTTCTTTGGTCAGCTGGTTTCAAAAATAAATTCTCAATTCTGTTGAGAATTCTTATTCTTATTCTCCTCCTAGGCAATTCAGGGAGTCCTTGATAATCAAAATCAGCTCTCTGTTCTATTACATATTAACACTGTAAGTTGTTGCACTTGGAATTGATGAACCCTTTGTTTATTATGTTAGAGGAGTCATATGCAGCTGTTCTTCCCCCAAGTGATTCATCACCACATGTGAGAAATGCATCCTACATTACACAGTAGCTGAATGAGTTTCCTGTTTGCCATTCAATCTTCTAACAATTAAAAAATTATAATTCAAAAAATTATTAGGCATCAAAATTAGGTCAGAGTGCCAATAAACCCAAAAGTTATCACCAGAGAGCTTTCAGTATTTCAGTAAGGAGTGTGATGGAGATATGCCATTGAAGTTCCCCAGGTGTATTATTATTATTTACTACAAATAGATCTGTTCACAGACAAACATTCTAAAAAAAACCCCTACCAAAATGTTCTACACACTGCAGTGGAGGGTGATAAATGTTTCACATACAGCATAAGAAGTTTAAGCCCTCTGCAGAGCATGTCTCAATCACTGAAGTGGTCCACAGGTATCCTGTGGGATCTTGGACAAGGTGTTTTATTTCTCTGGAGAAAAGTGTATCCCGTAGACTTGCCAGTTGCTATATTCAGAAGAATGAGGGATGGCTAAAGAAACACCTTGTGCTATAAAAGCAGTGGTGCTGTTATATGATAGGTTAAGAAATAAGCTTGTACTACTTTTTAAAAAGTCACCCTTCCCTCATATCATCCCCATCCCTTCAATCCATGGCTCTCTTCCTACTGCCATGATGGGGGCCAGGGGAAAGCTGGCCCTGAGGACAAGCAAAATGAGTTCTTCTAAGCCAGTGAAATGAGCTAGGGCCCTCAGGGTCTGGGATGACACAGTGTGACACAAAGCAGGTGATGGGAATATGTACACAAAGAATATGGGAAAGGGAGGGTTTGATTCGCACGATAGGCAGAGGCTAAATCAGCACCAGTGAAAACCACACATTCCTGTTGCTTATGTTTAGTGTGTTTTGTCAACTATTGTTTTTATATCAGCATATGTATATATTTATATATTTTTGGTATCAGTGATACCAAAAAGAGGAAAATTCCACTGCTATGTATTATTTAGCTGGGGAACTGTGATGCCTTGCATCAGTAAAGGCTGCTTTTGCAATAGGAGTGCTCGCAGATATTGCTTTACCAGTAGCCTCCTTTCTGGCTGCAGTGTGCTTTATTGGACTCTTAGAAGCTGAGAGTTAGGGAAAATGCTTTGTGCCCCAACTCTCCTCTCATAAAACAGAACTGACCCTTCTTCATCTCATGCTAACACTGAGAAAATTAACACTTCAAGCAACTGAACTTTGGAGACGCCATGGTAATGACAGCTACAAAATATTTCAGTTCCACTTTGCACTGAAATCAGTCTAACTGCAGGCTGAGCTGCACAGTGGTGATTCCTCTGGTCAGTGTGCAGCCCACACACCCATTACACAACTTTTTTTGTGCCATTTTGGGGTTCCCACCAGTGCAGAGTAACTCTGTACATCCCATCAGTGACCTGTGCTGAAGTGACTTCTGCCATTTCAAAATCTCCAGTTCCCTCACAGCTTTGCAGGTATCTCTCTGACTGGACTGTAATTGCTCTTCCTTTGTGCTCATATATCTCCTTCCAAATCTTAGCAATATTAGTGTGTCTCTTTAACTGATAATGTGGAAATTTTCTTACTCAGAATCATAGAATTAGAAAATTAACTAGGTTGGAAAAGATAATTGGAGACCATCAAGTCCAACTTATGACTTAACACACCTAAATTATGGAAAAGTTTGTCCAAATAGCTTACAATAGCGTTAAAATTATTTTAATAGGCCACCTTGCTTGTTTGGCTTAAAAAAGGGCAAAATACTTAATGCTGCCTGTAAAATCTATCTATAATTAAATTTTCCAAACCCAAGTACCCTGTCCTTTATGAAAGGGATTTCCAAATTTCACATGCAATATCTTGGTTCATTTTAACTGATGCAAAAGTTTTTATACTGATCTTAATAAAAATATTTATCATGTAGTATACCTGCATGGCTTATTATGCATTTAATTACACCCAGTTCCCTAAACTGTAAGATGTTAATGGTTACTTAAACTGAAACTCCACTCTATCTTTAGTAGTATTAACATGTATTGTATGTTAACATATTGTTTGGATAATTTGATTTCAAAATCATGTCTTCAGCAGTTTTAGTAAGTTTTCTCTAGGGACATCTGGGAGGATCAGGGAATAAACAGACTTTCCTTTCAGCCTGGACTGAGAGGTAAGTGGAATTACCCTTAATATTGTCTGCATATCATTTCTGCTGCTGAAAGAAGAGGTATCCTGCCCTACCTGGAGCCTACTTGCTTATCTAGTCCTTTAAATACTGCTTGCCCTTCTTTAAAAAGAGAAGGTAGATAATCAATGTATGCCAATTCTGGTAGGAATATTAATACACATGTATGAATGTAATATAAAACAGTAAACACTTTTATATAATCATAAATTTAAAAAATACATGCATGTATAAAGAGTTTCAGGAAAGCATCAACCATTTTGAACTTACTGTGAAGCAGGACTCAGTTTCATAACTGTTTTTTTCCTTGCTTCTTTCAACTTTATTCAGAAAATTAATAAATGTCAAAAATTGCATTTACAAATGTAAGGGAAGTCTCTGGTATTTGCTTTAGCTCACTGTGAAAAATCCATCACTTGTTTTCTGGCAAAAAAAATAACAATAAGCCATAGGAATCTACTTCTGAAGCTCTTGTTAAAGCTTGTTCAAATCATATCCAAGGACAGAGCTGAGAGGAGAGGCATACACAGGTTTTTTAGCCCTCAGTATCCTTCATATTTTTGAGTATGCAAGGATTTACTCATAGCTTTGAAGTCTTACAAAAACATGATAATACAGGTAGCATGAACACATTGTCATAATTTAAATCAGTCATGCTTTAGTATACAAACAATATCCCTTTGGTATCCTTTTTTTTATTAGGAACAGGAGGAAGTACCAGGAATTTCTACCCACAGTTTTTCTTGTAATGAAAATATCTCACCTTTCCTCCTATGGCACAACTGGGTCCTTCACATCACTTGGCAACTGGTTTGCATGGAAGAAAATGAGAACTGGTCATAGACTTCTGCTTTTTGTTTTATTACATTTATGTAGAAATAGTATGAAAAAACAAAAGTATCCACTTCTAACCTTGACTACAAAAGAAGATAAGACAGGTGGGCAGTCCTCAGATTTAAAGGAGGATGTTCAAAAAGGTCATGTTCATAAAGCAACATCAATTGCTTTCACAGCAAAAACTAGTGAACTCAACCTCTTCTGGAAGAAAAAAAAATCTGATTATAATTCCTCATTCTCATTTCCCTTTTCTGTCTTCTGACAGATACTCAGCAATGACTGGAAAATATTCATCAGCTTTCAGGTATGACATTCTCCCTAAGAGTCCACTTTCCTACTAAGAGTAAGAAGGAAATGAATATATATAAACTCACACATGGATAAGCTTCACAGTAGCTTTCCCTGACTGGTCATGCTCACAATTTGCTGTTTCATGCACTCATTATTAAGAATGATTAAAATGTTTGTGATAGTCCCTTCAAGAATGAATGTGTAGAAATCTAATGCTGCATTTCATGTTATGCAGACATTTTAGCATTGAAGAAATGCAAGAAAGCGCCAAAGAAGATACTGACATTTGCTAAATGAAAAAAAAAGGTAAACTTGCACATTCTTTACCAGGAAGGGTTTTTCACATGAAGCCAATAGAACTGGACCAAGTTTGCTTGTTTGTTTGTTTTCCCCCCACAGGCAGTCCACAAGAGAAGGGAGAATCCAGAAAAATGTTGTCCAGATGGAAAACACTATGTCATATATATCTTTCTGCCCTCTTTCATACCATTGTTGAAGTTTAAATAAGTCTAGGGTAGATTATAAGCCATTTTATCAGTTTCACAACACATATTAAAATAATGTAAATAATATAACAAAATAACAGAACACTGCAGAAAGCAATAAAGCCCCCCTTTTTTTTTCAGAAGTTGTGAATACAGTGTTCATGTAATATTTTCTAAATCATTTACTGTATTCTTAGGAAAGAGAATACAGAGAGAGAAGTTAAGCTTTACAAAAATAGCCTTACTCATTCCCCTTTTCTACTTTCTCCGGGTACACAGAAAATGATTATTTTATGCTCACAAGTTTAAAAGTAAAAGGAAGGAACAAAACACAAAAGGCAAAAGACATTGTGACAGTAATAGTACTATGTTAATTTCTATTGAAATACTGTATATAAGATCAAACAAATGCAAAATCGAAGTGCTAAGATGACTGGTGAATAGATTAAAAGCAACAACAACAACAAAACTCAGCAAAACCATTCAGCCTCATTATTCCTCAAATATTTTGCTCTGATTTAAAATCTAGACTTTTCCACTACATCATTAGCACCAAATCTTTGGGGGTTTGTTTTAACTTTTAGAGTGCAGCTCAGTAAACATTTTACAGTGAACAAAATTTTTTTCATAGGAACCTTTGAAAGATGTACTCAACATGAATTTCAGCTAAAGAAATATCTATTTAGTGTAGCCACAGGGCCAGTAATAAAAGCTGCTTAGGAGATGAATCTCAGCAGAAAACTTCAGCAACTGATCTTCAAAGCAACACACCTAGTAAAAGCCAAATTCTTGGCTTGGGTTAGTCAATCTGGAAAAAGCTCTGCTTCACTCCTTTTCATTTGTTCAAGCTTTAAAAATCCCAGAATATAAACTTTTGGACTAATGTACTGATTTCACATGGTAACTTTTCCTTAAATTGTTTTGGAAATTGTGAATAGCCCATGCATGGAAGCTATTTGGTCTCCATATCAGTTGTTTACAAATCTTCCAGACACTACTGGCTCTTAAACTTAGTTTCATTTTTGGGGGACAACATGGCATATTAGGCTTCCAAAAGAAACAAGTTCAAACTTTTCTTTCAAAACCCATGAATGAAAATTGACCATTTAAAAAAAAAAAAAACATAATTTGCCCTTTTCAATTGTTTAAAAGAAAATTTCTATCCAGTAGCTTACCTTATTTTCTAGTTAGATAAATCAAAACGTTTTTTCAGTCTTAGGTCCTCATTTTCTCTTTGGAGTATCAAAAACTTCAGCACTATTCATTTGGGAAACCCATACAAGTAGTTTCTAAACTGCTGAGTAATTTCAAATTATAAACAAGTTCTGAGGAAATTAAAATATTTTTGTGATATCTCTGCAAGCAGTAAGACACCGTTCACTACACTTTCTAAAGGAATGTAGACTCTTCAACATGCTACAGATTTACTTGCTATTTGCTTCACTGAGGTAAAAGCAAGTGGTTAAATGGAAATTAACATTTCAAGAGTAGCCAAGTGATAAGAAATGCAGGAAAATATGTGGGATATTTCATTTCACTCAAGTGGCATTATCTCAGCAGACACATTACATTATCTCAGAAGATAGATTCTGTTCTATTGACACTGTTAACTGCTATTTGTTTCCTAGTGAAGCAATGCCTCACTCTTGCAGGATGGCAATGGCCAGCTAGTCATTATTTGGAAGGAGCCTTGTTATCTCCAGTCCTTTTTGCTTTGTGTAAGCTTATGTAGTGTGTCATCAGCAGTGACAAGCTTCTCAGAATATTGCTAACTCCTTCATTTTCCTCCTAAAAAGAACAAATACTGTTCTACAGTCAGCATTTTGACTTAATCCGAAATGGTGGCGAGCCTATGACATGTGCAACTGCAGACAAAAAGTAGGCAAAAATACGAAACTTTATGTAATGCTAGACTTAATGCCAAACTTTAAGTTAAACTTTAAAACTCATGACAGCATTTTCCAAAACTTGCAATAATTTTATATCCATATCCTGCTTTATTTTTGCAGCTATTATTTATTCAGTCATTCAAAATGTGAGTTTTCTGCAAGAAGGGAGTGCTGCTCAAATGCACAAAAGGTATGTATGGTCTTTAGTTTCATAAGGTGTGAGGAAATCTAAACTTCGAATTTCCTGAATCTCTTCCAAGAAATATTAAGCCTTAATACCATTTCATACATTGTTTACATCTTCCAGGTGTTGTAAAAATGGTACATTCTGGTTTTTGCACCGTATAAGAGTGGTACATTAGGACATTTTCTGAGTTGTTTTGCTGATGGCCAGCTAAGACATCTGGCTAAAAGTACAAGAGGAACAGAAAACAGGAATATCTGCCATTCTTGTAAGAAGACAGGTAGAACCAACACACTTTGCTTCCTCTCTCCACCTAGGTCTGCAGATGTTGCTCTCAGCCTGGAAGGGTGTGGATAGTGCTGTTGAAGAGGAGCCATGGATAAAACAAGTACCTCATCACTAACTCAGTACCTCTAGCAGGGTATTTTGTCCCTCTGTCCTTTTTGCACATGTGTTCTCACACATCCTATCATGCATGTAGGATTGTCCTATGCAGGGTCAGGAGTTGGCCCTGATTTTTAGAGTGCCTTCCAAGTCAGAATATTCTCTAATCCTATGCTTCTATCCTAATACTCTGGTACTGGGGCACTGCTTTAATGCCAATCAGTCTGGTTACCAGACAAAACAGACTGGCTGCCCTGCAGCACTCTTGGGATTGACTGTCATTCTGGTGATGAAGTGTCTCAGGGCAAAAAAATTTAGTGAACTAGAAATACAAATAATTAATAAGTCTTTGAACCTTAGGAGAATTATGAATCTTGCATATTTGGGGATATGAAAGGATAAAGTGTGCTCTTTTTTTTCCCTTAAGAGATAACTGAATAATAAGTTACTGAAACTGTAGAGGACTGTTTTGCCTTCTTGTTACTTAAGTGACCTTCTAAAAATTATGTGTCTTGATAGTGCTTCCACTTGCTGCTCTTCTGATAAGGGCACTATGCCTGGAACTGTAATTAGGAGAAAAAATATCTTAAAATAGGCAGTATACTGCCTTTCCCAAGAAATAGCTAAAGCACATCTATATGATTCATGAGAAATATTCTCAAATATATGTCTTGCTCTCTACCAACAAATGCTTGTGTAACTGCAAATTCATGGATACACACTCAGCAGTACGCATAAAAGCAGTGCAATTGACTTCAAACACAATTTTAAATATGCATGCATGTAAGTATTTGCAAAGATTCAATCTTTGTAGACATAAGCTCTAGTTCTTTTTAAGGTAAATAGCCCTTCTTATAAAGCTCAGCCAGCCAAATGTGCATGCCAATTTTCTACCTTTAAAAAGTGGCAGCACCAAGGTGGAGACTCAGCCTGACAGTTCCCCTTTGGCAGTGCTTGGAAATCAGATCTTTCCAAACAGCCACTTTTGCCTCTTGCCTGAGAAAACCCACACACAAAATCTTTAAAGGATCTCTCTCTTTTCTGTCCTATTGGGCCAGACAGCCTGAGGTCAGACAGTCCCCAAACCTCTTAAGGTTTCATTGAAACCATTTGCTTCCTAAATGTTTTTAAAGCAGTTTAATTTGGTTGATTATGAAGAAAATAAAAACGCAGTTTGACTCTTTGTTAAGCGAGAAAAGAGAATAACTGCAATGGTTGCAGCCACAAACCTTGTATGCAGAAAGTTATTACTCTATTGTATATACTAGAACATGGTCCTCTCCTTCCCTCTTCCCCTTCTCACAGGAGATAGAAGGATGGATAAAAAAGAAAGGAAAACATTTGACAATATTAATTTTAGAGGCAAAAAACCAGCCATTTGGACCTTCTCATTCTTGTATCACTTGAGTAGGAAAAAAATCAGGTGACCCAGTTAGGCAGGGTGCTTGGTTAAGTCATTGGATCCATATTTATATGGAAATTTCTTAATACCATTTTGACAAGATGAAAAGCTTTCAAAGTGTAGGAAATGTAATTCATACACACTTGAATGCTTTTGCACTGTCACTCAAATGAAAAGCAACTTTGCTGCAAATAAGATTCATATTTCCAATTCTTAATTTGTTATTTGAGGTTGGTTTAGTCTGAAAGTTGTCTTTGTGGTAACAGGCCTGGCACATGTATCTATTCCTCTGATGGTAAATTATGCTGTGAATTAACCTTTTGAATGCTGTGTCAATATCCAGAGCTCTGCTTTTATCTGGTCATAGAGTCAGATTCAGTCCTGTACGAAGCTGGCTCTCTACTCCACAGGGTTGAGTTATGGCTCAGCAAAAGTCAAGGACTGATCCTGTAAAAGAACTGTAGTTGCCATAGTTTTGCTGTTTATTATTAGTACTGGCCTCATGGCACAAATAATCCTCTTTATAACTGGGCTCATTTGCTTTCACTATTTTTGACATTTTTGACATGTTTGACATTGTGCAGGGAGAAATTTGACCTCATACCACATTAAGTAGTTTCTTTTTGCTCTGTAAGGAAAGTTCAATGGATAATTTATTGTGAATATGTGAATATGTATTATTCATTAATCATATTATATATGATCATTATACATTGTATTTTATAAATAATGTTACCTGCTTTTTGAATTGTTTAAGGGACTCAAGACTGGCTTTCTGAAGTTTCTTCCAGGATCTATAGTATTTTGTGAAATGTCCCTGGAAATATGTGTTAAAAATAATTTTCAGTCCAGTTCAAGACAAAAGATGGCTACTAGCATACTCGAGGAATTCTGGAATCACCCTGCTTGTTTTGTAATTTTTTTTCCAACTGTTGTCTTCCTCATCTCTTAGTAGGTAATGCTCCGGTGGTATGGTAAAACCTGAGTAAAAGAGAATCTGTATCAAAGACTGAGGAAGGTTTTTTGTATTTTTTTTTTTGTTGATAAAAGACTACAGATATCTGCTTTACATGTTTACCTTCTTTGTAAACACGAATGCTACCAGGTTAGATGGTATATATTTTTGCACTTGCTTAAAAAAAATTAAACTGATGTATAGTCTCATTTGGAAACTTCTGGAGCAGCTTTGATAGAATTTACTTGGGTTTAGCTTGTACCAGTGTAAACAGCAGCTAATACACATAATTATCACTGGTATACATAGGGCTAATTTCAAGCAAAACTGCTAAAACTGCATTGCCACATAAATCACACTGTATTCCAGGATTAAGGAATCATTTCAGATAGGGAGATTAAACTAGCAAAAAGAAACTAACGTACTTCTTTTGAACATGCTGGGTGCTCACTAAAAATACATCCCTATCTGGGGAATTGATGAACAAGCAGTGCCAGGAAATTGTGCCTGTGGGTTCAGGCAGCAGGCATGGGGCTCCTGATGCCCAAAGGAGCTGCAGAGTGCCTGGATTGAAGTTGGGAATGCTCCTTGAGGGAGAGAAGGATAGGTTGTGGCTTGCTTTTTCATCCTTAGGTAAATTCAGTGTCAATCCTGTCACTAAGACAGTTGCTTACTTTAAGAAGTGGAACTTCAGCAACAATTTGGTCCACTCTGGCAGGACTGTGACCAAGCAAATCTCTGCAAAGCAGAGCAAGCTGCAGTGCTGGCAGTACTGTGGAGGTACTGAAGAGTTCTGGATGATGGTTGATGCTCACTTTGCTTCAAAATCTGGGAGAAAACTCTGGTTTAAACAAAGTTGCGTTATGGAAAATATTTATGCTAAGATATATATATTTATATAATGCTAATATATATATTTATGCTACTGTGGAGGGAGAAAGAAAAGCATCAGTTAGCTGGAGATAAGCATGGGAGACAATTGCAAGAAAAAAAGGAAAATATTGGTTTTGTCTTTTTTTTTTTTTTTTTTTTTTTTTTTTTTTGGTGTGCCTTGAAAATTGGAGCTCCTTGAGATAGTAATAGAGTGAATTTTATTCTTTCTCTGCTCAATGGCATGGCTACAATTGAAAAGGATGGGTAGACAGTCTCTGGTGAGAATTTTTTTTTCCCTTTAAATTTACTGCTCTACATTTCAGATCTGCCTTACAGCAAAACTGCCTGTACCACTTTTCTGCGCCAACTTCCAGCACTCAAAGCATACTTTCTAGTTTGACAAAATATTGAAGTTTGAGAAAGCATAAAATAAGTAGGAAAAAGATTTTGAGATTCACATTAAACTTCAGATAACTTTCACTTATTCAGCGATTAAATATTCTGTATTTAAATAGTCTTTAAAAGTCTTTTACGTTGGTAATGTACATGAACATAAGGCAAGTCACTACTGCTCTTGGCACCAATCTGAATGTGGAGTTGATCAGTCAGGCAGCACATACCAGGGCAGTGATTGTCCCTCTGTGCTGGGCACTGCTGAGGCCACACCTCAAAGCCTGGGCTCAGTTTTGGGCCTGTCACTACAAGAAAAACATCAGAGGCTGGAGTGTGTCCAGAGAAGGGCAATGGAGCTGGGAGTGGCTCCAGCACAGCCCTGATGAGGAGCAGCTGAAGGAGCTGGGAGTGCTCAGTCTGGAGAAGAGGAGGCTCAGGAAGGTCCTCATTGCTCTCCACAACTCCCTGAAAGGAGGCTGTAGCAAAGGAGGTCAGTCTTTCCTCCCAGGTAACAAGAGGTAGAACAGGAGGACACAGCCTCAAGTTGTGCCAGATGAGGTTTAGATTGGACATTAGGAAAAACATCTTCACTGAAAGGGTGGCCAGGCTTTGGAACAGGAAGCGGTGGAGTCACCAGCCCTGCAGGCGTTCAAAAGACATGTGGATCTGGCATCTGGGGACGTGGTTTAGTGGTGAACACAGAGGTGCTGGGTTAATGATTGGACTTGGTGATATTAGAGGTCTTTTCCAACCTAAAATAAAATTAGTCTATATCTCATTTGGGCAGGAGTTTCAGGGTAGTAAGCTCATGACCATGGCTCACTCTCAGCTAAAAGATTTTTGACAAGGGGCACAGGCAGCCAATAGACATCACATTCAAGATGACCAAAGACTTGTAAAACACCAGAATGAAGGGGATTATCCACAGTGCCCTGGTTAAGTCTCTTCTCTTTTCTTTCAAATTTCTCCACAGCACATTAGTTGATTTCAAGCCGGAGAACTGACCTCTTAAATCCTGGGAACACAAACACTTACTAAGAGGCTCCTACTGGTCCTCTGGATTAGGTATGCCTCTGATAAAATATGTCTCAAAGCCTTCCTTATGCTGTTCAGTGATTTTCCTTGCAATGACTGCACCACCTTTCTATTTATTACAAAGCCTGAATGAAAAATTGTTGGGAACAACAGTTGATCCAAAGCAAACTGAAGCACTGACACCTTCTGAAAAAGAGACAAGAAAAAAACTCAGTGCCCTCAAAATATTAATAAAGCATTACCTTTATTAGATCTGTTTCAAATAATGGCTTAACTAGGCTAAAATAAAAAATGGACTGAAACCATACTTTGTAAAATGAGTTCCCAAAGCACCTGTTTGGAAACAGATAACAAATCAGCTATTTCAGAACTTTGAATGAGTCTGTTCAGGATTCTGAAAGAAATTGCATTGCTCTGAAATATACCCAAATGATCAGCTCACTGATTAGACTAATGGAGAAGAGTAGAAACCTTTTGTCATTTCAATATAGTGAGGAGAAGCTGGTATTTTTGGTGTGTCAGAGGCAATATGTCACTGGTGGGGCTGGGAAGGGATGTGGCCATACAAAAGAGCAGTCTGCAGAGTTTTTCAGATATGTGCACTGCACAGCAATGTGTTTGCCTTACACATAATTCATGAACTCTGCTCTATACATGTGATAACTGAGTAGTTTATGACATGAAAGGGCTGCTTTCAGTATGTCATGTCTGGCTTGTGGTAGGATGGCAAGGGTGGCATAGAGCTGAACATCTTGTTTCTCAGGGTAGGTGTGACAGCTTTGTTTAGCTTAGTGACATGCTCAGGTACCTCGGGGCAGCCAGCTGGACACTGGAAGAGTGAAGGCGCATCCACATTGCAACTGTACGTGGATTCAAATACCCATGACCTGTTCCTCCACCCAGAGGGCCAGCTGTAGTGCCAAAATGAAGCCAGACCATGCAGTGGTGTGGCTGATCAGGGGTGAAGACCTAGACCTGAACCTGAGAGTTCCTTGCTGTAACAGTGCAGTACCTAGAGCAGTACCCAGACAAGTCTCTGCAGTGACTGGAGGGACACTGAGCCATTCAGAGCAGGAACTGATGCACACAGAACAGGGCAGGTGCTTTGAAACTGCTGTGTGAATACCTCCATTCAAGTGCCAGCAGTACCATAAACTGTTCCAGTACCTACAGCTCTAAACAGCTCTACAGCTGTTGAGTTAATTTCTGCTTTCCTCAGTGCAGCAGCCTATGGATATATTTTCCTCAGAAGTGCAAGCCTCATTTCACAAGCTCCTCCTCACCAACGAGAAGCTTTGGGAGCCTAAAGGGGCAGCAAATGAGCCTTGTCTTTCAAGTCTGTTAACATCTAGATTTGTGCTAATCCTGCTCAGTGAGTTCTGGAGTTTCCAGCTACTCTGAAGGCCAGACAGCTTCCCCTGTGCCAGTGGTGCTTCTGTTAGTGTCTGCCCCTAAATCCTTGCAGCTACACATGAAACTAATTCAGAGTGTGTTAAAATTCTGTATATGCACAGGGTCCAGGAGATTATTTATGGAAAAGATCCACTGCTGCACACCTCTTCTCCAAAATGTTTTCAAAGTAGGTGTGAAGGTCTGGAGATAAATTCAAAGCATGTTCAAGTCTGACATGCGTCTGGAAAGTTGTCTGGAAACTGCTTTATGGCCGTAATTGCTTAGTGGTGCTCTGAGTCCAGGGCAATTTCTGAAACACTCAGGTACAGAATATGGAGAGAGAGTGTACCTTCAAGCATTTTTTTTCTTTGAGAAAGCTGTTTTGTGAGGGTCTCATTGTTTTCCCCACTGGCCACATATTGCAACACCTGCACCCCAGGTTACCCTGTGTTTTGTTGTGCTAACTGCATACAAGGCTGCATTTTAACATTAATTATTGCAAATGTACATGTATGTTTTTATGTGTCAGGATTAAAAATAATCCTAAAAAAATCCCACAGAGAGGCAGTCTACATGCTAGGGATATGTGGTTGGGGTAAAGGAGTATGAATAAAATTAATAATAATTAACTAACCTAAAGAAATTTCATGTGCATTTCACACAAAATTATTGTGCTTTTAAAGAAAGTTAAACATTTGGATGAATTATTCTTGCTGTGGCAAAACACTGATTAAACCCCAGTATTTCTGGAGGGCCTGGGCTAAACAGTTAATCTAATGCTAAGATGACAAAGGAGAGTTCACATGACAAAAGCATCTGTGGATTGCTGCACTTGCCTTGAAAAGTCAGTATCACAGCACAGCAGCACAAGCATCAATGGGCAACAGGGATAGATAAAGAAGCAGAAATAACTTGTGGAAAGGGCCTCACATGAGGAACCAGTGGCAGCAACTGGGATGAGGACACCTAGCAAGGAAGGCAGAAGGAGTAAGTAGAGTAAATACTTTCAGTTTGAGTGTCATCAAGTCCAGTTTAAATCCAGTGAGGCCTCCCTGCCCAGAAGCCCAAGCTGGCATTGGTAGATAGGCAATACAGCTTCAGGGTGAAATGTGCTTGGGCTGACACACAGCAAATATACTTTCCTGTAACAAGGCAAGGGGATTAATTCATATATATTTAGTCTGAGAGGGGACACTGGTTTTCCTGTTGGTGATGTTTCTCTCTTTGAGGAACAAAGCTCCTCTCCGGCCTGGTTAAACCTATGTTATTCATTAGTTGGAAAGATGCAGTGCAATTCATTGCCCACCTACTCAGTTCAGCACCTTCTAAACACAGGACATGATTTTCTATTTCCTTTGACAGATGCTTGAGCATTTCAGGGAAGACTCACTGAACCCAGACCCAGGTCATCCAAGACCTGGCAGGGGCTGTAGTTATTCAAGATGGAGGAAGATGCTCATTAACAGGGCAGACAGTGAAGAAAAGCTGCTTCATTTCACTGCTTGTGTGTCTGCATA
The DNA here is from genome assembly GCF_026979565.1 of Vidua chalybeata. Classification (NCBI taxonomy): domain Eukaryota; kingdom Metazoa; phylum Chordata; class Aves; order Passeriformes; family Viduidae; genus Vidua; species Vidua chalybeata. Next base: position 9,509,747 of record NC_071531.1, read on the forward strand.
GTATTAAGTAGCACTCCAAACTATACTGTGAGTCTTCATCATGCCAGTTAGGCTTTCTGCTCTGATTAGAGAGATTTGTATTCCTCAAGACAGTGAACTCATGATGATCTTTACTGACATTTCTTCATAAGTGGATTTCTTACATTAAGCAGATCTTTGCTTCAGCAAATTTGCCAAAGTACCCTGAGTTTGTTACAATTATTTATCATGAAATGTAGTTGACCTTGTCTACAGGGGCTGAGGCCCAGATGCTCCTGGCTTCTGAAGAGGATGGTGCTCTCATCCTGTAGTTTAGAGCAAAACAAATATATTTCAGTTCAATTTAATCACACTTCTAGTAAATCTTTCCTGTGAAAAGGATTTGCTGTGTAGACCCTTGAGGCATTTACTCTTTGTGGCAAAACTGATTAAAGACACTAGTTATGAGATTTTGATTCTGATGACAGACGAAGAAAAAGGATCTCATTCAGCAGTAGCAACAGACTTCCTCAACTGGCATTAGTTGTGATTAGCAGCAATTATCTTTTTTCTTTTGTACTTTTATACTGGTGACAGTTTGTGTGCTTGTACTTCCAGAGTTTGTTTACAGTCTGTAATGAAACTTTTTTATAAATCCCAATTCTCTTATTAATTTGATGGAAATAATTTGGACTTTCTCAATCACAAAGATAAATAAATGAGGAATAAGGTCCTCTCAGGTGTATTCCCTAAACACCTCTGCATCTTCATAATTTTCTTTTTCTTCTTTTGCATTGATTTAACAAGACTTCAGATGGTAAGTGGGCCACTTTTCAAATACCTGTTTAAAACCAAATACAAATAAACATTATTGACACAAAATAGATTTTTTTTTTCACAGTATGTTGAAGCAGCATTCAGTTTGATCAAAAAATGGATTCTTGATGATTTTCTCTGCTGGTAATTTCTCTTGCATTAAAAATAAAAATTTTCTATATGTGTTTGTTTTTTTATCACACTCTTATTTCAAAGGGACTCAGGGACTAGAGAGTCTGTACAGTGTAGAAAGCTGTTTGCTTTTTTTAATAAAAGTTTTAAATAGGTCTGCAGCCATTACTCCATAATTTAAATTATAACACAAGTGCCCTGTATCAGTAAAAGATTTGTTTCATTCCAATTCATGTTGAAAATGAACTTATTGTCTTGTCATTTAGTGGAAACTGGGGCAAAACTGAAGTGTTTGCCTCAATGAGATTTCCTTACAAAATAACATATAATGTTATGTTAAATAATGTGAAAAAATGAATAAACGGGAAAACTGAATGGAATCCTTGCAATTTTTCAGCAAGTTTAACCTCAAGTAGTTATAAGATGATTTTTTATTTAGTTCAGTTATAAAATATTTATGCAGAAATACTCATGGAGAAGCAACATTTCATTCAAAGAATGGCTGGCAGTGAGGGGTAAGTTGCACATTAAAAATAAATTAGAACACAATACTCCTTTATACAAACACTGGCAAGAATAGGAATGCTAAGGACATAATTTCCTAAAAACGTACATCTGCAACAAGTTCCAATGGTGCATATAGTAAGTGAAGTTATTTTTCTACAGCTTCTTATGCCTTTTCTTGCTATAAGGGGAAACTAGCTGCTAAATCAGTCTTCTGTGCAGGAATGCAGTCTTCTGTGCATTTTGTCTTTGCTTGGAAGGTATTTCTTTTGTGCTGTGACTATTATTTATCCGCCTTACAGTGCTGTGAGGAGCTGCAGGCTGGGATCACAGCCTGTTGTGCAGGCTGTCTTACCTACAAAAGGGCCTCCCCTGATTCAAATGTGTAACCAAAAGCTCCGACCTTGGAAAAGCTTAAAGCCATGTAATGGGACTGCCTGGTTAGTGGGAGGCAAGGAAATGTCTTTGAGGGTTCAGGGTTTCCTGGGTAGGTGAACTAAGCCAAAGGGAATAGGGGAGAGTAATAACAAGCAAAAAAAATAATACTAAACCAAGGCTGAATCACAGTCTGGCATCATCAGAAACCCAGAAGGGCCCAGGACCTAGCTGGAGATAGAGGATTTCTTTATGAGTGTAGATATTTTGTTATGGCACACCTACTGAACAGTGATCAGACTGAATATTATACAGACCATTTTTTTAAAGTTTTAAATCACCCTTCTTCACCTTAAATCAGCTCTGATTGCATAATCTTTTTTCTAAAGTCATTTGATGAGCAAAGGAAATAAAGTGCACATGTGTACAAAGAAGAAAAGAAACAAAAAGTAACAGAAGAGCAATTTCAGCTTTTAGTTCCCAAACACAGAAAACAGTTATCTGCATCCATCAGAAAGAACCTGATGGGATATTTAACTTGGTAGTACCAAAAATAGGATTTTAATCTGTCACACTCAAATCTGATATCCTTCCATTGCACTTCTACAAAGAAGATTATATGGGTATGTTTATAATTTATATAAATCTATACACTCTAAGTAATCATTGAAAGTTTTCTGTGTAGACTCAAGCAGATTGGACAAGGTATTCTTTACTTCTAAATGAGTGGCCATTGCCTACCATTTATTATTAATTTTCATGTGTTCAAACCTTGCAGCAGGTGGATAGTGGAGAGATAGAGTTGGTTTTTGGGATCACTGCAGATGAGACTTAAGGGGATGGGCACTATATGTGATAGCAATAACAGTGGGAAGAGAGGTCTCAGTGCTTCTCCTTCCCAGGCTTTCAGTGGAGTTGTCATAGTCCAATATTTTGCAGCTTTCCCCATCAGAGGAATGTAATCCACTGGGTTCTGCACCAAAGCACATTGTCTTTCACTTCTAAATTACGTGTACTGGGAGTTCTGTGTGATGCATTCATAATTCCTTGTGCTCTTATTTTCTTGGAGACTGTTCAGTCTACATTTTTTAGACACTATTGATTTTGTGTCGTGGGATGTACTATATCAATTCAAGGAAAAAGAAAGGAGACATTCAATAATCTTATTCTAATCTTGACAGACCTTATCTATTTGAAATTAAGTATAAGGTCATTCACCCTTTGTTGAGACTGAGTCAAGAGTTCTTTCTTGGGCAAAATATTTCAGGTATGGGACTTAGGTTATTCCTAGACTAATAATGATTTTGTTTTTTTCATATCTCTTATATTAAAATGTTCAGAATATTTTTTTCCACTAAGCTTAATGCTTCAGGCGAATTGAAAACAGGCAATAGCCTGTGATCATCTGCATTATTGTTAAACTAATGGGTATTTATTCACGAGGCGAATGAAGGAAAAGGTCACATGAATTGTCATTTCTGAATCTGTATTCTATATATAGTTATAGTACCTCCCATGAACTTCTCTGGGGAAAGAGAACAATTTACTACCTCAATCACTTTGGAAGGTATGGAAAATGGTTAAAATAGGTACTGGAAAATGTTTTAGCTGACCAGAGAGTTCTTTTGTTCATAACAGACAGTCATAACTCACTCTTCTCAGCTTACTGGAAATACTGGCATTTTTGGTCCTGTCAGTACAGAGTGTTTCCTACATGCATGTGAAGTTGACTTGTACTTGCCTGATCATCTTTCAAGTTCACATAAGGTAATTACTCCCATTCATCCAAGAAAATGGCTCAAAAAATATTTTTGTCAAATCTCTTCCCAGTCCCTTTCCCCACCTAACACCAACCAAGAAGGATGAGGTACTGATAGCACAGAGGGAAGTGCTCTCTCATGCTGCTCTGGCGGGTCTACTGCAGTAGGGAGAGTTAGAATTTTGTTAGTTGCTGACTGTTGTGTTTAACTCAGCTGAGATCACTTGCTCTGCTAGTTGACAGGGCCAGTAGTTAGAATGTGGTTTGTGAGTCATTGGGCTGGTATGGGGATTTGTGGACCAGGCAAGTCCAAGTTTACTCAGTAGAACACTAAGGACCAGAAATGAACTGTGTTTGGATGAGCTTTGCAGGGGGAAGGAGGGATTCACAGGGAGGCCTCTAAAGACAGGGCAAAACAGCAGGCTGTAGACAGCTCTGCAGCTGTCTGTATAAACCAGCTACTCCAGCTTTTTTAAAACCTGTAATTAGTGTTGTCTACCTCAAGGGAGGCCCTGGTGGGATGGTTCTTGAGCAGGTGCATCTCTAAGCATCCTTCAGACTCCAGGGTGCCTGGCTTTGCCAGACCACTCATGCCAAGTCTCATCATGCAGAGATGGCATTAAAGATACACCACAGGTCTCTTGCAGTTCTCTTGGTACCTGTAAGGACTAGATACCCTAGATGGATGAGGGCCAAGCCTCAGATTTCCAGCTATTGAAAGAATGATTTAGAGAACTGCTGTAGTTAAAGGAATCAATGGTAATATCAGGAAGTCACGAGGAAGAATTCTTGGTCAGTGAAAACCAGAGGTGATGAGTAAAGGTCATGCTTTGCTGGTTAATAGAGATGGTGATGGCTGGTTCTATGTGGAACAATCAATGGCACCTGAAATAGGGGAAGGGCTCATTCACATCTGCCTGAAGATCACAGCTGAAAGTGATGGAAGCGACCATAGGTGCCAGAAGCAGTAAACTGGGTAGGAAGTAACATTATTGGGTAGCCTTGGTTCTGAAAGTGACAGGCTGATCATGTATCAACGCAATTTATGAAAGTAAAATTTGTTGCATTGTGATTAATGTGTTTGTGTGGGTGACAAGTGGATGTTGTAATAGTTGATGAATTCATTCACATTAGTGCAGATTTCCTCCATCACTTGTAGATTGATACTTCACCATCTAAAGAGGAAACAAATTCAGCCTCTTCTTTTTTTTTTTTTTTTACTGTGGTTTCCCTTACACAACATCCAGAAGAATTACTGAATTCTCTGCTCTCACACTGCTTTGTGTTTAAAGTTACAGGCAGCAGAGGCAATCCATTTTCTTGCTCTTTTGCTAGGAATGATTCAAATTCCCAGTCTTCCTCTTCCTTGCACACAGTCCAGGACAAGATTCATTTCCCTTGACTGCTATCTCTGAGAAACAAAAGTGATAGATTTTGGCTACTACTTATCATGTGTGCAGCAGTGTACATCCCAAAAGCACTCACTAACAGCTTGGAGGCAGCACTTTTCGTGTGTCCGAGGAGAGAAAACAGAATCACATTTTAGACAGCTGAATCCATGTCTCTCCCCCGTAAAAAGTATGGAGAACATTGACTTGGCATGAGATCTTAAGGCTCAAGAGGAAGATTTGCTGATTTCCCTGATGATGCAAAGATCTGATAATGCAAAGTTTAATGCAAAGATCTGATAACCTGATCTGAGATTTGAAAGCAATATAGGCACAGGGAGAGGCAGCATTTGACTTGGTTAACTGATTAGAGATGTATTTATGACATCATATAGCTTGGTAACTTCAAGAAGCCAATACTGGTGCCTTGGCTTCAGATCAGTGGAGGGGGATGAAGGGGAGTCTCTTCTTTGATGACACAGTGATTGATGGCCAGTGAAACTCATGGCAGGATTCTCACTGAAGAGAGGCAGCTCTATCGGCACTTCAATCAGCTGTGTTTATAATTGATGGCATGGCTGGAAATCACTGTGATTCATGACCAATAATATTCATGAAAAGACTGACTTTTTAATTTCAGGGAAAAAGAGCAGGAACTGCTTTAAACTGCACATGATTGTGATTAATTGCTTGGGAAGATAAATGGTGAGTGGGTGCCTGACACCAGTGCTGTTTTGAGAAATCTATTTAAGCCACTTTCAGAGGAACATGAAAAGAGGAGGGAATAGCTGTCTGAGCACCCTTGCTTGTTAAATACCTCCCACAGACTCTAAACAGAGCAATGAAGCCTGTACAGATAGTTCAAAATTGCAGCAATGAGTTTTGATTGGCCAAAATTTTGTTATATTGACTCTCCAACCTTTTGGTTCCTCTGGGTACATCCAGTATTTTGTTGCATCTGCAAGTTTTTCCTTGTGTTCAAAAAATCCCAGACAAAAGAGTGAGAGGAGAGAGGGAAGAAAGAATGGATGATAAGAAGGTGGCAGAAAGCATAGGATAAAAAGTAGTGCTGAGTAAGTGTCTACATCTTATTTCCTGGGAGAGCTGGAAAAAGCAGAGGAGCAGCAGAGCAGAGGAAAAATCAGAGGACCAGCAGACGACCCCAGGATGGGGTGAAAACCAGCATTGGGCAGGGCACAGCAGGACAAGGTCAGGGCTTCAGCCAAGCTCTACCCAACCAAAGAGCTACAGTTCACAGTTATAAAAGAGATCTGAAATATTTAGGATGGATTTCTTTAGAAAATGGGAAAATTCTTGCAGGAATGATAACCGACAGAGATGTCAGTTTCACTGTCTAGTCAGCCCAAGAATCTGTGGACTCCTTCCAATCCTATTCAAAGGATATAATAATTTTCAGCTGGTTCTTACCATTTAACTAAAAATCCTTTTGGCCCTCCTTTGTCATGTCCTCATATCACAACTTTAATCTAGTGAGTAAAGCCATCTATTGAAGATTCTTCTTCAGTAACAAATACGAATATGCAACTTTTCACCTCTCCATCCTCACAACTATCTTGCTTATAAAGTGTTTCAAATGATAAGTTTCAGTTTTTCTGCCAATATTCTTAAACTGGAACACTATGTTTATTAAAATACTCTGCTGGATAGAAATATACACCTAGCCGACAATATCTGTCATCAGCAGGTAATATCCAGGAGCCTAGGTCATGGACTAAAACTTCATTAGGCTCTGGGTTGTCAAGACAGTGAGAAAAGAAAAGCTCCTAATGCATTGAAAAGTAGGATATATGAACTGTGAGTTCAAGTGAGGCTATAGTAATGTTTAATTGCTATTGATGCTCAGAGAAAGAAATATTTTTAAAAGCTGTATTTAATGCAAAGCTACTGTCCTACATTCTTGTCTTCTTTTTCATTAAAAATAGAGAAAGTACTTCTGTGGTTGCAAAATCTGTTCCCTCCCAGGAGCTGTGCTTTCCTTTGTAGAATCAGCTTTTAAAATGTACCCTGCATGTCCTACCTAGAGATGTCTTCTGGAGATCCTCTGTGTGCTTAGCAAAATCACACATTGAAGCTGAAGCTGTGAATAAGGATCTAGTTGAATCTGTAGTCTGGAGCCTGTTCTTATTTAAAAGCAATTTTTTATTCTGTTGGCTTCTAACATGAACACTGCCAATACATCATTTGAAACCATTCTCTTTTCAAGGGATATTTCTCTTAAGAGCCCAGGCTGACCCCTGTTTCCAGTGGACTTCTGAGGAGCCAATCATGCTTTACATGGAGCTGCTGAGCTGTGAACCCGCTCTGCTGCCAATGGAGGTGCTGGGAGAAGAGATGATTAGAAAGAAATGAAATGCCAGTGGCTCTAACAAGTTGAAGGTGCTCCACCTACTCAGCTCAAGAATTTTCCATCTTATCTTAAGAGAAACTGAGTTGTATGTTATTTTCCATGGATAGCACTTCATTTGTTCTCTGGTGCCATCTTCCTCTCCTGTCTCTTCTGAATCAGAACAGTAATCTAGTAGACAAAAAGTTACATTTAAAAAAGTATTGTGTACACAGATGCCATTTAAGGCATATCTAACAAGTATTTTGTAGCAGATAAAAGTTTTTACTCATGCTTTAGGCTGGGTGGTGAAAACTCTGTTCCAACCATGTATTTAAATGATTAAGCTTATAAAGAGCATGGGGTTTTTGTAATCATATCCTCCATCTCATACTTATACTTTCTTCTTTCTGAAGTTAAACCTCCGGTACTGAAATAGAATCTTTGGAAATAGTCTCTGCTGATATTTCTGAAGGCGTATATATGTTGGAAATCTTGTGAGACCATTCGCTCTTCTGATTTTTCAGAGAGGTAAGAAAAGTTGTTCCTGCAGCTGAGTAAAAATTCTAGATCTTGTTTGATGAGGAGTTGAGACAAATACAAACACTATTTGTCAAATTCAGGATGATTTTCCTCATGGCAAACACTAAGTGCCCTAGTGTGGTGACCTTAATTACTGGTAGTATCATCAAAAGACGGATTTCAAGAAGAAAAAGATTTTGAAGTATTCTGCAGTCCCAGCTCCTGTGCCTGCCAGCACAGCTAACCACTCCTCCCTCCAACTGTGTTCCCTCTGTGTTTGCAGTAGGTAGCCCAGCCCTTCTCATCTCACCACTGCTTTGACTTCCCTCCTTCACCCAGTTGTTACTCACTTTCCAAAACTAAAGACCCTTGCAGTCACAAATTTATGTTGAAAATGGTTGTTCCTTTCCCCTGGCTCACTGTTACTTGGTCACTGCTTTTTTAATCCCCTCCTTTTTTCCCCCTCTGTTTCTCTCTCAGTCACTGTCAAATTCATATAGTGCCCAAAGTCTGATCAGTGCCCTCATTCTCTAGCTCATTGTGAGAGCCATAAAACCAAAGCCATGTTTATCTGATGTTTATCAGATGTAGTTTTGTTTCATCAGATCTTCTGAGAAAAAATTCTTTGCATAGGTCAAACAAGGCTTAGACCATTTAGTCTTATTAGCCCTCTTGTGCCCAGCAAACCTAAGAGTAACACAGAGGGTGAGTTAATAAGGTATATTACTGTGGAGATGAAAACAAACATTATCTGAGAAAATTCCCATGCATGCATTAGATAATTTCTTTCAGTTTCTCTAATTTCTGCTACTTACTTATTTTAATTATGTTGAATTAAGCATTTGGTCATGTATGCAGTTTGGTTAGTGCTCATGGGATTAGTCACTGTGAGCCACCAATTTTCTGCCTCACAGACTGGAATGCTGTAAGAATCTGCTCAAAGTCTTGCATTATCTCCCATTAGTACAAAAATACTGTTAGACCTCTAAGGCTTAGAAATTGGCAATTTTACTTCATTCTTCCTACTCTGTTAGAGACAGACTTGTTTGCTTCCAAAAAAAACTTCGTATAACATGAAAACAGCAGACAAGCAAACTGTTTTGGACAAACTCAGAATCTGTGTGAATCAAAAGCTGAACCTCTGCACTTAGTATGAGTATTTAATAATTTAGGTATAACAGTTACACATCATATACTTCTTCAAAGGCAGTAGTTTGATAGTTGTTAAAACCAGCTCTTTTGTTTGTCTCCAATTATAAGTATAGCACAGTAAGTTGTTTCAAGTCTGTGAGAGACACAGTACTCACCAGGATGATGGTGCAGAATTTTTCAAGCACAGTAACAAACAGTGTCTCCCCTAAAGCGCTTGCAATCAAAATAAAAAATTATGTGCTAAAGATTATCAAGGCTGGCAAACTGGGTGTCCAATTAAATTGATTGTTTCTCATCTTGTGAAAAGGATCTGGGCTAAAACCAGATACTTGTAGTATATATGCCATGATGCACTGTTAATTGGATGTCAGCATTTTTCTGTCATTATGTTTTTGACCAGATCAAGTTAATGATGACATGGTGGTGAAAAGTTCTTTGTGCTATTATCCCCTGATTCATTTGCAAAGCTTGCAGAAGAACACTTTTGCTGTTATCAATGCAATAACTTTAAAAAATTCTAGCATGACTTAAAATATCTCTGATAATTACACAAGAATGGCAATCATAGGCCAGAAAGAAAAGAGAGCCAACTTAAGGTCTGTATGATGGTCTCTAGCAAGTCCACAAATTCCTGTTGTGCAAGTCATTTATTTTCCCTCAGAAGTTTCCTTTTGTTGGGAACAAGAGCTCTCTGCTTCCATATATTCTGATTCCTGTGGTCATTTTTAGTTGTAAGAAAAAGCATTTATTATAGGGTCTGAAAAGAGAACTTAGACTCTGTGAAAACAATTTAACAAAATGGGCCTCCATGACACATGTTGCTTTTCTTGGAGATAATGTCTTGATGTTAACCGTTTACTTTCCTTTTCGTTCTGAGCAGGGCCATGAATATTTATAAGATGCTATTTGTTTCAACCTGACATTTCACCTACTGGACTATTTTCAAATTTCAAACTTAACACCGGTTTTCTCCAATTTTCCCAGCGCTGATATTCAACTACAAGGTTTCATTGTCTTTCTTCTCATCATGAGTGCAGGGATAGACCTCTCACATTAAGAGGAAGGGCAAACTACAGAATATGTGCCTCAAGCTGGAAAGCAGCAGTGGAGCTTAGTAATTTGTGATTCTCTGAGTGGAGCTTAAACAAGCTGAGGGGGAAGAAGGCCACACAGTACTGGTGAGAAGAAAAAAATGGTATTTTTTTGCCTGCTTAAGAGTTCAGACAAGATCTGAACTGCCCTTTGGCCATACAGTTGACTGTGAAATATCAGTTAAAAAAAAAAGTTCGTTTTAACTGCATGTCATGGAGCACAGCTTCTCTGTGAGAGACATGGAGCAGATGCATCATGGCATGTTTGAAAACAGTACGAAGCCTTGGAGAGTTGAAATCTAACAGTGAGGAATAAAGCATTGTCTATTTCTATATATAAGCAAGCTAAATGCCATGGACAGCTTTAGAAAACTCGTGATGTTGGCATTGTCTTCCATAAATGCTCTTTTAAATAATCTGTGTATTGTTACTACATGTTCATTCATTCACTTTCATTCCACTTCTGTAATCTCATCTATTTCATGAGGGTTTTAATCATCCTACAGCAGAGAGACTAATTGCTTTTTTTCTCACCTACTTTAACCTTTTTTCTGAACATTCTGGCAATGATGGTGATTGAGTAAGTATCATCAACATAATCTTAGAAGGTCTGTGGAAGTCTCAGATCCATTTTTTCCTTTTTTTACAGTTCCCTCTAAATAAGAAAATGTACCAGAAAAAAAAAATCCACAAAAAAACCAACAAAAAACCCCATTAAAAATTTACTTCCTAAAAGGGACTTTTGCTTTCAAAACCAGAGGGGCAGAAGGAGGCATGGTTGTGAACAATAGATTGGGAAGGCTTAGTGAAAATAATATGATTTTAGTATCATCAAACAAGGGAAAGGCAGTTATCCTTCAGCTGGATCGAAATCTCTCTAAAGAAAGCTGCTATCAGAGAATTAATCAATTCCATCCCTCTAAGTAGTGCTTAATGAAAATTAGTATGGGAAAATTGGAAAAATCTTTCACTGTTTCTGTTTTAGGTATTAAAAGATATAATTCAAGATAAACAAATGGAGACTTTGTTTATGAATTTTATCAATGAAATTGATAAAAGCAGACAGAAGGGAATTTAGTAGATACTTTAGTGAGCTGCACCATTTATTCTAATGTGATTTGTCATTATTCAATAAGATGCCTTCATTATCTCAAGAGAAATGGGCTGGGCTCAATAAGAAAAAATTTTTCTATTAGCAGTTTTTGGATATATATGGATGATGTTGAAGATACAATGTATTTGGATCAACCTAAAAGAGCAGATATTAAAGAATATATTTTATTCTGTGCAGACTGTCAATTAATTTTAGAAGTAAAGTGCTAAACATTTAAAAAGAAAACAGAGGAGAGAAGCCCTCAATTTCCACTTATTTTTCATGATCTGCTAAGCTAAAATCATGCATAAACCTAATTAATGTAAATAGAGAAAATCAAATAATACTATTCAGAAAGAACAAATGCTAAGCTGGCTCACAGCAGGTTGATATCAATTTCTCCTTTTCTCCTGATAAAAGGAGTGAGTGGAGAAAGCTAGAGGCTTGAAACACAAATAAAAATCTCAGTGAAATACTTCTGAACATTGTGCTAAATGGAACCGTGTTGTAATTATTCTCACAGGTACTAGGATACCATAGCAATGAGCACAGAATTGCAATAAAATGGGGAAAAGGGTCTCTAGAAAGTGCAGTGGCAATGCAGTTTAATCAACTATTTCTAAGGCTATGCACTTTTTTATTGAACCAACATTAACACTGAAAAATATTCCACAAGCCCATGGTGTGTCCAGCACATTTGTGCTCCTCGAGTGAATTGCTTGTCTGTAGGCAATGTTTCAGATAGAGAAAATTTTAGGACTGAGAAAATATTTTGGAACTGCAATTTATTTAATAGATCAGATGTATTTTTCCCTTTGTGACCGTTCTCAAAACCATGCATCAACTCACAAATTCCTGATTATGCTGCTGCTCTGACCTACAGCATGGGGCTGTCCTGGCTTTTGGTGCGTATTTCACTTCTTGGTACTCAGGCTGGCAGCTGTCTTTCAAAGCAGTGGCAGAAGAGGGTAGATTTGGCTCTAGTCTCAGCTGAAAGTATTTTTCTTTCCATCCACGAATGCCAATGCAGATCAGCCTTCAGATAATTGCCTTCAGAAAACAGTCCTGACAAAACATGCTATTAACAAGGGCATTCACTGCCACTTTTCTATCCTTCCTGGGCTGAACTGTCAGTGAAGCATTTCTGCAGCAGACCAGCCTGGCCAGCCCTCCCCACTGCAGGGACCTATTGCTCTCTCCTAGTCTGTTCTATCATTTTCTAACATTTCTATCATTTAAAACAAGTATTGAAGCCCTCTTGTAGATGCAAAATCATTCTGAACTCGTCCCCCCTGCCAAGAATTCCCATGTATTCTTTAGTCCTTCTCCATTCATGTCTCAGTAATACATACTTTTGGAGAATGAAAACTGGGAAAATGTGTGAGTTGTAAGCTTGGCCACAGAAGGTTATGGGGATATTTGTCCATACATGCAGAGACTCCTGTGAGAAGGAGGCTTTGCTGCCCCTCCAGTGCAGCCCTCAGCAGAGGAGCTGGCCTGAGACATGCAGCCAGTGGCAAAGAGAAGCTGGCACCGAGAAGTAGCAGCTGTCGCTAAGGGTACAGTGAGGGGATCATGATTAATGTGGGAGTATTCAATTTTTGGGCAGTTTCATTAAGGTTGTTTTAGGTATCTTATTTTTTTCGGTTGCCAAACCCAACATGGAAACAATTATTTTATGAGACTTTGATTTATTTAGAGCCAAATGTATTGTTCTGAACATGTTAATTTTGTTAATTTGGAGACTTCTCTTCAAGTCTCCAGCTGAAAACCATCTTGGATGTTGCCTGCCTTGCAGAGAGCTTTCTTCTCTTTGTGGGAAAAACCATGGAAGTTCTAAAAACTCACTAACTACTCAGGTCAAAGGGAAAATGCAAGAAAGACAGAATTAGTAATCTTTAATGAGAAGTCAGTCATCAATGCAGTTAATAAGGAGCTTTTTGAAGGCTTAGCATCATTGGATTTTTCTCCTTACAAGCCTGTCATTGACTGCTGGCACAGATTAACCTCTTTAATCCTGTTCAGTAGAAATTACCTATGGCCTTCTGCAATGCATTAGAAAATTAAAGCCAAACTCAATGATGTATTTGTCTTGAGTTTACCTTTTTTAATCAGTACCACACCCACCAGGGCAAAAAAGCTGTGTATGAGTATGTGTTTAAATTATGGAGCACACAGAAGGCCACAAAGGGCTTGGAAGGTTCAGTAATGTTAATTTTTATTCTTTGTGTGCCAAGAGAGTTGTTGACCATCTTTAGTTTAATTAGGTTGGACAACAACGTGTTTATTCCTGCTGTACTATATTGCTGTTTGCCCATTCACTGAAGAGCAGATTTCAGTGTGAACACAAGCTCTCACATAGCTACATTGTTTAAAAAGATGTTAAATTCTGCAGTCATGCACTAATAGATTAACTTATGAACTCTGCTCTACTACAAATGTATCTTGAGATTCTGATGCTTCAGTTATATCTCTACTGCAAAGATTGAAGGATATACATCATATTTCAACAACTGGGCTTTTGCCATTAAGGAGTTATGTCTACTGAGATTAGCATCAGAAAGTAATGCTTGTAGTGCAAGATTGGTAATATTGCTAACTTGGGTGGAACCAAGGGTCAGGTTCAGGCTTCCCATGAACTGTACATGATGAGCTTTAAAGATTTCAAAGCAGAAAATTGATTATGAAAACAATCCTTAGTTCATAGATCTCAACCATCAACCATTTTGAATTCTATACCTATTTTTGCTTAAAACTCTTTAGTCTGCTAGAATCCAAATGAAATTATTATTGGAAAATGATTAGTATGCTAGATTACATCTAACTTTTCAGTGTATAAGTCACTGAAGTAATTTGAAAAAAAACCAGTCATTATAGTGCACTAAATCTCAAATGTTGCTTCCAACAGCAACTGCCAGGAACAGCTACTATAGTATTTGATCTGTTTAAGATAGATAGGATTCTCAAATGGTCTGTGGATATTGAAATGCAAAAGGAAGAGGAAGTATGTAGGTCACATACAATACTGGTGTCTTAATAAAAAAACAGTGGACATATTACTAAAGCAAATCAAAATAAATCATTCAAAGACTTGGAAAGAGGACTGAGCATTGTCAGATCAGATTAAATGCTCCTAAACCATGTCAAGAATGAAATTTCTCGTGGGAATTGACCAGAGCAATGCTAAGTGGGGCAAGGATTAGCCACAAGTGCTTGTATCATGCAAGTATCATTGGACAACTTCAGAATTTTCATAATTTCTGTTTGCTTTGGATAAACAGCTGAAAGCTTAGATGACTATGTGAAGACCATCCAAGTAATTTGAATCTGGAGGAATGAGCTGGAAAGCTTTCAGAGACAGATTTTTCACATGAGATTTCTAGCATGAGTGCTTACTAGCTCTGGTCTCAGGAAAAATGCTGCTAAGAACACTCTTTCATAACATTCTTGGTCCTGTTTGGGAAGTATATGTAGGGAAAGAAATGTGCATATCTACCAGAATTCCAGGTTGGGTTCTAGAGATCTTAGAAGTTTAGGGAATATGGCACCATTTTTTTCATTTATACTTCTTCGAAGGCAGGATTTGAGCTTCTGAAAAGAGTCTTGGCTTGGCTTGTGACTGGTTACAATAGCAAATTCTGGCCAACCATTTCATTGCATCAGGCACAGAAATATTTCTTACACTGCCTTATAGAGTTAGTTGCAAAATGCAGTTTTCTAGTCTTTGGTTTTCCTATTTTTCAACTTCAGCCTCTGTAGGAATTATGTGGGGAAGACAATTGACTTCCAGGTGGCTGAATGGTACTGCTGGGCCACAGTAAACAGCTCACTTCTCAGCTCGGAGTAATGTGACCACTGTAAAGGCCATTCTCATTTCACTTTCACAACTTTTGCTCATCCAATACTTTTACTCACCCCTTACCAGTTCAGTAGCAGGAAGTGTGTGAGGCAGGCAGTGCTGATGAGCAGCCAGTGCAGCTCCTGGGAGCCAGGTGTCTGGAGTTGTGTTGCTGGCTGCTTTCAGGGATCAGCATCTCAGCACAACAGCTCATGGCTCTCTAATGCTCTCTGTCTACTCTAAATCCTTCCATAGAAATCATAATTCCTAAGGCGAGGGCATTATAGCCTTTAGTTGAATAGGGATGCTTTCTAAGCTGAAAAGTAAAGAAGTAACATTAGTAAAATGAGCATGAAGTCAGTCCTGAGCAACAGCAGCAGCTCTTGGGCCACACAGCTCCCAGTCAGACCACCAGTAATAAAGACAATTCAAACATCTGTGAAGAAAAGGGGTCTACTAAGTAACAAAAGAATTAACAGTGGACAAATCTTAGTCAGCGCCAATAGGGAATTTATGGGACTCAAAATGGAGTTTTGAGTAAAACTCAAAAAAAAAATTGCTAGCTAGCTAGAAGATTAAAAAAAAAAAATCACTTCTCTTATAGGAAATGGGTTATTTTGTTAATAATGCAATCCCATGAAAAGACCTATGCTCCTGCAGTACAATCAGATGCTGGTTTTATATAAAATTAACTTCTGAGATCTATACAATATATGTCTGCTCATACTAAAAGTAAAGAGCTTCTCTTGACAGCTGTCCTTTGAATGTAAGAAGACTACCGCATCAGAACAGTTTCCCTGGAGAACTGCAAAAATGAATCAGAATTTTATATTCAAGAGCTATGCAGTCTCACTCTCCAAAATGTCCAGAGAGGTTAAAAGATTTTTTAAAGTTCTTTTTCATTTTATATTTCATAATTGTCTTTGAATATTTTTCCCTTTCTTTTTCACAATTCCTATCTCCATGACTGTCTTTTTTGGTCTCTCTTCCCTTACTGCCTCACACCTTTTTTAAATTTCAGACCCAATTCTTCTTCCAATTTTCCTTTAGTAAAATTTCAGGATGAAGATTCCATGCAGTGAATTTTGGCAACTCAGAATTTATATCTCAATTTTTATAAATAGACCACATTTTTCTTTATAGAACAAACCTATCACTTTTTCTAAGTTCTTTAGCTTTACTATCCCTATAGAAATTACGGGCTATTTTTTTACTTCTCTTGCTTTCTTTCTATTACTATCAACATGATGATGTCTCTGTTATCAGTGTGCAAGCTCACTGTATGGGGTCTCCTATATTTTGTAGGTCTCTACAATACATTCTGGAATGAAACTTCATTCCCTATAACTCAGTGAAAACTACCCATCCCTTGAAAGCATGGACTTGTCCTCCAATACAAGTCCAGCAGTATTTCACTTCTGTTGGCCAAAATAGATTGTTGCAGAAACATGGCATCAACCTGAATACTTTTTTTTTTTCCCTAAGGGGAGCTTAATGTTATCAGTAATAATACCAGACTTTTGCAAAATGTGTGCTTTGTATTACATTTAGCCCAGCACTAGTGGACCTTATCCATTTCATTTGCACTCTTTAAATCCTAAACCATATTCAGAACCTATTTTCTGTCCATTCCTTACATAGTCCTTCACTAAAAATCTATATGAAGATAGAAAAATAGACTTCTGCCTAACAGGGAGAGAAGAAATGATTAGCAAAAAACAAACCAGCAAATGTGAAACAGAAGTAAGGACTATTTCTGCTAATACTGGCTAAAGGGCAGCACTGATATGATTGACCTACATCAGGGAGATTGGAAATTAATAGGGGAGAGTGTCAAAAATGCCCATGCTGACATAAGGTGCTTCTAGGCAATTACTCCTGTGGACTGAAAAGAGAAGCATTGACTTTAATTTTGCTTCCATATTTTACTTTAAATGTGGTGTGTTTATTGGGTTGGGTTTTTTTGGATTGGAAGTGAATCCTGGAATCAAGAAAATCATAAAGAAACATATAAGGAAGAAAAGAAGAAGTTGGACAGAATGAAAAGGAAAAGTGAGAAGTGTGCAGGGTACAGTTCTTTGACACATGCTACCATTGAGTTCTAACATTTCAATATTGTGCTTGCAGGAGTATTCACCCTATGCCTTCAAAGGGAGCAAAACACTAATTTACATGTCATCTTTTTCAAGATTTAGGAAAACATTTTTTTTTGTACTGGATGTTGCAAATAACTTGTGTAACATAGACCATGATTTAATGATGCTCTAAAATTTCAGTACAGCCAGTAAATCCTTAGTTTGCCACCATAATAAAAAAAATAATGGCAAAGCAGATAAGTGAAAAATACTAATTATGTTAGGTAGTACACATTTCTATTAATTCAGAAGGTCTGATAAAAGCTTTTAAAATCATGTCTCTCATGTAGGAGTCAATTTTGAAAAGAAAATAAACAATGACAACCTCCTCCATAAGAAAAAAATTATTAAGGTTTTGGGGCTTTTTTTAAAGTGTTATCTCAGTGTACACATGTAACTGTTGTACCTGACTTTCTGGTAGTATTGCTGCAGGTTGTTTTCAGAATCTGTTTTTTTAAGTTCAATATCTATGTTAATGGAACCAATGCTCTAGAAATGCAGCACAAATATTTCCCATATTTATAGTTTGTCAAATATGTCTGTGTTTAATATTGATATACGATGTTTGTTTTCCTAAGCATTTCTCAGGGTGGCTTTGTACCTTCATGATTCAGCCAGTCTGATCTGTCATGGGATTTAAAGTGCAGAATACATCCAAACCCTTAACATCTCCATGGAAGTTAGGTCAAGAGGGGGTAGAGGTGAACACACAGAGGTAATGCTAGACCAGACAACACAGAACAAGGGTGGACAGGGACACAGACAGGAGCACAGAGCAGGGCAAAATATGTTTGCAAGATACAGTGCTGATTTTTGTGCCTAATAATCTTAATATTGTTTGTTACTTCATGAAAGTAGAATGAACACAGTTCAATGGTATCTTTTGATTTCTCACCATTAGTCAAAGACTATATTTCTCCTAAATTTAGGTTGTTACTGAGTAATTCTACTGTTTTCAGTTTATCTACTCCATGCTGATAAAGGAAGAAATCAAAGAACTGTGACTCAAAATTTCAAAATATGTGCCTTGAAATAATAGTATTACCAAGAATCACATTAAAAGGGGATTTGAGATATAGAATTTTACACTGCAATCTAATTGTTCTCATAGAAAATCCAAGTGTATTTTAGAAGTGCATTGCAAATACAGTGTGAGATGAATAAAATAATTGAAATTATTGCTATGTCAGTAAGTTTTGCATAAATAAGTGGTAAATTGTTGCAATTTGAATCCAGCAAGGATTTCAGCAGAAGTGAAAAGTGCTGCCTTTGACAGAAACAAAGAAGCAGCATGTTCAAAGGACCTGTGGCATGAGTGGAAAAATATGGGATTAAATCTATTCCCTTGATAAATCAGAAGATAACAAAAAAGATACATGGATTTTGCTGGTTCTTACAGGCAAAAATAAGTCAGAAGCTTGTTATGAAAAACAGGAGGGTGGGATGAAGAGCAAAGAAGGAATGCCAGAAACAGTCAAGACTGAAGAGAGACTATGATTTTGATGTTCACTTCTTTCTTAGTAAAAACAAACTCCACAGGCCACTAATGGGGGTGGTATTTGCAGGTCAGCATGATGCCTCTGTTCAGATACATTTACAGTAAAAAATCATTACGATAAACAGTATCCATGAATGCACAGGGAATACGACATATGTGTAAGATTAATTAATGCAAAAATTAAAATTTCGTAGGCTTAACAGAGGAAAACAGGTTATAGATGAAACTCCCAAAAATGAATTCTGGGAAGGAGGGAGAAGGAAGGGTATACAGCTACTATAATATTGACATAGAAGCTTTGAAAAGGAACTGAGAAGCAGGCCATCTGTCAGCACAAAGATCAGCAGGAACATCAGATATGGACCCAAGAGATCCTAAAAAACCACCCCAAGCATTCTGTCCTAACTTGTATTTATCTCAATAAAGAGACTGAAAAACATTACTACAAAATTGCAAGACAGAGTTAACATTTCCCAAACATATCACAAGTGAGGCTGAGACCCGAGAGGAATTGCTTGTGTGCATTGAAGTAGAAAAGGCTGTTCAGAGCCCAAGAGCTGGTCCAAAGCCAGATGGCTTTATGATGGTTCCTTAAGACTCCAGAAGAGGAGATAACTCCTGCTCAGAAAAGACTTATCACAGATATGGATAAATGGGCAGTAATAGCCCCTGCTGGAAAAATGAGCTGTTGTAACTCTCACAGTGCCTGAACTATGATTTATTTTGTCCAACAAGACACCATGGCTGGAGCAAGAGAGGCTTATTGAGTGATGCTAATAGTCTTTATGCATTTAGACACTGTATCTCAGCAACTTTGATGCTTATTGAGTATAATTTTAGAACAAATTAGAGGTTTTCTTCACAGAATGCTAGAGACAAGCTGACAGGCAGGCCTGAAGAAGACAGTTTAAAACTGACACTGAAATTTGTCTGCTTCATTTGGCCAGCAGAACAAGTGGAGTTGCTTCTGTCTCTTTTGATACTAATTTTGCTGAATATACTATTTCATTTGATCAACAGTGTAGTTCTGG
Source organism: Vidua chalybeata (assembly GCF_026979565.1). Classification (NCBI taxonomy): domain Eukaryota; kingdom Metazoa; phylum Chordata; class Aves; order Passeriformes; family Viduidae; genus Vidua; species Vidua chalybeata. Next base: position 9,529,383 of record NC_071531.1, read on the forward strand.
TGATGTGTAAAAGGCAGAATATGCAAGAATTATGATTTCTCTGCATTTTTATATCACAGCAGCCCTATGCAATTCACCTAAGGAGTTTAGCTAAGTTACTGTGTTTCTGTAATGGCTAATAAAATAGCAATGAAGATATCAATGAATGGACAAGTGACTGACTAAATCTGAAGCAGAGAGAACTTTGATGGACAAGGTGAAGGGAAAGTATCAAATTAAAAAGTAATGGGAAACTTGAGAGTAAAGCTTTTAATTGTGAAACTCCTCTTGGGTTTAGAAGATAAAGCATTTTTGGCTCTTGCAGTCATGCAGACAAGATGTAGGTGGGAGACAGGAGGTCATATGCATGAATTAATCCTTTCATCCTTGTACTCAAGTCCCTTCTCAGAGCTGCTCAATAAAAAGACACATTTGAGATGAAGAGAGTTCCATTATGAATCTTATATTTGCTTTCCTTTTGAACCAAGTACAAGGCCACAAAAATTTACTTTCCCCACATAAAAGGGAGATGTAAGTTGGACGGCATCTTGTCAAACATGAGACTGTTGATACTTAAAAATGGAAATTTTGAAGAATGCAGTTGGTTGGGGCCTTAACCAAAAAGCCACATTCCCATTGTTATGCTCTAAAATTTACCAAGACAATGAAAAACGCTATATATAAAGTACCTTACTGTGTTTACTTGACCTTTCCTCAAGTCTTTTCTCTGAGGTGAGACTGCACCATTTCTAGCATGTATAATAAATTTCCTCTCCACTCAGTACCTGCTCACAGAGGATTTGCTGCACTGGGCAATGAACGAGGTTCTTGGGCAGGTCAGCAAAGGCCTCTGTGGACAGACTCAGAGGCTCTTATAAATCCCACTATGAACTTCACAGAGAATCCTGCATGAGATAGTTGTTGAAAAATAATTATGATTTTGCATATAGAAAAAGTAACATGGGCCATGAGGACTTTGTGAAGCACAGAATATACCTTCATAATGTCTACTCTGCCCAAAATGGAAAAAATTAAGAGAACCTCTCTTATACAGTATGGTCTTTAATGTGGGAAAAGGTAGGCTTCTGCGGGAGAAACTTTGAAATATACACTATTTCCAATAGTAAGTCACATTGAAAGGTTTATGTCCAGGTTCTCCTGGACAATAATCTACTGGGAGTAAAGAATTTTTTTACCTAAACTACTAAAAGCATGTTGCATTTCTTATTTTGGCAGCATGTGTTGTAGAAGATAGTATCTGCTGACACACAAAGGCACAGGACATTTTGGAGCCCAGATGTCAACAAATTCAATGAGACTTAGGCTCCTAGAAGCTTTTTTGACCCTCAGTTTTACACCAGGTAAAACATAATATATTTGCTATAGGGTTTTTCTTCACTTTTAATATTTGAAGTAGAGAACTGAGTTCTTGCAATAATGGCAATTTAACTGGAAATATTTCTGCTTTTTTGATAATAGTACAAATTTGCATAGCGAATGCAAGTTGGAGTTATACATGTTTTAAACAGGTCTAAAAATTAAGAATTTACAACCTTTATTAGCCTCACATATTGTGGAAATATTTTAAATATTTAGCACTTAGAACCTAGCTTCCAACATTTATGTTTGACAGTTTTCACTTCCTCTATCAAAAATTCCCCATATTTCATGATCCACAGGAGATGAATGAGAAACTCCAGCTCACAGCAACTGAGCCCATCTGACTGTTCCCTTCTTTGCTATTTTTTCCTAATTTATTGCTACATTTCTTTTTTTTTCCCCAAGATATTTCTTTGGGCTTCTTAACAGATTTACCTGGGATTATTCATTCTCTTCTGTCCATTTTCAGAACAAAGAATCAGCTACTTGAGAGTCACACAGTGCTTGTTAAATACCTGTTGCTTACTGACATTTAGCTGATTATACTCCAAATTATCCTGTCTTTAATTTATTTCACCTTTCTTTCAGGAAAGACATTTTCTTTGAATAAAGTTGCTGTTAAATCCACAGGAAGCTTCTTGTTTTCTTCTTGTCACATTCAACCCCAAATCTGGATGTATTCTCTAGTATTTTTTGTCATAACTGCAGCCCCTAGGACTGTGTCTCAGCTGCTTGGGTAACACTGGGTTGCAATCTCCTCAGATGCAGACAGCTAACAGGCATTTGTTTGAGTTTTTAGTTAAAGCACTTCAATTCAAAACCTTTAATACCAATATTATTAACTTCAGCTACTGGGGCCAAAATGATGAAACATTTATGAGGAGGATTGCTTGGCTCCTTCTGGGAGCCTGAAGCCATTCATTGTGACACAGCTAAGCACAGGAGGAATTAGTTGAGCCAAGGTATGTATTTCAGTGGGTTCTCAAAATTTTATTGCAGATGCAGCTTTCATTGGTTCACAATCTGAGACAGACTTGGGTGTACTATGAACACTGACCCTCGTGGTGGGTGGCCTGTTCCCTGAGCAGGTTGGTAAAAGCACTGCAACATGTGGATTCTTCACAGCCCTGCTAAGACCCCATTAGTGAGAGAGGCCTCTGCCCAAATTAATGCAAACAAAGGCACATAATGAAGTCAATAATACAGATGTTATTTAACAACAAAATGCGAGGTAGAGAGAAAAAATTAGAAAGTGGAGGAGAGAGAGACAACAAGCAGAAGATAGGCACCACCTGTGGATCCAGCAGCATCCCACTGGCCCTTCACCCCTGGCTTCTCAGTAGAGAGGGTCCCAAGGTCCCAACCACCCCATGGTTTCAATTCTGGCCAATAAAATGGGATCTGCTAAAAGGTATGCATTTACATAAAAAGTTGAATTAAGAAGATACGACTGTTAAAATTTCTGGCTTTCTTTAACTATATCATACACAAAGTTAATTTTAATAGATTTTTTTTTTAGTTTTCTCACTTATTTTTAGGGATTTGTTTAAAATTCAAGACTATCTAGTTGACCTTTTAACCACTCAAATATTCAGAAATGGCAAAGATCCAGTATTATTTCCCCTAGAAAGTAGCTCTTTCTGTCTCAAAAGTGACATTTATTGTTATTCTCATTTAAAACTGGCTTAAAGAGTATTGCAGAAGGAAAGTGTCCCAACTCAGTTACAGTGAACCCGGTGCTCTGTGGCCACACTGATCCAGTTGACTCCAGTGTCTGACACAGTCTGTTTTTCCTGACCGTGGCTGAGTGTTCTCTCTTGCTGTGGCTTAAAAAAAATCTGCTCTCTGCAGTTGCTACACTGGTGCCCAAGAAACAGAACAAGACACAACGGGCACAAACTGAAACACAGGAGGCTCCCTCTGAGCAGGAGGAAAAGCAGCTTTTCTCTGGGAGGATGACCAGGAACAGGTTGCTCAGAGAGGTTGTAGAGCCCAGAGAGATGTTCAGAAGCCATCACTGTGGACGTGGTCCTGCACAACCGGCTCGACGGGGCCCTGCTCCAGATGGGGAAGGGACAGGGGTGCAGAGCGGGCAGTGGCCGCCCCTCAGCCCCGGCCCGGCCCCAGTGGGCAGGGAGCTCTCGGCAGCGCCCTTGTGACAGCCAGGATGGAGCCCAGCCCCGGCTCTGGCCCCGGGGCGCCGCGCAGGCAACAGGACACCGCGGGAGGGGCCTCAGCGCCATCGCCCTCAGCTCCGAGTCCCCATTTCCATCCAGCGCAGGGCTCGCCCCCGCCTGCTGCAAGGAAGTGCCGGGCTCCAGCTGTTGCTCAGCCCTGAAGCAGCCATGCCTGCAGGGCAGACTCTCACCCTTGGCCTTCTCTGGCATTTTCTCCTGGAAGGACACTCCCCAGTGGAACCCGCGCATGCCGGGGACAGCCTGCCCAGAGGGGCTGTGGGGCGGAGGAAAAGGCTGCGGCTGCTCCCCTCGGGCCAGCCCTGCTGGAAGTGGGCAAGGGCAGGGCAGAGCCCCGAGGCCCAAGGAAGCGCTGCTTCTGGAGGTGCTGGGAGCGGCCAGGGAGGCAGTGCTAACTTGAGGCATTTGAACGTCTCTTCCGACCTTGACAAATCTGGGACTTGGGGATTGCCCCGGGCCAGTTTGTTGAAACTGGTGAGGTTTTCATGGTCCCACTTGTCAAGCTTGTCCAGTATTCTGTACACCGCTCTCTTCTTCCGTGGTGCCTCTGCCCTGCTCAGCTTCCCATCCCCTGCAAACGTGCTGAGCCCAATCCAGTGTCTGTGCCATTGAGGAAGCCACTAAAGAGCCCCCGGGTCCAAAGGGAGCCCTAAAGGGACACTATCGACCCAGACCTGCTGCTAGACATGGAGCTGTCACCAAAACTGTAGAAAAAGCGTATTTCCAACAACATCTTTTAAATGACAGAGAATCAGGCATCACTTTATTCTGGCCAGGATGTTATTCTGGCAGTGGAATAATTTAAAATTCAAACACACAGGTTGTGCAGTGAAGTAACAGACCAGTTTTGGGGGAGCATTGAAGGGGACAGCATCCCTGGCTGGAGGAACCTCATGTCCTCAATGACATTGTTTATTTTTCTCAAATCGTGGAGAAGGTGCCACCTGTCCTTCCCCGGCTTTTTGATGACGAATACCGGAGAGTTTCAGGGGCTATTGGTCTCAACAATGTGGCCTTTGGCCAACTCCTCCTCCACAATTTGAGTGAGCGCACTCAATTTTTGTTTGTTTAGCGGCCACCGTTCTACCCACACTGGTGTATCTGTGAGCCAATTCAGCTTTTGGGTAGGGCGCTCCTCAGTGGCTGCGCCTAAAAATCCTGAGGGACCGGAAGCTCCAATTTGGCCCCCCATTGGGATATGGCATCTCTCCCCCAGAGAGTAAATTTGGAATTTAAAATGAATGGGCGCACTGAAGCCAATTGCCCGTTTGGTCCCTCAATTTGCACAATGCTCTTAGAACGTTTCGCCAATTTGGAACCCCCAACACCCAGAACCTTGCTGCTCGCGCTTTGCAGCTCCCATTGTGATGGCCATTTTTGTGGAAGAATGACCATCACATCTGCCCCCGTGTCCATCATCCCCTGCAACTGGATGGAATGCCCCCCACTCTTAAGGCCACACCATACTAGGGGCTTGCCCTCTCCCAGCACTTCTGTGAAATAAATGGAAAGGTCCAGGTCATCACTGGTGGCATAAGGCACTGGAATGGCCTGGACAATGACCTGGCCCTTTGGCAGGAAGAGGGGGGGGTGGACACAGCGCGCCATGAGACTGAATCGCCCAGGGACAGGTGACAGGATCCCTGAGGCGATCTCAGTCTCAAGGGGAGTGTGTTTAGTGTCCGCAACTACAAGGTACTTGCAGTTTGATGAAGTGGTGTTCTCGCGTCCTTCTGCCTGATGGATATGGGAAAGAAGTCCAGGCGCAGCAGTGATAACTTGCCAGTCCTGATTGGGAAAGAAAAGTGGGTCAGTAAGTCTCAGCCGATATGGAAAACGTTTGTCATGGGTGTCAACAGTGCTGCTAATGGCGACACTAGCAGCCCCACTGCAGTCTGCCCCATTTTTGTCCACACGCGGAATAGACCCGTGCTCTGCCTTCAGTTTTTTTGTTGAGGGGGAGTTTCCCCTTCCCCTGCTCCTACCCCACTGGGTGGCACCCTCCCCAGGAAAGGGCATTGGTTAGTAAAGTGCCTTTCACGGTTGCAGTGAAAACATCTTTTCGGGAACTGGCTCCTCAGTGGAGTAACTGCAGGAGCCACTGCCCTCTCTCTTGCGACAATCTTCTTTGTTGTTTCTTCTGCAGGTGTCATTGCTTTGCATGTGCATTCTTCTATTAGCAGGTCCAGTGTTGGTGTAGGAGCAGATGGCAGCACTAAGATCACTTTCCTGCACGCTTCACTTGCATTGGTGGAGAATGACTTCTAAGATCAATTGTTCTTGGAAGCTGGAATCCTCAACCCTTTTTTCCACCACTGCCTGCACATGATCTACAAAGTCTATGAAAGGTTCTGCAACAGATTGTCTTAGAGAAATATATGATTGAATAGGCTCCTTTGATGGCATACTTAGAAAAGCTCTTTCTGCAATGTCTTTGATGTTATCCAGAACCACCCTAGAAAGACCTCCCGCTTGTTTCCTGGCTTGTTCCCAGTCACCCTCACTGATTAAATGATCAAGTGTGAGGTTGTTACCCTCAGCATTGATGGAGTAATCCGAACTCTGCAAGAGTTGTGGAAGGAGGTCCCCTGCTTATCTCTTCCACGTGCATTCCCATAATCTATATTCCAATGGAGGAAGCAAGCAACTGAACAAACACTTTAAATCTGTGGAGACCAAGGTGTTCGATGTAAACGTCGCTTTCAAAAGGCTCCGGAAAAATTTGCATTTTTGGCCAAATTCACGCTTAGCTCTGCAAAGTTCTCTGACATTTTGATATGAGAGGGGTTCCCACCTAGGGTGATCCCCCCTCGCATTATAGGTGACTGGGGCCAGGAACAGTGGGTTGTTGTCTTCAGGGACTTCCGGTTCCCCAGGCCCCACACCTCCAGCTCCCACATCACCATGGGAACCGGAAGCCAGGGCATGGGAAACAGGAAGTTGGTGGGCGGAGACTGCAGGTTGGGGGGCGGAGGCAGGGGGTGACATGGGAGAGATAGTAACTGATGGGGAGGAGGTAACTGATGTAACATTGGGGGGCAGAGTCTTGGGCGGAACCCTGGGTGGAACCATAGGAGGGGGGAAGGCCGCCCGCTGCAGAGGAAGAGCAAGGGGGATTGAAGGAAGGGGAAGGGTCTAGGGATTGAGAGGGAAGGGGGAGGAAAGGATTTTGGGAAGGAAAAGCACCCGCCCTGAGGCGTCGGCCATTACACAGTGAAGTGCCATGAGGCAGTGGCCATTTTGTGGTGCTTCTCCAGGATAGAAAGGGGAACCATCTTGGGAGACAAAACTGCCTTGGAACTCAAAACTGGGATTTACAGCTGGGGCAAAGGGATTGGTTTGATGGTCTGGGATAAGGTCCCTGACAGTGTGGCCAGCACTGTCAGGGTGAGGGTACCGAGGGGGTATGGGAGAGCCAGGGCAGTGGTAGCAGCCCTGCATCTTTTGACAGGCTGCTCCCCCCTGCCCACCTGGTGTAGGGAAAGAGGGAGTGGGGGAAGAAGGTGTGGAACGAAAGGGTTTGGGTATAACTGGGGACAAACTTGTTTGCTGTGTTTTAGTTCCCTGCTCCTTTTCTTTGATGACATCCCAGATCAGAAGAAATAATTGCATGAAACCATCTTTAACTGAGGGGTTACCCCTCTTGGTGTCATCCTTTAGTTTGACTCCTACTAATTACCAAAACCCAATTTTTTGTACCTCAGATAGTGTAACATTTAGGAATCTGAAAAACAACCACCTAATAAACCTTTTACGAACACCCTTTGAAAAACTCACACCCCTCTCCCTTAGGATATCCTGAACTTGGAGATAAACCTCCCTTTGCTGAGTGGACAGCTTAGTGCCCATCCTGGCCACTCAGTGTTATTTCACCCACCCTCTGCAGGGAAAGCAAGAAAAGTAAAAGAAAAAGGGCCCAGGAAGCTGACGGGGGCAGACCACTCACGCCACGCGCAGTGTGCCCCCTCCCTCAGGATGTGGCTGCCCAACACCCAAGTCCCTGGCCGGGTCCACCCCAGCCACCAGGGCACTCACCAGACCTTCGGGTCCCAGAACAAAGGCTGCAGAGGGGGTCCTCAGTCCTAGAGACGCCTTTCCGGGCACCTGGGGGAAGGTTGTGTCTTCCTCCTCTGGGAGCACCACCAAATAAAACTTGGTGTGCTCACACGGAGGCGTTGGTGCTGCCAAGACTGTAAAATCCAAAGGCCGATGCCACGGGAACAGTTCAGCCAGGGGGCTTCTCTCCGTGAAGGCGACGGCGTCCCCCATGGTGACGAAGATGGAGAAGCGTCAGAAAAGCCCCACAGTGGCACGCCAATTGTTTCTGCCCAGTTGCGGCCACGGTATGGAGATCTCCCGGCTAGCACACTCCCTATGGCTGGAGGGCACAACAGGAGGGGCTGCCCCCAGATCTCTTCCGAGACCTCCCGGGTGGCAGTTCTCACAGGGAGTTGCTGCTCCCTGTGGCTGGCTGTGGAGTGGGTTGCACAGCTCCAAAGCAGAAACAAAGGGCTGAGGTGAAGAAACAGGAAGGGGCCACTTGTATGAATTCCAAAGTGCTTTATTCCCAAGGACGGTTCAGGGACAAGTAAGGCACAGGAATGAAGAGGGGAGGGTACAAGGGGTGGAAACAACTGACATCCAATGAGGGGACGTTAGGGGAGGAGAACACAACTGGGGTAATCCAATAGAGACAGCACAGGGGAGGGAGCAGGCTTAAGAATCCAATGGGAAACTGTGCAAGGGGTAACAGACAAGGAACTTTCCAGAACAACCAGGGTGTGTCTAACTTGACAGGCAGGGGTAGGGGGCAGTGAACTGAGGATTGACATGGGCATATAAGGAGACAAGGGAGGTACAAAGGAGGGACTGGGGAGGCTGACATAAGGACTGACAGGCACTTGGCGGGAAATTGTTGAGGTAAACATCTTAGGGCTAAACCATTAGGGGAACAGAACAGGACACATGGAACAAACCATTATAAACTTATTAACAGAAAACAATTGTAAAACAACAAACTACCACACCTGAGGCCACAGCCGGACGAGGAGCGCCCACTGCCCGCACCAGGCCGGGCCCTGCCGGTGGTGGCTGGCCCGGAGCCTGCCCAGCGTCCTGAGCGAGCCACATGGGCTACCTTTGCCTGGATGTTGTTGCAGTTCTGCTCTCCAGGCAGAGCAGAACTGCAACAAAAACCACTCTCCCATTACAATAAAAGTTTGGTTTAGGAAACATTTGTAGTAAGAAAGAAAAATGCTAAAACCCCCCCCCAAAAAAAAAAAAAAAAGGCCACCCCCAAAAATGAACAGAAATAGGATTAAGATAATGAAGAAATAGTAGTAGTAAGTAATAATAATAAGAAAAAGTATAATAATAAAAATAGTAAGTTGAATAAGAATAAGACAAAGAACGAATCCTAGTAGTTGCAGTAGTAATAAATGAAGAAGGAGAAGATGATGATAAAGACGAAGAGATAATAGTGGCAAATAAAAGGAAAAGAAGAAGAAGAAAAAGAAATAATAGTAGTAATTAATAATATGAAATAGAATAAGAAAAACCATAAGAAAAATAAGAATGTCTAATATGAAGAAAAATAAATAGTCGCAGTAGTAGTAAATAGGAAGAAGAAGAAGAATAAAATGAAGAAGATGAAATAGTAGGAGTAGCAAATAATATAAAAATAAAATACACATCCACACATCTAGAATCATAGAATGATTCTGTGGAAAGGGTCTTAAAGATCACCTAGTTCCAAATTATTATCTTTTTCTCCTTCTCTCTCTCTGAGACCTCTTTCTTAATTCTTTCTATCTCTCTACCTCCCCTTTCTTGTTAAATAAAATCCAGGTTAAATGAAATCCATATGTTGTTGTCATGTGCTCTCATTTGCACCTTTATTCGGGCAGATACACCTCTCCCTAATGGGATCATAACACCTCCATGGGGTCCCTTCCAGCTGCAAGAATTCTATGATTGTCAGCTTCTCACTTCCCTCTGCTTCAAGCTGGGAACGTGCTTGAAAATGTCCAGCAAACAAACATTTGCTGTCTGCTCTGGGAACCCACACAGTTTCAGGACCTGGAGGTTTTGGTCAACAGCAATCTTCATACAAGCCAACAACATGATCTTCCAGCTAAAAGGCTAATGGCAGCTTGGGCTGTATTAGGAGGAGTGTTGCCAGCAGGCTGAGGGAAGGAATCCTTGTCCCCTCCTCATCAATGGTGAGGCCACATCTGAAGTGCTGTGTCTCCACTGGAGAGAGGCCACTGAAAGGCTGTGGAGATGATTCACAGGCTGGAGCATCTCTCAGAAGAAGAAGGGCTGGAGGAAATGGTGGAGAGTGGCTACAGAAGTCTTTGAGAGAATTTGATCAGGGTATAGAAATGTCTGAAGGGAGGGTTACGAGAGGACAGAGCCAGGTAGCTGCACCAGCACAGGCCAATCAGGCCCTAAATTTTCACTTCTGTCTCTTGATTCATTTGGCACTAACTGGGGAAAAATAGGTCGCAGTAAAACCAAAACAAGCAACATCAGAGAACAATTTCTTAATATAATAACTGAAAGAAAAAGTGTAGCTTTTTTGAAAGAAGCAGGCCTTGATGGTTTTGGCACAACAGATGTAGGTTTGAGGAGGAAACACCCCTGGAAATGCAAGCTGAGAATGAATATTTTGACCCTGTATTATCACTGTAGATTTGTTAATTTGCCACCCCATACCAACCTGTACCAGTTTATAGGGAGGTGCAGTACATAAATGTCTGTGCCTTTCAGTGCTGTTGGCTGTATTGGATCACGTCAAAACATCAGCCATACAGAGTAAGAGCATTTGTCAAGTAAAATCAAGGTGTAAGACTGTCTCTGCCTTTCCACAGAAGAAAGAAAGTTGTCCACAAATTCTTGGGAGAATCTCTCAATCAAGTGCCCATAGAGGTCAAAGGTGCTGACTCACTATAATTACCTAGAAAGTTATATACTTCTAGACTTCCTCTCTACTTTGCTCCACACACACATCAGTGAAACCACATTTTCTAGTGAAAAAATTACTCATTTATCTTTAAAAAAATAGCTTTTTTTACCTATTCAAGTCTAATCTTTTGTATAACCACTGATTCTTAGTATCCTTTTTTCTACTTTGCCTGTGGTGTTTTCTATTACCTTTTTTCATACACAGGAAAGCATTCTGTTCTGAAAAGAGGAACAACAAAGGTATATGTTCCTAATGCCTCTTTTGCCAACAAATTTTTCAAACAGTGTAATAAACAAACAGAAGACACTGATTCTAAAACTTTTCTGGCCAGTTTTCAGAAAATCACTGGATGATAATAATGGAATTTGACACTCTCTAACACTGTGTTAATATATCTCTCTAATTTGATTCAAGAAAATGGTTTAATTGAGGGAACTGGGACCTAAAAAAAATTCCTTTGGGCTCCTGTATTTCATATGTGTATATCTGTTACCTCTCTAATGTAAGAAAAAAAGTTTTCCCTTGTGTCCTAGGGTGATTTTATGATGCTGTACTGTATTTGTATCCCCATACATTTGTTTAACCCAGAAATAAATTCTGCACCCTTAAACCTAGATCTGAGAGCAAAGGTGGGGAGAAGAAGGAACAATGGAATGTCTGAGGTGGATGTATCCAAAAATATAGAGATAAGAGCTTCAGCTCTCCCTTGGTGTGTGTTGTCTGCAGTTCGGACAGGGAGCAGGAGAGAGCTCTCCTTTGCTTTTAGCTCATTTTTTTAGCTAGCTGAGGCAGAGAAGTTCCCCAGACTGTGGCTTTTCTTTTTCTTGGAACTGATCAGCCCTGCTCTGGACTGAAACCCCAGAAAAACACCAGGAGCTCATGCCTGTGGCCACCAGGGCCCAGGATGTGGCATTTTCCAGCACAGCAGGGACTGATAAGAGACTGAAAAACCAAGTTACACCCCATGAAAAGGATTCTCTCTCTTAATTTGCCATCTCTTCAGAACAATGAGAGGTTCCATTGTTTAATACAATTCAATTTTTTTATGTTTGTGAGTACTTTGCTTGTTAAACAGTTTTTTCCACTTTTCTCAAAGGAGGTTTATCTCCCAGACAGGTGGGGGGAAGGGCCACTGAATTCTGTCCCATAAGGAGACATCCCTTTGGAAGTTCCTTTCCAAATTTGTCCCAAACCAGGACACCTTGTCTTCAAATTTTTTATCTGTAGAATGTGACTTTTATTATTCACCTAATCCCTTTTATACTAGAAGAAGAATGCAGCAACCCTTAATGGTAAATGAATCAATAAAGGTTTAGAAGTAGAATCTTTTGTTTCTTTGGAGAACTTAGTTCTAACTCTACAAAGTCCAAGAGGTCAGGATGTCCAAGACCAAACACATGTAACAATATTTACAAATACTCAAAAATTCAAGTGATAAGCCATTAAAAATTACTGCGGTCTCTTTGTTACAAACTGCTTACTACCATTATTTCCCCACAATTACCTCCAATTTATTGCAGTTACTTCCAGAAAATCTTTTTCTTTCCGTATCTGCAGCTCTATGTAAAACAGAATTTATCGTTATTGCCATCACATGCTAAAAAATCCCATTTAAATGTGTATTTAGGGCGACCTTTTGTGCTGCTAGAGTATATTCATTTATATTTATAATCAAACATGAAATAAAACTTCAAATAGCTATTCCATATGAAAAATAATGGAAAATACGACCCAAGTTTGCATTTTCAGGAACTAATGATATTAAAGTACGCTATTCTAAGATATAGGAAAAGATTTGTTGTTACTATAAATAATTACTACAAATACTATTATTAACACTGGAAGCTACTCAGCAACATCTACAGGCTAAGGTAGCATAGAATCAGAATCATTGAATGGTTTGGGTTGGAAGTCACAGCATGGCCCTGTTCTAGAAATCATTTTTATGCGCACACTTAAGACATTGTGATCTAAAGATGTGCCTGATTTTGAGTGGGCAGATGTTCTTTGTTAAATTGTATTCATAAGTGGGGATATTTGTGTGTATATATACGTGTGTGTTTATACCTATCTATAGATGGAACACATGGACTTGCAGGGAGTTAAGTCACAGTACAAACTAAGAGCACATCAAGTCATTGATAATGAAAAGCTATTTCTGGTTTTTGGCTTAATATATAACCTGGAGGGCTGCTTCATTTCCTCAGCTCTGCCAGAACCTGGAAACCACTGGCAAGAGGGTTTCTCTGTACTAAGGTGATGTTTCTCTGAGAGTTTTGCTTCTGAGCCTCATGTCATAACCTGCGATTACTCAGTTATTCTGGGGAGGACTCCAGAGCTGAAGGGCACCACATAGGGCAGGAATAATCCTTTTTTGTCTGTTTAACCTTTACCAAGCCAAACTTTCTAAATGAAGGGAATGCACATAAGTCCTATTGCCCTTGGTGTCTTCTTTGTCTCCATTTGCCTCTGCACATATTGATCCAGTGCAATGACAGATTAATGGTGACATTAAATGAGGTATTAAATTTAATCTTCTTTACTTGATGTAGCAAAAGTTCCTTTTCCAAATCGCCTTTCTTTAATTTTTGCTTCATGATTGTCATTTTCCATTCTCTGATTTTATTCATGCTAGACTAGGCCAATGACCTAAAACTGCCAACTGAGGAGTGAAATGCTAATCACATATCTTCAGTTGAGAGCATCGGTGCAAATGTTTCCCATGCATTATTTACATTAATTATTTTCTGTCTCAGGGATTCTCCTGGCTCCTCCTAAAACAGTTCAAACATGACTAACAAAATGGCTAATTTTGGTTGTATATATTCAAGGCAGTCCTTCCAATTGACAAAGTCAATCTATAATTGTTTAATCCAGGATGTCTTAGAGAACTTCTGAACTTAGGAGGTCACTTCACTACTCAAAAGACTTACTAGCAATTTCAGAGCTTTCTCTCAAGATGTTTTGTAGTCTTTACATTTCTTATAATGTATTAATGGGGTGTGGTGTTTACTCTTCCAGTAGGAAGATTATTAACAGTTTTACTACAGCTTACATAGCCATAGTGTTGCTAAATGATGAATTTAACATGAAAAGTGTTACCAGCAAGGAGTTATTGATAGTATTTCATATTAGATTGCATATTAGGAAGAGGTTCTTCACTGTGAGGGCAGTGAGGCATTGGACAGTTTGCCCAGAGAAGCTGGGGATGAGCCATCCCTGGAAGCAAACCAAATAAGGCACTGGTTAAAGGTTCTTTGAGAAAACACTTTAAAATAAAAAACAGTACTTACTTTTTATTTATTTTGAGAAATTGATATAAGTTTCAATAAAAATGTTCCTAGAATATTTTCTCAGCCCTAGGGCAATTACCAGTGTGATGACATGATTCTAATTCTGTTGGATATCTTGTATCCTTGTTTCCTACTGATGGAAATGTTCACTGAAACCATTCATTTCACATGCCAAAACCCCAGAGGCTCAAGTTTGGGGTGTTCACACCACACACCATTATCATATCGGCTCTGTAACACCGACTGTGCCCTTTGCTTTCAGATATGTTCAAATCCCAACACCATCTTGCAAATCCTTGGTGCTTCACTATAGCATGAAGCATCGTCTGCAGGAATTCAGTATGTCTGAGTCAGCAGACCCAGAATATTTTTATTTAACACATTACAAGATGCTGCCTTTGGTCTGTGATACTAGCTTTCAGTCACCTCATCTCATTTAATGTAAAAGCATAGTACCAGAGCATTCTTTATGGAAGTGTGCAATTTATTTTAAATTAACAACTTTTTAATAGATCTACATTTACTCTTTCAAGTACTGGTGGAAAAGAAGCACATTGTATGCACCTAGCTGAAAAAAATTAAAACGACAAATTAAATAACAGAAAGATGCTTCAAGGAGGATATTAACACAGATTTTGAGAGCATCAATCATTAGGTGCTGTAAACATGAAAGAGTTTATACTTTGTGCAAAGCCAGAAATTATTATGGTACACTCACTCTGTTTATTTCTTTACTTAGCCTCATGGTACTGGGGTAAAATGTCTTTATCCTTAGTAAATTTATATATGGGATGCTAGATGAATGTTTTGAGAAAATTCATATGTTAGTGGTGTTAGTTAGTGCTTGCAGCATTCTTCCCTTAATTTAACAGAGTACTGTATAAATTTTGGTCACTTTAGTGCACCAGTGGTACCTTCTGTTTTTCAAACTTGACTTTATGTAGAAGTCACCCAGAGATAACAATATTCTATTAAATTGAATATCCTATTCCCAGCAGCTTGACTTTATGAGGTTTCAAACAGGTCACTTGGCAAGCACTCCCTTTTTCAGCCACACTGTGGTCAGCTTACATGTTCACTTTACAGGCAATTTTTCTATACATGAGGTCCAGTCATGAACTGCATAAACTGTCTGTAAACAATACAAAAAAAATTATTAAGAACATGTACAAAGTGTAAGATCTTTAAATACAAGAAGAGATGGAATGAATAAGGTGAATCACAGACTGAGTAGTAATCAATAGGGTCATGTTGCTTGCAAAAACCCAAATCTTACTGTCTATAGAGTGTGTAAAGTGCAAAGTATTTCCATTTTAATAAGGCTGCAGCTGAAGTATTGTGTTTGGGTTATTTGTGACCTTTTAAAGAATTCTGAACAGACAAAAAAAAAGTGGATCCGACGTCCTGGAAAAATGTTTAAAGAAAGATAGAAAGAGTTGTTAACTTAGAGGACAATGAACAAAGAAAACTGTAATAATAATCTTCAATTATATAAAGCCATGGTTGTTACAAGTTCAAAGGCAATAAACTTTTCCAAAGGATAGGACAGGAACTAACAGACTTAATTTGCAGCAAAGATGTAGATTAGATGACAGGAAAAAAAATGTGCTGACTATAAGGGTGAGGATAAACAGGTGACAAGGTGACAGAGTCTAAATCACTGGAGATTTTACAGAAAAGCTTAAGCAATCATCCACCAGTTACCTGACATTTAGTTGGCTAAAAGTCATCTGAAGATCCTTCTGTATTTACTTAGCTTCTGATTTAGAAATGTTGGATTCAGGGAGACAGTCCAGAAAAATATACCCCACACCTCAAATTTTGTCTTCTGTGAAAACTGAAAAAAAACCAAACCAAACCAAAACAAATCAGCAACACAGATTTTCCATCTGAACAGTAGAGCAATGAGGACTGCTCTATTGAGTCAGCAGTGGGTGACTTTCCCAGTCCAACTGGTCTTAAGAAAAAGATTATGCAAAATGCCAATCCCAATGTTCTGATGGGGAAAAAGCCCACCCTCAAAATCAACAAAAAACAACTTCCCCCCAAAAGCCAACCACCAGATCTTTGGAGTGAATCTTTAAGATTAATTTTACTTTGGGATAAGAATGTCAATAGGTAAGAACATATCCATCCAGCTTCTGGCTTCTCTTTAATAACATTCTTCTTTTCGCTGTTATATTAAAGAACCCTTAATCCAAAACTCCCACTGCACAGTCTCTCAAGCAGACCTTTATAATACCATCTCTGCTAGAGGAAGCTACTCTCACTTTCAGGTGAATCATTAAAGCGGTTGCAGGGAATCTCCTAGGTGTGAGGTATTAGCTGCTAAGCGGGTCAGTTGTCCTCTTATGAAACATAAAAGTATGGTTATGGAGATTTAAAAAAAAAAAGGTAAAGAAATAACTTTTTTTTTTTTTTTCTAGAAGTGCTGTGTGGTGTAATGAAATGCCATCATAGGGGTGATGAAATGCCATCACAGGACTGACCTCTGTCACACAGGGATTTTCAGGCAGAGAACTACTAACAAATACTCGGCAGTCTGTTCGGATAGGCAAAATATTCCTGGTGTATATGTATTTTATACACATATTTTGGGGTTTTAGTTTTTTTAAACTGTAGTCTTGACACATGGTATAGAGCAAGGTTGAGTAGACAGAACAGTGTTTATTTTCCCACTTTGATTACACTCCCTTTGATTTCCAAAGCACACACACGTGCTGCCCACACTGCCCATCTTGTAGAGCTGTTGGCTCTTAAACCTGTCAGTCCTGGAGATGTCTGAGCTGTGTAGGAACTTCTGGTTTGGCTCTCTGGGAAGAGGGTGTGGACAGGAAACACACTACCCCTTCTAAGTTCCTTCCAGGGGCAAAAACACCCACTTTCCACCCAACAGAGAAGGGGTGCTTGTCTATAGAGTGAATGTCTGAAATCTTTTAGAGAGGGCCCACTTTTTGGACAGACTTTCTGCTGCTGACTGTGGGATTATGTGACAATCAGTAGCTGATGCTTCTATTCTAGGCCTTCACAGACTTAATCAGCCCAGGGCTCACCCCAAGGAAGTGCTGCACATTCCTGCTGATGGGAAAGATTTAACACCTTTCCCGCCAAGTGACTGGGTCGGGTGATGTGGGAAATCATCCCACAGCATCTCTGGGGACCTTGGAGGCTCTGGAAAGCAGCTGCTCAAGCTGTTTGTAAAACTCTATGGGATGGAGCCAGGTCCCAGACCTTAGTGAAACAGCCCAGGGCTGGGAAAGGATCCTCAGGTAACTGATGGGGGGATAGGTTGGCACCTCAAAGGGAGGAATTTCTCCAAAGGGACTGAAAGGCTTGCTTCTGACATCAAGAAAGGTTCTTTCCTCATGCCTTATTTTTCTTTAATGTTATTCAAAAGAAAAACCCATTTAAAAGAGAAACTGCCAATGCTGGAACAGTTTATTTACTTACCCAGGAGAATGTAGAGCCTATAATATGTGATTCAATGTATGCTAGGGTCCCTTCTGGTGATAGAAAAAGTGAGTTGTTTATAATAATGGTTGCTTTTTCCCTATAGGTATGAGTGAATGAAATGGGAGGTCTAATGATATCTGTATAATGAGTCTTGCTACTCAGTTGCCTATAGATGGCAAGGCTTGGATTCATAATTACTTTAAGAGCCATATCTTATGTTGATCATTAGCAAGGAAAATTTCACACTAGAGATTCATTGTACTAAAGACCAGTTAAATTACAGTGTGTGTCTGCACATTATAGATATTATGATTCATTTCTGGCTTTAAAATACTATAGTTAGGAGAAATTATCTTGCATATTTCAGAGTAAAACCAAAGCCTGGAAGAAATCACTTAATGTTTGTAGCATTTGACTTTTTTCACTGAAAAGATGTCACTCCCAGCTCCAATTACTCTGTCAGTTTTCCAGTGACCGACACTACAAATGTTACAGAGGTAGCTTTATTAACACTTCTTTTTCAAAGCAGAGCAGGAGGCCTCCTTGGTTATTCAAGCAATATAGTAAGAACCACTATCAAAAGTGACATAAGGTGCCTGGAAAAGAACAAAAAAATTAAAGCACGGAAGCACAATAAGCTACTCTGGTCTGCTATGCTGAACTGCTTTATTTAGCATTTCTACTCTAGCAAACTTCCAGAAGAAATAGGAAGAATGGAGGATAACAGCTCTGAAGGAACTACATATTCACCTCTCTCTTTTGGACATGAAATAGATTGAACAGTAGATAGGATGTAATTAGGAACCTGTCTGGCAGTTATGCACTCATATGAGAGGACTGCAAATCGAGGGTCTGCCAAATAATTAGTTTTTCTTAAACATGCACCTAATTAAATTGCAAGATAAAAAAATTCTGTTTCTCTCTCTAATGTGCTGTTTAAATGGTCAAGGAATAGGGCTTCAGAGAGATCCTCCTTGTGGGAAACAACTGCATTCCTCTTTTCCTGAGCATTACACGGTGAATTTACTAATTAGTCAGGACAGATAATTGCTCTTGCTTATTTTGAGAGAGCCTATTACTGGTTCTGTTTGCATGTGGGTATGGTGGTGTTGTGGGGTTTTTTGTTTTTTCATTTTTTTGGGGTTTTTTTAACACTTACTGCATCAACTGTTGCCCTTCACCAGTTTTTGCCTGGGCAGTTGTTACCCTAGACACAAGCACTGCAGCAAAGGAACTGAAAACAGTCCACAGGGAATAAAGATGGTGTGGTATCCCAGATTTTTTATAAATAAGTCTAAAAGAGGTATCAAAAACTCCCATTCAGTGAATGCTTCTGCGAAGCCAAAAGAATTGGCATTTCCAGAAAGAAAACTGGGAGAGAGTCCTAGCTTTACCCCATGGAATTTGGTCTAAACATCAAAAGCAGAAAAAGGCAGGGATGCAGCACTGGGCAGTATGTCTCAAGATGTAGATATGGATTAAGAAAATCTTGCAGCAAAATAGACCTGAATTTCCTTATCCCAGAAGTGGGTCAGCTTCCAACTGCCTTAAGGGAAATATATAGCCTTATCTCTTAGAGTGTTTTAATGCTCTATTATAGCAATGTGGAGCAGGTTCAGACAACAATATAAAGCAGAATTAACATTTGCTTCCTGACCCCTATATTGATTTGTGCTCATCAAATGAACAATCTCATTCAGAAAATCATGTGGATATTGTTTGTTTTGCCATGCTTTTGTTTCTGCAATCAATATATATATAAATTAAAGGAAAATAAAATGAGCTTTAGCCTCCCTTTATTGCAAGAGAAAGAAATATATCTGAAAGTTTCAGCAAAAAAAACACGAACTCTTTAAAGCCTGCTGAGTCATAATCTTGGTACAGAATTTGTTTGTAGGTATGTGGATAAAAGCCTGCTTGCTTCTGATGTGTTTTATGGGAGTCACCACACTGAGAGTCAAATTTGAAGTTCATATTTACATTTCATACACTCTGTTTTTTTAGGTGTAAGGTTAAATGCAGGTGTTTTGCTTGAATTTACTTTGTCCTTCTGAGTCAGTTCCTGTTTCAAAGTCAGTCTTTATAAATTAGTCAAGATTCTAGGACATATCTTCAATTGCCCTGGAAGGACAGATTTTAAATTGTTTTCTTTTTTTTAATTACATCAGTAAATATCATTTTGACTGTGTTTTGGGGCATCTTGCAGCTCTCCCAGTTGGTTACACTTTAGAATAAAATCCTGCCAGTAAGAATCTGTCTTGAATTATATAAAACCACAACTGAACCATTGGCACATAGTTAAGTTTTAAGGAACAATTTATAGTTTCATTTTGCACTGGTGCTGCCCATCCCTGGGTCATTCTGTGGACTGATGAGCTCTTGCTGGACTCATGGCTACTGAAGATTTTTAATATCATCCCTTCATCTTGAATCAAGTCAGGTGCATGCTGCATTTCCTCTAGAAGTCTAAGTGTGCATAATATTGATTTATCATTTTTTAAACAGGTTTTTATTTTCCATTTCTCCATGGTGAACTTATGCCTAAAGAAGAAATAGATGAACTGCATAAAGGTTCAGATTACTTTGCTCTTTTCTCCCTAGTAATTATTTATGAGCACACAGCTGCTATATTCTGCAAAGTTCATAGCAAAAGACATGAAAGTTGAAGGTTGGCAAATGTGAGAATGTAAAATGTTATGAGAGATTACCATTGCAAGTAAATTGTTCTGAGTTTGCCCTTCAATCTGTTTGTATTCACATTGCATGTAATTTTAAACTCATCTAATTTTTCCAGAAATTTCATTAAAATTTTCATTTAAATATATTTTCATTTAAATCTATGCAGAAATCCAGCATATCATTCTGGCTCACTGGCATTTATTCTTTGTGTAAAAAATTAATTTTCTCAACATTTCCAATTTTATTCATCAGTCTTGATTTAAATTACTAAAATTTTAGATCCTTTGAAGAAATTCAGTAACTTGATTACTTATTTCTCTGAACTAGCTGAGTAATTCTGACACGTCACACTTTTTGGAGACAGAAGGCTATCTGCAATTCTTTGCAAAGGTTATTTGGCTAAAAGTAGGATCCAATTAACCTACATTATTAACAATTGCTTCTTGCTGTTCATATAGGTTATGAATAGACTCATTAATAAACCAAATAAAACAGACATAGGATCACCTTAACTGAATATGCTCCATAGAACTCAAGTCGTTGTTATTTTTTATTACACCAGTTTATAATTCTGTTTCAACAATAACTTGGTGACTTGATAATACTATTGAATACAGAGATACAAATGCACCTAAGGGCTCCTGTCAGTGCATTACCTGGATTAGCTGCTCAGCTCCTGCTGTGAAGGCTCTACAAGTGCATCACCTCCTGAAAGATTTCCATGACTTTAACCTCTCAGTTCTGCCTTAAATGCAAATGGCACCAGAGGTTCTTGGGAAGGAGCACAAGGCAGAGACCCAAAAGCATAAGGACACTGGCACTGCAACTTTTTGAGACACCCGTTGTGTGTGATGCTGATCCTGTTCACACGGCACTCTAAACATGTGAGCTCATGCAGAATGGTGCCAGAAACGCTGCTCTGCAACCCTTTAACTTTACCCAAGCAGCTCAAGGGATTTCCAAACTGTACTTTTTACTGGAATTCTTGAGATGCTGCTGAAGCTGTACTGTTCCACTAAATTTACCCTTATATGCTTATTGTACATGTGTGGGACTACTGCCAAGTAGTTTCCAGTTGCCTGAAACTGTTGTGCAGTCGCACTCTGACAATGCCTCCTTGACCACGGTATTTGCCATGTTAAATATATTTTTATTAAAAGTGTATTCTCAGACATATGTTGTAAAATGTAATTACTGATTTTGTGGTTTTGTGTGTGTGTTTACAGGACAATAACTATTTTAATGATCTTCAAATCAAGTATTGTAGTTGCAAATAATAAGAACTGAAGTACAATGTATGCCTGTGCAGAACAACTGTTATCCTGACCTATGGTAATTTTTTGGGGGAAGAAGGATGAGAGTGGGGGAAAATGAGGAAAAATATCAGGATTTATCAATGTTATACAATCACATCATAGCAGTCTGATTGTTTTGCTGGTACTTGAAGTGATAGTAGTGAATGATGCAATAACGTTAAGTTCTTAATAAAAATGTGTTCTGCTTTTGCAAAGCTTTACCGACCCACCCCTCCAAAAAACCCCACTTTTACATGGAAATGCTTTCACAGTCTTAAAATAGGTATCCGTTCATATCCTCCAGGAGAAAAGTCTCCAGAAAAGGGGCTGCTGGATGTTCTTTCAGAGAGACAGACTAGGGCCAGCTCTACTGAATCCTGAACTAAATTCTAACCAGAGTAACCATGTAGTAGAGTTACAAAAGAAATAGAATTGGAGTAATCAAGTACAATGTAAACAGTGGAACTGAATATTTGTGTCTGTACCACGCTTTGTGTTGTGTATTTAATAATTTGGATAATTTTACTCTTCTAGAAAATCCAATGAAAAATTTCTGCAAGTAGGTTGATAATTAATACAATCAAACTAACAGAACTGAACCAACTGGAAGATGAATTCTTACCTGTCAGTCTTTTCAGCTATGGGTACAACCCAAATTTTGTACCAAATTTGGCTGCACAGACATGGCACCAACATCTACAGCTGTTTCCAAATGCTTAATAAAGCAAAGTCTGATCTTCCAGATCTTTCCCCCTCTAACACAAAACAGTGACCTTAGGAATGAGATTTTTTTTTCTGAGATGAATGCATTAATGCAGCCTTTCCTTTGAATAGAATTAAAATTTCTTGAGACAGCTTTACCAAAATTATCCCATCCTCACATTAAAAGAGAGACTGTTCCACTGATGTCATCAGCAATGCCAGCTAACAGAGTAATGAAGCAGGGGGTTGATACATTCCTGACCTTTCCACAGTATCTTTTAGAGCTAAAGAAGCCTTTTCTTTTTCCAGCTCCTCCAATATTCTTCTTTCATTCACTCTTTAAATGCAATATATCTGACTTTCCAATTCCAGGATAAACATAGAAACAGATCTAATGCTTGTGTAAACTACCAAAAGCTGTGTTAGTAATCTTGTTTTTCAAAGGAGTGAAAGGTAACCTGTGAAACCACAACAGTTTTAAAGGAGTGAAAAAAAGCAAAAATGCCTGATGCGTATCTTGGTGAGGTATCTTTTTTTCTTCTCATATAATTTGTAAGGGACTCTTGACATAATATGTGGGTACTATCCCATGATTGCTTCTGTCGACACAAACTGTTGGTCTCTGGGTCATGTTCTCTTGTTTAATTGTTAGCTGGAAAACATTAAGAGTTAAATTATGTCCTCATAAAATAGTAGCATCTTGTTTATTCAACAGAAAAATGCTTTATCATTCTGTCTGAATGGAAAAACTATAGCACATACAGACTCATCCAAAGTTTTTGGGGTTTTTTGGACTGGAGTGCTTAGGTGTTTGCTTTTTTTTAAGGGAGTGAACTTTAATTACATGAAAACTGAAGAAATTATGAGAAGCACATAGACAAGGAACAGCTTGCATAACATTTTTTAACTCTAAAATAGAACATTATTTGAAAGGATAAGTAGCCTTGCACATAGAACACATATTTATTTTAACAAGATTAAATATATTTGTAAAGTAATGTACACAGTTTACTTTATAGCCAGTTAATGTTTGTTACTTTCCAAGACAGAGAAAATAAATTTTTGTGCAGTTACTTCTGTTGTCAGTCCCAGAACAAAGAAGAAAATAAAGTTGGATCTCAACAGACAACCTAATTATGTTACAATTGTCTCTTTGCAAACACAATTTTCACCTGTTTTGAAGTGCACCCAATTTAAATTCCTAATTCAATCCTGAAAAGGAAGTGTCAATACAGGAATTCCACATATGGCAGGGAAAATTGTAGTAAAGAGAGTTAGTATCAGTCTTTGATTTCTAAGTAGTTATGTTCAGTATTTAAGCCCCATCATGTGAAAATAAAGCTGGTGTGGCTCATTCCATCCCATTGGTGGATATTGCAGAATCATTTTATAGTTCATCAGTTTGGCAAAAGCAGCAGTCTCTGCTGAAAAGAGGCCCAGAGAATGAAATAAAATAGGTCCCCTTGCTTCAGGCATATAAGACCATATAAAGAAATATTCACTGGAGTGCTCCTGCAGTGCCTGGGGGTCTCAGCAGGCAGGAGGAGGTGCCAGGAGCAGCTCAGCCCAGATGGACCTTTCTGAAGGTCACCTTTATCCTGCTCCCCCTTCCTCCCCCTCCAAAGCTGTATTTGGTTGTTCCTACAGCATTTATGATTCTTACTGTTGGGGTTGCAACATCAACAACTGTTGATTTGTGATCGCTTGCATACAAAGAGGGAAGATGTGAAAGTTTGGTTCTGCTCACCTTATTTAGAAGTCTGCAAAATGAGACTGAGAAGGGATTTCTCTTTTGCTCTTTTGCTCCTGAGTTGAGAGGAAACCTGTTTAAGCCTAAAGCTGTTTGGAATTAGTTTGCACACTAAAAGCATACTGATAGGCTGTGAGCACATATGCCACAACTATACTTAACAGGAGGTTTGTTATTTCACAGGTGCATTTTGCATATGAAGTTTGCATAGGGGAAAAAAAGAGACCAAGAAAAAGGCAAGTAATTAACTCTGTTCCCTGCTCCTTCAAAAGGCCTATTCCAAGGTAACTCAGGAAGTTCATTATAAACTTGCCTTTTCTATCCTTGTTAAAGTAGCAATTTAACTTTTTGGTAAGCCATCTGAGCTTGTCATTTGTGGCAGTAGAGCCATCTGCAGCCTTTTCTGTGCCCTCTGGTCTTTCCCCCATCTTCACTAGCTCAGATAGAGTCTAATTTTGTTTCTATTACTACAGGCACAACTAGGATACCAAGTTTTTTTCCCCTGATTTTGGGACTCAGAATTGATAAATTTTGTTTACAATCCCTGGAAGAGTATTCTTCTGGGGAAAGCAGATTATTTTAGAGTAAAGTGTGTTGGGGTGTGTCACAGCTTACCTGAGATACTGCTTCAGTCAGTCTGCGAGCTCTGGAGGACAACAGTGATTTGTCTCATTATGCTGCCAAGTATTCCTTGATATCCCTGAAAAGCAGAGGACTACAGATACAATTAAAACATACACTACAGCATAATTATATGTTATTTATTTATTTATTTATTTAATTATTTATATTAAAAGCAGATTCACAGTATGCAAACTTTGATGATACTTGGGACATCTTGAGGTTGTCTAATAATTGTGGCATGGTACCAGCTGTTGGCCAGGTCTCTGTGAAGATCTGCAGCCAGCTAAGCAATACTGGAAATGCTAAGCAGTACTGGAAATGCTGACTCCCTGAAAGACCTGGGAGGAATTTAGACCCTTGGAATATGGCTACCAATGCTGACACCATAATCTGTTTTTTTCTGGTGTGTGCTATTTTTCAGGCTCTCCTTTTGTTATTTCATGTAGGTCTATAGTATCTAAGTAAATCACTTTCATCATTTCTCTTTAACCTCTTAAAAAGTAAATGTCATTCTCTGTCACACCTCAGCCTTCTATTATGAAGGAATCCTCTTAAATATATGTCTGAGTTCAAGATTTGTTTTGTGTGCATTTTGTACCTTAAATGCTGAGTTCAAAGATGTAACCTGCGAGCCCATTTTTATGTTTCCTGAGGCATAGAAATGGTCCCCTGCTATGTATGAAACAGCAAAGTTCTTTTCTAATGTAGAAAAGAAACTATAGGGGAAAAATGGTGATTGTTGATTTATTTTCTGAATGAACATAATATGTGAATTCTTGCATCTTTTCTGTGATATATATACCAAATATTTTCTTCAAATTAAAATTATTTAATAATCAGTTTTAACTATTTTTTCTGTTTCTTTCAGTTTGAATATTAGGAAAAATTCCTTCACAGAAAGTGTTGCCAGGTATTGGAACAGGCTGCTCAGGGAAGGGGTGGAGTCATCATCCCTGAAGGTATTTAGAATACATGTAGATGTGGTGCTTAGGGCATGGTTTAGTGTTAGATTTGGCAGTGTTAGGCTAAGGGTTGGAGTTAGAGCTCTTTTCAAATCTTCATGATTTTATAGTAGTACTTAAAGAGCTGGTCTTGCAGCCCTTCTTTTTATTGTAATGCTGCCACAGGTTAAAAATTAGATTACAGTGATTTACTATTAAGCTTGTGGAAACTTTTGGATGGTGAATATAGCACTCTGAATTTAATTTGGATTATTGGCTTGATAATGTTTTTAAGTTTTGTTGCTGCAATGAGCTCATTTAAGGTAAACACAAATTCCTTTTTTCCCCCCACAACCCAGAATAAGGCTTGAAAAGAATTTATACCAAGCTGCGCAAAATCTGGCCTCAGTCTTGCTATTTAGAATATGTGTCTATTTTATTTTCAGTGAAATAAGTGGTAGGTTATTAACAACATTCTCTAGAAGGCTGAGCTGGAGATTGTCTTGTATTCTTTGATTTCAGCTACTTCTTTCAGTTGTCAAAGCATACAAATGAGTGTAATTTCAAAGGAGTTTTTAATCTAAATATCTCTTAAAAAGAAAAGCAAAAATACAGCCAGAAAATACAGGAAGAAAAATTCCCTCTTATATCAGGATTATGAGCATGGGAAAAGTTGCAGTTCTGTGTTTTGGGTCGTGTGCTTTCTTT
The DNA here is from genome assembly GCF_026979565.1 of Vidua chalybeata. Lineage (NCBI taxonomy): Eukaryota > Metazoa > Chordata > Aves > Passeriformes > Viduidae > Vidua > Vidua chalybeata. Next base: position 9,555,349 of record NC_071531.1, read on the forward strand.
GGCCTGATGATTTTTTTCTTTGGGGGAAGGGCAGATTGGGGTATTTGTTTTATGGGGTGTTTTAAGGCCTACCTGAACTCTCTGGAGAACAGAAAGAAATAAAAATTCCCTGCTTCTTTTCATTTTCTTTTTTTTTTTTTCCAAGATACTATTATATGCCACAGTGAAAAAACACAGAAAGCTTTTCTGCTTCCAAAGTAGGTTCAGTACAGATGAAGATCTTTCAGCAGTCATAAAATCATTCTTTTTTACTAATATTAAGACTACTGTATAAATTGGTTCATCTTTGACTACATCTGTTTGTTACTTCTCTCCCATCTAGTTCATCTTCTGAAGGAAAACAGAGATGGACATTTACATTGCTGGTCTCCAGTCATCCTCTTTCCTCAGTTTTCTTCCCCAGTTTGCAAACATTGACAAATTTGCCATATGTTTAACCTGACAGCAGGTTCCAGAGGGGCTACATTTTTATAGATATTATGAGGGTGTAGTTAAAAAGGAGAGAGGGCACAAGACAGCCATCATTACCATCTTTTCTTAAGAAAGTGACTGCAGCAGGAGCTCACCTCAGTAAGACAGGGAAGTAGCCACGCTCAGAGGATTTTTATTTTTATTCAGTGAATCATGTAGGTCAATGCTCTCTAATGATGACAAAATAGAAGCAGAATTATGAGATGGAGATGCAGAGTATGTAACTGAAACTCACTCAACTCTTCTGCTTATCTTTTCCTAACTCTCTGCCTTACCTTTGGTACTGCTGAGCTTTGGAAATCTGTCATACCAAATTCTAATAAGAGGTGTTGGAACTGTGCTGTTACTGAAATTGGCATATAATAGAATTTTGGGGTTTTTTAACAGGTTGACATTTTTCTGGGCTGTATAAAATTAGGTCCTCCGGGGGTTCCCTGGGTTCCCAGCCAGTCCGGGGAGTGATCCTCGGCTGACCGGTCCGCAGGGAGGGGTAGATGTAACCCGGAAAGCTCCACCAAATAAAGACGAGACGTCTCCCGAGCAGCAGGATCCGAGAAGTTTATTGCCAGGAGCAGCAACCTCCCGAAGGAAGAGCTGACTTCGGGAGCACAGCACTCGGGCGGGACCGAGAATATAAGGGCAGAGGGATAGGAGTGGCTAGGGCACAAACCAACCAATGGTAAAGGGTAGAGGGGAGGAGACGGGATGGGGTGACATGTAATGAACCAATCGGGATACAGGAGAGGAGTGGCATTCTAACAGGGTCCAATGGGATTAACAGAAGAGAAGAACTTTCTAGAACTGGGGAGTGTGTTAAGCTTTGACAGACAGCCTCAACTGGGGAGGGAAACAGCATGTGATTGACAACTTTTGCTATATTGAAGTTGCCTCCCAAGGGAGGGCGGGGACCCCTCCCACAACTCCCCCTTTTTGGTTTATTAAAAAAACATTTCCCATTGTCCTAGTTAACAATTTCTTAAAGATGGTTAAAGCAACAGAAATTAAGAAAATTATGATTAAAACCCAAACTAAACCTTTAACAATTGGAATGGCCCACCCAGGAACACCCCATTGAGAAAAGATCTTGTTCACAGCGTCCACAGCCCCAGTTTCAGTCTTTAAGTCCTTCACTAACGCCTGGATCCGCTGGATGCTGGCTTGGATGGATGTGCTCTTCGATGACAAATTGAAGCAGCACATCCCCTCAAAGTCCTCGCAACTGTGGCCATGGGCGAGCAGCAGAAAGTCGATGGCCGCTCTATTTTGTAAGGTGGCATGCCTGGTGGTCTCTTCTTCCGCCAAGAGATCTGATAAGGCGGCAGAAGTAGCGTTGGCCTGCTTACTCATCCAACACCCCAGGTGAGAAATCTCACCGAGGGCCTTTGCTGCCGCATACCACGGTAAAAAGATGGATGCAGCGACCCTCTTTCCTTTGCCCCAATCATAAATTTCCGAGTCGCAATTTGGGCCGAATTCTCCATAAGATCTTTTTTGGCGTGCCGATTGACTTCCCCTTTTCCAATCCATAATTTGTGTTTTGTTGGGGGTTAGGGTAGTAAGCCTGCCAAGGCTACAGGGACCCCCTTTGATCTTAAGAGGGGATCCCAGCCCACACCCTGTCCCCACAGATCAAAAACACACCCCGACGGAGCTCCTTAGGGTATGGGTAGGACTTGATCAGAATCAGGCTAGTATAGTTGCACCACTCATTAATATATCTTTTATCAGTTGGTGTAACCTCTTTGATGTTATACTCTATTTTTCCTTGAGGGGCCTTAGTGTAGAATCTAATGCATAAATGAGCCCTCGTGGACCCCAGTAGGTCCAATTCCTGGGGTTCCTGTGGTGCCTGCAGTAGTGTCCTTATCCAACTCCCCAAGGAGTCCGCCGGGTTGGGTTTCATCACTGTGAATGGAAAATCATTTTCCGACAGGGGGACTCCCACCAGGCATGTAGACAACGGGTTGCCTACACCTCCCATGGCCATGCAGAGTTGTTCCTGCCCGATGGACTTTGCCAGCGTGACCCAGACGTTCTCTTTGGGCTGTGGTACAATCCAGCTTCCTGCCAGGTGAAACCACACGATGATGAAAAGTGCTGCTGCAGGAAGCTGGTCACTGCAGGGTGTTCTGGCTGCTGCAACTGCCATTCTGGGTGGACCAAAGTCTAATAAATAGACACATAATGGAAATAAGAATAGTGACCCCTTTGAATCCCCATCCTCCCCCGTGTAAATCGAAATAGTAACAAAACAGGAAAACAAAATCAGGTCAGGTATGAGGGAAGAAGGGTTGAGGAAAGTGGTAGGACGGAAAAGGGTGAGGGATGGTAGGGGATGGGGTCAGAGGGTAAACAGTCCAAGCGGGCGGGAAATGCAGGTTCGTTATTAAAGTCCTGACGGCGGTATTGGCTGGTCTAGTCTTCTTCCTTTTCCTTCGACTCCACGCGACGGCGGTTTCTGATGGAGCTGGCGTCTCGGGGGAGTGTTCCGGGGGTTGGCTTTCTGTAGAGATGTCTTCCCGGTATGGTTTGATGAATTTTCCGGGGATCCACCTGGGGCCCTGTTCTGTTGAAACACATCCATACCCTCTCCCCCACGTTATTAGAGGGTATGGACCTTTGATAACTTTAGACTCAGGGTCTTTTATGAGCACAGGAGGCCTCTCCTTCAACTGCGCCCTGGTGTTATTATGGAAATGGCGCAGGATCGGGGGATTTGGCTCACGGTCTGAACAGTTCATGAAATTGAGAACGTACAGGGCCTTGCACAACCTCTCTACAGGGCTCGTGGTGATGGCCGAATCGTTTTGTTGTTCTAATAATTTTTTAATTTCCTGATGTTTTCGTTCCACGATTGACTGCCCTGTAGGGTTGTGTGGAATTCCAGTAACATGGTCAATGCCCCATAGTTGCACAAATTCCATGAACTGTTTGGACACAAACCCTGGTCCGTTATCAGTCTTGATAGTTTTTGGGACACCCAGAGTGGAGAAAGCCATATATAGGTGTTTTATAATGTCTTTGGTTTTTTCCCCCGTATGTGTGGAGGCGAACACTGCCCCCGAGAATGTGTCCACCGACACGTGGAGATATTTGAGCCGCCCAAAGGAAGGAAAATGAGTAATGTCTGTCTGCCAGATGTCCAATGCTCCCAGTCCCCGGGGGTTAACCCCCGTCGCTACTGATGGTAATGCGTGGGACTGGCAGTTGGGGCAGGTGGCTAAGATGGCTCGCGCCTGCTCCTTAGAGATCTTAAATTGGCGGCATAGAGCTGGAGCATTCTGATGGTAAAAGGCGTGGCTCATCTTAGCCTGCATATGAACATCTGGCAGGGTGGGTGCCAAAGCTGCTGAGTTTGCAGTGTTCACTAACATAGCCAGAGTGTCCGCTCTCCGGTTGCCCTCGGTGATGTCTCCTGGCAGGTCTGTGTGTGACCTAACATGCAAAATATGATAAGGTTGCTCTCTGTGGGAGATCAGCCAAATTAGTTCTGAGAGCAAGCTATAGAGCGTTTTGTTTTGAATTTCTTTGAGCAGGGCATGTTCGGCCCGCTCTGCTATCCCGGCTACATATGCCGAATCAGTGACCAAATTGAAAGGTTGTTGGAATTTTCTGAAGGCTCTCACAACCGCTGCAAGTTCAGCGATTTGGGGGGATCCCTGAACTATTTGGACGTCAGATTCCCACTTCTGACTGTCCGGGTCCTTCCAAGTGATCACTGATTTGTGGGATCTTCCTGACCCATCAGTGAACACTGTGAGAGCATTTTTTAATGGTATTTTGCTTTTAAAAATTTTTGGGGCCAGATATAAAGTGTCTTTAAATAATTTGTGCTTGGGATAGTGTATCCGAATTTGACCAGGATAGCTGTCTACTGAAATCTGCAAATGTTCATTTGTTTGTAAGAGAAAATCCAATTGGTCCAAATTTAATGGTAAATAAATGCATGCTGGGTCACACCCTGCGAGGGTCCGGAGGCGCTGGCGGGCCTTAATGATTAGTTTAGCCATGATTTCAGGATATGTGGTTACTGTTTTGGCGGGTTGGTGGGGGAGGAACAGCCACTCGATGATAAGGAGTGGGTCTCTCTGGCTGTCGTCCCACTGGAATAGCAGGGCATGTAAGTTGGGAGACTTACCCAGGATGGCACACTGGATTGGGAGGGACCGCGCGACCCGATGCGCCTGGCGGGACTTGATAGCAGCTGCGACTCTCTCCAAGGCCTCACGGGCATCCGGTGTGAGATGTCGTGGGGATGCCAGGTCGCCGTCGCCTTTCAGCAGGTGGAAAAGTGGCGACAGCTCCTCTGTGGTGAGTCCCAGGAGAGGTCGAATCCAGGTGATGGTACCGCAAAGCTGCTGCAAATCCCGCAGGGTCCGTGGGTCGTCCTTGATGACGAGAGACTGGGGCGCGACGGTCCTTCCCGTAATCAGGAAGCCCAAGTATTTCCAGGGGGACGACAGCTGGATCTTGTCTTCCGCAATTTGAAAGCCCGCAGCTTTGATGGCTTTAACTGTCCTGTCTAAGGCTGCTTGTAGATATGTTGAGTTAGCAGCACAAATCAAAATATCATCCATATAGTGAAGGATGATGGCCTCTGGGAAAAGGCGACGAACTGGGGAAAGGACCTGTGCCACAAAGGTTTGGCAGAGCACCGGAGAATTCTTCATTCCCTGGGGCAGAGTGGTCCATTGATACCGTTTGTACGGCTCACCTCGGTTGATAGACGGAACCGAAAACGCGAACCTGGGAGCATCTCCGGGGTATAACGGGATGTTGAAGAAACAATCCTTGATATCAAGGATTGCGAGCTGCCAATCCCAGGGCAGCATAGAGGGAGAGGGAAGGCCCGGTTGCAAAGGTCCCATATCTTCAATAACATCATTAACCCTGCGTAGGTCTTGGAGCAGGCGCCACCTGTCCTTGCCGGGTTTTTAATAACAAAGACAGGTGTGTTCCAGGGGCTGGTGGAAGGTATTAAATGCCCCAGGCGCACCTGCTCCTCTACTAGTTCGTTGAGCGCATTAAGTTTTTCGATTGGCAAGGGCCACTGGTCCACCCACACCGGTGTATCAGTTTTCCAATTAAGCGGTGGGGAGGTGCGCTCCGCAGTGGCCCAGACTAAAAATCCCACGCAGGACTAGGGATGTCGAGACGGGCACCCCATTGGGACAACACGTCCCTGCCTAATAATTTGATATTGGCTGCAACTACAAAAGGCCGAATTGTGGCAATCTGGCCCTCCGGCCCCTCTACACACACGAGGTGCTTACTGCGTCGGGAATTGACGGCTCCTCCCACGCCGGAGATTGTGCCACAAGGGGACACTAACTCCCAGTCGCGCGGCCACTCTGCCTGAGGGACGATGGTAACGTCCGCACCGGTGTCTGCCATCAGGTCCAACGAAATGTTTTTCCCCTGAAAGATAAAAGTAGTTTTAATGATTGGTCTTTGTCTGCTAACGTTCTGAATGAAGAAAGCAGAAGGGTCTTGATCCGTAGGAAAGTCTGATAGAATGTTGCAGCCAATGTCATTGAAGTGCATATGTGAGATGTAGCCAGTGTCCTTGTAGTGCATATGTAAGATGTAGTAGCACAGAGCTAAAGGAGACCCTCTCGGCAGAGAGAACGGAGGATGATGGCACACCACAGAGACGTTGAGCTCTGCCCCTGGCTCGAAGTAGACGACCTCCGGGATGATGGTGAGGTCGTCCGGCGTGCTGATGGAGTCCCCGATGAACAGCACTGTGACGGGGTGGTCACAGTATGGTGGCGGCAGGAATCCTACCGGGACACGGACCAAGTCCTCATCCGGAAACATGATGTGGATGGAACTCCGGAGGACTTGGCGGTGGGCACTGTTCAGTTGTTTAGTCCGTCTGAGGAGTCGGAGCCCGTCCTCCTGGCTGCGGATGTCCGGAGAAACGTGCCGTTGGGGCAGTGGTTTTCCGGAAGCGATGGCAGCGCAGGGCGTTGGGACGGGCCATTTGTTGTCGTAGCGCGGCCCCTCAGCGCGCTCCGCCTCCCGTTTCCCGGCCAATAATAACGAGGATTCCTGTAAGGTGGTCTCGGGGAGGGGTTATAATGAGGGTAGGACCTCTCTGGTGGCCAGTGTGGGCAATTGGCTTGTATATGGCCCAGCTGGCCGCAGCCGAAGCAGCGCGTGTTCATGAGGTCCACCATTGCCTCCCCCACACCCCTGCTCACCGCAAACGCCACAGTCTGCTCCATCGATGCCGCTTTTGTGCATGCCTCGACCATCTTGGCGATGGTTGGCTCCGGATCCTGGGGGAGAGCTCGCAGGATCTTCTTTGTCTCCGGGTTAGCGTTGGTCAAGGCCATCTTACGCAGCAGTTCTTCTCGAGCCTCGACGTTCTCAATCTGCCGGTCTATAGCCTCCTTTAACCTGTCAATATACTTAATAAAAGTCTCATCAGGGCCCTGGAGGATGGATGTGAAGTTCTGGAGAGGGGTGGTTCCATCAGGTATTTTTAGTAGGGCCTCCTTCCCAGCTTCTCGGATGTCATTTAGCAGGTTGTCGGGAAGGAGGATCTGATCTTCTGGTTTACTAAATTCCCCTTCCCCTGCCAGCGCCTCCAGGCCCTCGGCGCCATCTCCCAGCACCTCCTTAAGGTCGTATTTGGTTAGAATAGGTTTTAATAGCTTTTTCCAATGTATTTCCCACAGAAGAAATTCTGTGGGGGACAGCAGAGCCTTTGCTATATATCGAATGTCATGCTGCACCAAAGTATGTCCAGTAAACGTGAGGTCCAATATGTTTTTAAAAAACGGGGAATTTCTCCCATAGTCCTTGGCTGCCTTCCTCAACTCCTTCACCTCCGTATATGGCAGCTGCTCCCACCGTGGTTCCTTCCCCCTCTTGAGCCTAACCGGTGCCGCGATTGGGCCTAGATCCCTGGCGAGATCTAGGTCCCCATCCCTAATTGCCTTGGCCCTTATCCGGGCCCAGCCCTCCCCTGGCTTGGTTGTTGGCCGGGGGTTGTCACTGTCCTCATCCTCTTCTGAAGATGAGGCAGGACAGGCTAGGGCTCGAAGCCTCTCCCTTGCCAGTGGGTCCTGGTTATGAGAGACCCTGCAGGCCAAGATGGCCTGCTTCCGGCAAGGCCCACTTCCGGTTCCGGTAGCGTGGGAACCGGAAGTGGCAGGAGAGGGGGCGTGGCCTGACCCACCCACTGGGGCATGGCCTGACCCACCCACTGGGGCGTGGCCTTCTGGTAGGCCTGTCCCACCCACCAGGGGCCCGCCCAGGGGTGTGGCTAGGGAGGCAGGGTGGGAGGGTCCCGACGTCACCAAGATCGACGCGTGATGGGGGGCGGGACCCGACGCGGGGGCGGCAACCGACGAAGGGGGCGGAGATGGTAAAGTGGCGGGAACCGGAGGGGTTGAGGAGGAGGAGGAGGCGCCATTTTGTGTCTCAGGGCAATCGGCCACGAGGCCGCCGCCATTTTGAGGTATTATTAAAACAGAACTGGAACTGGGAGTAAAACTGGGGTTGGGGGCATGAGGATCGAGGGAATGGATAGGGCTCGTGCTGGGGTGGACAGTCCCAGCACAAGAGAAGGACAGAGTGGAACGGGAGGCAGCAGGGAGACGGTAGCAACCCTGTGCCTTATTTTGGCAGGATCTATCTCCCGATCCACCCTTAGGGGAAATGGGGTTAGGAGCGAGGGGGGCGGAATAAGGGGTAGGAAAACTGGGACCCGAACTTTCCCCTTTTTGTTTAACTAAATTAAAAATAATATCATAAATAGGAAAAAATCTCCCGACCCTAAAATTCCCAGAAACTTGTAAATCATAAATATAACGCCCAATTTTTCCCCAGAATGAAATAGAAAGAACATCCTCAGTAGAGGCATCTGGAAAATGATCAAAAATGAAAATAACAAAAGATTTAAGGACCCGCTTATTAAAAGAAACATTCCCCAACTGAAGGGTAGCTTTAACTTGGGAATAGAAGTCTCGTCTTGCAGGGGAGAGGCGGTTACCCATCTCCTCGCTGCTGAAGAGAATCCCCACCCGAGCAAAGGAAAAGGAAAGGAAAAGATAAGAGCCTGCGTCGGCTGCTCTCCTCGAGCAGCTGCACTCACCCAACTACGACGCGGCGAAAAGAAAAGGCTGAGGCGGGGTAGTGGAGCTCTGCTGGTGTCGTGGAATCCGGGGCTTCCCTTGAAGCTGCAGAATCGGATGTCCACGACTTGTCAGCAGATCCAGGAGATAGGAGTCTTCTTAAAACAGAAGAACAGCTACTCCTGGGATTGGCGGCGAACGGCGCTTTAGTCCCGCAGCGCAGGGTCACAGATCCTCACGCGGCAGGAGACGCTCGTCGGAAACCGGGGCAGCGATCACCGTGTTCGCGGCGCCAATTGTATAAAATTAGGTCCTCCGGGGGTTCCCTGGGTTCCCAGCCAGTCCGGGGAGTGATCCTCGGCTGACCGGTCCGCAGGGAGGGGTAGATGTAACCCGGAAAGCTCCACCAAATAAAGACGAGACGTCTCCCGAGCAGCAGGATCCGAGAAGTTTATTGCCAGGAGCAGCAACCTCCCGAAGGAAGAGCTGACTTCGGGAGCACAGCACTCGGGCGGGACCGAGAATATAAGGGCAGAGGGATAGGAGTGGCTAGGGCACAAACCAACCAATGGGTAAAGGGTAGAGGGGAGGAGACGGGATGGGGTGACATGTAATGAACCAATCGGGATACAGGAGAGGAGTGGCATTCTAACAGGGTCCAATGGGATTAACAGAAGAGAAGAACTTTCTAGAACTGGGGAGTGTGTTAAGCTTTGACAGACAGCCTCAACTGGGGAGGGAAACAGCATGTGATTGACAACTTTTGCTATATTGAAGTTGCCTCCCAAGGGAGGGCGGGGACCCCTCCCACACTGGGCAGCACCATTTGTAGTTGGTTAAAATAACAGGAGTTGACCAGCTGAATGTAAACCAGTTGGAAGGTGAGTTGCTGGGCTTCTGATGGTTCATGTTTTCAGTAGACTGCAGCCTGATCTTGATGAGATTGCTAAATTTTAAATATACAATTACTGTTGTTAAATTTTCCCTGTTTTTTAATATTTTTTTTCATTTTTGGAAATTTTTTAGGAAGGCCTACAAGCTCTGAAGCAAGAGTCTGAGAGAAAAGTGGTAGTTACTGGTTTTCATTCTGAGGTGTGGATTCACAATCATATATGACCTTTCTTATCCAACACTATTAGAAGATAATATTCATGGTAGAAGGTATGAACTGATTTCTTAGGCTGCACAGGGTTACAAACACACGAATTACAATAATTGCTAGTGAATTTCATGAATTACAATTTTTGCTAGTAGATTTCTCACTTGTGTTTATTGGCACTTTTTCCTTGGTGATTAAATGAGTTGATGTGATGTACTATACAATTACTGCCAACTGTCATTCAGTTTATTTCCAGATATTAAGACACAAAATATTGAATACTGGCAAGATAATTTCAGAAATCCTATAAACCTAAAGAAAGAAAAAAAAAAGGCATGGTTTATTTTTTAAATTTCTTTGAAAGCTTTATTTAGGTGTCTCCTTAACTAGTTTACGTATTCCTTCTAATTGTACAACAGATTTTGGGACCACTTTAAAGCATCTGTTCTGACTATCACAGCTTTAGATGTCAGTGAAACAAGCCCTTTAATCCACTGGACATTTAAAATATTAGTTCCATACTTCTACTTGAATCATCAGAGAAACTCAGCCACTCCAGAATTCAGGTAATGCCTGCAAGTTCTTCTGCCCAGATTGTTCTTTGTGTAAAACAGATCATGTTTAATTTCCCATGAAATAAAATTTTACTATAATGGCTGGCTGTGATGAGATTACAAGGAGAAACAGGGGGTGAAAGGAATGAAATTCAATTTATTTTCCAAGGTGTTGTAATATATCACATCTTCTACTTATTTTGTGTGATCTAGAGGAAAAATAATTTCATTTCAGTCAAACAATTCAGGAGGACTCTGAAAAAGCCTTTGCAACAAACAGCTGGGGAAAAACAACTTAAGTGTTTGAGTAACAAATAGCTCAGAATAGCTAATTCACTTCACTGTGTCTGACAACAGACCCCTAAAAATTTCAGTGCATATTTGGAAATGGGACTGAAGAAAATGCGTCATGTATTGAACAAAACTGATGACGTCCTGAAGATGCTGAACTCCACCATGTGTGCATGTGACTGGAATCACATTTCATGTTCTGAAGAACATGGTGGTAACTACAGGAAGAGAATGTGCAGAGAGGAAAAAGTTTGGGCTTAAATTCTCGAGACACCCAAATACTTCATAATGTTTACAATAGCTTGCATATTATATTTATCCAGCAGAATAAGTAGAATAGGGAGGATAGAAATTGCAGATTAGGCTGTAAAGCAGTTGGGCGACTGCAGAGGCCTTTACATTTGTAATTTAGTTTTTGTACTCAAAGATATTTGAAAAATTCAGAGTAAAGAAAACAGTTGTAAAACTGAGAATATGATCTAAAAAGAGGTCAAACTGTGTAACCTGAGTCTTTCTTTCTCTGATAGCTTCTCACAGGCAAGAGTACAAAAAATGTACTGCTAAATTGAGGTGAAAGTTCTATTATAGGCACCTTTCTTGGCTTGTAAACTTTTTCCACTAATCCTTAGTTAAATATTTGATTTTAAGTTTTGATGAATACACAGCATTTTTCCTTTACTCTTAAGCCTTGCTGGTTCTTGAAAAAGTTGGGCTTTGCAAATTCTACAAACCAGTCAACCTTCTTGCATCAATTTCATCTTTCAGTTTGAAAAAATCTGTTTATTCCAACTCACTTAAGAGGAAGACACGTGAATGTGAGCAGATAAAACAGGAGCCTGGAATTAATATCTAAGATAACTTCAGTTTTGGAGGAAATTTGGACTTGAAATTGTTACTCATAAAAATGTAAAGTTGCATGAAAAATGGTGAATTTTGAATACAGAGTGGGTTGATAAGAACTTTGAATAACCTGGCAATATACATTAAATAGCAATATCATGTCCAAATATGTTGTTATTAAATTTTCTGATTCAATCTCTATTACATGGAGGATATTTATTTAGATATATGTGATTTTGCTTAGAGAGGAATAAAATATTTTAAGGATATTTTGCTTATTTTTTAGACACATGGATAAGTTTTATGACTCATATATAGACTGGTTCCATGCACCAAGCTAGGTCATGGCAAGAATAAGAATTTTAGAAATATGAAACATATTATGTGGAAATAAAGAACCAAGACTCTAACCTATTATCTGTATAACATCTTTATGATACAACATGAGCTGCATTTTAATAGTTAATTTCTTCTTGAAGCTATTTAACTTATGTAGTCATAGATGTTGGATTGTAGAAACTGGAATTAGCAGTGGACAAATTGTCTACTGCTACACAAGGAGGTATATCCCACTATAGCCTCTCTTGGGAAATATAAAATAAAAATAGCCTGACACATCTCAGTAAGTAGAAAGAATTTCATGGTCCAGTAAATCTTACAGATCATGATTAAAGGTCTGAGTGCTACTGAAATTAATTTCAAGGGAAGATGTATAATTAGTGTATTATATTCCAAATATGACTTTAAAAAAAGAAAGTAAGTAAGTTTACCTGCTGAGACCGGGGCCAGTCACTGTAATGACTTGAATGTTCACTCAAACTGTGTACCACAAGCAGTAGTAAACCCTGGCCACAGCTCAGGCTTTCAGCTATCAGTCAGTGACTGCTGACTTTATGCTCCTACTTTTCTACCTGTGGGAAAGTCAGCTTGGGTGTGTCTCCTCTATTTAGGCCCCTGGTTTTCAAAAAAGTACAAGAAATGAAGGGGAACTCATCTTCAGTAACTTTAGACAGTTACAGTGCTTTGTCTGCATCTGAGCACAGCTCATCCTTAGGTGTTTTATCAGTCAGCAACTCCCACATCTTTTAGATAACACAGATCATGTCCTGAAGGGTTGTCTTTCCCTCCATTGTCATTCCAAACTGCTTTTGGGGGTTAAAGTCAGGCACAGGTATCTGTATTCTGTTATTCTCAGTCTCTCCCAGAAGCTGTGTCAGGCTGTCAAGACCAGATTGTGAATTCTGCTTTGGAGAAGACAGCGAAAAGCTGCCAGGCTGCAGCTGTGCCCATGGCTGGGTGCATGGGACTTGGGACACTTCTGTTTCACAGGCACATGACCTGTTCCTTCATGCTTAGAGGTGCCACTGCAGCCTCACAGGCCACTCAAAAAAGGAGCTGGAGCCAAGCTGAGGTCCAGCTCCTGGAATAGCTCACCCTCTGAGCTGTACCCTAAAGTTATGAAAATGAAAAATGAATGTAGCCATGAAGTAGTTGAAGCAGTTTACTTGTTGATGTAGCAGATATCATACATCCATGCAGAATCTGCTCAATTTTACTTTCAATAAAACAAACCCCATCCATGTTACACACTAATACAATTAACAGGAATTAAGAGAGGAACTTGCAGAGGGAGTTGGAACCAATTTCCCTGATTTTTTTTTTCAATAGTCCCATCTAAGAAGGGAAGCCTTATAGGTGACACAGAGCTGAGAGAGATAACAGACATGGGAGGGAAACGGTGACTTACAGTATGTGGAAAATCCCAGGCAGAATATGAAGGAACCTACTCTCATTTCCACTCATCTTTCATAATGGGTTTTTGTCCCCCAGTGTCAGAACAGCTGGTTGCACACTTGTATAGGGATTTACTGAGTCTAGACTGGTTGACTGGCTGTTTGTATGAGTAGGTGGGTATCAAGGATACCAAAGTACAGGTTTCCTGTGGTTCTGTCTGTTACAGAGAGGAGACACATAAGCCCATTTTTCTCACTTCCACATTTTTCCAGGCTCCTGAATGGGAAGAAAAAAATCAACTGAAATACATTAACATCTTCAAATGTAATGCAGTTGGTAATAAAATATGCTATATGAGGTCATCCATTATAAAAGCACAAAAAAGGAGACTTTAATAATTGTAAGTTTTGTGAAGTACCCAGTACACTGCTGTGCATGAGAGACATTTTGAAGGTCTGATGGGCAGAAGTGTTCTGTTAAATTGCTCTTGTTAGAAAAGTGGAATAAAGCTGATTTGGTAATTTGAGAATTCATATTTGCAGAATCTAGCAAATCAAGAATTAAATTCTTTGCTTAGTAGCAGAGTGACCCCCAATCACAGCTATTTTAGTGCCTCTTACAATGAGCAGCTTAATGGGGATATAGACTGTTCATCACAATTCTTTTTCTGTGATATTTCATAATGCTCAAATTTCTAAGCATTTCTGCTAAAAGAGCTCTGACTTAAATGTCATCCTTACAAGAGACCTGTTCTGTCTTTGGAGGATTACAGTACTGAAAGTTCCCAAAAGGGCTCTAAAATGTATTGCCAGACTCATGATCTAGAAAGGTTCTGTAGGGTTCAGAGTTTCTAGATGTTTCTGTGCTCCTTTGTGTTTGCACATTTGCAATCTGCACAATCATAACGATACTGTCTGTACAGAGTCAAAACAAAGGAAGGATAGTGTTCAAAAGTGAAGTTTTTTCTGGCCTTGTGAAGGCCTTGTGAAGGCCTGCTCAGCTGCTTCTACAGGCTCTGCAGAAGTCCACAAGTAAATTTCAACTACAGCACCTGCAGGGATTTAATCAGTGGCTTAAAGTATTTATTTGTAGGTACACAATACACCCTAATGGTTATTAAAATAAGTCTCTAAGAGTTGTGCTCATAATACTTGTTCTTTAATCTAAGTAAACAAGTTAAGTCACAGATCTTAATACTGAAGCAATACTTGTGCTCAAAGACCATAGCCTAATGTAAAAGTGTAAAATGTTAGAATGGAGCTCTACTTCTTGACTGCATAATATATAATGGTTTGAGTGTACAGTAACAGATGGAAATGTATCTTGTAGTACCAAGGAAAGAGCTTCCTTCACTTAAATGTGAGCAGACATGATGCAGAAGTGCAAATAAACCTCTTCCAAAATGTGTTACGGAATTCTTAGAAAGACCAAAATATTCTGCTGAGAGGTTTATTACCATACAGCTGGTTCCACAGACTCTGTTTAAAAAGTAGATTTGGGCTCACTGAGAAACTCAGCATTGTGTTATAATAATGGATCCACAGTACAAATATTTCTCTATTGGTAGAGCTTTGTAGTAAACTATGTACAGAATTGATGTGCCATCTGATACATCAATAGACTTTGGTGAAGTAATACCTAGAAAGGAGAAATTATTTGCTACCTGCTCTGAAACCCATAATCAGACCCATTGGATGTGTGAAGCTCTAAAGTTCCTAAACCCAGGAACAGACTTTAAAAACACCTGCAGGTGGTAAATGCAATCAGATGTTCTGTGTGGATTCAGCACATAATTCCCCCAAGGAAACAGATGAAATCATTACACTGAGTGGCTGTATCCTTGAAAAGTACTGTTCGTAATTGAACTATTCCAAACACTCTGCCACTAAAAATGCACCTTTCAGACGTCAAATCCTTCTCTATCGAGCAGTGTACGTGATCTGCTGGCACAAGTCATGGCAGAGTTCTGATGTGGCTGAACAAGACATTTGATCCAGCTGTTTTTCAGTGGATATTGTGTGAGCACTTATTTTTATTTATAGCCAGGCAAAACTAAATAAAATCTTCAGAAATCCAATATTCCCTTTTACAAGGAAGTTTTCACCTTTCTTTTGCCAATGTAGAGAAAATAAGTCATAACAGGCCTGGAATTCTGTAACTTTTTAACAGTGAAGGGGGGAAAACATGTTCAGTCTCTAATTGAGCCCAGTTACTATTTCCTATAAACAAGCACAAATACTGCCTTGGTTTTCAAAGGATGTTTTGATAAGGCAGGACAGCTAGCTAAAAGGAGGATGTGGAAACAAAAATTATCAGGTTGAAAAGAAGCAAAATTCCGTGGTCCATGCATTGCATTTAGTAGGGATGTGTCAGGGAACCTCTACCACAGAAAGCTGGAGGAGCTGGCACACAAAGCTGGCAAGAGAGCTTTCAGCTAATCCAAATCAGAGTGGTACTGCACTGCTGAAAAACAAAAAATATGGTCAATACTTTTAAGAAAGGGGAAATAAATCTGGCCGAATACCAGACTTATTATGGTATCAGTAGTATGCAGCACTTCTGAGAGGAAAAAAAAACCCAAACAAAACCTAAATAAAGAACTCCTTGGAAATGGGTTAGTTAGAATATTGCATTGACCAGAAGTAGGTTTTGTACAACTTATTTTGTATTGCCTATGATCCAGCAGTTTCAAACAGTTTGCACTGTATAGAAGACTTCTGTAATTCTGAAAATTTTCACCAATTTAGACCTACTGGGGATTAAAAGAGAAATTAGTAAGTAATTAACTTATGCTAGGCACAAAAGCAGTAAGTTTAGTCTAAATAGCAACAGTTTAACTAATGGTAAATTACTGTCAGGTGTTCCTTGCTGAGGAAAGGATGGTACAAGACACTGCCTATACAGTGACCATTCATAAGGTCAGTTTGAACATCAGAAATAAGTTTCAAGATACAGCAAGATTCTGTATGAGGCTTCCAATAAGAATTTAAGCAGACCAGAAAAAAACTAGGTTTTTTTCTATAGAGTCTGTGGAAGGGATAATATTTTAAGGAATCATACTAACCACTGCCTAAAGCAATGGGTCTCTGACCACAAAAGTAATTTTCACAACGCTCAAGAATTGGGAGGGTAGTGCCTAACAGTGGTTGGTGACTCCTCATTGTTTCGAGGGCTTGCTTGGTAAAGAGATGCTGCTCCTTTGCACTCTTGGCTCCCTGCAGATCACCTACCAAGCATTTTCCCAGGCTTCCCAGAAGATCCAGTCCTTGTATTTGCCCACAGGCAAATACAACTTGGAGTTCTGGCAGCACGTCCACAGTGGGGCTGTGGATGCCCCAGGCTGCCCTTGGGTCTTAGGTAGTCCATTTCTATTAATTGGAATGGTGGTACTTTCCCAGAGCAAGTATGTTTTGGTTGTTCAAGCTGAATTACTGAAGGTATAAGTAAACCTAAAACAATTTTGATAGCTGAAATTTTTTTTTTTTTTTTTTTTTTTTTTTTTTTTTTTTTTCTCTCTTCTAAAAGAAATACCTGCTGTCTTTGCTGATGATGGGAGGACTGGGACTAGACGATCTTTAAGATCCCATCCAACCCAAACCATTCTATGATTCCCCACTGCGACAGTGGGTCTTGGCTCTCCAATAGCAGTCATTGCCCTTGACTCTTAAGTTTTTCTCTCAGGAAATATTTCTGTGCTAACAGATCAACCTTAAGCTCCTAATTACTATGAATATGTGATTTGTGGGATTTTACGTTTCCAGCCCCAAAGTATACAGGTTTCTAATGGTACATAGGTCTGTCACAGGAAATTTCTGTATGGAAAGGACAGTTTAAAAGGGAAGACTATGCTGCTGGTGAGGGGAATTGTGCATTTTGAGGGTACAGATGGGGAAAACAGAAGTCTACTGAGCAGTCACAAGGTAAAATCAACTCCAGAGAGAGCTGAGAAAAAGCTTATATGCATCTGTCTTTCTTTTGCCTCCAGTTTTTAATTAGCTACATTTTCAGGAACTAAATTTAATTTCTAGATTCAGTGAAATGAGATTTTGTGCTGGTCTTGGCTGGAATAGAGCTAGTTGTCTTCTCAGTGTGTGATATTGTGCTGTGTTTCATATTCAGTGTGAGAGTAATGTTGCTAGCCCAGTGATTTTTCAGTTGTTGCTGAGCAGTGCTTACCCTAAGTCAAGGACATCTCAGTGTCTCATGCGCTACCAGTGAGCCGGAACACAGGGGAGCAAAGCCAGGACAGGTGACCTGAATTGTCCAAAGGGACGTTCCACACCACAGAACATCATGCCCAGTGCATGAACTGGGAGGAGCTGGCCATCAGGGGCTGACTACCTGGGGAAAGGCTGGGCATTGGTCAGTGTGTGCTGAGCAATTGTATTGTGCATCATTTGTTTCTCTTGGGTTTTATTTATCTCTCTTATCTTCCATTAGAGTTATTATTAATATTATTACTGTCACTGTATTGTTAGAACTATTTTACTTTGCTTCAAGTCTTAAACTAGTCTTATCTCCACCCGTGAGTTTTACTTTTTTTTTTTTCTGATTGTCCTCCCCATCCTACTGCTGGAGGTGGGGGGTGGTGAGTGAGTATCTTCATGGTGTTTGGTTCTTGGCTAGGGTTAAAATATGACAGATTTATTTTGATTTTTTTTTTCCCAAAATGGCAGGAGTTTATGGCAGACTTGAGAAAGGAAGAAGATTCAGAGAGGACAACATATAGAAATGACATTTTAGCAATATAAAAAGGAATGAGTGTGTGGCATCCTATCTAATAGAGTTAAACTTGCTGTATCAGAAAATAGACAAGGTTGTACAAGGAAAAATGAGTGGAAATGGAGGCTGAAGAACAACTATATAAAAAAAGTAATTGATTGGGTTGGGGTGGATGAAGAACCTAACCTTCATCAGAAAAAAAAACCTAAAATAAACTCCTCCATATTAGTTCATAGCAAAAGTAAAAGAAATAGAAGCCACAGGTAAAATGTGTATCAGACAATTTTTTCAGCTGCTTTTATGTTTGCTTCTATTAAAGTTAGAAACCATCACAGGCCGTGCAGCTCCCCCATGTGTTTATTCCTCTCTCACAAGCTCAGCCTGCTTGGTACATTTGCAGCCTTGAGTTATCCCACATACAGCATTCGATGGTCAAACTGGAATTGCAACTTTTTTATTTTTAATAAACAGTGCATACGAGTGGTATTGAACAGCGGGGGCAAAAAGGACTTCTTTTTACACGAGAGATGAATACTGAGAAAACCATTAGGAATGAGGGTGTTTCAGTGGTGCACACACAGGCCTGATGCATGGCAGGCTCACACTGTTTGCTTTTCTATCATGAACTTCCTCTGTGACCTTTACCAAAAGACTCCCTTTGTGTGTCTGTTCAGCAAGTGTAAAATGGAAGTAAGTGTATTTCCCGAGGTAAAATAAAAGCCATATGGGTCTCGATTTTTATGGTTTTATGAACTGTACAAATTGATAGGATCTAAGGGAATGGCCTAAAGTTGTGTCAGAGGAGGTTTAGGTTGGATACTAGGAAAAGGTTCTTTCCCCAGAGGGTGGTTGGGCACTGCAACAGGCTCCCCAGGGTAGTGGTCACAGCACCAGCCTGACAGAGCTTGAGAAGTGTTGGGACAATGCTCTCAGGCACATGGTGTGACTCCTGGGGCTGTTCTGTGCTGGGCTGGGAGTTGAACTTGATGAATTTGATCCTTGGAGGTCCCTTTCAACTCATCATATTCTGTGACTCAGTGATAGAGATTTAAAAAGGAAAAAAAAAAAAAGTGAAGGAGCAGAATTTCAACATCCCTTACTTCTGAACTATTTATGGTTTTTCTGCTTTTGAGTCCTTTTGGTGAGTTCCTAGATATTAGTAGGCGTGCGGTGTTGCTTTGGGCCATGAACACATGTAGTACATACTTTCAGTGTCACCACCCCGTTCATTTCTCTGTGGCTAACACAAGCTCTAATAATCCGCCCTGTTTTGAAGGATTAAATGCGAGCAGCTCTCTCTCTGCACTGTTTCTGCCTCTTGCAGACCTGGATCGCTCCCCGTCCCCTCCCCGCTGTCCCCGAAGCGCTCCCGGGCCGCCCCTGCCTGGGGAGCGCTTCGTGGGCACGGCGACTTTGGGATGTCACTTGTGCGCGGAGGGGATGTCACTTTTGTGCGGAGATGTCACCTGTGTGTGGAGAGCCCCATCCCGCGGCCAAGTAGAGCTTCTGCAGCCGGGATCTGCGAGTGTTTCGTGGAAAAGGCACGGAGCGTTTCCCCGGGGGTAGCGGGAGCTGCGGCAGCGGCAGCGCGGGGCGGCGGCTCCGCCGGCTCACCAGAGAACACCGAGGGCAGAGGGCAATCCCCGAGGAAGGACTTGGACCTACTCTTGTTTGCAGCAAAAGAAAAAAACAAAAATTATGAAAGGAACTTGACTACACTGAGTTCTGATCTGTGTATAAACTGGAAAACAAAAAGCTCGGATGGAATTTCGAGCAACCTGGTCTAGCAGAAGGTGTCCCTTCAGGGGACTGGAACTAGATTACCTTTAAAGTACCCTCCAATCTCAACCATTCCATGATTTCATGATATTTCTAATGTTAGGCATGATTAAAATAGTTTTTGAAAACACTTCTTTATTATACAGGAACATTACTTCAGTATTTAATAATTCAGGCCTCATGCAAGTCTATTTCAGGCCTAAGCACCTGAAGAAGTGTGTCATAAATGTTTAAGTAATGTGACATATAGCTGAATTCCAAATTTAAATTATTACCAAGCAAATTCTGCTCTTGACAATTAAGCCAATGGTGAATCCAATTTAAAAATGGTTGTGCAGTCTCTTCATAAGGAATCCTTGTTTCTGCTGTGTTTGTTGGGTCAGATGTTAACACTTTCTAGCAAATTATCTGTGTCAAACTATACCAATATTATTATTGTCACTGTTGTATTGTCAGGCATATTCTGCTGCTCTCCCCTGCTCTGCTCACCCCATTCACAGGCCTCTTTTCTTATCCTGCAGTATTTATGCAAAGTGTTACTGCTTCACTCTTTCATCTTGGTGAGAACTGAACACTTGAGTCTTAAATGTAGTTTTCAACGTGTCAGCCCAATTTAAATAATAATTAAATTAATAATAACTTGTAATAATTAAATTCTGAAATGGTGCAGCATCTGCTAAGAATTGCAAGTTCATTAGCAATCTGAAACACTTTCTCTCAATTCCTGCAAGCAGGCTTTGGAGTGTCATCCTCCAGACTTTTCATCTCCAAATTTGTTTGCATGTAAAAATAGCTTCTAAACTGAGCTAGTGACCAGCTTTGATTGTTTTTCTTGTTTGTGTCACATAAAATTAATTTCCACTGTAAGTGTTACCTAATTCATAGCAAGGTTTAACCTAAAAGTTCAGAAATCTGTCCTTTTTCACAGATAGTTGGAAGAGGAATGCTCGGTGAAGGTAAACTTTTGCCACCAAACACAGTGGCTGGCACTGTGCTTTTTGCAGTGATGTTGGGAGTGTAGCTCAGGGTGTTCTTCCCAGCAGCAGAACACTGTTGTGCAAGCACAGCAGAGGGAAGCTCTGGTGGATGGGTAAAAATGAGCAGTTGCAGCAGAGGTGCATGGGGAAGGCAGGAACGTGTGAGCTGGCTTTGCTGCTGGTTAAAGGAGTGCTCCTGGAGCACCCACTGAAGGAAAACGTGGCTCACTGACAGTGGCTGCAAAGGGATGAGCCCAGCACCAGGAAAGACCATTCCCAAGATATTTCTGACACTGTTTGGCTCGGTTATGTTGAGAACACTCTGAGCCTCTGATCTGAGACATGAGCTACTCCTCTGCTTGAAATGGTGTTGTGCCTTGGTATCTCTCCAGATGAATTAACACTCAATAGAAGCCTTAATAAAGTGAGCATAAGAGCAATTTTCACCTAAGTTATAATTCTATTCAAGGAAGTAGAAATCTAAGGCCATGATTTGTGCGATGATTGTAGAGGCAGAATGAAAATGCTTCTTGTTTAACCTGCCTTGAAAATCTGGTGTTTGAACAAAATTGAGAAACTGATAGAAAGTAAAAAGAGACCAAGAGGAAGCTTGAAGCTGGTTTTGTCTTACACTTTTATTTCAGTCTGACTAGTGTCCCAAAAGCTCTGTAATCTACCCCAAAACCATTCAGGCTTCTTATTCCTAAGTGCTGGCATGCTTTGCTGTGCCAAGCATTCTACCTCAAACTTGGACCCCAAAGGTCTCAAGGATGAAGCTCTACTCAGTGGCCAGGAATAGTTCTGACACTATGAGACAAGGGAGAAGAGTTTCTTACCAGCAGGAATTAGCCATCAGGACTGGGAACGAAGAAGTAGAGGAGTTTTTTTGAAAGATGAAAATACTGTTCTGTTCCTAACAAAGGGGAAAAGAGAAAAGCTTGTTTATATAAAGAAGAAACACAGCAAAAACTTATTTAGTCTCTCTTACATCCCTAAAAATTACCCTGAATAAAGCCTGGATTTCCACAAGATGGTCCTAAAGTCTTAGCATAGAGCTCCAGGGTCTTTTGGATTGGGTAATTGCCACTTAACAATGGTTTTTACAGCTCTAACATCCACACTACCCAAATTCCAGTACTAAAAAGTCAGATAATGTAGTTTGTCTTGTTCCCCTTGATTCCCACTGCAGTGAGTGGAGAACCACCAAGGGTAAATGCTTGCAGTAGGGTCTGGCTGTGAGGCACCCTCTGGAAGGTCCCCTCCTCTGTCACTGCTGACAGGAGCACCCAGGTTGAATCATAGCTGAAGTGCTGTGAAGTGCCTCATGAAATTCCCCAGTGCCTCTCTTGGTCTAACATGGACATTACAGCCTTTAAAAAAAGGACACACCACCCCAAAATAGGAATGGCTTATGAGTTTTGTAAAAGGAGGCCCTGCAAAATCCTTTACCTCCCCCCTGCACAGACAGCAGTGTTAATAAGAGGGAAAATTCAGCAGCTGCTTCACAGGAAAGAGAGTTCAACAATAGCTCATCACTGTGGGCTTTGCTTTTTAAGCCAACATGTACAGGGTCTGACAGAGCTATTTCAGAACACCAATTGAAAACTGTGAAAGAATGGTATTTCACTAGAAAATGTCAGTTCAACAAAATCTAATGCTACATGAGAAGAGAAGGTTATTTTTAGAATATTGTTTAAAAAGTTAATTATCAAACCTACCTAAGGAACTTGGATTTCTTAATGCTCTTTTTCTAATAAGTACCTTAATTTGCCTGAACGCCCCACTTGTAATGACTCTGTTCTTGGAAAGCTATGACTTCTCTCTTTTTTTTCTTTCTTTTTTTTTTTTTTTTACTTATTTACTTTTGATTTGAAGTTAAAAGGATATTTCATCAGATCTCCCTTTCAAGTAAAAACTTTTATGTTTTAACAAGCTCTGCTGCCTGTAACATTGCATCAAAGGTACCACTCAAATAAATTCCTTTTCCTTGCATGGCCAGGGACTTAGTTTATTAAAACTTTCAAGGTATTTCAAAATGTGTCCTGAATATCTTGGAATAAAACTGTTGTTCTTTCTATTGGGGGTATTTGCATCTAGAGCTGCAAATAATAATAATAGGATGTAAGTTTGAGTGGTTTTATGGCTTTGACAAATATTTGTTTCTGCAGCTAACTAATTTTTTCAAAGTGAAGGCAAGTACCCTTAATTTTCAAGAATATTCTGTACCTTAAGCCTGGTCCAGTGTTCCTTGCTGGGAAGTCTCTGGAGGATCCAGACTACTGCTGCTTTGAGTGCTGGGCCAGTGCCACCCTTAAAAGCCAGCCCTGTACTAAAGGCTGATACAAGTGTTCTCACAGAGGAGAGAAGGGAAATTTCTGACAGTGTTTCAATCTATTTTGTACTCCTTCTAGAAGTTTAAAGTCCTGCTAAAAGTATTTCTGAGAGAGCCTTGGATATCTGTCTGGTAGCATTTTTGTCTTACCATGGAAACACACAAGCTATAAAACACCTTTCTAGGCTTTAAAAAAGCTTTATTCCATGCATTTTTAGCATGATCGATTAATTATACTATTTACTTTTGATAATGCAGGAAATCACAGAAGAAAACGATTTGTCTATACTTCATAAGCTTAAGTGAATTTTGTTTTATTTATACCTTTTTTTTTAATATCATGACAGAACCAAAATATCATCTTTTTCTGAGCTGCTATTGGAAACTATTTGGAGCTTAATTGTCTCCTTTTTATATCAAAAGGTTATTTTGATTGCATACTGTCCAACTTTCCCATTAAAAAAATACACACTAAAAATTGCAGAGAAAAATCTCCAGTTTCATAAATAGTATTGTCATGAGCAGCTGGCATTGTTTGGTAACAACAACAACAACCACAAAAATAAAACTTTTCCATTCATCTTTGCTAATCAGTTATTTGCCCTTCAGCTGCCAAACTTTGCTGCATGTGTTAGTTCAGCTGTTGTCAAATGCTCTATATTGGCAAGTAAATATATTCTCTTGAGCAAATAAAGCTGCTCTGACTGTTGGTCTGAGAAGATAGGAGGCTGCCTTTGATCACACTGTGGCTGTTTCATAAAGGTCAAAATAAAAAGAAAGTGTGAGAATTCAGCAGTTTTCCTCTCAGCTCTAAGTGTTTAACCACCCAAACATTGCAGGCTGCAGCTATTCTGCTTTTCCAGTTTCTGTTTCCAGTCAGTCAGAGGCTGTGATTTGAAAAAGCAGAGTTCCCTTTTGTCCTGCTAATAAGACCACAAGGCTCAACTGAGCTATATCAGTAGATAGCTACAGGTATAAAGAGTAGCTCAGTTTACAGTCCTGAACTAATAACAATTTTCACTGGTAACATCAAGCATTTTTTGCTCTTGTTCCTTCATTACACCTCTTACAATCCCCTGTGCAACAAGAATCTCACAAATACTTTGGTGTTGCACACATGCAATTTTCCATGTTTTGACAGCTGTTCTTTATGTTTTTTTTTTTTTTTTTAATAAGCGCCCATCAAATGACATCATGCTTTCTCCTTTTCAGCTTGTGTGCTGTTCTTGGCACGAAGAGGAATAGAAAAGGCTGGAAAGATGTGCTGGCCATGCTCCTGGTGCAGGTTGTTTCCAGGATGCTCCTCAGCACCTCACTGCATGCTGGAAGGACTTCTTGGTTATCATCTGCAACTGTAAGGTCGCTCTCCTCCTTCTTCTCTTCCTGAGCATTATAAAATTATCTCTCCTCCTGTCATGCACTTCTAAAGGAATTGATTGTGCCACATTAGAATACTCTGGAGAGTATGGTGAGGAACCAGAACACTTAAGGCCTCCCAGTTATTGTTTTATTGATGTCTTGGATAGCAGGTAACTTGTTGCTGTTCAGTTACATTGAAATTTCTCTTACCTCAACCAGACTAAGGTAACATGCAAGTGGCATTATTTATTTGCAACATCCAAAATGGATAACAGTTACAAATGTTTATGAAAGGTGATGATGCGTAATTGACTGTTATTGAGAATGAAAATAATTGGAAATGTCTCTCTCCTTTTTACGTAACTTGTTTGTCACACAAGGGGCCGTGTATTTTGGCACCTATTACACAATGTCTCTCCATGACTGAGCTTTTATAGGTGGATTTAATTTTTCACCTTTAAATGTATTTATTTTTCTCAAGGAGGAGATAAAATTATTGCATTTATTAGTTAAAAGACCCCAGACAAACTGTTCATTTCATTTGCTAATATCAGCATTACCCTGTTAGAATTTCAGCCGTGTTTCTCCTGTGTTTGACCCCCTGTTACAGTGAGAAATAATAACAATCTCTCCTCCTCCCTCTGTTTCTAACAGAAGAGTCTCAGGTTTAGTACCAAGGGTGAAACCCTGAATCTTGTAGTTCACAGAACCCAGTAAAAACATATAAATGGAAGATCTCATTACCAGCTTTTTTGAGGTGAGACATGTTAGTAATTAGCCTCTCCAAGGAGCTTCAGACTCAGAGAAGCTGGCTGGCCCTTTCCCTTCAAGCTTACTAGAAGCACCTCTTCAAATATTTATGTAGATAGATTTTCAATGACTAATTGGACACACAGTTATCCTGAGACCATAATAATTATGGCAGTACATAAAACTTCACACTCAAGTAAAACAGTACATTCTGGGGATTCGTTAAGTCAAATAACCAAGCAACAGTTTGTGAAGCCAACTGAGGCAAAAGTGATGGATTACAAGGAAAATGGCCCAACACTGTCCTGTTTTATTTCAAAAGCTCAGGCACAGTGATTAAACAGTATCAGTTTCTGTTTTGAAGACAAATGTGTGACTACTCTTTGTGCCTTAGCATGCATGACAGGCACCCTCTGACAGGGTATCTGAAGAATCAGGCAAATTGAGGAATGGGAGAGGAGGTTGTGCTTCCCCACATATTAGACACAGCACGGCTGCATTAGGGAGGAAATGATGTTGTGCTGTGTGAAACAGGCCTGCAGAGGACAGGACTGGCATTGTGCAGTATACACATTTATACTCTGCTGGGGGTTTTGTTGTGAATGTGAACAGCACAATTATCTAACTAGTTTTTATTCAGTTTGTTTTGGTTTGTTTTTTATTTACTTGCTAAAGAGATTTTGTCCTCTCTGTGCTTCATCTGTTAGAAGATGAGTGAAATGCCCAGGAAATGAATTCACCCTTTGTCAATGAACAGCATTTGTTAGTAATGATGCCTTAAGTTTTTGCTTTCACATTTTTCAGATTCTGTACTGCCTTAGTGTGTGACTCTGAACTTCATATAAAGTGTTAGCAAGTTCTCTTCACAGTTTAGTCAGACAAAAAATCCTTTTCCAGCCTGAGAACCAAGGACACCATTGTAGCTTTGGGCCCAAAAAGTATAAACAACAGAGAACTGAGGAGAGCAAACTGGGAGGATGGAACTTCATAACCTGAAGCTGTAATTTGACAATTAACCCCAATATGTAAGCAGACCAAAACTTACAAAAGCGTGAAAACTTGTGACTTGGGGTCCATCTTGGATCCATCTTGGGTGGAACCATGGCCGGGCTCTTGTACTGCCCAAGGTGTATCCTTTGAAGGCCTTTTAATAAATACCTACTTTATTCATTTAACTCTTCTAGGCTATTCCAGGTAGCCTCTCTAGGCATCAGTATGATCTGATGAACACAAAAGAAATAGTACAGGATCTTATTCAAATTGTCTGTGGTCTCTTTTTTCCTCCCTAGCAATGCCTCTAATACTTGTTTGCTGCCTCTGGAGTCAACTCCAGAGTTGTTAAACCAATCATTTTTTTTTTTCTTTTTCTCGACACTCTTTAAATAAAATACTTTCTGGTAAGAACAACAGAGTAAGAAATTGTTGTTAAAGACAAGTATTAGAAAGGAATATGTCTGCATTTAAGTTTTGAGGGTAGATGTAAGTGAATGGTTATCAAGCGGTGCTTGTCCCCAAATACAAGCTCTTAAAAACCAAGGGACAACAAAGAAAGGCAAGCACAAGGTAACTTTTATTGGAGGGGAATGGGGAGTTATCAGACAGGGAATGTGGAGGTGTGCAGGCTGAGTCATGGAGAGGAAAGCTTCTGGTATGGGAACTACAAAAGCATTGGGGACAGGGGAGTGAGACTGGTAAGGAGAATAGGAAATAAAGTGAGAAGATAGCACTTGTCAGATGTTAGTGGCATAATGTGAGGAATGGGTGCTTGTTAAATTGTCTCGTTTCTGTCAGACATGCTCTGATTCACAATAGTGCAGGTAACTCAGGCAGAGCCACCACTCCCCAGAGAGGGCTCAGGCATGGGCAGGCTGCGTGTCTGCAGCCTGGACACACACATACAGCTCCTCTGCAGCATCCTGAGAGAGGAAATTCACACCTTCAGGAAGGCCAGGGCAAGGGCTGGGAATTACTCATGTCCTGCTGTAACCTTGCATGGTTTTCTGGTCATATTTTTAAAGGACTTCATTGCTACTTCAAGAGTGTTTGGTGTCCCATGTGCATAATTTCTCTGAAAGTGCTGTAAGGAAAAGAATCGTCACTAGAAAGAGAATGATATTCCTGTCAAAGAGAAAAATGCAGTGGGGATTTTTTTCCTCTGTAATCAAGTCTGCTATATTAAATCACATGGATGGGAGAAGGAAAAGAAAAAAAATACTATGAAACTGAGTGTAAATATTTTATTCTTAAAAGTAAATCTAAAGTTCAAGTAATAAGCACTTAGGTACACTATATTCTGTATTATTGTTAGATGCCTCTTTTGGGAAATAGCCCAAAAGAAAACATGTCTCTAGCTTGCAATTTCTAGCTCGCAGTTTATGCACTGTGTTGCCAGTGATTATTTTTCAGGTCATGAAGCTCTCATGTTTATTATGCACCCTAAAGCTTAAGCATACATATCATATCGAGTGCTGCCTCTGCTGGTTCAGCAGCCCTGAGACACGATGTGAACTCCATTAGGTTGGCATACTAAAACTAAATGGCAACTTTTAAAAATGGATGCAATATCATTAGAAACTGTGATAAAGAGATAAGACAAAAAGAAATTTGTCACATTCCTGTCATTAAATGTATGTACAAACCTGTTTAAAACCCATTTATGGGTAATTTGTTACTTAATTTCAACAAGGATCTGTCATTAACTGTACTTATTCAAGGCCAGTCTATTATGCATTCAAGCAAATATCCTGGGTCTCAAAAGCATCCTGTAACATGTGTTACTATCCCTGAGATGCAAATATAAATTTACCAGTGAAGAAGGTATTTTAAAGCTGTAAGGATTGATTTTCCAATAGTACTCTTCCATCAGATGAGCAGGATTTGACAATAAATAAAGAAAAATGAAGATCTAGGCTGGAGATCACCATCCCAATCCATCCCTCTTAAAACAGACACTGAAATGTGTTCAGGCTGCAGTTATGTATCTGGTACCATCTAAAGAGTAATTCTGAGCCCTCTCTTCTGGAAATAAATCTAAAATGATTTAGTACAAGAATAAACACTTATGACCAATACGTATTATACATTTTACTTCTTAGTGATGTACTAGTGAAGTACTTCTTTAGCTGACAAACATATTAATAGAGTACAGTGAATCCATTCCTCTGTGACTACTTCTATATTTTTCTCAGTGTTGTTGAAATGCTGTGTGTTGGCTTTCTCTTAAAGGCACTAACAAAAAGAATATATTGATCAAACTGAAATTTCCTTTCAAATTGGTTTAAAGAATACCAGTTAAAACTCAGTGCACATTTTAGCTTTTTTGAAGCTGAATGGTTTGATGCACATAAAATGATTTTATTTTGGCTTTTTTTAAAAGCTGTGGGTGGATTCTTCAGTTAATTTCAAATTTGGGGGTGGAGGGGATGTATTTTCTGTTACTAGACCAAAACACAATGTGGAAAACTTAAAATCCTTTGGAAGTAGTATTACTCTCTTAACACTGAATTTTGTATAAGGCAGGCCCCTGCGATTTTTAAAAGAGAATTTTTTTTTTGCCAGTTTTTATGATCTTAAAAAAACCCAAACTGAAATAAAAATCAAAACACAAAACAAACAAACAAACAAAAATAAAAATAATTTTTAAAAAATAAAACAAAACCAAACCAAACCAAAACAAAGCCCCAAACCCCTAAAAGTTTCAAACACCCTATATGTGGAGCAGAAGGTTACTCAGCTCTGCAAGTTGGTATCCTGGAGTCAGCAGGAAAGAATGCAAGATGCAGCAGCAGTGGTGGCCATCTGCCTTTGAAACCCCTGGAAAGGCTTTAATGATGAGAATCCTCTTGATCATCTTACATCTGTTAAGATGATATGCATTTATGAAGTGGAGGGATTTTTATTAGCAAAGCAAAATTTCTCATGGAATGACAGTCAAGCTCTTTCAAAAAATCCTCCCCACCCCTCTTTGCTGCCACAGGGAAAGGAATGAAGTTTTCATTTAGTTTCCTTTATAACCTCATAGATGACATGCATGGGACACAACCTGTGGTTAATGAAGGAGCAGAATGGCACATGTCAGGGGCTGATTCTCTGCTGTGTGTGGAGAGCAGTGCCCCGTGGCAAAGCAGAACTGGAACAGAACCTTTATTAATGCAAAATAATGGGCTGTCTCTTAAAAAAAAAAAGTTTACAGAAAAAAAGCTGTATTAAGCTATTGGTTACATTCCTTGACAAAAATTTTATGGGCAATCAGTATGATTTTCAAGCAAGCAAAAAAGAATAAAAGAGTACAGAAACAGAGTTGACTTGTATGTTGTCTTGCCTGAAGAATTCTGCATGTATGGTCATATGTAACCCGCACTGCCTAAAAAGCCTTAGTGCTCTCGTAATATAATCACCTCACTGAGTGTATTTTTCTGTATTTTTCAAAATTTATGCTATCACTTTTAAGTAAAGGAGAACCTAGTATGTTTTCAGGAAAAAAAGTGTAACTTATTTGAAAAATAAAATAAAAACAACAATAACAACAACAAAAGGGTGTGTTCCACCCAGGTGCAGGTAGAGTGAGAAAAGGAGAATATATTAAAAAGCTAAAGAATAGGTGGCCCAACATGTACTGATTAAGAAATAGGTACATTAACTGCAGTTAAGTGTCATATTTGTTGGGATTGGTTTTGTATCCACTGGTCTCCCATCAAATAAATGTGTCATCATGAAAGAAATAGAAAAGAGAAAAAAACATTTCAAATGTCATTTCACAAAGAAGCATAGGCAATGAAATTAAATATGTTTTCATGTGTTGGCTATTAATCAGGGCTGGAATCTTATGTGACCAAATTTGAAATGTGAGATGGGGAACACAATATGTGTTTGTTCAACAATAAAAATCAATTCAGCTGGGGAAGAATTGCTCATTGCTTAGAAATATTTTAGTGAACATTTGGTGGACAAATGTTAAAAGACACCATGGGCCCATTTCAATTAGCATTTTAATGCTAGGTAAACATGATATTCATTTGGCCTTTGGATTTCCAAATTGAAATCAGAGCAGAAGTGGGACAAAAGAAGGTGAATACACCCTGAATCAAGTGTGAAACTCTCCTTTGCCTTAACAAGACTTCCTTTGAGCAGATTTTATCTTCTGGCTCTTCATAGATGGAACAAGTACGCTCCAGTTCCACCCACGATCAGTGTGAGAGGCTGTGATGGTGCCCAAGCACCTTCCAAGTTCAGCTGTCACTGGGGTGCTCTGAATTTCTACACAGATTCTTGCAAAACTCCTTTATTTTTTCTCTGGCCTGGATCTGACACTCAGAGGTTCTCCAAATTACTTATTTCTCAGGCTCTCTGCTCTGTATCTATTCATTAAAGCTAAAAGAATGCTGGAGACATGAAAGCCCCAGAAGCATTGATGCCTGAAACTATTGTCTCAGTGTTGCTGAAAAATACATTTTGTTGTTGTTAAACACAAGCCTTTGGACTTTCCTATTCACAGGAGCTGCAAAATTTGTCCCCCCCAAAAATAACAAGGAGATGTGGAAGGAATTTGATGCTGAATGCTGAATGCAAACCTTTCTCCTCACAATTTATTAGGAGGAGGGGAACAACATTTCATTACCCTGGATAGTACCTTGGGGCCATCTGTCTCTGAGTCATAGCACATATGCAGGCTGTGAATGCATCCAGCTCTACCTCTTCTGACACAAATCATTAACCAAAATTCAGTTCTTGTGCAGTATCCATTAGGAAAATAAATTGATGAGGGACTTCTTTGATGCAGTTGTCCTGTCTGTGACAGGTAACAGAGGTACAACTTATCACTGCCTCACTGAAGTTAGAAAAATGGAAGGAAGAAGAAGCAACACCAGAAATGGTTTTTTTTTTCCCTCTACAAGGTGGTCTCCATTTTAATAAAAAATATTTCTGAATTCTTTTTTTCTCAGATTGAAAGTGTTTTTCAGCCTATTTTCATTGTTAAACCTCTCTCCATGATCTTTGAGAGGTCTTGGGAATCCATAGAGGTCTCAGCTGGACACTCATGAATGTTTTCATGATTTTCAAGAAGGGCAGGAATCAGGACCCTGGAAACTACATGTCTGTCAGTCTCACTTCAGTAACTAAAGTTACGGAGAAGATTGTTTTGGGAGGTATTAAAAACACAGGAAAGCCAACACAGTCGTTCATCATAGTCAGCACAGCTTCATGAGAGGAAAGTCCTACTTATCAAACCTGATTTTCTTTTATGACAAGGTAACCTGCCTAACTAATCAAGGAAAGCCAGTTGATGTAATATATTTTTTTTTATTTCAGTAAAGCTTTTGATAGTGTCTCTCTCAGTAACCTGGACAAAATGTCCAGCCCCCAGCTGGAAAAACACACCGTGTGATGGGCGAGCAGCTGACTCACAGATGGGGCACAAAAGGTTACAGTGAACAGGGGGACATCAGAGTGGTGAGCTGTCACTAAGGGGACTCCACAGGGCTCCATCCTCAGCCCTGTGCTCTTCCAACATCTTCATAAAGGACCTCAACACAGAATAAAAAGGGATACTGAGCAAGTTTGCAGGAGATACACAACTGGGAGGAGCTGTTGACTCCCTCAGAGGCAGGGAGACCCTGCAGAGAGACCTGGACAAATGAGAGGCCAGGGCAGTCACCAACCATGTGAAATTCAACAAGGGAAGGTGCTGGATTCTGCACTTGGGATGGGGCAACCCTGGATGTACAGACTGGGAAATGAGAGGCTGGAAAGCAGCACCAGGGAAAGGGACCTGCAGGTCCTGGTTGATGGAAAGTTGGATGTGAGGCAGCAGGGCCCTGGCAGCCAGGAGGGACATCCCTGTCCTGGGGGCATCAGGCCCAGCATGGCCAGCCAGGCAAGGAGGGGATTGTCCTGCTCTGCTCTGCCCTGGGGCAGCCTCACCTCCAGTGCTGGGGGCAGCTTTGGGTGCCATGATATAAAAAAGACATGAAACTGTCAGAGAACATCCAAAGGAGGGCAGTGAGGATGGAGAAGGGCCTTGAGGGGAAGCCGTACAAGGAGGGGCTGGGGGCACTTGGTCTGTTCAGCCTGGAGGAGACTGAGGGGAGACCTCACTGCAGTCACAACTTCCTCGTGAGGGGAACAGGAGGGGCAGGCACTGATCTCTGCTCTGTGACCAGTGACAGGACCCGAGGGAATGGCCTGAAGTTGTGTCAGGGGAAAGTTTAGTTTGAATATTAGAAGAAGGTTCTTCCCCCAGAGGGTGGTTGGGCACTGGAACAGGCTCTCCAGGGAAGTGGTCACAGCACCAGCCTGAGGGAGTTCATGAAACGCTTGGACAATGCTCTCAGGCACACGGTGTGACTCTTGGGCTGTCCTGGGCAGGGACAGGAGATGGACTCAATGATCCTTGGGGGTCCCTTCCAACTCATCTTCTTCTGTGGTTCCTGTGTCTCTTTCACTGCTGTTTCTAGTCCTGTTGATGCCTTGTTTTGATGAAGTCAAAGCCCTGCTCTGGTGGTTTTTTACAGGCTCCTGAGAAATCCCTTAAATTCCAAAGACAAATAGCCTCAAGAAGTCCATTTGAACAGTGGCTTTCTGTTGCTCTAATTGTAATCAAAGCGGCAATGAAGAGGGCAGTTAACTGTTCATTTATTTAGGTAGATGTGACTGAAAACTGTGACCAACGAATTCAGACAGGTAGCAATGTTTGTGGTTTTGTCTGCTAGCCTGTCAGCTACCATAATAATGGTAGTTCATTTAAAAAGACTGTATTGCTCTGCTGACAAAAAGCATATAACCATTCCTATGCTTTAAGTGCAGCTCTGTAGACAGGATTTTCTTTTGAGGAAAGGCTAGTTCAGCTTGCCAAGAAATCTTTCATATATTATGATTGGAGGTGTCACTAAAGATTAAAACTCCAAAATTTGTTCAGGTAGTAATTTAACTTTAATATTTGCCTCCAAAGATGAAAGAAAGAATTCTCTTTTAAAATGAAGAAGGTTAGATAAAGAGGTAAATCACTACTGATAGTTTATGACTTGAATGTGGACTGGGTTTTTATTTCCAATTAATAAGACCTTCTTTAAAAAATAAAAACATGAATTTGAGTAGTTAATGTTAGACATGAGCACAAGAACTGAAGAAACCAGAGCATGTCAAAGACTTGTTCTGCTGTCAATGAAGATGTAGTGATTAATCTCATTCTCAGAATTCTGTTATCTAACCACAGTTTGACTGCCTCCAACACTTTGGAATGAGTTATCAGGTCTGTCTGCATGACAAAAGATTGCTGTGCCAGACCTTTGGTCAACCCTCCTTTAACCAAAGTAGTGAAGAAAATCAAAGGAATCTACATTTCTGTGGAAATTGCTACCCAAAAACAACAGTTCACCACTTTATCGAGTGACATTTCTCCCTCTAAGTCAAGCCATTTCAGAAGCAAACAGGAGAAAGCTGTCAGGTAGTCCACCTACATGAGTCAGAAAATTAATTCCTTTGCATCAGAGGCTATTTTCCACCAGCTTGTAATGAGACAGGGCCAAGTCCCTGCATCTCAGAACTGTGCTGCCTGTTCAAATACTCTAATTGACTCATTAAGTCTGACCACACAGGGCTTGTCATCAACTCCAGAGAGACATTAGTGAGTGCACCTGAGTGATGATCCTCTCCCAAAACATGATGGAGGGCAATGCACTCATCACCAGCGCTCACTCAGCACTGCATCAGGGTGAAGACAAAATGGCAAAGCTTTCACAGGCTGTGGAAATGCTCACAGTTCAAAACAGATATTCCCTGTCCTCCCCAGGAAAAGACAGATGTTCAGATGACAGCATTACATAGGTTATCTGTACCAAGACTATACTAAGGTTCAGCTAGACAAAATTCCTCACCAGGAAATTTGTTCAGAGTAGACTTTGAATGTAACTCATTGGTGATACAGGACTGATTTCCTACAGGCAGATGAAGGAAGATGGAAAACTCTTGTGTCTTTAAAATGGTACTGAGGACTGACTACCATTCCTAACACTAAAAAGAATATAGAAGCACTTAGAAAAATACCCAGCAGCTGAGGATGAATTGTTATCAGGACTGGATTCTTACTTTTATTTGTAAGACCCAGGGAGTAGGAATGTGAGTGGAGTCTCACCATACCACAGGGATTTTAAGGAGGTATCCTGCTGTGACAGATTTACAGTTCCCCAATCAGAGGAAATCTGGGTAATACTGTTCTAATGTTCCCTGGGTTGAGCAGACAGTGATAAACCAGCTCTGACTGCTGCTGCAGAGACAGAGCAGCTCTCTTCTGCACCCTTATTTCTCAGTTATGTTGGTGGGAGCTACTCCCACTGCCTACTGAACAAGTCAACTTTTGTGTCTGGAGTGTCTGCAAAGCAGATTCTTGTTAGCCTTGCATGGAGTCTTATGTTTTCCCCCCACTTTCCACCCTTTCCCTCCTCCCCCCAAATAATCCCTATTAGAAGTTCAAGTTTGGCCAGAATGTACCTATCCAAATTAAAATAATTATTTTATATCTTCTGATAGCAGGTCCCAAAATCCTTTGCACACCAAAGAAGGTACTTTAAGGTTGCATCTAATTTAGTAATTATTTTAATTTTCCATCCATGACTACTTTGCTGCAGTAAAAAACATCAGGGAAGACATAGTCCTTTCTCCAGGATATCTGACATGGACAGGGCATGCAGCAGATGGGGCATCTAACATCTGTCTCATAAAAAGTGATACAAGCAGCCTTTCTCCTTTCATTTTGTATTGCTAAGCAGATACAATTCTTTTTTCTGCAGGAAAAGGTGAAGGATGTTGCTAGTGATGAAAGACTGGTTGTTATGGATCATCTACTGCATTGATGCTGACCAAGTAGAAACTTCAGAGACTGCAACAGCCAGTTTCTGTGATTCACCTCTCCCATGCTGCCATCACATGTATGGATCTCTGCTCCTAAATGCCACAGGTTGGGCACTTGGGTTTGTGAGCTCTGTGTTGGTACATTTAAAGTGGACTCAAACTGAAAGTTTCTTTAGCATAAAAAATAATTTATAGTGTTATACATAGAGCCATACACATAATAGGGCACATAACAGTATATAACAAAGCATGGTCTATTTTCTTTGTAGCATGTAAAAGAATCTTCCATGTGAAACTTGTAAACCACTGCATCTCAACTCATCTAATTAACTTCATCTCCCTCTATCTACAAAAAAGCTGCTCATGTCCCACAAGAAGTGTGGAGGGTATTCATCCTATATATACATATTTCTGCTCAGTCACTCGGAGTTGATGCAGTGTCTTTCATTTTTCTGAACAAATGAGATAATGTAAATAAGACAGTCACCTACCTAGCTGGGTCTATGAACATCCTATGGCTTTGACAGTTCTGTACTAATGTGCACTGTGCATCTGCTGATACAAAGTTTTGGTCTGGCAAACTTTCAAAACTCAATAGAACATTTTTTTGTTTCCTTTTGAAGTTCCCAAGCTATTAAAAACATATTTCATTGACAAAATTCTGCTGTCACTTTAGAATATTTTTTTGATTTTCAGTGGTATAGATTTTATCATATGGATTTCAGGCAGCCAGCAATATCTGGGCATTAATGTTTGTTTCAAATGACCAGAGAAAAGTTATTTCTAATATTGTTGCTTTTTTTTTTTTTTTTTTAAATATATTAGTAAGGCTGCTGGACTACAACCTGCTGGCTTTAAGGAGAGTGATGAGGAACATAACACAGTACAGGAAAATCATAAGACTCTTTTAAGAAAATGCACATCATAACACCCTAGGAAAGCAGTATTGTGGAATAGAGAAACAAGTTTCTTGCAGCAGGAGAAAGAAACATACTAGTGTTTCTTGGAATAGTTTGGCCAATTTATTTTTTATGTGGAAAGGGAAAAATAGATATGTATGCCCAGGTATGCATTTATTTTACTAAACAAAAATATATGAAGGTTTTCTAAATTGCTGGGAACTTGGAGGTGAAAAGTTTAGCGTTTCTTGGAGTCTGCTCATGCAGCTCAACAGGCTGCATAATAAATTTTGGCACCCTCATTAAGCATCCTGATCTCGCAATAAATTATGGAACAGGTTGCCCAGAGAAGATGTGGATGCCTTATCCATGGGTGTGTTTAAGATCAGGTTGGATGCAGCGCTGAGCATCCTGGTGAGGTGGAAAGTGTCCCTGTCTATGGTAGGGGGTTGGAATGAGATGATCTTTAAGGTCACTTCCAACCCAAACCATTCTGTGAATCTATGATTAGAATAAACATATGGGGTGAGATTTTTCATCTTTTAAAATGACAGTGTTACATACTCACCTCTGTGCCCATTTCATCAGAGATGAAATTCTGCAACAGTCCTACCTATTCAACTTTGCACTTTAGTAAATGCTTTAGAAATTGTTGCTTTTTAGTTCTGTTCCCAGTATCTGGCAATATGGTG
Organism: Vidua chalybeata; assembly: GCF_026979565.1. NCBI lineage: Eukaryota > Metazoa > Chordata > Aves > Passeriformes > Viduidae > Vidua > Vidua chalybeata. Next base: position 9,591,781 of record NC_071531.1, read on the forward strand.
GCTGTCACATCTGCCCTTATCTCAGCTTCATGACCTCTTTAGACATGAAAATGCTGTGTAAGATATCACTTTTCTTTGAAAAGAGCTTCTAGGAGAATCAGATGCAAACAAGTACAAAGTCAGCCTGGTGAGAGAAAGCAAATGCCAAAAAAGCTGGGAGCATGCATTACTTCAAAAGCACATTGTCAACACACTATCTCAGTAAGTCTAGTATGTTGACAGGTAGAAAATCCCTCTCAGTTTACAGGCAATTGCACAATTATTTTTCAAGGAATGACAAGCTACTGAACTGCATGATGTTCTGGAAGAAAAAAAACAGCACTAACCTGAGGATTATGCCTGAAAAGGGGGCTGTAAAGGAACAGAGTCTGACAGACTGCAGTAGACTATATATCAAGGGAAAAAGGAAAATTTCTGGATCATAACTCCAATTCTGGTTAGAAAAGGTAAACATGATGCTGAAGCCATACATCACATATTCAGGACACCCATCTCAATCTAGATATTGAATATTTTGGGTTCTGACTGGAAACTGGGTTTTGCTGGATCTTCTGAAGGTTTTGGAGTTTTTTATAGCAATAATAGCTTAAAAATGAACACATTATCTTTGCATCTCAATTTATTGACTGATGAGACTGAATTCTAAAACACAGAAAATCACGCTGTGATTGACCAGTAGAACAAAAAGCTCTTGGCTTCTGGCATGATAGACTATCTCTATAAAAGTAGTTATTGGTTAATGACTTATATTTCTAAACAATATTTTATTATACAGTTTTCAATTGTTTGTCCTGGGTACAGGACCAGTTCAGTTTCCAGCCTTTGTGAAAGCATTTAGAAAAAAGTTCTCTATCAAATCAAGTCTTGCATCCCTGACTGAGGAATTGCCAATCTCTCTTGGGCCATAGTAGAAAACAAGTCAGAGAAAAGGTCCAGGATTAAAATAGCAATTAGAAAAAAAAAAAAAAGTGCTTATTTTTCAAATCTGCCTTGTATGAAAGTCCAGCTGAGAAATATTGTCAACACAGATTATTTTTTTTGTTCCAAGAGATATGGAAAAGATATACCCTGTAAAACTAGAGGGAAAAGCACCCTCTGGTGACTCCTTTAACATCAACATGTTGAAGTGCTTTTTGCATCCAGAAAGTGTCTCTTGCATCCAGAGATGATGGTGGTAATGCCTAAAACCTAGAATACCATGCAGTATATCAACAGGAAGACTCATGTGCAGCACTCCTTTCCACATGAGGTCACCTTCAGTCATCTTAATTAGATGCACATGATGTCCAGCTGGAAGTTTGATGTGCTGGCAATTTGTAACATTAGAAGGACAAAAAAGATGAGCAGGTGAAAAAAAGGAAATATGTAAAAAAACCCCAAAGAAACGTCAAAGAAACAACCCTCAAATAAGCAAGAATCTTCTCAATATGGAATAATTTGGAATAAACTATTGAAATCCTATGTTGGAAGCATTGGAAAGTGAAAAGCAGTGGAACAAAACATTACCCTTTTTTGGCTGCTTCTCCTACTTTGTGTTTTAAAATGTTCTTTCTCATATTTTTATTAAAATATTTTCTTTTTTTTTTTTAAAACAAACCTTTTGCAAGTGAAAATTCCACTCAAAGACTCTTAATAGCCCTGTCAGTGCAATATTAGCTCCAGAGTTTGGCACCCTTGGTAGTAAGGATGAATATGAAAACAGGGTCCTCACTGTGGGCTACTTCTGCCTCTTAGTGAGATTTGTAAGGTTGAGAAGGGTTCCTAAGAGCATTAGGGATACATGAAAGAAGAAAGACAGAAGATTAGCCAGAGAGAATGCAAGGATAAGGTTTGTCAAGTAATGAAGCAGATGGCTCTCAGGAAGACTGCAGAGCTACATATAATTCTGACAGGGAAGGGCAGAAGCAGGAGTTTAAGAAGTGTGTCACCATTTCCCACCTCCCAGCCCAGCAGATAAACCCCCAAAAAATAATGAGCAGATTTAAAATTAAAGCATGCTGCCAAGGACCTGAACTGGGAACAACTTGTAGGCTTTATATAAATCTTCTTAAGACCTTAGCAGAAAGTAGAACTTAAAAGTCTGGAAATATTATATGTGAGGATTTTTTTTTTCTCTCACTCAGATCCTGAGCTCTTTCAGGTTCAAAAGACCTAACTTTTCAAGGGGAGTATTGGGCAGGTGGAGAGGTATGAAAATGATCAAAATATCTGGTATCCTTTAAAACACAAGTAGTTGTTCAACGTGGTTGAAGTAATGAATGTGCCTTAAGTCTTAGTGAATTAGGATGTTTATTGATTAAGGTGTTGGACATTTGGCTACTATATCTTTTTTCTGCTTTTTGTAATATTACTAAAACAAGTCTATGTTGTCATGGTCAAAAAGCAGAAGGGTGTGAGAAAAAACTCTTTTTTAAGTATGAAAACAGTAAACTCAGTGTAAAAATCAAAATAATTTCTAGCATTATTACCTTCAAATTTTTCTTGCTCTCTGATGTTGGAGAGGTAAGCTGTGTTCCATAGAACCACTTAATTTAAAGGAATAAATGAATTATAGTTAGAAGGTAGAGCAGCCCTCATCTATCCCAGCATCTCCTGGAAGTATGCCAGAATCCAGAATCCTCACTGACAGCACAACTCTCTCAAAGCCTATCACCTGGAGACAGAATTTAGCCCATGTTCCATTATGAATTTCACTATTAATATCACCTGTGTATTTTCTAAAAATCTAGCAGTAGTTTTTATTAATCAAATCCATGCATATGTCTGTGTATGTATGAAAAAATAGATAATTAATTATGTTCCATCATTAATAGAAACTTCAGGTTAAAGAATGGGTTTTTGTTTCCTCAAAGACTTGTCCTATTTGGAACTTCTGGAGATGTAATTTTGGAAACAGCACTGAGGTGAAAAATTAACTTAATTTTTCAAGGGGGACTCATCAGCTTAAGAAGAAAAGGGATATAGAAAAGGGCCTTGGCTTTACAGGACAGTTCTGACCACTCCCTCCAGCTCCAGGTTGTCTCAGACCTCATGTGATGTAGATTAATCTCGAGACAAAACCGCAGTGAAAAACTCTGCCAAATCAGTGAGATTCACAGAGGTAACATTCCCATATACTGAAGGAATGAGCACATTTTTACTAACTCTGCTGTTGAACAGGCAGCCCCAAGCACATAAAGATTTCAAAGACCTCCAGAGCTCCTGCAAGAGAGTGGAGACGTGTATATTTTCCCCATAATAACTGCAGTACCATGAAGGGCAGGGTGTTCAGAGAGAACATTTTGGAGAGTTAACAGAGCCCCATTTCGCATAGCTTTGCGTATGGTCTCTTACATTCTATATTGTCGATAAGAAAACTGTGCTTTCCTTGGAAAAGACAATGGGAAATGACACAACAAGCTTTGAAAAGAATGCTGTATCCCACTTCTGCAATGAACAGAGTATTGTGTTCAACCAAGGATCACATTTCTGTGATTGTAAAAGAGCTCTTTCCTATGCCACTAAATTCTTCAGTGCCTGTTCAGGAATAGAGTGAAAAAAGTGAAGCAGAAAGCTGAGACTGACAGCTATTTGGATGCTTCTGGCTGAGAATATTGCCTTCAAAAACCCCCTTCATGCTTTTACGTTGCTGACCTGTGAACCATTCCTCTGACTTCCACCGGCTGAGATCTCTTCCAAATTCAGTAAGTTGTTATTATTGGAAAATTATGCAGTCTTTGCTGTGATAGTGCTGGTGCAGTAATACAAACATAATGCAAGAGAATTTTTAAATTAGTGTTTAATGGATAACCATTCCATTCTGTATTGATTCATAGTGCAGGCAATATTTTATTATAGACAATGCTAAAATAGAGGGGGAAGACATAGGTTCTTCTGTTGTAAAGAAATAAGAAAACAAACTGTATTTGTACCATGTTTGTTTTGCTTCCTCTATCCTTTCTGTATTTTTTTTTATTTCAAGTGCCACCAGTCATTGGTATTCATATAACTCACACTCTCATCTATCTATTTGCAAGATACGTAGGCAATAGAACATTTTATAAACAAGTTTTTCATCAAAATGAAAAGGAGAAATGGGAAGGAACTGTTGCTTTGCAGTGAGAAGGTGGGAAAGTAAGGAAGGTAGAAGAAATTAAATTGCTCTCTAAGGTCTCAAGTCAGATTTTTTCCTGAACTTCTGAAAACCAACTTCAGTGAACATGTCAGAAGTGACCATATGAACATTAGGGTAATTATGGGAATGTGCTGCTGAGAGCTGAAAGCTAACAATGAATTCAGACAAATGAGGAAATATACAGGTGAAGGAAAAGACAACCTTCTAAAAATTCCCTTGAAGCACTACTCCTATATGATATTATTTTTACTTTGGCTCTCTTGAGCTTTCAGAAGAAAACACCATCTGCTAAGAGCATAAATGGAGCAGTGAAATAAAACTGTATCTGGAAAACAGAAGCTGTATTCTGTAGTTGTGCTTGTCTTCAACAGCTTCTCTGATGCTTTCAGCTTCCGCTTAAAATTATTTCCATAATAATTCCATGCAACTATTGGCTGCTTCATAGAGTTCACAGTCATTCTTCCACTGCCTCTTTCTTATCACTTAAATAAAAAATGAAGCTTGTGTTGCTGGTTTCCCCCTCATGGTGTTACAAATCACCAGAGAGGTAGATAGCCTGTACCTGCCATTTTTTTGGGTGCATGTTTTCCCTGTTTTCTGGAGAAAGGTAATTTCTCAGGCAAAGTGGAAGATATGGCACACTACTTTCATTTATGGACCTTGCTTATGTTGTGTATACTTACAGAGGCAAAGTTTAATAAATGGCAATTACAAGATACGTTTCTTATACATTAGGCAAATAACGGAGTTGCCAGAGAATTAAATGCTTCCTTCATGTTAAGAATAGAAAACTGGTAGGCAGTTGACTGTTGCTCACTGACCCATGATAATTTAACTGGTATATAGTGATACTTTTGCCTCAAGGATTATTATTGAATGCCACATTTGACTGGTGTGGCAAACAATGGATAGCCCAGAAATGCCCCAAGGCCTGCTATGTACACTGCTCCAAACACACACAGTGCTGTTCACTCAGAGATACATCAAACTCAAGAGGCCAACCTCACCCACCCTTCTCCTCTCCTTGTCCTTTATAACACTTTCTGGTGATTTTAGTCTTTGGATTGCTTTCTTGACATATTTACTCCTTTCCCATAGCCTGCCTGTTACTCTCCAGCATTGTTTTCTCACCAGTAATACCTGAAGTGACATGGAGCAGCAGTCCTTTGGGAGTACATGTTGTTTTTTCAGCAGTAGAGATTTTGGGACATTTTTAAACTTTTGTTTCTTCCTTTCCTCTCCTCCTTCACTAACCCTGTTCATCTAGCCATCATTGATTTCAGTTTGAGAAGGAAATCTTTAGGATAACAAGATCTCCCATTATCTCTTCCTGAACCCTGCCTGAAACAGCAAGCCTTAGGTATTTGGAAAACAATGTTATAACCCCACTGTTCTCAAATTCTTTTTCCTTAATCTTCACTCTTTGCAGAAGTCTGAGACATGCTCTAAACTAATGCTGCCATGGCATTGTCTCAGACTGGATCTGGTGTCTTCCCAAGGAGGTGTGTGAGCAGCTCTTTTCCTGAAATTTAAGGGTTCACCACTGACATTTTTCTCCATCATGGATATTTCAAACGAGTAGAGAAGAGCAATTAAACCATCAGACAGATTTCACTGAGCAAGGGTGAGTCCAACATCTGCCTTGTGTACACTTGCCTGGATAAACACTGATATATTCAGCACTGATGGATTCTGATGATGCCGTTATAATTTCATGTGTTTTACAAACAAGGAGCTTATGACCCAGGGATTAGCAGGGTATATGGATTTTTTTTTTCTTTTTGATGCAGGTGGTTAATCCTCCTGAAGATTTTTCTGGATTTTTTTATTTAGCTGATCCTTCTGTGCCTAGCCAACATGTATTTTCCAAAAAAAAAAAAAAAGTGTTATATCTTCCCTACCCTGAAGATATAGAATTTATGCATAGTTTTAGACAGAACTATTTATATTAATGTAAAACACTCTAACTGTTTAAAGCACTCTTAAAGACTGCTTATTTTTCTGGGCAATAGGTTAGGTTTTCAAAAATATTGTAAGCATTTTAATTTCATGACAAATCCTAAGATTTTCAGTCTTATCTTTGGAAAACAAGAAGTATTTCACTTAATATTTTTAGATAGCTTTATTTTAATAGAATAAAGCCCTAGGGTGTGTCCTTTTTAAAATGTGTCAAAATAAAAATCTAACAAAGACAAGATAATAGCCAAAACTTTGTTGTATGGTGTCATCCACTCCATTATCTGTTCCCTTATGGCATGTGCATTAAAATATCTGCCTATTTTTGTAATTCAATCTAATTATGCAACAGCTTCCTAGAAATGTTTTTCACTGAGTAAATTGTTATGGAAAGCAATTGTTGGCTATCACCAGTATTTCTGTCCTCAGTGCTGTATTACATTCTTGTCTACAAACAGAATTTGTAAGTGAAATAATGTAAGGCTATCTTCCCGTGCATGATTTTCCCGTGCAAAAACATGTACTAATCCAAAAAATGAGAAAATGTCAGACTTCTGGTGTTATATTTGACTTCTCCTGTTTCAACTTTTGACCCTTTTGTTTAAACATGACCTGATGATAGTGATCTCAGGCTTAGCAAAAAGACAGAAAGTAAAGATTTAAAAATTCTGCAGGCTGTAAGCAGCACTTTTAAAGCTGCTTGTAGGGAACATGATATAGTTGCATTTTTATTTATAAGGAGATAGGTGAGAGTGAAAATAAAAATCCTGTGGGCTTTTGATAATATTTACTGATGTTGGAAGTTATGTTAATTTTACATTAGCTCACTTCTAGCTTTTGTGCACTTCAGTATTATCACTGAACACTGTTGCCAGAGGCAACTGGCAGCAGACATGACCTTACCTATCTTTTCTCTCTGCCACAGTTCCCCTCCTATATGGTTTTAATTTGGGGTTTTTAAGCATTTTGGAAAGCTAGCTAATTGAAGGGTATATACAACCCAAGTATTGGGCTGGTTGTGAGCTCTCAGAATTTAAATAAGGAGTTCCCCAAATCCCCCACCTCTAAAGGCAACGTTAATCCAGATAACAGAGACTCACTCACACTGACTTTGCTGCAGCCCCTACTGGGTCACACAGGTGTGTTCAGTAGGAACTGCATTTCCCCAGAGAGAGGGAAATCCAACCTTATGTGCAGCCACTGTCCAGAGGCTTTCTTAAGAAAATTAAGATCCTACATAAAGCAGAAATTGTGGCAGTTGTCTACAAAGGGTAGAGAATTGACAAGGGGCGAGGGGTGTTCATTATCTTCAGATTCATGATTCAGGGAGGAAGTTGATTTGTTTTAGAGCCTTCAGCAATTAAAAAAAAAAAAAAAAACAACACAAATTTTGCAGACAGACTGTTGAAGGAAAACAAGAGAAAATGCATGGAGAAGTGTTAGCTCAATAGTTTACATTGAAATTAAATATGAAACCTGTTCATATGTACAAATAGGATTGAAATAGAATGGCTGCTGATGAACATCTCTTCTTGCTTGAGGCATTAATCATAAAAGATTGAATTGCTTTATGCATTTAATTTTTCATATGACAAGTTTATAGAAAGGAAACAAAAAAAAAACCACACCCCAATATAAGCATAAGAAAGATTAAAGGACATCATTGAATCACTTATTGTTAGTTTCCCAGAATCTTTTAATCTTTCTACAATTTGCATTACCTGATCACATAATACTGTGATGCCAGAGCTGAGAATGCCCTCAGTTTGTTTGGAAAGGTTTTGTTGTTTTACAAAGTGTGTGAGATGTAGGTGGCAAGGATAAGGGCAGAGGAGGAGCTGCAAGGGTGGCCTCTGTGGGAAGGGAGTGATGCCTCAGGTTTTAGCTTTTATATTTTTCAGATTCTGTGGTGCTTTAGTATGTGGGTCTAGGCTCCATGTTAGGGGATGGTGAGCTCTCTTCACAGAGCAGGAAGACAAAACAATTCCTTCTCTAGCTGGGGATCCAGATCTCAGGCCCAAGAGCATAAACAACGTGGACTGAAGAGAGAAAACAAGAAGGATGGGACTTAATGGGCTAAAGCTGTAATTGGACAATTAACTCCAATATGCTAATGGACCAAAACTTATAAAAGAGTGACATCTCATGACCAGTTGTCCATTTTGTGACCATTCTGGTTCACCTTGGCTGTAGCCCTGGCTGGGCTCTTATGCTGCCCACGATGGATCTATTGAGGCCTCCTAATAAATATCTATTTTATTCTTTAACTCCATCTAGCCTCTGTTCTAGGTCAGCCTTCACAAGGAATCAGGAGCAGGGGCTGCACTGGGTCTGACACAGCCCCAGTCAGATCCAAGTGGGAGAAAGCACCTTTCACTTCCCATGGCATTACAAGCAGAGTGGCAAAAGTTTGCTAATGGATCTATGATTTTAAAGGAAGTCAAAACAAGGAAGCATCTGTGAAAGGTATTCAGGCTGTGATACAATTTTGAGTGGTCCAAAAATGACAGTGCATATCTTGTTTTCTGGCTGCAGATCTGTACCTGTTATTACAACATTTCATTCAGAAAGAGAAAGAAAAAAATTTGTCCTTAGTTAAAATTATCTTATTTTCTTCATTTGTGATTTTCCACAAAAGTGGCATTGAAAAAGTAATTAATTCAAATCACTGATTTCTTCTTACCCAACTGGGTGATCTTTTGCAAAATTAATGTTTCACTTTAACATCTACACAAAGAAACTTAGAAACTACTCAAGAACTCCATTCATTCATTATTGCAAACGGAAAATCAAAGAATCACAAAATATTGGTACTTATCCAACTCCCAGTTGCCCAAGTCTACCCGAGATATTTGTAGCCCAATTTTGTAATCAAATGAAGAACTCACAATTTTGGTTCCAGGAATTATTATCTGCACTAATTAGTATTATAAAGTTAAACACAACTCTTCAAAACCCAAGTCTTTTTTCTGGTTGTAACTTTTTGTTCAAGATTCACATTTTCATTTTCATTTCTATATGTCTGGGTTTAATGGCCTAAATTAAACTTTTATATTCAGCAGAAAAAAATGCTTATCCTTTAAACCAGACCTATTTCGAATTCTGCCAGAACAAAAATTGCAAACAGCTTTAAGAGATTGACTCTTTATTTTTTCCATTCACACAAGTAGCTTTGACTAAGTTTAGTGGAACTGCTCATAGAATTAAGAATCTCATGACTTGGATATTACAGGTCACAATGATGAAAGCTCATTTAAATTGTGGGTTAGGAATCTGAAAAATTTTCCAAACTGTATTTTAATTTTCTAAGAGGCATTTTAAACTGTGTTATAATGTTATTTCTTGGAGTTAAAAATGTGTTAACAATTAAGATTGGAGAAGTACATGGCCCTGTTACATTTCATTATTAAGCAATTTTAAATATTTTTAATTAAAATCAAACAGTATCTAGTACATCAGGAATAATTAGTCTGCAGTTATAACATATATCTATTATGTTGTCTGTAATGAAAAAGTAGCTTGAAATTGTGTGAAATATATAATGAGTTCTGCACACTACACTGAAGAGCAAGGCAGCCTCAGTGCCTACAGTGTTCAATCACTTAGTCTTTCCAAAAGGACTTTTTGTTGCAATATATTTTCTTTTTTTTTTTTTTTTAAATAAGCATTTATCTGTGTCAGCAATCAGCAATTGTGTTAAAGATGGCATGGAATTATGTCTTTTGTATTGGGCTGACATTTTTGTGATGCTCCTTAGTTAATGGGGGCATTATTTATGTGGTCTTCAAAATAATAGCTTGGAAAAGACCTTCAAGATTATTGAGTCCAACTTCTGACCAAACATCATCATGTCCAGCAAACCACAGCGCTAAGTGCCACCTCCAGTAGTTTCTTGAACACTTCCAGGGATGGTGGCTCCACCACTTCCCTGGCCAGCCTGTTCCAATGCTTAACTGCTTTTTCAGTGGAGAAATTCTTCCTGATGTCCAGCCTGAACCTTCCTGGTGTGGCTTGAGTCCATCTCCTGTCATCCTGTCAGGTTGCCTGGGAGCAGAGCCCGACCCCCACCTCTGCTCAGGGAATTGTGGAGAGGGGATAAGGCTCCCCGGAGCCTCCTTTTCCCCAGGCTGAGCACCCCCAGCTATTCCTCACAGGACCTGTGCTCCAGACTCTCTCCCAGCCTTCTCTGGACTCACTCCAAGCCCCTTTCTTGTAATGAGAGGCCCAAAACTGGACACAGGATTTGAGGCGTGACCTCACCAGTGCCGAGTACAGGGGACAATCCCTGCCCTGGTCCTGCTGCCACACTATTGCTGATCCAGGCCAGGCTCAGAATAAAGTATCTGTCAGATATCTTATTTAGCTCCAGAATAAGATATCCAGAATTTCAGTCCTGTGTCTGCACATAGTTACACCCCTTGTCTTGCTTTGTTTTTCATCCAAAGCAGTTTCTTTGCTATGGAGACCTAGACAAAATGGTGAGTGAGATTTTCTGCATGCCCTGATGTTACCCAAGTGTGGAGACAGGGTCTTTTCAGGACATGAAAGCTCCTGTGTGCTTTGTGCTCACCACTCTGGTTACAGCCTTGGGTATCTAAGCACTGCAGATAAGTGCTGAAACCTTGAATTTTATTTGATATTCTATGGGAAGCAATTGTAAAGAGCAAAGGATGAGCTTAATGTGCTCCCAGTAGCAGTGCTGCCAAGGAGACGTGTGGTTGCATTCTCTATTAGCTGCAGTTTCCCAAGAGTTCTGCTGCTTGAGAGAAAAAAAAATCAAGGCCTCAACACTTCTAGGAAATGTGTGCACAGGCACATGGCAGCTGTACAGTCACAACACTTTACCAAGACGAAATTTCTCATATTTTTCCACTAAGCACATTTCTTTTGTGCTGAAACTCCATCTTTTAATTTTATCTTGCATTATTTGGCTTCAAAAAATGCGACTAAACCCACTATGTTTGTGCTTAACATTTCTAATTGTTTCTAGTTAAATCTTTTGAAACATCAGGAGCAGACTGAAATGTCTGATGAAATTAATAGGTAGGATTATGGGTGGTTGTTTCTATTTAAGAGTGATATTCTGTTACCTGTGTGATTATTTTGCAGTGTGTGATCCTTGCAGAGCTGCAAATGGAAACACACACACTGCCCAGCAGGATCACACGAAACAGGGAATGAATCTCAGAGAAGCTGAATGAAGGCCCTTCACAGAGTCATGATATATGAAGCAATTTCTCATTTTCACTAATATTTTCACAAATTCTTGACATAAAAACAAACAAATCCATAGAAGTAACTACTAGGCAGCCCTAATAAAGTAATTCCAGTAGCCAGTTTTTCCTTCTGGGTTTTATTTCTTCTGACAGGAAGCTAAAGAAACCCAAACCCATTATGTCATAAGAATGCAGTCAATCCTGCTGCCACCATAGTGGTTAGACTGAGGAAGGGAGTGCAGCAGAGAACAAAGAAATCGACTATTTCGGTTATAAAAGTCTGGCATACTTAGCATGTTTAGGCCAAATCAATGTGTTTTCTACATTTGAAAGCATAGAATAAGTTATTTTCAAGTTACAGAAATACAAGCTACTAATATACGTTACTGAACTTTTCAACATGAAAATTATGGTGGAGATTAATATCATTAATATGATTAATAACCTGGGAAAAAAAAACAGCCAAACAAAAAAAAAAAAAGTCCATGTTATCACACTTACAAGCCAGAAATATTTGAATTTAGATTTATAGTGATTAACTTTGAATTAGGGAAAAACCCAGACTGGTTAACTAATATAATGTTGCTGTTCAGCCTGCCATAGTTCACTGCTCTGACCAGAAAGATATTTGGCATTGAATTTAGCCTATCAAGCTCAGAAATCAAGAGTTTTATCTGCCAGGTGATAAATGGTAATGGAAAGGAAGAATATCAGACACAGCCCTGGAAGAAAAGTAGCTGACAAAGAGAGCTGAGGCAGCACTGACATGTTGGCAAACATATGCTTGCAGTGAGAGTGAATTTAGGAACTTAACTGCAAAAATTCTTCATTCACTCCTCAAACATGTCGTGGAAATATAATTCAGCTCAATAATGTGGGGTTTTTTTCTTCTGCAGTTTTCATCAGTCTATAGAGAACAGATTTTAGAACACCATTCTTACCTTTTCTATTTTTTTTTTTCTGTTATAGAAAAACAAAATGCAGTCTTGTTTCTACTACTCACTCCTGAAACATTGTGTACATCCACTAATTCTGACATCATGGTCAAGTCTCATTTTTGTGTTTAGAAGGAATGTATTAATACACTCATATTCCTCCAAGGAGTATTTGTAGTTTAACTTCATTCTCCCTTGACACTTACCTTTGCATTTTCTTTACGTTGCTTTGAGTTTTGCAAGCTTCTCACTGAGATCACCTAGACATAGGTAGAGATAAGACATACCCTGTTATTAAATAATTCCCCATAATAAAATAACCCATAATAGTGGCATAGAGATTGATTTCTTCTGTCAGTCAGAAGATCTTGGGTGATTGAAAAATGAGAAGATACATGGTAAAAGAAGAAGAAAAAAATCCAGAACTCTGAGGTAGTAAAAACACAAGCTTTTTCTATTTGATAGTCACCAATTTCTCTCACACTTCTGTTCTGTGCTGTCAGTCAGTAGCTCCTTTGCTCAAAGGTTTCCTTTTTCTCCCAGGCATGCATATGCAGAAAGTTCTCCATGATGTAGGATTTTCATCAGTTTCAGCACTAATTTTGTAGCAGTAAAACGTTTATAATATGAAAAGGGAAGAGTCTAGTAATAATTTTTTTTATATTTTAAATCTTGAATATGGACAAGGCTCAAACTTCTCCATGACTAAAGTACTTTCTAAAGAAGCTCCAGAGTTATGTGATTGCATTTTTATTTTTGCCAGAGATTTCAAGGGAACACCTGTGTGGAGTTGTGTTTTTAGGTTCCACTGTATGTATGTTCAAAATGGTTTATCCCTCTGTACCCCCCCTTGTGCCTTTTTGGTTCATCCCAGGTTTTCCCATCAGCACCTGTGTGTCCATCAATCCCAAAACCCTGACTCAGGCCCCTGACCCCGCCCAGGTGACTTGTCCATCCTTCCCCTCTGTCTGGAGGCTCCTGCCGGGGTCGCTGGGTGACGGGACAATGGCCTGGGGTCCCTCCCCTGCTCCCTGCTCAGTGGATACCCCGGCTGTCCTTCCCTCGGGGGGCCACTCCCATGTCTTCTCCCATTGCCTGATCGGGTTTCCGCCCACCCTATATCAGGGCCTGCTCGAGGCCCAGAGCTCACTCTCTTCTGGGACCTCTTTGAGTGGTGTTGGGCTCTGGGGCTCTCCTCGGAGTCACAATAAATCTTGGACCTATCCCCAGAAGGGTGTCGCCTCCTTCCTTGCGGGTGGGATCAGCAGTGTCCTCGGACCCACGAAGGCACTCTCTAAAGCCCAGCTGGGCTCAGCAGGGAGTGCCTCTCACTGCCCTATCGCCCCAAAAAGAGCTAGCTCGGGCTAGCAAGGCATCTGCTCTTGCGAAGTTGGGACAGGATGCAGCACACCTGCAGTTAGAATGGCTCCCACATATAACAAAACCCAAAAAATAAGTAGAAAGACTTTGGTTTTGTATGGCTTTGATTGTGTGGTATGGCTGGTAGCTTTAAGAAATGATGGAGTGGATGGAATCCCATCATGGCCTGAACATAATGGAAATGTCATTACTATCAGGAGTTGCCAAAGGAGTTGTCATTACTATCAGGAGTTGAAAACTGAATACAGATATAATTCACTATTTGTAGAAATGCATGCACAGAGACACTGAAGAAAAAATGTTTCCCATGTAATTCAAAAAACATGGCATACTGTAATTGATCCTTGTGGGTCCCTTCCAACTCAGAGTATTTCTGTGAAAACTCTTCTTCCAGATCATTAAAGACAAGAGGCAATGTTTTGAGAATTCTACCATAGTGCATGGGTGTGAAGAAAAGGTGCAGAAAAATGAGTAGTAATTCACTAGCAAAAGAGAATGTGATTGATGTGGAGGAGAAAATATTTGGTTAAAATTATTGCAACATTCCACATTTCCACTCCAGTGTTACATTCTCATATATGGCACTAAGGACAAAGAAGCAGAAACATGTTTTCCTTTAACTGTACCTTTGATTCACTTTCACTGGAATTCACATTTTCTCTGTGGTAACCAATCAAACATTAGAAGATACATTCTCTTCACTATCATCTTTTGCACAGAGCCTTAGGGAAGCTTTTCTTTTGAAAAGCATAATAGAGAGAAAGACTGCTCTCTTTGGGGCATTTTCACTATAGAAACTATGGAATGTCTTTCCCAGGAAATTGTCTGCATTATTTTAGAAAACTCATTTAATGGCAATATTTAACAAAATCAAATGCAGACTTTCTAATTCAGCAAAACCAGAACAAAATTGATTAGATTGTTGGAATATGACATATCACGTCCCCCAACTTTTTTCTCTCTGTAAATATTATGCTGAACTATTCAGGATATAAGGTAATAGGGTAGATGGTAAGTGAATCTGATTGCATTATGATGGGGGAAAACCCCACAAATTCTGATTATACCTGGCTTCAAACTTTCATGGTTCCTCTTTTTGTTAATATTTGTTTGTTTACTTATTTAATGCATATGTGTGTTTTGCTTTGTTTTTCTGTTTTTTCATCTCCATCCTTGTAGCTTTTTTATTTGGAGCTAAGGAGAAACTGTGTGACCTCTTAGCACAAGCCAGAGTTCCACCTTCTGTGCTCGTACCTGCTGTTCATGCTGTTGATCAAAACCAAAAGGAGGCACTTTGTTGCCAAATTTCAGGTTTTTGTCATGAAGCCTGTAACATCTCTTGTTTCTACTTCAAAGCGCCACAGCATGGACAGGGAGCTCTGTGGGCCCAGATCCTATCGGTGTGTAGGGATGGCTGGTGGCTCTGTGCAGGCTACTGGCAGGAAAAATGTTGCCCTGTGATGTACCTGAGCCCCAGAAATTCCAGCCTCTGACCTATGGAAGAGGGTTAGTCCTTTTCCATCACAGGGCAATGCTGGAACTGCACCAGGAGCAGCTGTTGAGAGGTAGAACCGAGCCTAAGGCCCTTCTAAACCTGGGAACTCCTCCCTTATTACTGTGCCTGAGATTCCCAACCTTATTCATGCCTGCAGGGCGTGAGCTGAAGTCTCTCAAGCAGAGGTGGCTGCCCAGAAGCACAGGTTG
Source organism: Vidua chalybeata (assembly GCF_026979565.1). Taxonomy (NCBI): domain Eukaryota; kingdom Metazoa; phylum Chordata; class Aves; order Passeriformes; family Viduidae; genus Vidua; species Vidua chalybeata. Next base: position 9,607,086 of record NC_071531.1, read on the forward strand.
TGCAGTCGCCTGCACCTTAAGTGTTTTTAATCTGGGCTGTTTCCTCATCTCCACCTAACAGAGAAATATCTCTGTTAAAAATGTTAAATGTTCATTAAAATGAACAACATAACATAAAGGCAGGTTTTTCCATCCCTCTAAGTAATTTGCATTAGTGAGAATTTATAGCAGTACAGGTTTCTACTGTATTACAACAAGCATTAGTATGAGAGCCTGCACGCTGAATATTTGTGAAATAACAACATCTTCAAGGGTGTACCATTATACTCTAAGTGCTAGTATTATTTTAAAAGAAACCATATTGCTTTTAACATTTTCATTATGCATAGAAGTCATAATGAGACACAATGCTGTGTTTGCTAATATGTCTCATTTGTATTTTCACTGAGGAGAATTTTAAATATTTATAGCAACAAGTGTTTATGTTCAGGAATTTTGCTTTGACAATGCAAATCCCTTAAATAAAGTTAAAAGACACAAAGTCTAGGACATTCAAGGTCTAGGAGTAAAATTTAGTCTAGGAGTAAAATGCCATTATCTGCTAGCCTTAGTTTTTTTGGTACCTTGCATGAATCTACAAAATTATATCTATTTTCACCCTCCTGTGCTTGTTTCTCTGATCCCCATCTAAAAAACGCCTGACCCAATAGAGCACCTCACCAGCATGGCAGTGAAATGATTGGTACCCATTGATGGAAAATGCCTGAAAGCTCAAACTGTCCAAAACTGTGCTGAATATCAGATTTGTAATCCCCCTCTGCTGACAACTTAACTATTGCTTCTGAAAAGGCGCTTGCAGCACAGGAGAAGGAAGAGGCCTCATGACAACCTGCACAATCCTACATTATTTAGTACCTATCTGTATAGCACAGCTTCAGCTGGCAGGGAGACTTAGGGCTGAGAAAGGGAGATGCGTGCTGCTGTTTTGAGAAATGCAAATAAGATTAGAGTTGCCAGTGCCTGCTGAGAAGTAAATTTCTTTTCCAGAAGCTGAACACACCTTTTTTCTGAAACAGCATCTTTGTTCGTGGGAGCTGCTAGCCTGAATCCATCTGCCACACTTAAACCCTGGACCTGGTAAATAATCTCTGCACATTGAGTGCAGCTATGACAATATATGTAATGTCTTCTGGTTATACATGTCTAATCTTCCTTTGGCAGTGAACCTGTGGTTTGTCAGCCTGAGTTCCTTTTCATTTATATACTTGTTTTGCTCAATGCAGATGAGGGCAAAGAGGGGAAGCACAAGGGGGAATTCAGGGAGTAAACAAACTGTACCAAACAGCTGGGGTGATCAGCTTGTGAATCCAGATAAAAGATGTCATCTGCTCCAGCTCACCTGATGCACAATTGCTGTTCCTTCACTGCTGGCAGGATTCATGAACCAAGTATTGGACATATCCATACAGTACAGGTGGGATAAATGTTTGAATTGATAGAGCTATTGCAACCAGCCAATTGCAGAAATTATCTATTTGATGATGTGATTTCAGATCTAAAATTTACTTTGGATACCCATGGCCATATTCTAGTATGCTTTGAAAATGGTTAATGTTGAAAGCTACTTGGTCTTAGCTAGATCAGAAAATTCTTGGCCAGAGGACATATTCTCTGGTAAATGCAAGTTTTCCTGGTTTGGTTTTTAATGCAGTATGTATCTTTCTTTCTTTTCACTGAAGAACAGCATGTTTTCAAGCAATCTAAGAGATTACCACTTTCCTAAAATACAATCACACTGAAACTGTTAAGTTGGATCTGAAATGTGTAATAAATAGGCTTGGTTTGATGACATTTAAAGGAAGATAGATAGCATATCTCTTTTCAGGCTTTTTGGGGAAAGAGAGTTTCTAATGGTCTCCCAAGATGTTTGTTTGAGGAAAGTTTCTATTTAAAAGTCAGACATGCCAAGAATTTTTTACATAATCGAGGCTGACTTACAAATACCTCAATTATCAATCAACACAATGAGAATCTATGTTCTGCCGCCTGTCAAATAGCTGGCCTTTACTGCAGAAGCAGTTATTGAAGGAATGGAGAGAAAATAACTAATGGCTGTTATAAATATTCTCTACTGGTAACACTTTTTTTTTTTTTTTTCCTTCATGGGCTCTTGGGAAATCTAATAAACAGTGAAACTCTGCAGCTACTTCCATCCCAGAGGTGTCAAATATCAAGATCAGGGCTTGCCACTTCTGCCAGAGTTTGGCTATGAATCCATGGAAAACCCTCTTTCCCTGTGTCTAATTGTATGTCCAAAGTCGTTGTTGTGCAGCCCTGGCTGCCAGCACTCGGGCTGTCCATAGCTGGATATCCTCCCTCGCATGGCCAGGTGCAGATCTCTCTCTCTGCTTGTTCTTCAGCTCACAGTGCAGTCCTTGGCTTTCCTGATATGTCACCATCACCTGTTAGCACTGACAGACAAAATGCCTCCTCTCTGGCAGAGAGTCTGAGACCCTGGACCTCCTCACAGTGCCACGTTCAAGGTAGCCCCAAGAAAGTCGCCAGGTCATTAGGTTTTGAGTAACCAGAACAACCCAGTATTAGTCTGGAGTCTGCTTCCCCCCTCCTGCTGGGACAGCTGTCCTCGGGAGGATGGGATTTCAGCTGCTCCTCCTGCAGCCCGCCTTGGTGTGGAGCTGTGGCTTCCCTTGTGCTTCAGCTTGGCGTGAATCCTCCGCTGAGGCTTGCAAAGATGCAGAGCAGAGTGTTCCAGAGAAAGCTCACTTTGTACCTAAGGGCATGAAAATGTTGCCATTAACGCCTGTCTGTGTTCCAAATATTTATAAAAGACTAGATTTAAGATGTGCTAACAGCTTCTGAGAACTATTGGAATTGCTCACACTGATCAAAATCACTTCCTAAGGTACATGTTGTGCTTCGGCTCCAACTTCCCACACTCAGTGAGTGTTCCTGACCAGGTCAGCAATATCACTGACCCGAAGCAGATGGCTTTTTATTCTTCTTAGAGTGACTGAGACATTCCCACAGGATACACTTTCTCTCTTCTGAGAGTTTCTGTGTATTTATACGTGGAATTCTTGTCCAACAGACAACAGCCCTGCAAGCTTGTGCACGGCCCTCCGGTCGGGTACCAGGCCACTGAAAGGAACGGGTTAATCTTGTGAGCCACACAAGGTCCCCGCGTCCCTAGGGAAGCCAAACTCGCGTGACAACCCTGAGGAGCTGCAGAACAAGCATCAGTCCCTTTTGGCACCCAAAAAAAAGGAACCTCCCTAACGGAGAAACCTGTGCGTGAGCCGAGACCCGCTCCACGACACCCCACAGCAGCACCGGCTGCCTCCCCCGGGCTCCGTAAAACACCCCAAAGCCCACCGGAGAAGGAGGCGGGTCCCTCCCCCCTCCCTCGCCCGGGATGTCGCTTCAGGTGCGGGGTGGACGCGCTGGCCCCGCGCGCGTCTCCCGCAAGGTGGAGCAAGAAACCAGGATTAGACTTGGCCAATTTCCCCGAGGTTTGGTGCTTTTTAGTTGCTCCTTTTTTGATTTTCTTTTATTTTATTGATGGTGTCGTCGTCGTGTCGTGTGTCCCTCCCTCTCCCTCCCCCCCCCCCCCCCCCCCCCCCCCCACTCCCGCCCACCACCGCCCTTAATTTTGCCTTTTTCTCAACCCGGGGTTTCAGGGCGATGCTGAGGCGAAAGGAGAGGCCGGGATTTACTTCTCCTTTAGACGCCCCCGAGAGCGGGTGATGCTCTCTGCAGTTTGCAGCGTGTCAGCGATAGAGGGTGGTGGGAGGGGGAGGAGGTAGGGAACACAATGAGCTGCATAAATCCTCCTTCTGCGTGCATACCGATTACAGCAGGAAAATAAAATTTAAAAATTTAAAGGCAGATCACTCTTTTTGCATTAGTGGGAAAAAGAAAGGTTGGAGAATCTATTCCTATACACAGCAGCATAAAATTCACATTAACATCTCATTATGTCTAGATGCACTTAGGGACTGATCCAAAGGCCATCAAACTCAATGGGAGACATTCCATTGCCTTCAAATGGGATTTGGATCATGCTGTTAGAGATTGGCAAAAGCTCAGATTAACAAAACAGAAAAAAAGTTCTGACATTACCTAAAAGGCTATAAAAGCATTTCTATTCCTTTTTCTGGGAAATCCCTTTTACAGCTGATCAAATGTAATCACAGCAGCCACCTTCATGGTGAAAGCTTCCAGTTAGACTAACATCAACATGGCTGAGGGACAGATGCAAATGATGCCACTATTTCACCAAAACTGAAATGGAAGTTTATTTTTTGATCATAACAAATTATCCGTAATAGAAGAGGTAAACCTACAGTGTTCAGAGGTTAATTTAAGTGCTATGTAAATACCATTTTAAAAGGGGGAGAGATAAAAACAACTGAAATCTAGGTCAGGAAAAACATATTCTGGTTATGGTCATGTTTTACACAGGTCTGGTGCCGTAATATGAACTAAAATGAACAAAAAAGTACTAAAGTAGACTTTATATGATCAGAACCAAACCAGTATTTTGTGCATAGTGCATTTAGAGAACTCAGTAGTACATGATATCATCAGTAATGACTGTTTTCATGTATGGAGATGAATAGTAGTACATTAAAAAAAATAAATTAGCTGCCTTGGGCAGCTTCAAGTTTCTTGAGCTTCACTTACTCTTAAAATGCTGCTTCTAGCAGAGACAGTCTGGAGCTCCAGCTCTGATTAGTTTTCTTGTTCAGATGGCCTTAGCTGGGACTGTGTTACTTGGCTGATGACAGAGATGGGCTGAAAATTTCCTGTGCATGTTTCAAAAGAAAAATAAGAAGTGAAATAACAAATATCTAAAAACTTTTGTCCTAAGTATTTAAAAATTGAAACTGACGTGTCAAATTGGATGGTGGAATGCTATTGAAGATTTTTGAAAGATTTTCCTAGTTTTACTTCTACTGTGATGTTTTAAATATTCTTTTCCTCTTTGTTATCTCCTTTGCTTGTTTCTCTGTTGAACATCACCTTCCTGTTGCTTGGACCAAACAGTGTGGTGAGAGCTACATCTTCAGGTATCTCCATGTCTCTGGCAAACAACCTTCTTGTTCCTCATGTCCCTTAGAACCTAAAGTAAATACTTCAGTTTGAGCAATCTCTGAATTTTTGAGTGCTAGGAAACCCTGGATCTAAGACAGGGAATGATGTTCTTGTAGAAGCTGCAGCTCTTAAAATATTGCCAACAACTACATTTCACAAGAGGAGGAAGGAAGCTGTAGGTATTGCCCAAAATTTAAAAAATGTGTCTAATTACTATATGCAACAGTTATGGCAGATCCTAATGTTAACATTAAAGTTAGGTGGCAAATGAGAAAGGAATTCCCATAAAGAGTCATGTAGCTGCAGTAATTTAATTTTCACTTTTAGTCTCCTATCTCACTCTAACATCCATTTCCATTTTCCTCATTTTGTTCTTCAAAATATATATAGCCTTACCATCTTCTCCCTCTCCAACTTTGAGTTTTTACCTTCATACAGAATGAAAGGGTCTTGTAACAATAAACTATGTATTGAAACACATTAAAATACTATTCAGTGCATATTAAAAAACAATGCACTGGTTTGAATATCATTTCATGCTAACAGAGATCAGAAATCTGGCCCTTGGTAAGTACTTTGGAATAACTACCAGGAGCTACTAATCTTGTACAATGTCCCCATACATTCTAACAGAAAAGTGATGCCAGGGAAAAAGCTTGAACTGGCATCTGTGTCTGGGATTGTATTTTCACCTCTCTTTCTTTTCTGATTGCACATCACGTCAGCTTTCTTAATCTCATTTCACTCCTTCTTCAGTCAAAGGGGGTGTGCCATCAATTACAGCAAGAGCAGTGTTTTGCAAATGTTTCTTCCTTTTACTTCCTTCCCCCCCTGCTGAAAATCATCAGAACTATCAGAAGCATTATTTCTTTGCTTATGGATAAACCATCGATTTTGGTATTGCAGCCCTGGAAATGTGTCAGCCCTGGAAAACAAAGCAGGAAGCATCTGAAGTGTCAGGCACCTCTTTGAACCACAGCTTCCACGCAGTTTTCTCACTGCAGCAACTGAAGCACTGGGACCTCCCACCTGCTAGACCAGCACCAAACCCCTGCCAAGACCACTGCCTGCATTCCCAGCCCTGCCAGGCCCTGCTTGGAGGAGGGAAGCAGAGCTGGAAGCTGCAACATCCACAGAGGATAAGCAGACATGCTTCTTATTTGTCATCATCCAAGGAGGCCCAGTGTTTAAGTGGCAATTTCTGTGGAGAACACTTGAGGATTTAGGTGTTGAGTGACCATGTGGAAGCTGAAATAGCTGAAATCCTTTTGTGAATCTAAGCATTGGTTAGAAGCTAGCTAAACTTTATACTGTGTTTTTAAACCGTGGCTTTATTTTCCATTAGTCTGTGAGGAGCTTACCTTTACTTTTAAAATTCCAGGATGAATTGTTTAGAGATAGCAAGCTTTTCTCTAGATTTTTAGGTCCCTGGCAGACAACTACTTTAAGAAGAGAAATTAATGAAAATGCTATAGCATCTAAATTCATTCTCTTAACAGAATAGAACGTTTCTGTTGCTGGTAGGTAAATCAGAAAACTGGTCATTTAGCTGCATAGGCAGTCTTTTAATCTACAAATTGAATGATTTGCAAGGAAAACCCAAACCAAAAAAACCCACAACATTTTAAATGCTGCTGTTGCTCTCTTCTGTGGCCATCCAAGCACATGCTGGCTTTTCACAACAGTGGTAATATTAAATGAGAAATTAATTACTTAGCTAGGGTGATGATGACATGCTCTCCATGGCTGTGGCCATTTTCTCTCAAAACACGGTGAACATGGAAATGTAGCCCTGATAATGCCAGCTGTTGTCTTTACTTAATGTGAAGCACTATTAGTGAGTCACCCAAGCCTCTTGTAATTATGTTCAGTTTCTGGTTGTGCTGGCAAACATACAGGGTTTTCAAATAACGGTGTCTAAATTCCACACCTTGAGAGGTAAATCTATGCCTTAAATAGTTAAGTGGTCAGTATTGCTTGCTTCTATTAATGTTTTACAGTTCTACCCTGCCTTTGGATGCCAGATAATGGATAGTTAACCAGATCCTCAAATACCTTTCTGGGAGAGATAAATACCATTATTATCCAGAGCAGTGTAGAAAGGAGAGGTGATCTTTCTAAATCCATTCATTGAGACAATTTAGCTTGAGAGGCCTGATAACACAGTTATAAACACACAAAGGCAGCCTGGCCAACCTCCAGAGATTTTTTTTCTTTTAAAGCTACCTTAAAAAAATGATGACGATGACTTTAACAATATTTTTTTTCTACTTGACTAATAGTTTCTGACCATCACGAATATTCATTCTTATTTGACTTGAAGAACTAGAAATTCCCAGTCTTTTAAATTTCAGCTGATAATCTTGCAGTTTGGCAAACCAATTCTAAAATCTGTAGATAGATAGGGAATTATTACAAAATGTTGGAAATCGGTATTATACTTGTATAGGCGTTGAGCCTTTTTTCCCATAAAAACCAGCAAATTAAATTTTGTAGTGATCAATGAATTAAACCTAATAAGCTGCCTTCAGATTTAATGCATGTGAAATTTTTTGTCTCAGCTGACGAAGATAGAAGGAGGTAGGATGAGTGGGTGCAAAGTGCTGTGTGCTGTCAGTAAGAAATCCTTAGTGTCATGCTGAAAACCCTACTGCTTTGGCAGTGGGGGAAATAACTGAATTGCATTTGACTCAACAGCACTTAAAACCACTCAAATAATAATTAAGGGTTTTTTCAATTTTCATTCAAATATATTGATATAATTTCCTATATCAATACTTAATTTATAATTAGACATATGAAACATAAAATCCCATTAATTCATCAATATATATTTTATTAATTTGAAAAATAATGCAAATTACTTACAGGTGCTTACATGCAGGCCCAAACATAGCTTTTCCTCAGACTGGTCATCTATTGATTTAGCTGTTTATAGGTAGTTTATTGGGCAAATGGTTTTCCTGTGCTTTCAAGTGTGCCTGTTAATGTGAATAAGTGTGTTGAATATATCACTTCATTGTGTGGTTTTTGTAGAGGGGGACTGAAAGCCCACCCACTCCTTTATATTGTCAGACTTTAACGCTTTTCAAAAATACAAAGTGTTTTCAAATACATGGATTAATAGGAAGGCATGGATGAAACTAATGTTTCAAACCAGTTTGTTATCATAGAATCATTGAATCACTTGAGTTGGAAGCTGCCTTAAAGACCACCTCATTCCAGCCCCACTGCTGTGGACAGGGACATCTTCCACCAAACCAGGTTGCTCAAATCCCCATCCAACCTGGCCTTGAACAGTTCCAGGGGTGGGGCAGCCACAGCTTCTCTGTTCCTGTGCCTCACCACCCTCACAATGGAGAATTTCTTCCTAATATTTAATCTAACATGCTCTACTTCAGTTTAAAACCATTACCCCCTGTCCCGTATGATAATATTATTCATTATTATATAATAAGATTGTTCATTTTGACTTGGGTAATTTCATTTAATTCCATGAGCATCCTTCAAGTAATGAGGAGCTGCTCTTGACAGAGGCAAAGTATCTTGGGGAGCAAAATGATTAATGACTTCTCTGCAGTGGGCTTTCAAGAGAGTACTGAGAGGTCCAGTTCAGTGGTCTCAGTGCCACAGACAAAGGCACCAGGGTAACACTGGAGCAGGGATGGGTGGGTATTAATCCCCCCAAATGAGTGGTTGCATATCCCACCCATCCCACTATCAACCAGAGGAAAGAGCATCACCTTTCATTAATTTTAGTTCCTTTTTTCTGTAATGAAATGAGGAGTCTTTGCTTCTACCTTCGTGTCTGCCCTGCAAGGGCACAGTCCAAGTGCTGGAAAGCATCAAGGCAGGTCTGAGGTACTCAGTGCCCACATAGTTCTGCTTCCTCCAGTGAGTTGAAGGTACAGCTTCTCTGAAGTGGAACACTGGCCTTTCTCCAACAGTCAATAATTAACTGGGAATCCTTGAAGAGAGGATATGTAGTTTTAAAACCTCAGCCAGTTGCATAGTTTGTCTGTGTTCATGCTCAGGAAGGCATCAGATGAGCTGACTTGAAGTATGAAGGCCAAAAGCAGATTGGGAGAGGTGGGAAAAAGAAAATTCTTTACTTAGAATCTTTACAAGATTCTGTTAAGAATCTCTACAGCCTCTTCGTCTGGAAACTAAACATGGCAAATTTGACATGTCTAATAAAAATAATGTAATGATTAGTTCAGATAATCAGATCTAGGTTGTTGCCAGGGAAATATCCTGGTACAAACGTAGCTGGGCAGTCCATTGCCAACGTAACTATGTGTGTATGTACTTTTGGGTTCTACCATTCCCTGTGCCAAAGTGTGTCCTTGCTCTGACACACAGCTGATTTCCTATAAATGCAAGGATTCCAATTAGCATTAATTGCTGCTGTTGCCATGCTGCCCCCATGTAACACCATTGTGGGAGGAGAGCATGTTAGTCACAATAGTTCTGTGGACAGGAAAGCTGAAGCCTAGGACAGATTGTTCATGGAAAAAGAGCTAGGCACACTTTTTCTGTTGACTTCCCTTTGGATTTGCTCTTGTTTGATTGTTTGGTTTTGCATGGTAGAAGAGAAAGGTCACCAGCACTGCTGTTAAGAATAAATTATCTTCACTATTTATTCAAATATTCTAAAATATATGTTGATTTAATAGGAGGACATATGAGAGGAGAAGTGAGTACCTTTTTCATTAGGAAAAAGCTGATACTATTTATGACAAGTACCTGAACTAAACTATTCTCACAGCAAAGGAGGATGTCTTCTTACTCCATATTTTAATGGAGGCATAAACTGGGTGGTTCTGCTCTAAGTGATTAAGGTGTTAATATGCCTGTGGTAGAAAACTGAGGAATATTAATCCATTAATTTTTTGCCTTAATTGAATTGAATGCTTGCAAATAGATGAGTGAAGGAACAGAATAAAGGAAAATCAAGATCCCTTAGAAATGCCATAAAATAATGTAAAAGGAGTTTCTACAAAATTTATGTCTTCTGCTGATAGCAAGATTTCATATCCTTTGTAGCTTCTTTTTATGTTTCTTCAGTTTGAAAAATCTGAACTTTGAAGGTCTTGCAGCAAAGAACAAAACCAGTTCTGGCTAATCTTTATTACAGTATTCTTAAGGAGCATCACTCATCATTAACAGAAACTAATTGATCTACAATTATGTCAATACTGCAAATTAAAGTGCACTTTGTGTTTCTGTATTTTATCAATTTATGTGATTCTGTTTTTTTAGTAAATTATCAGTAAGAAAAATTCCACAAAAATAATCCCATGAAAGTTAATCAGTGTTGCAAAGGAGATGGTAGTATTTTCCTAGCCAACAGCAGAGCACAGGACATGACACATACTTAAATAAAAATTGCTGTTCTTCTTGAAACAAATATTCTGTAAATTATCTAGCAATGTTATTACTGCAATGACTTAGAAAATATTTCAAGACTTTGGCTTGGGGGTATGTGTGGGAAGATGGGAAGACAGAGTAAGAATTCACATGTGCATTATTATAGTACTTGGAGAAAATTGTTAAAAGGAGACAAAGATAGGATTAAATCTTCTAGAGATGATTGTTGCTTTCGCCTACAGTCATAAATGTTTTGTACAGCTCTCCCTAACCTGAAGGGAAAGTTGCTTCTGCACAGAGTTAACAATTTGGTCTCTGGACCAAATTCAGCCTGACATAATGGGGTTCAGTTCCATTAGCTTCTGAAGAGTTTTGTTCACTCTCACAGACTTGGATTTGGATTTGAAGTTTTGGCAGTCACCCGGAAATTATAAAAACTGTTCTTTCATCATTTCTTGTGATCAAGCTTGCATAAATGAAAACACTGACAATGTGTGAAGAGGTCCTCAAAATTGAATTTCACTAGCAAGACATTTCTGTGATTGGTTACAAGCTTATTCATCTTTATAATGACTTATTCATGTGGTAATTAATTTTCAAGACCAAAAGATTCTAGATTTGATAGCCATATAAATTGCAGGAAATATGAATTTTTAAATGCACTTTTTCTAACATGTCACATGATCTTTTGAGTTGACATCACACTGACTACAAATTCTTCACAGAAATATTGGAAGTTGCCAGTCAACATGCTGGCTTTGAAAGCATTTATCTATTTTTTTCCACTCTATCTAGTGATTAACATGCTGCTCCATCCATTTTTTGTAGATGTATTTTGTTTTTCCAACAGAAATAAACAAAAGTATGAGTCTTAAATATTTTATGATGCATGATTCTAATGATGTGATGTGAAGCAAATGACAGATTTTCCCTTTGTTAGTACAGAAAACTTCACATGTTCACCTGCAGAACATGGAGCAAGGGGTTGAGTTCAGAAGTGGAAGCACATTTCTGTTTAAATTTGAAAACTCTAATTTAAAAAAAATCCTTATGAAAATATGTGGTATGTGAGAGGAGAGTAACAATAATTGCCAGATGGCAATTGCTTCTCTTTGAAGACTTTTCTTTAAGTATTGTTTGTTGCCAGTGTCTGCAAAAGTAGAGATTCAATATTTCCCTTACATGTAAATAATAGTAATAACAGTAATAACTATTCATAGTAAGATTGAATAATGATTTCAGATGGCCTAGTGGTTCTAAGAAACTATCTCAGGAATACAAGAACTATGCAAAATCCACTCTGAAATGGGTTCTCCACTAGAACTATAGGCAAATGCTCAGGTAGGGTAAAGCACAGTGCCATTTTCCCAGAAACACACTATGAAGGAAATCAGACATTTGACTTTTCATTATCATTTAGTTAAATACTCAGCAAGCTATATTAATGACAAAAATGTGACAGGCAGGAAATAAGAAAATAAGTATGCCACAGAAACATCTTTCATTGCGCTGAAAGAAATGTCATATTAAAAATACTTTACAAAACATGCAATATTTGTGACATAGGGTGAGCTGCAGATACTCATTTCCCCCTTTTTGTGTCCTTCAAATATAGAACTCTAAATGTAGAATTAATAAAGGAGGAAAAAAAGTCAATATATTCTTGCCTACAATCAAAGGAACAATAAACTGATTAACTAATTGCATTAGGTTTTCAGATGCCTGAACAGCCTTTGAAGCTCATGTCCCATTGAGATATGCAGTGTAGAAAGTTCATCCCATTTACAGTGCTGTTTTGGCAGCCTTCAGCTAAAATGAGCTAAACATGGGAACATCACATCCTTTTAATATTAATCGTGGCTCTATTTAAATATACAAAAATTACTAAGACTGACAGTTATCTTCATATTTCTGTATCTTAGTAAGTAGCCTGGTCTTAATCTTTGCAGCCTTCACAGGGGACAGGAAATGCTCAACACATCTAAGACTCCATTAGCTTCATCAAAGACTTTAATATCATGCTAAATACTCATTACCAGTACCTCAGATTTGAAAATGCTGACTTTTTCCCCCAGTCCAGACTATAAATTTGTGGGAAAACAGTGAATTATTTGGAACCATGCCATACAAACACAGTTGCCAAATCTTGGTTTCATATTCTCATCAAACACAGAGAATTTGGAGAATTTGGGGAACAGAGTAGCTGGGGAAGTTTTGTACTTCACACAAGAAAGATTTTCTCAGGGGTGCAGGGATAGTGCATGATTATAGTTATACCCAGGATTTGTATCCTCTGGATGTGATTCATGAAAAGTAATACTGACCAGATCACCAAACCTAATAGCCAAGCTCAAGGTAAAACAACTGCTGCAGCAGCGACTTAAAAAAGGGGCTGAGTGTACCCTCAGCAAGTCTGCAGGTGATGCAAAACTGGGAGGAGTGGTTGATGCAGAGATGGGTGTGCTGCTGCTCAGGGGGACCTCGGCAGGCTGAAGTGACCCTACAGGATCCTTATGAAGACAAACAAAGGGAAGTGCCCAGTCCTGCACTGGGGGTGGAATAACAGCACGCACCAGTACAACACCAGGCACCAGCACAGGTGGAGGGCTGACCAGTTGGGAAGCAACTCTGCAGAAAATGTCCCAGAGGACACCTAGCTGGACACAAGGCAGCAACGTGATCTTGTAGCAAAGCCCAACAGCACCTTGGGCTTCATGGGGTGGAGCAGCACATGCAGGGCAAGAGAAATGATCCTTCCATGGATCTACTCAACCAACACCAAGGGCCATGGGCATACTGGAGTGAGCCAACAAAGTGCCCAGAGATGACTGAGGGGCTGGAGTACCTTTCAGGTGAGGGGAGATTGAGAGAGCTGGGACTGCTCAGCAGGAGAAGGGAAGGCTTTGGGATCTTACCAACGCATAGGTTGATGAGGGGATGTAACAGAGTCAGACTCTTCTCAGTGCATCCCAGCAAAGCACAACAGGCAGTGGGCACAAAATGAAACATAGAAAGTCTGAATATAAAAACCTTTTTCCTAAGAGAACACTCAAGCACTGGATATCCTGAGATATTGTGGGATATCCACCACTGGAGATGTTCAAAACCCAACCAGACACTTAGCAAATGTCTCCCAGTGACTCTGCTAGGAGTAAGACCTATCTTTAAATAGCTATGTGAATTTCCTGGGACACTTATGGGCATTTTCTGCAATACTTATGACTGAAATCTAAGGCAACTTATTATATTTTTATAGTTAGACTCACACAAAAGTAGGTATGTGTGTGAATGTCCTAAAGGATGTATGATGCAGGGGTGGACCACAGCAGTTTTTAAAAGACCTACGTATATTCAGATAGGTAAAAGTAAATTTAGATGGATGAATGAGGGCAAGGATGTAATTACTGATAGCTATGCATGGGCACAAACAGGCAGGAGAGACTTTAATCTCCCTTTACAACTTTGGATTATGAGAAATACTGGGTCAGAAGGCATAGAAATCAAAGTTTCTTTCTGGATCTCTTTCACAGGATTAACATTTAGATATCTATCCAACAAACACATCATTTTTGAGCTTTGCAAAGTGAATCAAAAGCCAAACAGAAAAGAATCGTGCTTTGCCCATAATAGCAAAAATTGCCTTGTTCAAATTCTTTTCAGCACCAGGATTCCTTCAAATAGCAGTAACTTTTATCAATATTAGTCCAAGAGAAAATTAGGTTTTGTTCTTTACATGTGGAATATGGTGTCTGTGCTAGGAGTCTGTATAAATTCTTTTAAAGAACATATTCTTTAGGATTCTCATGAGGAATCTTGTGAAAGGCTGACGTGTATTGTCTTTATCATGGTGTGCTTTGACAGTAAAATGAATATCTGTCTCGATTAATTTGCTGCTTCCAAAGGAAACTGATTTGCCAATCTTCCTGCTAGCTCATCTCTTATTTAATCTAACTGCTTATAATTATTCTCATAATTAATTTATGAATTATTATTGGTAGTAGTTTATTTGTATTTAGAGATGGACATTCTGACAGTTCCTGTAATGACATCTGGCATATTCTTTGTCCCAGAGTGATCTGTTTGCTGAGTTTGCCATAGCTTTGCAGTCTGGCCTGACTGGTTTCTACAGCTGTATATCCCACCATGATATTTTGTGAACTTTATTGCTGTAGGATGACATGAAATGTGGCTGTTCTACTTGTAAACATTGCCATTTCTCTAATTCACTCAGCCTGAGGTCATGTGCACACTCTATCCATCCCCTGCGAGTAATCACAGACAGGGAAATAACGTCACAGACACCTGCACCAGGAGACAAAATCTTGGAAATTCATAGTAAGTCTGGCCAATATAGATTCCTTACATCTGATTTTAGAAATTAGTTTTCCTAACCCATTTTTGCTGTTTTGAAATGTGAAGCAAATGGGGGGAATTTATGAAGTTTCAGTAGTTCTACCACCTACGGAAATACTGAGACAGGAAATCCCTTTGTTTTGTTTCTCTGTATGTCAGAAAAGGCTATCAGGCAATGAGGTATTACTTGGGCAAAGGATCAGTGTTGAAGCTTATTACATGCATCACCAAAAATTCCTGGATGGCAGTCTGCCTAAAAAAACTGAATAGGGACCAATGAAATAACAAAATTTCAGGCATATGCTGTTGGGGGTGACAGGTACAGATCCTTTGAGAGTTCATGAGATTTTATTTCATGTGAGATGCACAGGAGACCCTGACAGGAGTTTCCAGCCCAAAGTATTTTATGCCAATATGGGCAAGAAGAGGTAAGTGAAGCTTAAGGGCACAGCTCTCATTCTGCAGGAGCACAGTTGAAGACAATCAGTGATATACTTGGTATTTCATAGCCATTTATTCCAGTGTCAAAATGGCTTCTGCACAGTTCCTGCTGACAAACACAAAGCACCAAGTTATGTTGCTGCCTTTGTCTCCTGTTTTCCAGAATGGCATAAAGGACTGTGGTCTGCAACATCTCCTGGGTCCAACTGCTTCTTTTCTCATAATAAGATGTAATCAAGGCTTCAATGTAAATTAAACCAGAATATATTGTATTAGGGATATATTCCCACACGTGTACACACGCATACTAAATAATTTATAAATATTGATAATGATTGCTTCTCTAATACAATATTGATGTTCTAACATAGTTCTTTTTAATTGTTCCTGTTAACTTACCAGGAAAGAATATAGCAAAAAATAGGATGGAGGGCAAATAATTGCAGATTTGGTTGAACTTTCACAGTAAGGAACACTGAAGAGACT
Organism: Vidua chalybeata; assembly: GCF_026979565.1. NCBI lineage: Eukaryota > Metazoa > Chordata > Aves > Passeriformes > Viduidae > Vidua > Vidua chalybeata. Next base: position 9,622,791 of record NC_071531.1, read on the forward strand.
GAAAGCATGTAGTTTACAAAAGAAATGGATGAGAGAAGCATGATAGATGTCTTCAAAATTATGAGTGATATAAAAAGAAAGCAAAAATAACTCCCTGTTTCCTTCATCCCATTGGCTTTCTTTCCCTTCCACTGAGCAGTAGGCATGTGACTTGCTCAGGATATGAACACTGCTGACTTTGAGTGATCAATCATACAGTCTCCTTTTTCCTCCTACTCTGATCTTTGTGGCTTTTGCACAATTACTTGGTTTAAATCTTAAGCAATTCTTGATGGAAGTTCCTTTACAATGTGCTTAAACTGTGTAAGAATGCAAGAAATAAATTGTTCAACTAATGTATTCCATTTGAAAGTTTAAAGCAATAATTTATTTCTTAAATGGTCCAGGCTCTTTAGTTTGTGTTGTTTCAGAGAGACAGCAGAAGCTGAACAGATATTTCAATGATAACCAGGATTTCTGAATTCGGATTGCTACAGAGGGACTGCTGAAACTGAAGCTGTGTGTTGCACTTGGTTATCATGAGAACAAGTCGAGCTTTCATGACATCATTTTTTATCTCCAGGTTATTTCTAGTGCTTTAATATCATTTACTAATGATGGAAATGAAAACAACAATTTATTTTTTCTTAAAGCTCAATTATAAAAAAATCACATTAAATCCAAGAATTGAAAATAAAAGCTAGCTATAAAAAGGTGACATTTCATGAGGCTACAACACTATTTAAGGATCTTTCCAAGTGCATTAATCTTATTCCTTGACCTTTTAGTACAGACACCAACAATGTTTGTGACATTGTAAATACCACTGGAGCTGAAAGAAAATAAAAGTTTATGGTCTTCTACTGGTGAATAGTCCAATAGTTTTTCCACTATATTGTGGTGGTTTTTCTGTAAAGGTGAGACACACGGCCACTGAGGGAATGTTTTTTAAATAATGTTTTTCTCATAACTCTCCCCTAAAGAAAATAAATTCTAAATACTTCAAATGGCTTATTGTAAGTTATTTTGTGCTTAGAGTGCTTTCTTGCACATTTTTATGACACAAAGGTACAGTGTAAGTTGTACAGTAATTTCTCAGTGATTTTCAGAGGGACTGTATGGAAAAAAAATGCTGTTGAACATGATTTTGGATGGTTGAATTGAGTCTACATGCAGATTAGCTTTTGTGTTGGATTGTAATTGCCTTAAGCCAATTGTACAGTGAGTAATAGCTCAACAGGGAGTACTAGCTCAACATATTTACATAACCTTCTTGAAAAAAAAAAACCCAAAACACCTTTATCTTTCTAAGGGATTGCCTGGTAAGATTTGCCTGACTTGCTTTTCTCTCAGGATTTTGTCTGCCAGTCATCCACTGAAAGCTGTGCCCCTGGAGTGCAATTCTGCCTTCTCAGACAGCTCCTGAGTGCACCCTGCACCCTGCAGCACCCAGGTCGTGTTAACACCAGATGGGGTTGAGCTTCCCTCGGTGGGTGTTTCTGCTCTCTGCTGTAAGCTGGAATCACTCTCCAGGCGCTGTTTTCAGCCGTGAAGTCATTTCACTGATCACTTTTCAGTCATGATGACTCCTGCTACTCATGTTACAGGTAGTTGGTTCTTTAATCCTCCGTTGTGGTGCATTCTTAATATTCCTGAGCAGATGAACATTTTTTGGGCATGGAACGTGCCTGCTGATTGAGAGCAGCTTTTGATCAATTCCCTTAGGAAAAAAAGCAGTGCTTGACTGTGAAGGGGATGCAGTTGCATTCTAGGGGTCATGGGCTGAAGGGACTTACAGAGCAAAGTGTGAAAATGAGGGAAAAATGAGAACAAACATCAGGCTTACTTGGATATTTGCACAATATTTTAAGGAAACCTATTCTAGACATGATGTGAATTAAAAATGGTGGAAAATACATCTGATTCTCTCTAGTTTGTGTTCTAAAGAAAACAATACAAGATCTCACATGGGGAGAAATTCTCAGGTGAGCAATTTTTCTTTTGCAATTTTTGAGTGTATGAGTGAGAATTTCTGGCTAAAGAAAAAAGGTAGTAAATAGATGATTTAAGAAAAGATGAACTAGAAAATTTAGTGATCTCCTAGGATGTTTTCCCAGAGAAATACACTGCTTTTTACTTTGCATAGAGTATGCCTATACAACTTTGAAATTTCTGTTCACTTCACTGATACTTTTAGTGCATATGATATGCATCTATTTAATTTTTTATCAATGTCTGAGCAGTATTTACACACAACAATTTCAAATGAAAAGACTGATGTTGTCATCTTATGTTTTTTTTTTTCCTAGGATACATCTGACACTTACATGCCAATGCCAATCTTTTTTCCACCTCTTCATTTTAAATACCCCCAAAGTTATTAGGCTTCTAGTGCTTCCTCAGTGGATCTAGGCCTTGAAAATTTTTAGTTTTTAGTGATAGCTTATTATTATTTTAGTTGCACTTTTTTTTCATATTTTAGCTCTTCATATTTAGCCTTTTTTTCCCAAGAGCTGAAGATTACTATATATTCAAAATTAAACTGCTTTCCTAGCATTTCCCTTGTCATATTTCCTATTGGTTTGAGGCTTTTTCTCTTCTTGAGTGACAGTGAGTATAGTTTAGCTACACAACTATCTATAATAACCTATTCTGAACAGAGAACTCTTCTCTTTGGAAATTAACATCCGCAGGCAATAATTCTATTTCATAAAATCATAAGATAGAATATGTGACTTGAATTATAATGCTGGATTTAGGAGTTAAAAATATCTCTTCTTATTCATGTGGGTCCAAGGCACCAGAACACATGCAATATGAACTCTGAGCTGAATCTCTGTAATATTGAACATCTGAACTAATGCAAACCAAAATATCAAGAGATATACAGATTAGGATGCCCTTATTCTATTTCTTAACTCAGTTCAAGCTCTGCTTCAATTATTTCACAGAACTATTCAAGGAGTGAGATGTAGTGTTACAGGTACAGCAACCATTCTTGCTCAGGAAGTTTATCTTTCAGTAGGAGAAACACATCAAGCTCAGCTGTAAGAAAGGCCAAAGAGAACAGAAATCAATATTTTGGTGCTGCTTCTGGATTGTGCTGATCCTTCTGGGCCAGATTGCTTGCAAGTTGTTCTGCTACCCTTGGAGAATCTGCCATCAGGGAAACTGGTATAAAGTGTTTGTCGCTCTTCCTCTTTCTCCCTTGACATCTCAGGCCAGGTGCAACATAAACTTAATTATCCATGTTCAGATATTTACAACTTCATATCAAAATTAAATCATGACATTAAAATGTAGTGATTGATGAAACAAGCTTACTGTACTGGTAAAGAATTACCCCAAGTGAAGCAGTCTCTCAATTGTAGCTTTCAAAGGCTTAGTATTCATTACACATGGAATAGATATGGATTTAGGAGGTATATTCTTTCCCTCTTCTTGAAGACCCAGCTTAAATTGTCACAACATCCCTGCTGAAGCTGGTACAACACCCAATCTGAGGTTCACAAATCTCAGCAACTGCCAGGCTATAGCTTTGTAAAAGCAGTCCTTTGGTTCTCTAGTGGTGGTGCACAAAGGCCTCATTAGATAAATGTTTCTGCTGACCAGTATTTCTTGGAACTCTGCTTGGCCTGCAATGCTGTGCCAAGCAACTTACTAAAAAAATCTACTCTTTGTTTAAATGACATTGTTCACTCAAAGACTGACATTAAAAAAAAATCCTTAAGTGGTTACAGATACTTTTTACCCCAATCTTCTTTGGACATTTCAACAATTGTATTCCTTTTCCATGTTAGCTTCTACCTCTTTTTTCTATCATCTGTCCCTTGTTTCTGTTGTTTCTCGAAAACATGTTGCTGTCAGAAAACAGTCAGTTTCTTATCTTCCTTATCCTTCTTTTTCATTATTCTCAATTTTGTGATAGACATAGCTAATATGGTTCCCAGATAACCATTTTTGGGCCATAGTTACACCACTCATTCTGAAAGGTACTGAGAAATATAAATGTTACATGTTGCAAACTATGTAGTGATGATCACCACCTCCGACTAGTGAAAATGTTACATTTTATCTATGTTTAGGGGGTTATTTTCTGGTAACTGCCAAGGTTTTTCCTGACTGTGCAAACACTTGAAACTTTTGTGTGCTTTACCATTTGTCCAGCTGTAAAGAAGCAGAGATGGCTGCACCTTCCCCTGTGTGATACATTTTATGCATCAGTAAAAGTCATGCAGAAAACACGTCAGGTATGGTATGGGACAGCACAATTTCAGAGATCACTGGTCAGTGCATCAGGAACATGCAGAGGTCAGGTTGGAGAGCTGAGTGGGAGTGTAAGCTCAGGACACTGAAAAGTAGCCTGAATCTTTAATAAACACAAACTGTCAAAGCATCAGGTTTATGTTCAATTTGAATGATGGCTTTATTGGGGAACTGAGCCCTCAATGACATCTTGGGGCATTGCTGATTTGAGATGAGAAGCATCACTTCTAAATCACTGAATGCTCATTTCCTCGAGTCCTGATCCATGCTGACTCTTTTAAGTTTATGAGATCACAACCCAATGTGACCTGGCTGCAGGCCAGTGAGCAGAATAGAGTTCCAGGTCTTTCTGACTGCAAATTGAATTACTCCTCTTGACATTAAAGTCAAACCAAAGTCTCACCAGGACAGCGCTGTCAAGGCAGTTCTAGTGTGACATGTTGACATATGCCTGAAATTTCTGTTTCAGATACTAATTTTTTTTTGCTCTTGCTATGCAAATACAGTACATGAATGTGAACAAACAATTAGGAATGCAGGCAGTATCACAAGCACCTTGGGATTAGGGAATTCTGAACTCCTTTTACTGACTTCTATCTTCGTGAAAGTGTATCCTTGGCAATTTGCAGGAATTTTTTGAGACATCTAAATACTAATAGCAATCTACTTAGAAACATAAGTTCTGCATAGACAGTCCATCCCCTTGGATGCCACACTGGTCCACCTTTTAATATTAACTATCCACTGTTTAAGTGCAGCTTATATAGAAATCTTCTACCTTTCTGACTATAGACATTATTTAATTATTTATCACTTAATATTGTGCCTTAGCTTTCCATTTCTGTGACAAGGAATCCATTTTTACTTTTTTTTTTTCCTTTGTTTGAGGATTAATTACTAATGTATCTTTGTTCTGGAGATGTAAGACACTCAACTAATTTGAAATGAAATAATTGAAACAATGTCTGTCATGTACATGGTTGCCTAGCAAATACTATACCATGTGGGGTTTGTGGAGTGCATGTTGTTAGTGACTTTGAAATACATACTTGCAGCCTGGGGATAAAGATGACACTCAAGCCTGATCCTGAGAGGCCACCTGGAACAAACAGTATAAATGTAATCCTCTAACCAGCTAACCCCTTTTCACCTCGGTGCTGGTCACAGTAGAACATCAAGTATAAGAAGAATAAATTGTAAGATATGTTGAAAAATAAACAGGCCAAGAATCTGGGTTATATATCTCTGTGCAGTTAACTACTTTCTCTTTCCAAATGTTCAAAGCATATTTTTGCCTCTGAGAGTGAGAAGAATGCATGGAGCTTTTTGTCTTAGTTTTAGTTCCTTCTATAACAACAGCAACAACAACAACAACAACAGTAATATTGTGGTTAGATTGTGTCAGAAGCTATTGCTTCAGCACAGAGAACAATGCGTTTCTCAAATGCAGTCTGAACAGAAAGAAGAAATACTTTACTCAAGTATTATTTTCCAAGCATTCAAGTAATGATTTCCATTGCCACATGCTTTGGTTTTAATGAATTGTAGTCTGAAACAGGCTTTTGGTCTTCATGGTTTTATGTAAAATCTAGATGTAATTTTCAGCAGATAATGACTCCACCCAATTTTAGCTTGAGGCAGTCAGTATAGGATTCATTCTTGGGTATCTTCCCGTCCATAATCGTTTCCCTGGGCCAAAGCTTTGCTGCCAGTGAAGAACCCTTTCCTGCACTTCAGGATACTCACTCTCTCCCCCCATCCTGTCTTAACTTCATGGCATCATACAGCAAATTCTCTTTCTAAACAAGCAGAGGAAGGACAGAAACCTTATGAAACAATACTGCCTCAAGAAGTGAACTGGACATAAACACACAACCACATTTCAGTAAGGCAGGCAAGCCCCAGGAAGCTGGAGCTGCACAGGTGTCCCTCAGTGCTGGCACGTTGGCCGGGCTCCTCCCTGGCTGCTGCTGACCAAAGCTCCAGGACACTGAAACTCACCCAGCCAAGGCTCTAGGTTGTGCCAGGTTATTTCAGCAAGTGATAAAGGATGGAAGTACCACGCTGAGGGTGAGTCATTTGAGCTATTCCAGTGAAAGAGTCACCTCAGAGAATACATGGAGAAGAGCCAGCTCGAAAACTACTTCCATCTTTCCTGCTTGAGCCTGCAGTGCCTGCTCTAATACTGCTGTTCTGTGGAGGAAGTCATATTTGTCAGCTTTCTTTTGAATGTTGATGGTATTACAGGATTGAATGCTTCTTGTGAGGATTTAGCAGCTTCATTTGGCAGCACCCAAGCAGTTAACAAAGCATTTTAAAATTAAGTAAAACAAATCCTTGCTTTCAATCCTCTGTGAGGATAGTCTAGTTTCCAGAATTCAGGCATGACATAACTGAGATACATACAGTAACACAGTCATATAAATTCTGTTTAAAAACTCACAATGAGCTTTAACAAGAAAAAAAAATAGCGTTTTTATATGGCTCTAAGAAATTAAGTGGATAATTAAGTTAAAGAGAGCAAATTGAATTACAATGTTTTCTGTTGTGTGAGTTTTTATGTGGTGTATAGGAAGAACTATAGATTTAATTGCACAAATAAGTCCTTAATGAATTCCATCCTCTTTTTCTTTGGCTGTAAAATACAAGCTTTAATAATTCTATTACTTAATATTTTGCTTTTGAATAAATATTTTTAAAATTTGTAAAATATATTTTACTTCAATTATTTTAGTTTTTCAGATTAGATGAGGGATTTTTTTACAAGTCTGCTTATACTAATCAGCAGAAGAGGATAAAAAGTGAAGAATGAGGGTTGAAACCTTTAAAGCAAAGGGTTTGGAATTAAGTGCAGTTTTTAGAGTTCAGGTTGATAATCTGCAGAAACTGAAAAGAAAATCATCTATATTTAATGACTTTCAAAAGAATTTTAAGAGTATTACTTGCCCATGGAAAGAAGCCTGAGGAGACACAAATCCACAAGTTGGCCACCAGTAATTCTGGATAAAGCTGTGTCAACCTCAAGGAAAAGCCAAATAAGACTTTAGCTCTGGGGTCTAGTGCAGGCTGCAGAGGAGTGGTAGGAGGTGAAAAGCAGAATGTGTGGGAGATACAGGATATGTCTCAGCTCTGCTGGACCCCAAAGGTCACCTCTGTCTGTGCTTTGTGTGACCACTAAGCCTATAAAGAGAAATCTTTCTAACAGATCTCAGCCACAGAAGCCACAAGCTGAGCTGAGCATTGCACAAACAAGAATCTTCACCTATTTAATATTTCTGGTGCTCATCTAACCCCTTCTGAGGAACTCACTGGCTTTGAGCTGAATTACTAATAAGCAGTTCTGGTAGACATTTCAGCTTGTGTTGTGCCCTACAACTCAAGGATCTGAATCCCATTCTATCTGGAAAAAAAAGAAAAACCATCCAAACAAAAAAACCTCACTTTCTATCCATTTCAAAAGACCTTTCTTCATTTTGCAGCTGGAACCAAACCCATTATTTGCACTGCTCTATCTTTAGTGATGTGTGTCACTTCAATCTCTGAGTTAGCTTAGTTTGAAAGAAAACAGCAACTGACAACCAAGTTTTTAATTAAATGGGTCAATTCCATTGTACAAAATGCTATCTCCAAACTTATCTATTTTAGACAACTTTTCCCATTTGAGCTTCCTTCCAGGAACTGTGAATGAAGAACTAATTTCTGTTTCAAAGAGCCAATTATTCTGTTTGGTACTGAATTATGCTAAAAGGCAAATGGCTATTTTCTCTTAAATTCAAGCAGCATGTCTAGCCAGTGGTGTCTTTCTTGATAGCATATCTGCAACAAGATTAAATACATCTTCCCATTCTGTTCTAGGCCTCAGACAATTTCAATTCACCTTCCAGTGCAGTTAGACTAACGAAAAGTCAAGTATCAACCGGGAAATAAGTGTCTGTGTTTATTTACTTCTGGCATTGTAACTTTTGCCATGCACTGGGGTCTTTGACAAGTGTGTGGGAAGAGCACCAGTCCTCTCACAAACAGGCAGGTTCACAGGAGTTTCACAGGGGAGCAAAACCTTGAGGTTATTCTTTGCCATTAGTCTGAACAATTTGTCCTTTACAGAGGCAGTAGTGTATTTAACCCCCAGACTCTGTCCATGTCTCTGAAGACAGAGCATCTGCCACCCTCACACACAGCCACCTTGCCTTCCCTCCTACCAGTGAAACTCTGTGGGCTCCTGCCAGCAGCGCTCATTCCAGCCCTGACATCTCATGGAAGTGCTTCAGAGTCACAAGCACAAAATGCAAGGTTAAATACATAGAAAAAAGTAGCAAAAATTCTTCTTGGGAGAAATTTTTTTTCTGAAAACTCATCTTCTGGAACTAAAAACAGTTCATCCTGGGATGGACATGAGGACTTTCTGTACAATAAAAATTAATAATACAGCCAAAGGGGGGATGTTTTTATTTCAGGTAGGGCAGCCAAGGCAAGTGTGGTAAGTCCTAATCTATAACCTTCTGAAAATGCTGTTTGATTTTTTAAAATTTTATATAAATCTCAGCAGGAACAGGTTCAGAGAAAGACTACAGCTATGACCACAATAACTGAATTCTTGTCTCATGGGATTAGAGCAAAATAATTTGAGTTCATTTTGCAAGTCAGAACAATTCAAAGGGGAGTTTTGAGGATCACCAGAAGTAAGAAGATGCAGTTCAGCTGGAGGGAAGTGCTGTACAAAGAGCAATGAGCCCATAACTGGCAATGAACTCAGGCTGGGAATGTGTTCTGTCATCTGAGGGTAAATAACCTTTTACTTTCTCTGTGCTAATAGTGAATAAACTTTATTTAGAGTGACTCACAGTTCTTTTATAAAAACAATACATAATGTGATTGTCTTGCAGTGGAAAAGGAGACAGGAAGTTACAGAGCAGAGCTTCTGTTTAGTCTTAAATTCCTTCACTGCCTACTGACTTGTCTATGTTATTTGTTCTCCAAAGTTAATACAAGTATTTCAAGCACTAGGCTGACCTGTTGAAGGTATAGGAGATGTAGCAGACTATACACATTTCCCTGTCTTAGTCTTTTTTCCTTTTCTTCAGCAGTGGACCCCAACTTTACATAGAATTGCCACATCAAGTCTGACTCTGGTTTCAAGAAGAGATGAATTTTTATGAAGGGAAAGGACAGATGTGTTTTCCCCAAGAAGCACCTCTCCTGCAAAGCCCACAGAGTTCTTTGCTCCCACATGTAGATGGCTGCTTGAAAGGAAAATCTCTCTGCTTCTCTGGGCAATGAATACTTCCACATCATTCAACAGAAAAAACCCACTGTATTTGTGTGAAACAAACCCATGTAAGAAAAGGAAGTCTTGAGAGACTCAGAACCATCAAGAACGGGAGAAGTTTTCTTCACAATAGTTCAATTCTAGGCATTTAGGACTGCTAAATGTGGGTGCCAAGGGAAAAAAAAGGAAAATATTCAATAGCTTGTTGATCATTAAAGAATACAATAGGTAGTGGAGTGAGTTAGAAAAAAAATCATATAAGCATACATAATCACTGCTACTTCTTTCTATATGTCAATCTCTGAGAATGGTGCATCTCCACCTCTCAATGAACATAGTATTTGAGCTGTCACTGTACTGAATAGAAATTCTGAGCAAGGTGTCAAAGCACAGTGTTGAAAAATCTATTTTGCAACTGAGAAGGAATGATTTCTGTAGATGTGCAGTAAAAAATTACTCTTCAGTCAATTCACACACAACCTCGTTTCCAAAACACTATAGTAAAAGTCATGTATTGTTACAGGTAAAGGAATTCCTGTTCTGTACCACAATTTTCCTTCACTGAGCATTAATTGAGAAAAATATGTATAATTATGATTATATGTGCACACACACAGAAACACAGAAAAGAAGCATTACAGTATCTTAGAACAGAGGTCTTTTGCTGACTCCAATAAACTGTCTGAGCCACATGATCAAAACTGGTTGCATTCCATAGAAAATATTCTAAACAAATGCAGAATATGTCTATAAAAATACATTTTGCCAGCAGGTCAAAACATATCACACTGCTAACTTTCAAAGCTCCATTACTGTAAAACAGATATAGAAACATGTTAAAAGCCTTGTCCTGACTGGTTCCCTGTGCAGAGCTAGCTTAAAGTTTATTGCTCAGGTAGAAGAGAAAGATCAAGCACAAAGTGTAGGATTGAACATTACTTTTCTCCCTCTCCTGAACCAGACAGAAAGATCAAATTCTTTTATTTACAATAAATGAGGTTCAACACAAACAGTGACTTCTCTCTTTATGCATAGATTTTTCTGCTTCTGTCACCAAGCAGGACTTGGTGGCAGGACTGAACATTTGAAGGAAAGGAATTTTCAAGTCCTAAGAAAGAGTACATTCAGTCCCAGCAGTGTTTAATGTCACACATCTCTGGCTTGACTAGTCAGGATTGTTTTATGTCCCTGCAGTTTTCAGGATATACCAGGTCGGACTTAACTGCACTTTCCATTTGCACTGACAAACTCCTCACAGGACATAACCTGATTTCTGTGTAGTAAGAAGTAAAATAAACTGCATCTGGACCAACGTAGTAGGTGTGTTGTCAGTTTATTTAAAACTAACCTTTAGCCCTTGGCAGGAGTTTCTCGGGCTCTGAGGAGTTATATCAGGAATGGACTTCTATAAAGCAAAAGGGAAAGTAATTTAGAAATATGGCAGTGTCATGGTGCTGGCCAGGTCCTGAAGCCACAACTGCATTTGGAATAGTGTGCCCTGAATTAACAAACTCTCTGGTAGCTGGGCTATTGAAGGTGATTAACAGCTGTTTTATGGGTTGTCTGCTTCATTTGGTGCATATGTGTGCTGAGGGGCTGCTGAAGTGATGTAGGAGAATAAATAAATAAATTCTCTGGGACTGAGGAAGAAAACATCCTCTGTTGTATTTTAAGGGAACCTGAAATTCATGTAACATTTTGATCAATTACTTTAAACGTGCTTCAAAATAATTAAAATGCCCACCCTTTAAAGTGGTCCTTAGTGTGACAAATCTAATGACATGGCAATAAACCAGAAAATTGTGACTTTGTTGTTCTGCTGTTTTATTGTTCAGCAGAGAAAATGCTGATGAGCACAAGAATGCATAAAAAGAAACTGAAGAATCTTGGCTGAGCATCCATTCATAAAGCTTTATTGAAATACAAACATGTCATGGAAGTACAAAGCCAGCTAAAATATCTCACAGTTAAATCAGGTGGACTGAGACAAAGTCATTTCACTGGATATTATCTAGCACTGCTAACTCACATGGCTAAAGAATTAGAGTTTCAGTTCACCTGCACAGAAGAGTTAACTGCTTTCTTCTCTTACTGGGGGCTTGTCAGCCATGCAACAAAAATTAATTGAACTCCCAGGATTCCTAAACACAGCTTCTCTGGTTTTGTTCTTTTCCTCACTTACTCTTCAATAAAAGTAAGGGTGAAACTGGGTGGGGGGAATCAGTTGTTAGCAAATGGTTTTTATTCAAGAATTAGTTTCTTAAAAGGTAGATTTCTATATTTTTTTCCTAATTTCTCTTCTTTCAATGTAAGGTGCTGACATCTGTTACTCCTGTCTTAGACTTCAAAAAAAAAAAGCTATTATTTTGTAAAGAGTTTTCATTCACTGTAATTTTCACTTAAGCATTCAGCTTGTTATAAAAAGATGGAATTCTACTGTCAGGAAACTGAAATTATTCCTTTTTTCTTAGAAATACAGACATACTCAAGCTAAACATATTTTAGGGAAAATGCATTCTCTTTCTTCTTTTGTCCAGTTTGATCCTGTGGGTCAGAACTGCTATAAATTTCTCTTTGAAAATTATTTTATCACCTTTAAATATAAAAATATATGCACATGTTAGCCAACCTAGATGGAAATATAATCTCTGTAAATTCCACAGCTTGCCTTATTTTGTTCAGAAATCTAATCCAAAAAGCCTCAACTCATTCATCCCATTGTACACAGGATAAACGCCTGTGTAATTCCCACGTTCTTTCAACGAGAAGTACCTTTTACCATATTTGTTTATTTGTTTGTTTTGCTATTATTCAATTTCAAAGGATGAAAAGTCAGTAGCACAAAAGACTTAAATAGTTACCTGTTATCTACTTTGTGTGGGGAAATGTGTCTCGCAAGAGGCAGTGGCTGTTCAGTGTCAAAGCACAGCTGGAGCTCAGTCACAGCATGATGCAAATTTCAGTTTGACACTGAACATCTCATGGGACAGAACCAAAATCAAACTGTGAGCACTGTGTGAGTGAAAGAACATTGTAGTGGGAATCTTCATCAGGGCTGACTCTGTCCCTGGGATGTAGGGAACAGCAGAGGAGTGTGCTTCACCCTGTGGATATGTCCATAGGAAAAAGTATCTGTGGCTCACTGTACCTCAGCCTGGAAGCTCACGACCTTCTATTTGCCCGACTATCTGTTTGCTTGTGGTTTTTATCACAATATTTGGGAAATTGCTCTTTGTTTGCCTGCTGGAAACCCAGTGAGGCAACACAGGCTGTTGAAAATACACTGGGATTTCCTTTTGCCAAAGGAAACAGCCTTCCTGGGAACTGGCCTGGGTATGTTACAGGAAAGCTTGCCTTGCTTTCACAGCCTAGAAAGAAGAACATTGCTTAAGACTTTTGGGATAGAAATTGTTGCAGTTATCCATAGTATGTACATTTATTGACCCCATATGACATAAATTAAATGCATATATGGCAGTAAGAAGCAGCTGTAGACCCACTGGAGAAGCTCTTCTGAGAGCAGTGAAAGTGTGACTGAGCCTGTGTCTCATCCAAGGAGCTCAGGGACATGTAGAGAGCTGAAGTACAGATCCACAAAAGCACCTCAAGTAAATAATCTCAGCATTAATGACAAAATATTTCTTGCTCCCTCTAATGCTATTTTCTGCACTGAGACTGTGCAGCACATGGTTCTGGC